>NC_091826.1:140030307-140654307 GCF_038994185.2 Dermacentor albipictus | reverse complement strand
AAAAATGATGAACGTTAAAGAAAATGTTTGTACACAGTAAAATCGTATGTCACAACGTTCGTCTTTTTTTTCTTTTGTGAATGTTGTAGTTTCGCGCGTGAAACACTGCGTCTTGTATGCATACATATATATATATATATATATATACATATATATATACGAGAAGAAAGGGGGTTAACCGAGGGTCCCGATTTTCTTAGTCATATCATAAGAAGCCAACAAACATTGACACCAAGGACAACATAGGGGAAATTACTTCTGCTTAATAAATGAAAATAAAGAAACGAAGAATTAATGGAAATTAAAGTGGATGAAAAAACAACTTGCTGCAGGTAGGAACCAAACCCACAGCCTTCGCATTTCGCGTGCGATGCTCTACCACATGATCTACCGCGGCGCTGTTTTCCCATCCACTTTCTTGGGTATTTATGTGTCCTAGTAGAAATGCGAAGCCTGTGGGTTCTGGTCCCACCTGCAGCAAGTTGTTTTTCCATCCACTTTAGTTTCCATTAATTCTTCGTTTCTTCATTTTCATTTATTAAGCAGAAGTAATTTCCCCTATGTTGTCCTTGGTGTCAATGTTGGTTGGCTTCTTATGATATGACTATATATATATATATATATATTTGCATGCACTTTCATTTCCATTAACTTATCATTTCTGTATTTCAATTAAGAAACGCAGATAATTTCGCCAATGTTCTTATTCTTGTCATTGCTGGTTGGCTTCGTATGATATGATTATTAAAAGTCGGGCTCCTCGGCTAACCCACTTTCTTGTCGTTTTTTCCTCAACGAGGCTCTCGCATCCGGAAACACTGGTGCCTTCAGGTAGCATGTGTGGGTTTATTGACCAGTTGCCTTCGCCCAAAACAAGATCACGAACTCGTGACGCCCACGGCATAAAGGATGGTCCACATTCGCCGCAAAGGCTTCTGAGTGGTGCCGCTGGCTAAGACTCCCAGGGTCAGTTGTAGTAGTGAAGCATTAATACGCAAGAATTTAGATGGGAAAACGGCGCCGTGGGAGCTCAATTGGTATAGCATCGCATGTGCAATGCGAACATGTGGGACCGTTCTTGAGCTGCGATATATTGTTTTTTCATGCACTTTCATTTCCAGTAATCCACAATTTAGTTTGTTCACTTAGTAAGTACAAGTAATTAATAAAGTAAAACAAACTAGTACAAGTAATGTTGTCCTTTGTGTTATTGTTTGTTGGCGTCTTATGACGTGATTATTAAAAACAGGGCCCCTCGGTTAACCGCTTACACGCCTAATGGTCTTAGGGCCCCATCTAGCACAGACACACACACACATACACGCATATATATATATATATATATATCAAGGGCCTCTCTATAGCCGCAACGAATCTTTTTAATTTGCGTGTTCCCGATAACACATTAGCAGCTCTTCATCTAAAGAATTCTTTGGTACAGTCATTACCTTTACAAAAACTAAAACGATGAACTGACTGATAAATATAGGAAAGCTAATTGTTTTTACTTAATTACTGTGCTAGTTAACTAGCAGCGGTGGCGTAGAGGTAGAACACACGCCTCGCGTGCAGGAGATCCGTGGTTCGAATCCCAGTGCCGTGCAATTTTCCACCGGATAAAAAAAAAATCCGCGTGTTCATAACATTGCATAAACAGGCCTGGAGTGTGGCCTGATCCCGGCGACCAGAACCGCTAATGCACTCCCTCACCAGAGCAGGATTGGCCACCCTGGTGCAGTACTTGGCCACAACCTCCTATATGAACACAACAGTCAAACCCCGGCCCTCTGTACCCAGCAGCTGCGAAGCAACTGACCACGGCGGCGGTCAGACCTGCGATGCAGCAGAGGGTGCAAAGAATCCCTGGCTCCGGACAGGGCGCCATTGGAATATGAACCTGGCAACGTTTAACGTTAGAGCGTTATCTAGTGAAGCGAGCCGAGCAGTGTTATTGGAGGAATTAGAGGGTAGTAAATGGGATATGATAGGGCTCAGTGAGGTTAGGAGGCCAAAAGAAGCATATAGAGTGCTAAAAAGCGGCCACGTCCTGTGCTACCGGGGCTTAGCGGAAAGACAAGAACTAGGAGACGGATTCCTGATCAATAAGGATATAGCTGGTAACATTCACTGGTAGCATTAGCTGGTAGCATTAAGAAGAGGGTGGCAGGTCTTGTTGTGAAACGTAATAAGAGGTACAAAATCAAGGTTGCACAGGTCTACGCCCCTACATCCAGTCATGATGACCAGGAAGTCGAACGCTTCTATGAAGACGTGGAATCGGCGATGGGTAAAGTCAAAACAAAATACACTATACTGATGGGCGACTTCAATGCCAGTAGGCAAGCAGCAGGCTGGAGACAAGTCAGTGGGGGAATATGCCATAGGCTCTAGGAATAGCAGGGGAGAGTTATTACTAGGGTTTGCAGAACAGAGTAATATGCGGATAATGAATACGTTTTTCCGCAAGCGGGTTAGCCGAAAGTGGACGTGGAGGAGCCCGAATGGTGAGACTAGAAATGAAATCGACTTCATACTCTGCGCTAACTCTGGCATCATACAAGATGTGGATGTGCTCAGCAAGGTGCGCTGCAGTGACCATAGGATGGTAAGAACTCGAATTAGCCTAGGCCTGAGGAAGGAATGGTAGAAACTGGTACATAAGCAGCTGATCAATGAGTTAGCGGTAAGAGGGAAAATAGAGGAATTCCAGATCAAGCTACAGAACAGGTATTCGGCTTTAACTCAGAAAGAGGACCTTAGTGTTGAAGCAATGAACGACAACCTTGTGGGCATCATTAAGGAGTGTGCAATGGAAGTCGGTGGTAACTCCGTCAGGCAGGATACCAGTATACTATCGCAGGAGACGAAAGATCTGATCAAGAAACGCCAATGTATGAAAGCCTCTAACCCTACAGCTAGAATAGAACTGGCAGAACTTTCGAAGTTAATCAACAAGCGTAAGACAGCTGACATAAAGAAGTATAATATGGATAGAATTGAACATGCTCTCAGGAACGGAGGAAGCCTAAAAGCCGTGAAGAAGAAACTAGGAATTGACAAGAATCAGATGTGTGCGCTAAGAGACAAAGCCGACAATATTATTACTAATATGAATGAGGTAGTTCAAGTGGCTGAGGAGTTGTATAGAGATTTATACAGTACCAGTAGCACCCACGATGATAATGGAAGAGAGAATAGTCTAGAGGAATTCGAAATCCCACAGGTAATGCCGGAAGAAGTAAAGAAAGCCTTGGGAGCTATGCAAAGGGGGAAGGCAGCTCGGGAGGATCAGGTAAGAGAAGATTTGTTGAAGGATGGTGGGCAGATTGTTCTAGAGAAACTGGCCGCCATGTATACGCAATGCCTCATGACTTCGAGCATACCGGAATCTTGGAAGAACGCTAACATAATCCTGATCCATAAGAAAGGGGACGGTAAAGACTTGAAAAATTATAGACCAATCAGCTTACTGTCCGTCGCCTACAAACAATTTACTAAGGTAATCGCAAATAGAATCAGGAACAACTTAGACTTCTGTCAAGCAATGGACCAGGCAGGATTCCGTAAAGGCTACTAAACAATAGACCATATTAACACTATCAATCAGGTGATAGAGAAATGTGCGGAATATAACCAACCCCTATATATTGTTTTCATTGATTACGATAAAGCGTTTAATTCTGTCGAAATTTCAACCGTCATGGAGGCATTACGGAATCAGGGTGTAGACGAGCCGTATGTAAAAATACTGAAAGATATCTATAGCGGCTCCACAGCTACCGTAGTCCTCCATAAAAAAAGCAGCAAAATCCCTATAAAGAAAGGCGTCAGACAGGGAGATACGATATTGACACGTGTACTTGTCTTTATCGGGCGACAAGTATTGTCACCTAACAAATGTTATCGCACAGCGCGGGACGCGCCTGCATGTGTCCGAAGTTTCTGGAAAGTTATCGATGCTTCTATCCGCTGTCTGTTGTCGCCGAACGTTGTGTTATCTGATTTCATCGCTTGACACGAATGGTGTAGAACATTTTAGAAGGCATGCGGGTCCCAACGTTTAATCTGGAACATTCGATGATTGCTGTATAAAAGCCGACGCGCTTGACCCGCTGATCAGTGTTTTTCCGACGATCGCCGACCGTGTTCGCCGCTATCGTTGTGCTATAAGTGTAGCCTGTTTTTGTGGGCACAGGTTCGCCCAATCAAAGTTAGTTTTCTCGTTCACAGTATTGCTACTGTGTTATTGCTTCTTTCTTCACCGTCACTACCACGTGACATCTGGTGGAGGTGCTTTTCGTCCATGTACAGGACGCCCCCGACAAGCCGTGATCCCAGCCCAGACCGCGAACAGAACACCAACGTAATCCCGGACCACCGAGCAAGCCGCCGTCTTCAACAGCTGCCCCCGGAGCACGGACTTCTACCTGAGAAGACCAAGAAGATTGTGGCCAAGGCAACCGCAATGGCAGCCCCAGCGTCCCCCATCGTCCTGCAGCAGCCCAGGGAGCCACCGACGTTCCGCGGTTCCACATTTGAGGACCCGGAAACCTGGCTGGAAACGTATGAGAGGGTCGCTACGTTTAACAACTGGGCAAGCGACGACAAGCTACGACATGTCTATTTCGCATTGGAGGACGCCGCCAAGACGTGGTTCGAGAATCGAGAAGCCACCTTGACGATGTGGCACCTCTTCCGAAGCGGCTTCCTGAAAACATTTCAAAGCGTCGTGCGAAAAGAGCGAGCCCAAGCTCTACTGGAGACAAGAGCGCAGCTGCCGAATGAGACGATCGCGATTTTCACTGAGGAAATGAGCCGTCTGTTCCGCCACGCCGACCCAGAAATGTCCGAGGAGAAGAAAGTACGTCTACTGATGCGTGGCGTAAAGGAGGAACTTTTCGCCGGTATGGTAAGAAGTCCACCGAAGACCGTCGACGAGTTTCTTCGTGAGGCGACGAGCATCGAGAAGACACTGGAATTGCGGAACCGGCAATTTGACCGACGCACCAAGCCAACAAGCTACTCCGGAATTCAATCACTGGCCACGGACGATTTATGCGAGACCATCAGGGCCATCGTGCGCGAAGAACTGCGCAAGGTCTTGCCATCGTCGCAGCCTCAAGTGGCCTCGATCGCCGACGTCGCGAAAGAAGAGGTGCACCGATCGCTAGGAGTTCCTGAGGTGCAACCACAATTACCGCAGCCCCAGCCAGAAGCGATGACTTACGCCGCCATCGCACGCCGTCAAGCTCCCCCTCCGCGACAACGCCAGGTCCCTGTAACGCCGCAATTCCGTCGTCCACCGCCGCCGCCGCCAGCACGCCCACCCGTCGCCCAGCGCACCTACGCGAGGAAGACGGACATTTGGCGCGCCCCCGACCACCGCCCGCTCTGCTACCACTGCGGCGAAGCCGGGCACGTGTACCGCCGATGCCCATACCGCGACCTGGGATTGCGAGGCTTCGCCGTGAACGCACAGCGCCCGAGGGAAGGTGAACGCCCTCGTGACATCGCCGATTACCTCGCCGCTACTCAGTGGAGCCCTCGACGACCGTCCCGTTCGCCGTCACCAGGCCGCTACCTGTCGCCGCAGCACCGACCATACACCGGCCCAGCCCGGGGCCGCTCTGCGAGCCCATATCCGGAAAACTAAAAGCAGCAACCGATGGAGGTGCGGTTGCTGTTCGTCGAATTGACGAAGATCCTCCGCCGCCGACGAAGACGACGAAGAAACCGTCTCGACGACATAATGACGACACGCCGCCGTCCCGACGAAGTCAGGAAGCCAAGACTACACCGACGAAAGACGACTTGACGAAGCGACGTTCCAGCTTCAGTTCAACACGACGCAGCCGTGATCCGACGCCACGACCTAACTGCAACGCCAGAAAAAGAACCACCGACCTTGACGTGCTCCTCGACGGCCACGCAGTCACTGCCTTAGTCGACACAGGGGCCGATTACTCCGTAATGAGTGGACGCATCGCCGCCCAGTTGAAGAAGGTTAAGACTGCATGGGAGGGCCCCCAAATTCGGACCGCTGGAGGGCACCTCATTACGCCGACTGGAATCTGCACGGCAAGAATTACCATTCATGACCGGACTTACCCTGCCACCTTCGTTATCCTGCAACAGTGTTCACGAGACGTCATTCTCGGCATGGACTTCCTGAACCAACACGGCGCCATCATCGACCTGAAGTCGCAGTCAATAACGCTGTCGGAAGATCAAGCGATACCATCGGAGCGCCCTTGTAGCCACCACGCCTTGAGTGTGCTCGAAGATCAAATGAGCATCCCGCCTCGCTCCAGCATCGTTATTTCGGTCGGCACCGAAACACCCGCTGACGTAGAAGGCGTCATCGAAGGCGACCAACGTCTACTACTCGACCGTGAAATTTGCGTCGCAAGAGGGATCGCTCGACTGCACGGAGGAAACACGAGAGTGTTGCTGACAAACTTCAGCCAGGAGTTCAAGCACATCAACAAGGGCACGACGATCGCATTCATCGAGGAAATACAGGAAACCAGCGATGCCTTCGTCCTCTCGGATTCTGTTGCATCTACCCCGACGACCGTAGTTCCCGAGCCAGACTTCAACATAAATCCAAGTCTCCCCGTGATTAAGCAGCAACAGCTCAGAAGTCTGCTTCGACGATACAAAGACTGCTTTTCGACGTCATCAAGGATTCGACAAACACCAGTCGCAAAGCATCGCATAATCACCGAAGAGAGCGCTCGACCACTACGCCAGAGCCCTTACCGAGTTTCGACGCGAGAACGCGAAGCTATAAGACAACAAGTCGACGAAATGCTGCGCGACGACATCATCCAGCCGTCGAAAAGCCCGTGGGCGTCTCCAGTTGTTTTAGTGAAAAAAAAGGACGGAACCCTACGTTTCTGCGTCGATTATCGTCGACTGAACAAAATCACGAAGAAAGACGTATACCCCCTCCCACGGATAGACGACGCATTAGATCGGCTCTGCAAAGCTAAATACTTCTCATCGATGGACCTCAAGTCTGGCTACTGGCAAATAGAAGTCGACGAAAGGGATCGCGAAAAGACCGCCTTCATCACGCCAGACGGCCTCTACGAGTTCAAGGTCATGCCATTCGGACTCTGCTCGGCACCTGCAACTTTCCAGCGCGTCATGGACACGGTGTTAGCAGGATTGAAGTGGCAGACCTGCCTTGTTTACTTGGATGACGTCGTCGTCTTCGCCGAAAATTTCGACGATCACCTTAGGCGGCTTACGACAGTACTAGAGGCCATCAAGTCATCAGGGCTCACTCTGAAGCCAGAAAAATGCCGCTTCGCTTACGACTAGCTTCTGTTCCTAGGCCACGTCATCAGTAAATCCGGAGTACGCCCCGACCCCCAGAAAACAGCTGCCATCGCAAAGTTCCCGCAGCCCACCGACAAGAAGGCAGTGCGTAGATTCCTTGGCATGTGTGCCTACTACCGGCGCTTTGTCAAGGACTTTTCACGCATCGCCGAGCCGTTGACACGTCTAACTAAATGTGATGTTGAGTTCAAGTGGGAAACGCCGCAGGCCGACGCATTTGAAGAACTCAAACGACGCATGCAGTCGCCGCCTGTACTTGCGCATTTCGACGAGCACGCCGATACAGAAATCCATACTGACGCCAGTAGCCTAGGCCTCGGTGCCGTTCTAGTCCAGAGGAGAAACGGAGTCGAACAGGTGATAGCTTACGCTAGCCAGTCGCTGTCAAAAGCGGAAGGCAACTATTCTACGACCGAAAAGGAATGCCTCGCCATCGTTTGGGCTACAGCTAAATTTCGCCCTTATCTTTATGGCAGGCCATTCAAAGTCGTCAGTGACCATCACGCGTTGTGTTGGCTAGCGAGTATAAAGGATCCTTCAGGACGACTGGCGCGGTGGAGCCTCAGACTACAAGAATACGACATCACTGTAACCTACAAGTCCGGACGAAAACACTCCGATGCCGATTGCCTATCACGCGCCCCCATTGACCCGCCGCCGCAAAATGACGAAGATGACGACGCCTTCCTTGGCATGATAAGCGCGGAAGACTTCGCTGAACAGCAACGGGCAGACCCGGAGCTAAAAGGCCTGATGGAATATTTGGAAGGGCACACCGACGTTGTCCCCAGGGCATTTAAGCGCGGGTTATCTTCCTTCACGCTTCAGAACAATCTCCTCGTGAAGAAGAACTTTTCACCAGTCCGCGCCAACTACCTTCTTGTTGTCCCGTCAGGACTTCGTCCAGAAGTATTGCACGCCCTACATGACGATCCGACCGCTGGACACCTCGGTTTTTCCCGGACACTATCGAGGATACAAGAAAAGTATTATTGGCCGCGCCTGACCGCCGACGTCGCCCGTTATGTCAGAACATGCCGAGACTGTCAGCGACGCAAGACACCGCCAACAAGGCCAGCCGGATTACTACAGCCAATCGAGCCTCCTTGCCGACCATTCCAGCAGCTCGGGATGGACTTGCTGGGACCCTTTCCGACGTCAACAACCGGAAATAAGTGGATCGTCGTGGCGACAGACTACCTTACCCGCTTCGCTGAAACTAAAGCACTGCCGAAAGGTAGCGCAGCCGAAGTGGCAAAATTCTTTGTCGAAAACATCCTGCTTCGACACGGCGCCCCAGAAGTCCTCATCACCGACAGAGGAACGGCCTTTACAGCAGAGCTCACCCAAGCCATTCTGAAATACAGTAAGACAAGGCACAGGAGGACCACGGCCTACCACCCGCAGACGAATGGTCTTACGGAGCGGCTGAATAAGACCCTCGCCGACATGCTAGCGATGTACGTCGACGTCGAACACAAGACCTGGGATGCCGTCCTGCCGTACGTAACGTTCGCTTATAACACGGCGGTGCAAGAAACAACACAGATCACGCCGTTTAAGCTGGTTTACGGCAGGAACCCGACGACGACGCTCGACGCCATGCTGCCCCACGCCACTGACGAAGAGAATGTTGACGTCGCTAGCTATCTCCAGCGCGCCGAAGAAGCCCGACAGCTCGCCCGCCTACGGATCAAGAACCAACAGAGGACCGACAGCCGACACTACAACCTCCGGCGACGCTTTGTTGAGTACCAGCCCGGCGACCGTGTTTGGGTTTGGACACCGATACGCCGACGAGGACTCAGTGAGAAACTACTCCGACGCTATTTCGGACCCTACAAGGTCATCCGACGCATTGGCGCTCTGGACTATGAGGTCGTGCCAGACGGCATTTCGCATTCACAGCGACGTCGCGCACGACCTGAAGTGGTCCACGTGGTGCGTCTTAAACCATTTTACGGACGCTAACGAACTGTCGTTATTTTGTTTTTTTTTCTTTGCTGTGAGTGCTTATTTATTACTTTCGTTTGTTTGCAGCATCGGGTCGATGCTTTTTAAGAGGGGGGTTTTGACACGTGTACTTGTCTTTATCGGGCGACAAGTATTGTCACCTAACAAATGTTATCGCACAGCGCTGGACGCGCCTGCATGTGTCCGAAGTTTCTGGAAAGTTATCGATGCTTCTATCCGCTGTCTGTTGTCGCCGAACGTTGTGTTATCTGATTTCATCGCTTGACACGAATGGTGTAGAACATTTTAGAAGGCATGCGGGTCCCAACGTTTAATCTGGAACATTCGATGATTGCTGTATAAAAGCCGACGCGCTTGACCCGCTGATCAGAGTTTTTCCGACGATCGCCGACCGTGTTCGCCGCTATCGTTGTGCTATAAGTGTAGCCTGTTCTTGTGGGCACAGGTTCGCCCAATAAAAGTTAGTTTTCTCGTTCACAGTATTGCTACTGTGTTATTGCTTCTTTCTTCACCGTCACTACCACGTGACAATATCTCCAATGCTATTCATAATGTGTTTACAGGAGGTATTCAGAGACCTGGATTGGGAAGAATTGGGGATCAAAGTTAATGGAGAATACCTTAGTAACTTGGAATCGCTGGTGATACTGCCTTGCTTAGTAACTCAGGGGACTAATTGCAATGCATGCTCACTGACCTGGAGAGGCAAAGCAGAAGAGTGGGTCTAAAAATTAATCTGCAGAAAACTAAAGTAATGTTTATCAGTCTCGGTAGAGAACAACAATTTACAATAGGTAGCGAGGCACTGGAAGTGGTACGGGAATACATCTACTTAAGGCAGGTAGTGACGGCGGATCCAGATCATGAACAACAGGTTGCCATTATCCCTCAAGAGAAAAGTGTATAATAGATGGGTCTTACCAGTACTGACCTATATATATATATATATATATATATATATATATATATATATATATATATATATATATATATATATATATATATATATGTTATAAGAAGCCAATATACAATGCAACTAGGGTGGCGTACGGGGTATTATCCGTAATTCTTAAAATAGTTATTGAAAGGATAAATAAATGGATATGACTGTAGATGGAGGTAGACCGGGCTATAGGCGTCCAGCTAGTGCTAGGTACGTCACGTCAGCTTTTCTTTAACAAGAGTAGCGAAATCTAGGTTTTTCAACCATGAGGTTCATTTCACAATGCCGGGCGCTTTCAAACTGCAGCTCCCACAAATCTTCGGCACAGCGCCGCTTCGTTCCGGCCTCACTAGACAAAGCGCTCGACACTCGCAAGTAACAACTCGGAAAATCTTATACGCCGTGCATCGAGAATCTGCTTGCTCTTTGTCGACTCATGAACACGGGCATGGCCGAATCAGATAGGGTTTGCCACATGCTCAATGGCATCGGAGTTATCTCTTTCAATGCGTTAGCCATCAATATTCCACTACCATCGCTGATATTGTAACTACTGGCCAGCGCCTTGACGAACTCGAATTAGTACGGTTGCAGCCAGACATCACCGCAAACACTACCGCCTACGACTCCAAGTTAGGAGCAATGATCGACGCAATAATTCGAGAACTACGGTATGTTGGCTTTTCCGCAGGGCCTATGACTCCTCATGCCTCTGATACCAACCTGCAAGACGTTATCAAGGAGGAATCGGCGTCCATGGCTGGTGCAGCGTACACGAACCCTCTAATCCCTAGGACCCCACCAACGTATGCACAAGTAACCGCAGTGTTTCCAGTAATCGTTCCACCAGTTCCTCCAAAATCAACGCTGGCCCACATGGCTTCCATGACTACCAGAGCACCTACCCAACCCAGCTATCTGCAGTGGCGGCGTGCTCTTCGTCCCATCCGCTACTACTGCGGCTATCGTGGGCACATAGCACGTTTTTGTCGCAAGCGCTAGCAACACGAGCGTCACGGATATCACGTATACGAGCGGCGTGAATTTTCGCCCGGAGTTACTTTCCAACGTCTAGGGAGCCTAGATGACCGACGCCGTCCTTATGCTCAACAGCGCAGCCGCTCTCCATCGCTTACTGTAGCATCCGAGACGGCTGCGACGTACCGTCCTGCGAGACGGCGCTCGCCGTCACCCCTTCGCCGCTCTGCGCACCCACTTACACCTGCTTCTCAATTCGCCGAACGTCATCCGGAAAAGTAAACTATGCGGCTTTTGGAGGAAAAGGGTCATCGAACGACAGAAGTTCATCCATCGCGTCCACGCAATACCACATTGGTTGTAATAGAAGGTGTACAAGTGGACACTTGTGCAAGTGTTTTAGTTATTCACCGTGAATTGTGTTCGCGACTCCGGAAAGTTACGACCCCCTATGATGGACCTACACTACTCGCTCCTCAAGGGGCCGCCATTTGACCTACCGCCATGTGCACTGTTCGTATTTTCATTAATGGACTCCTGCATTACGTACAATTTTCAGTGCTATGCTTGTGTGCCCAGCAGCTCATGTTGGGATGGGATTTTCATTCTACGGCCTCCGTTTCCACCTGCTGCTTACAACGCGTTCTCCACGTGACCGGCATGACATGTGCACTTCACGTAGATGACGCACCACTTCACTTGTTTGCTGTAGAGGATACCGCGCTACTTCCTCGCCATGACAGAATTGTTACTATCCCGTCTGACGTCATTGACCGCGGCGACGTGCTCGTACTATCCTCTGCAAGCTGTGTTACAAGAAGAATACCCTTTGGATCAGGGCTGGTTCGGTTTGTTAATGGCTCCCTACTTCTCTACGCTCCAAACCCGACATCTGAGCTGATTCTCATACCTAGAGGCACTACATTGGCTGGCGCCACTGAATCGGAGTCAATCTCTGTTGTTTCCTTTAAATCAGCTTCCTCTGAAGTTCCATCTGTTGGACGGGCTGCATCTCCTTCTGCTCTTGCACCTGCCATCAGTTCCGACCTGACGCCTTCACAGTCACAACAGCTGCTTGCTTTGCTCCAGAAACATGAAGCTTCGTTTGACGCGCATTCCTCTTTCTTGGGAAAGAGTTCGATTACGACGCATTCGAATAGAGACGGATGGCACATCCATCGTGCGCCGTCGACTGTATCGCGCATCACTAGCCGAGAGGAAGGAAATCGACATAAACGTCACGGACATGCTCCAACAGAACCTAATACGTCCCTCTGCTAGCCCTTGGTCGTCCCCTGCTGTTCTGGTTCGCAAAAAAGGCGGCTCTGTTCCATTTTGTGTCGACTACTGAGCACTTAACGAGATCACACGCAAGGATGTGCACCATATGCCGCGAATAGACGAAGCCTTGGATTCCCTGCAGGGTGCCGAGTCTCCATCTGCATTCCGGCTACTGACAGATACCTATCGGACGATAAAAAAAAAACAGCGTTTTCAACACCAGATGGACTTTACGAGTTTAATGTCATGGCATTCGCCCTCTGCAATGCACCCCAAACGTTCGAGCGCATGATTTACACGGTTCTCCGTGGCCTGAAGTGGAACACTTGCCTGTGCTATCGGAAGATATTGTTGCTTTCTCGTCAACCTTCTCTCAGCACCTGAAACGGCTGGACGAAGTTTTCACGTGCCTTGCCAACGCAAGACTTCAACGAAACACCAAGAAATGCTATTTTGCAAGCAAGACATCAAGGTGTTAGGTCACATTGGGAGCAAATACGACATTCGTCCTGATCCTGACAAGGTTTCCGCACTTCGGCATTTTACTCGTCTGGAAAATACCAAAGATTTGCGTAGTTTCCTTGGCCTCCCTTCCTATTGTCTCCTCAATAGCGCCACCTTCGACTTCGCCTCAATAGCGTTCCTTCTGCCCAAATTCCTGGATTGTAATGTTCCCTTTGTGTGGCCTCCCGAATTTCAATCAGCGTTCACCCGTCTGCTGTTGGATATGAACCAGTACTACGCCATTTTGATGAAGCTGCTCCTACCCTCCTGCATACGGATGCAAGTGCCCACGGCATTGGTGGCATTCTTCCACAGCAATACGACTTTTTAGATGAGAGGGTTGTCATGTACGCAAGTCGCGTTCAGACAAACGCTGAGACGAATTACACAATCACGGAGTTAAACTTTTTTAAACAAGGTTGAAGTACCTCAGACAGGCTGGCCAACGTTTCGATAGGTGGACCTATCTTCGTCAAAGGCGGCCTCGTCATCCTCGGCGATGACGAGGCCGCCTTTGACGAAGATAGGTCCACCTATCGAAACGTTGGCCAGCCTGTCTGAGGTACTTCAACCCTGTTTAAAAAAGTTTATACCACAGTGTGCCATTCCATCGGCCAGCCCCTTTCTTGTTTTTGGACAATCACGGAGTAGGAATGCCTAGCTATCGGTTGGTCTGTGCAGAAGCTTCGACCTTATCTTCACGACCACCATTTTACCATCGTTACAAATCATCATGCATTAGCTGGCTTTCGACCCTAAGGAACTTCTCTGAACGACTTGGTCGGGGGATTCTTCGTCTGAAAGAATGCGACTTTACTATTACCTTCAAGCGCGGTCATAAACACCAGCGTGTAGACGCGCTTTCCGCTCTCCGCTTCTTACGACACCGCGCAATGGGTCTCCAACTACATTCCGTGACAAGCTTTCGCACGATCCCTCTTCACATGCTTTTCCGTGGGCCACTGTAGACGAGATACCTCCACACGACAATCTCACCAACCCAATCATCCCAATCTCACGCACTTGCTGACTCTTACTGTCGGCGCATCATACACCACCTTCAAGAAGCTCCGCGCTCGCCTAACGCCCGCCTTCGTCGACAGCTGACGCAATTTAAGATTCACAATCGCGTTCTGTACCGCCATGTCTATCACCTTGACGTTCAACGCTGGCTTCCTGTCCTGCCACGCTCTCTACGTGCTCATGTCCTACAGGCTTCTCACGACGACATGACTGCTGGTCACCTCGATTTCCAGAAAAGCTATGACCGCTATGAAGATCACTTCTACTGGCTTGTTCACCAGTGTAGCGACGTGTGTCGCTTCTTCCGCCCTATGTCAGCGTCAAAATCGCCTTACACCATTTGAACGAAAAAAAACCAGTCAACAACACAAAGGAAAAGAGGAGAGGTTCACACCACAACGACTGGACTATCAACTGAGGTTTATTATTGAACGAAAAAAACAGTCAAAAACACAAAGGGCTAGAGGAGAGGTTCACATTTTGAACGAAAAAAACAGCCAAAAACACAAAGGACAACTGGTACAAGTATGTACCAATTGGCCCAGATTTCAACCCTTCTGCAACGCCTTACACCAGCTCCAAGCGGACAACTGCAACCGGTTCTGTATCCGTCGCAATCATTTTAAGTCATTGGCATTGACCTGTACGGTCCTTTTTCTAGGACTCTCACGGTAAACGATGGATCGTGACAGCCCTTGACCACTTGACATCTTACGCCGAAACAGCTTGTGTGAGTTTTGCCTCAGCCTCTGAAGTGGCTGCATTCATACATCAAGCCTCAATACTGCGT
This sequence comes from Dermacentor albipictus, assembly GCF_038994185.2. Lineage (NCBI taxonomy): Eukaryota > Metazoa > Arthropoda > Arachnida > Ixodida > Ixodidae > Dermacentor > Dermacentor albipictus. Next base: position 140,639,467 of record NC_091826.1, on the reverse strand, counting down.
CACGGTGCTCCTCACGTCATCTGGAGCGACCGGGGAAAAACATTCATCTCGCAACTCGTAGACGAAGTACTCAGAGCCTCCGGACCCACCCACAAGACTACCTCCCATTACCATCCGAAAACCAACCGCCTAAAAGAGCGATGTCATCGCATGCTGTCAGACATGATAGGCATGTACATCGAACCAGATCACAGGAACTGGGACCCAATTTGCCCATTCATGACGTTTGCATATGATACCGCCGTTCAACGCAGGAGCGGTCACTCATCATTCTACCTTGTCCATGGTCGTTCGCCCTCTTCCTGTCTTGTCGTCCCATTCCTCGCGTCAACTGTCATTACAAGTCCATCCTCCTCCGAAGAATATGTCTCTCAAGGTTCTGCGTTGTCGCCAGCTTGCCCTCATCAACACCGAAGCACGGCAACAGGACCGCAAGCAGCATTACACCTCTCAGCGCGTCATGTGCTTAAGCCATCGCAAGAAAGTGCTACTCTGGAAACCAGTTCGTACTCCTGGCTTGTGTGACAAGTTTCAGCTTCGGTTCATCGGCCCCTACAAAGTCTTGGTGCAGACCTCTCCAGTTAACTACCGCGTAGCGCCAGTTATTGTACCAGATGACTACCGCTGCGGCACTGCTGAGGGTCTCCACGTTTCCCGTATGAGGGCTTTCACGAGGCATTCTGCGCCCCTTTGAATTGCGGCCGACATGGCCGCTGTCGCACGGGGGGACATTAATGCGGGCATTTGTTAAGCTATTTTTGGGATCTGTACATGATAATCATGGCGTGGGGTTCACATGAGGTGCTTCTGCATCATCGTTTGTGGGACTTTGTCTTCCGTGTGCTACGGGCGGGGTAGGCTCGCCGTATCTCCGACGCGCAATAAACGTCCAGATAGCTGCTGCACCGCTAGCCATATATATATATATCATGTATACAAGAATACACGCTCTTCTATGCTCTCCCATCGTCTCTCTAACTCCGCCACGTGACCGTGTTACCACACTTCACGAGTATACTTTTTTCCATCCGGCCACCTAAATTTCTGCCGTCCCCTGCTACACTTCCCTTGCCTTGGAATCCAGTGCGTAACCCTTGATGACCATCGGTTATCTTCACTCCTCATTACATGTCCTGCCCACGCCCATTTATTTTCTTCTTTTCAACTATTTATTTATTTATTTATTTCGGATACTTTCCTGGCCCGAAGGCATTACAGAAAGGAGTGGTAAGTGAACAAAAAAAAGTACATCATTATACAATAATAGGTATTACAAAACGGCAGAAAATACAGCAGTTTTGAAGTTGCCAACGTCAGAAATGGCAGCGATGGAGGGAGGAAGGTCGTTCCAGTCAGCGCTGGTTTTAGGAATAAAAGAACCATGACACATCTTTGTTCTAAAATATGGAACACCAACTTTAAACATGTGATCGAAACGGGATGAAATGTATGAAGGGCTAGTAATAAGATGATCCTTTAATAGTGGGTTGTGGTGATACAGCCTGTGGAAAAGACACAGTCTAAAACATTTACGGCGCAATGAAAGCTCCGGTAATGTAAGTGTGTTTTTCATGGAAGTAATGCTGGCGTAACGGGAATAGTTAGATAAGATAAAACGTGCTGCGCGATTCTGGATGGATTCTAGAGTGTTTATCAGTGTGAGTTGATGGGGATCCCATACGGTGGATGCATATTCTAGCTTTGGTCGCACTAATGTTTTGTAGAGGGTAAGCTTTAACGGCATAGGCGCAGCAGAGAAATTTCGACGCAAGTATCCAAGAACCCGGTTAGCGTTATTAGTGACGTGTTTGATGTGCGTATGCCATGATAAGTTACGTGAAATATGGACACCTAGGTATTTGTACGAGTGGACGGATTCAAGAGAAGTATCGTGAAGTAAGTAAACACGCGTATTGTCAGTGTTAGTGCGGCTTGATACATGCATTGTTTTACATTTATTAACGTTTAGTCGCATGAGCCATTTATCGCACCAGTTGGATATGCTTCTGAGATCGTCTTGAAGCCTATCAGTATCAGTGTGGTTAGTTATTTTGCGATAAATGACGCAGTCATCTGCGAAAAGCCTGATAGATGAATGGGAAATGCATTTAGGAAGGTCGTTTATGTAAATGAGGAAAAGGAGGGGTCCCAGTACCGATCCCTGTGGTACACCCGATGTTACGGAAGTGCGAGAGGATGAACATTCATTAGCTGAAACGTACTGAGTTCGATTAGACAGAAAGCTTTTAATCCAGTTTAGTACATTAGGGTCAATGTTAAGCATGCTAAGTTTAAGAATGAGAAGATCATGTGAAACAGTGTCGAAAGCTTTTGCATAGTCCAAAAACACGCAGTCTACATCGAAGCCCATATCAGTATGGGTAAATAGGTCATTAGTAAAACATATGAGTTGTGTTTCACATGAAAATGTTTTCCTGAAACCGTGCTGTTCAGTCGAAAAGAAGGAATTAGACTCAAGGAAATCAATCAGATGAGAATGTATAATATGCTCCAATATTTTGCATGGTATACTTGTCAGGGATATAGGACGATAGTTATCGGGGGAATGAGTGTTACCTGATTTAGGGACCGGAACAACCTTGCCAACCCTCCAATCGCTTGGAAGAACTGAGGAACCTAGAGACTGGGAAAAGAGCATCGAAAGCATAATGGAAGAATATGGTTCAGTAATTTTAAGCATTTTACAGTTAATTGAGTCTTCACCTGATGAAGAAGATATTTTCAGGTTTTCAATCAACTTTTGTATGCCGACCCAATCTATATAAATGGAGTTCATTGGTAAATAGGAGGATTTAGTTACCGACGGTAGAGTGGCAGGAGCACATTTGTGAAAGACAGAAGCAAATACATCATTCAAAACGGAACAGCACTGGTTCGGAGGGATCGCGACATTGTCAGAACGGGCTAGTTGGATTGTGTTGCTTTCTTTGCCACCAACAATATTCCAGAATTTACGGGGATTAGACTGCAAAAGTGATGGGAGGGTGTTATCGAAAAAAATCTTTTTTGCATTTGTAATAGCGATAGTATATTCTGCGTGAATGCAATGATATGCTGCCCAGCGTTCGGGAAGATTAGATGCTTTGGCGCGACGAAAAATACGTTTCGCTTTGTTGCGCAGACGGCGCAGAATTCCAGTAAACCATGGCGAGGAAGGACTCGAAACAATCTTTCTTTTAGGTACATAGCGATCCATTAGTGTTAGCAGTTTGTTCTTGTACAATGACCAGTTCTCTTCAACGGTACGTTCAAAAAAGTTGACTGTGTAGTCAGTAATGAATGATTCTAGCTCATTTAAAATGGATGTAGTATCGGCGGCATGGTAATCACATATAGTTTTAACTGTTTTCTTCGAGCGAACTTTCTTCTTAAGTGTTAAGTGGAGAAGCGAGTGGTCACTTATTCCTGTAAGGTATGTTGGAGGAGAAACCAAATCTGGAGCTGTTGTAAAAAAGAGGTCTAAAGTATTAGACGAAGTGCTGGTAGTGCGTGTGGGTTCATGAATCAGCTGGGTTAGATTAAAATCAGCGCAAATGTCCAAAAAATGGGTGCACTCGGAAGATGACTGCTTAAGGGAGGGAAAACCATTTTGCCACACTATGTTTGGAAAATTGAAATCACCTAGTAAGAACAAATGTGATTTTGGGTATCGAACAACTAATTTGTTAAGGACGTCATGAAGGTCAGTGCAGAAATTGGTAGTGGAGGATGGGGACCTATAACACGCGCAAAAGATGAGGTCGCCAGTGGGAAAACCAACACGAGTGCAAACTATTTCTAATGGTGAGTCAGTGGGGATAGTGAAGGAAGGGATAGCAGAACTCACGGCAATCAGTACACCTCCGCCCGTACGGAAATCGCGATCGTACCTGTAAAAGTTATATGTTTTTTGACAGTCTAGTATTTCACTATCTTTAATTTTTGCTGAAAGCCATGTTTCGGTGAGCACAACTATATCAGCTGAGCATGCGTCGATATGTGATGACAGTGATGTGCGCTTGTTGGCGATACTTCGGACATTTGTAAAAAGAAGTGATAAGCAGTTTGCTTGCTTTGGAACACGAGATACCTATGCTGCACCCAAATGTGAAGATTGTGGACCGGATGGTTTGTTGTTTGTTGGGGTAATCGCGCTCCTAGCTGGTCCGATCTCGCATACTTCATCTGTAGCTGCGCAATAAACGTAACATTTTTTACCTATGATTAGTTTGTTATGTCGCAAAGAAAAAGACTGGCCGCTGGCCTTGCCAAAGTCATTTAGTGCTTTCCGTGATTGACGAGTGGCTTTGCAAAAGTCTTCGCCGACTGAAATACCATCGGCTTTAAACTTCGCTTTTTGCGAGAGTATATGGTCTCTCATTTTGGAAGACACAAACTTAGCTATAACAGGCCGTGTCTTGCCGACAACGTATGTGCCTAGCCTATGAGCCCTATGGATAGCGACTTCCGAGGGAGTCATGTTGAGACAGTCTCTAAGAAAGTTATGAATCTGGGCTTCTGATTGAGCCCACGTTTCTGATACGTTGTCTGAGATACCATAGAAGATCAAGTTGTCGCGTCTCGAATGGTCCTCCAGAACGTCTAGTCTTGACGCGAGCGAAGCGCTTTCATTAGAAACTGCCTCATGGACTGCGGTAGTAATATTACTTACTGAAGGCATATTTTCAAAAGACTCAACCGCAGCTTCCACAGCAGTCACTCTATTGGAAAGGTCTGAAACGGTCTCAGTAAGGTTTTCTTGGTTAGCCTTTAGTTCAGCTATGGCATTCATCATCTCGGCATGTCGCGTGTCAAATTTTAACGACAAAGCAGCTATGGCCGCCATAACTTCATTGTGCTTATGTTGAGCTTCAGTATGGGGACCAGGGTTTAATTCTACATCCCCGGAAAGTAAGAGCAACATAGCAACAGATGTAATTAACTCGCGTTTGTTCCCTCACCCAATCTGCTCTTTTCTTATCCCTTAGGGTTACACCCAGTATTCTCCTTTCAATAGCTCGTTGCGTCCTCCCCAATTAATGTAGGACCATTTTCGTAAGCCTCCAGGTTTCCGCCCCGTACGTGAGTACTGGTAAGATATACTGGTTATACACTTTTCTCCTGAAGGATAATGACAACCTGCTGATCATGATCTGAGAATGCCTGCCAAACGCATCCCAGCGCATTCTTATTCTTCTGATTATTTCAGTCTCATGATCCGGATCCGCCGTCACTTCCTGCCCTAAGTAGATGTATTCCCTCACCACTTCCAGTGCCTCGTTACCTATTGTATATTACTGTTCTCTTCCGAGACTGTTAAACAGTACTTTAGTTTTCTGAAGATTAATTTTTAGACCCACACTTCTGTTTTGCCTCTCCAGGTCAGTGAGCATGCATTGCAATCGGTCCCCTGAGTTACTAAGCAAGACAATATCATCAGCGAATCACAAGTTACCAAGGTATCCTCCATTAACTTTGATCCCCATTTCTTCCCAACCCAGGTCTCTGAATACCTCCTGTAAACATGCTGTGAATAGCATTGGAGAGATCGTATATCCCTGCCTGACTACTTTCTTTATGGGGATATTGTTGCTTTTCTTTATGGAGCTCTACGGTGGCTGTGGAGCCGCATTAGATATCTTTCAGTATTTTTACATACGGCTCGTTTACACTCTGATTCCGTAATGCCTCCATGACTGCTGAGGTTTCGACGCTGTTTCGTAATCAATGAAAGCTATATATAACGCTTGGTTATGTTCCGTTAGAGAAACTGGCCACCTTGTATACGCAATGCCTCATGACCTCCAGCGTACCGGAATCTTGGAAGAACGCTAACATAATCCTAATCCATAAGAAAGGGGACGCCAAAGACTTGAAAAATTATAGACCGATCAGCTTACTCTCCGTTGCCTACAAACTATTTAGTAAGTTAATCGCAAATAGAATCAGGAACACCTTAGAGTTCTGTCAAGCAAAGGACCAGGCAGGATTCCGTAAAGGCTACTCAATCATAAACCACATTCACACTATCAATCAGGTGATAGAGAAATGTGCGCAATATGAGCAACCCTTATATATAGCTTTCATTGATTACGAGAAAGCGTTTGATTCTGTCGAAACCTCAGCAGTCATGGAGGCATTGCGGAATCAGGGGGTTGACAAGCCGTATGTAAAAATACTGAAAGATATCTATAGCGGCTCCACAGCCACCGTAGTCCTCTATAAAGAAAGCAACAAAATCCCAATAACGAAAGGCGTCAGGCATAGAGATACGATGTCTCCAATGCTATTCACAGCCTGTTTACAGGAGGTATTCAGACACCTGGATTGGGGATCATTGGGGATAAAAGTTAACGGAGAATACCTTAGTAACTTGCGATTCGCTGATGGTATTGCCTTGCTTAGTAACTGAGGAAACCAATTGCAATGCATGCTCACTGACATGGAGAGGCAAAGCAGAAGAGTGGGTCTAAAAATTAATCTGCAGAAAACTAAAATAATGTTTAACACTCTCGGAAGAGAACAGCAATTTACAATAGGTAGCGAGGCACTGGAAGTGGTAAGGGAATACATCTACTTAGGGCAGGTAGTGACGGTGGATCCGGATCATGAGACGGAAATAATCAGAAGGATAAGAATGGGCTGGGGTGCGTTTGGCAGGCATTCTCAGATCATGAACAGCAGGTTGCCATTATCCCTCAATAGAAAAGTGTGTAATAGCTGTGTCTTACCAGTACCCACCTACGGGGCAGAAACCTGGAGGCTTACGAAAAGGGTTCTAATCAAATTGAGGACGACGCATCGAGCTATGGAAAGAAGAATGATAGGTGTAACGTTAAGGGATAAGAAAAGAGTAAACTGGGTGAGGGAACAAACGCAAGTTAATGACATCTTAGTTGAAATCAAGAAAAAGAAATAGGCATGGGCAGGACATGTAATGAGGAGGAAAGATAACCGATGGTCATAGAGGGTTACGGACGTGATACCAAGGGAAGGGAAACGTAGCAGGGGGCGGCAGAAGGTTAGGTGGGCGGATGAGATTAAGAAGTTTGCAGAGACAGCATGGCCACAATTAGTACATGACCGGGGTTGTTGGAGAAGTATGGGAGAGGCCTTTGCCCTGCAGTGGGCATGACCAGGCTGCTGATGATGATATTCCGCACACTTGTCTATCACCTGATTGATAGTGTGAATATTGATGCAAGGCCGATACCTAGGTAAACATCACACGCAGGTTCGTGCGCCCCCCTCAAGGGGACAACGGCGTATTGGAGGAAAATACGAAATAATTGCACGTACTTTCGTCGGACGGAATCGCATCGCAGGTGGCCGTTGTCGGCGTCTGCAAGAAGAGGTGACGCGACGCTCGAGAGATAACAAGAATGCTTTCCTGATCTCCCGTTTAGAACCCGCCAGTACTTTTTATTTACCTCCAGGGCACAAGTTAGCCCACAAAATAGGTGTATCTGGACTCCCTTAACCGTTTGTTACAATTCTGGCAGAGGCACTGGGTAATGATTTCCAGCCCAATTCGAGTTGGAGAAAGCAGCCCGGAACCACGCCATCTCAGACCCAATGAGCCTACGCCTGTTCACCAGTGCACGGGCCGTCGCCTACGTGGTGAGCCGCCTGAGTTTCCTCTTTTGCCGGAGCAGACTATAATAGCCGCAGCGGACAATAGTGTAATGACATCCCAGACATCCTCAGCCCGCATCGTTGTTGATCAGCCGCGAAAGCCCGAGCCTTTTCACGGCGGCACCGTCGAAGACGCCGAGGACTGGTTGGAAGGCTTCGAACGCGTCGATGACTACAATGGATGGGACGAAAACCGGAAGCTCCGCAACGTGTACTTTGCGTTGCAAGGGTGTGCGGGAACGTGGTTTGAAAACCACAAAGCTGTCCTTAGGTCGTGGGATGACTTCCGACGGGAGCTGTTGGCCACGTATTCGAGCACAGACCACCGGGAAAGAGCTGAAACTGCTTTGCAAGCAAGAAGCCAGCGAAACAACACAAGCACGGCAATGTATCTCGAAGATATCGTCGCGTATACTCTGCTGAAGTATACACGCTGAATGGGGATCCAGGCGTTTGTCCTTCACGAAACTTAACCATTGACACGCCATGCCGAGACGAACCTCGTTCTCTTCTTCTTTAGTCCCCTTGCTGTGCCGCTGCATGTGGCACTACCCCCTATTAAAAAAATAATAAAAGAATGGAAACATACATAGGCTTGATGTGAGAGCGCCGAGATGGCCTAGGACGAACACATAGGCTATAGTCACAATCACTGTGGTGTGCGATATAGTCACAAGGCGCTGTGGGACGAGCAACAACAAAAACTAACCTAAGCGGCTGAAGAGGTCGGATTTTAGCGGCTATGATACGGTTTCAACCGCTCAACATGCACAATCTCAGATTGGGGTTGCCGACGTCGGGGGGGGGGGGGGGTTGGTTTCCGTCACGAAGGACTTCGTAATTCACGTCGCTAATCCGCTGCAACACTTTGTAAAGTCCGAAGTAGCGACTCAAAAACTTCTAGGATAGTCCTTTTCGGCGCACGGGAGTCCAGACCAAAACTTGATCGCCAGGCTGGAATTCTACTTGTCGATGGCGGAGATTGTAGCGTTGTGCATAGATGCTCTGTTGTTTCTTTATGTGCACTCGGGCACGCTGACGGGCTTCTTCCGCTCGTTGCACGAAGAGTTCGGCATCTTGGGCGAGATCGAGGTGATCGATGTTGTCGCACGGCAGCATTGCTTCTAACATAGTCTGCACTTCACGGCCGTAAACGAGGTAAAACGGCGTGAAGCGTGTTGTTTCTTGCGTAGTAGTATTATAGGCAAACGTTACGTACGGGAGTATCTCGTCCTACGTCTTGTGCTGTAAGTCTACGAGCATAGACAGCATGTAAGTCATCGTTTTGTTCAGTAGTTCCGTCAAGCCGTTTGTCTGCGGATGATAGGCAGTTGTCCGTCGATGGGTTGTGCAGCTGAGTTCAAAAACGTCTTCAATGAGCTGCGCTGTAAAGGCTTTCCCTTGATCTGTGATGACGTGCGATGGGGCGCCATGCCGTAGGACGATGTTCTCTATGAAAAACTGGGCAACCTCGAAAGCTCTGCCTCGAGGCAACGCCTTTGTGTCATCATAAGGCGTCAAATAGTCTGTGGCGATGATTATCCACCTGTTGCCAGAAGATGACAGTGGAAACGGGCCCAGAAGATCCATGCCAACCTGGTCGAAAGATTTGCCAGGTGGGTCAATCGGTTTCAGCAATCCCGCAGGCTTCACAGCTGGCGACTTTCGGCGCTGACATTCACGGCAGGCTTGGACGTACCGCTTAACACACTCGGCAAGTTTCGGCCAGTAGTAGAATTTGCGCACTCTATCAAGCGTTCGCGTAAAACCCAAATGGCCAGACAGGCGAATAAAACTTCGGCACGGAGGTCTGCTGGAACGACCAAAAGGTATGTCCTGTTGGTGGCAGCGGAGTTTTTCTTATACAAGGCGCCATGTCATAAACAAAAATACGACAATCCTCGAGCGATGTGCCGAGGTATTGATGGGTTTCGTCCTTCCAGATGTTCGAATATAGGTCGTAGTGAGTCGTCTGCGCGCTGCCGCGTGGACAAATCAGTAACGCTTATGGCCCCAAGGAAAACGCCGTCGTCCTCAATATCTTGGTCGGTAGTGTCGATAGGGGCGCGCGAGAGTGTGTCAACGTCTTTGTGTATGCGGCCTGACTTGTCCACGATGGTCGCGTCGCACTCCTGCAAACGTAGACTCCACCGTGCCAGTCGTCCAGAAGGATGCCGCAGATTTGCAAGCCAACATAACGAGTGATGATTGGTTACAGCTTTGAATGGGCGGGAGTAGAGGTAAGGTCGAAATTTGGCCAGCGCCCCATACGACGGCAAGACACTCTTTATCCATAGTGGTGTAGTTGGTCTCTGCACGCGATAGTGCGCAACTTGCGTAGGTGATCACTCTTTCAATACCTTCCTGCCGTTGTACAAGTACCGCGCCAAGACCAACGTTGCTGGCATCTGTATGAACTTCCGTGTCCGCCTCCTCGTCAAAGTGGGCCAGAACTGGTGCTGACACCAGACGCTGTCGAAGTTCAGTGAAAGCAGTCTCTTGCTCTGAGGCCCAGACGAACGATACATCGGCCCTCGTGAGGCGAATCAGCGGCTCCGCCACCTTCGAAAAATTTTCGATGAAACGCCGGTAGTATGCGCAAAGGCCCAGCAAGCGTCGGACACCTTCCTTGTCGGTCGGTGTTGGAAACGAGGCTACAGCGGCAGTTTTCGCGGGATTGGGGCTAACGCCTTCTGCGCTGACCGCGTGTCCGAGACAGATCAGCTCCTTGTAGCCGAAATGACACTTGTGAGGTTTAAGGGTGAGGTTAGCCGATCGGATGGCTTCGAGAACTTGCCGCAGTCGTTTCAGGTGGTCGTCAAATGTCGCCGAAAAAACCACGTCGTCAAGGTAGAAGAGGCAGGTTTGCCACTTCAGACCAGCGAGAACGGTGTCCATCATTCGCTGGAAAGTTGCTGGTGCCGAACAGAGCCCGAATGGAAGTACCCTGAACTGGAGTCAACTCCAATTGCGCGAGGTTCTTGCTGCCCGGTGGGGTCTCCTGCATAAGTTGGGTGTACCCAGCAAGCTCCACCAAATTGTCGCGTATACTCTGCTGAAGTATACACGCTGAATGGGGATCCAGGTGTTTGTCCTTCACGAAACGTAACCGTTGACGCGCGATGCCGAGACGAACCTCGTTCTTTTCTTCTTTAGTCCCCTTGCTGTGCCACTGCATGTGGCAATATGTCGCGCTTATTCCGCCGGGCCGACCCGAGGTTGAGCGAGGACAAGAAGCTTCGACACCTGATGCGCGGTGAGAAGCAGGAGCTTTTTGCTGGTTTGGTTCGCAGCCTTCCACGCACCGTTGCCGAGTTCGGCTCCGAGGCAACAACTATGGAAAGGACTCTTCAACAGCGTGCGAGACGATACAACCACGATATGAACGTCGCCTTCATGTATGCAATGTCGGCAATGTTCGGGAACAGCGTCGAGGTCTTACGAGAACTCATATCTGTGGTTCGAGAACAGCTCCAGAGGCAACAGCTGAACAACAGCCCCACAGTGATCTCTTCGTTCGCAGAAGTGGTTCGCGAAGGAGTGAGACAAGCAGCCCGCGAACAGCACCCGCCAGCACAGCCGCAAGCGTCGTCACCAGTACGGCCGGCGGTATCGTACGCCGAGGTACTCAGAGCATCTCCAAGACGTACTTTCGTCGCGGCAACTGCGCATGTACCCGAACCTCGGTTCTTGCCGTCTCCGCCAGAGACGAGATTCGGGAAGGCTGACATATGGCGCAATCCTGATAGAATCCCGCTGTGCTACCACTGCGGCGAAGCTGGTCATCCCTAAAGGATGTGCGAATACTGCAGAGCGGGACTTCGGGGGTTTTCCGTAAACGCTCTTTGCCCAAGAAACGGTGAACACGCTTTCGAGATCCAGGAGTATTTGTCAACACGCCAAAGCCCGCAGACTTCACAGCAACACTGACCTCGGTCAACAGTGCCCCTGAGGTATCGATCACCGAGCCCGAGTCTATCCTCAAGGTCCCCAAGGTGACGCCCCCAAAGCCCACGTCGGGAAAACTAATACCGGCGACCTGTGAAGGTGAGGCCGCTGTCGACGCAAGAACGGAGCCTCCAGCGCTGATTCTGAAATATAACGATGGACACGAGAGTTGTTGCGAAAAAATTGACGTAGCTTCCGATTTATGCGTGTTTATAGACGGCTACGAAATTACTGCTTTAGTAGACACAGGCGCAAGCCATTCTGTTATTAGTAAAGTACTTGCCAGAAGACTGAAAAAAAGTGCTTACTCCTTGGAGAGGACCGCAAATTCGTACCCCCGGTGGACACCTTATCAATCCGGTGGGCAGGTGCACTCCTAGAATGGGAATACGCTGCTTTACATGCGTCGCCAGTTTCATTGCCCTATCAGAATGCTCAAGGCATTTAAATATTGGAATGGACTTTTTTCAGGCGAACGATGCAGTTATCAGCTTGCAGGAATCCTGTGTGTCGTTCTCAACCAAGCACGTCATTGCGACGTTCGAGTGTGAAGAACAATTCGATGCTCTTAAGATAATGGGCGATGACGTCATGATACCCCCAAGATCCAGCATAGCTGTCGCCGTAAGAAGCACCGTATTCAGCGACTATGAAGGAATAGCAAACATTAACACTGGGCTCTTACTCGAAAAAGGGATCTGTATGGCAAGTGGCCTTTTCGGCTGTGTGACGGGTGTTAAAATGTCTTCCTGACTAATTTAGGAAATGAAGTCCGGCATGTTGGGAAGGGAACCGTCATTGCCCGCCTTAACGATTATGAACAGATCACGGATTTGAGCCCTTCCGATGCTGCACTACTGGACTCTGACAACGTAGACTCCATACTTGCATCCGCCAGCATCGAAGCAGCACTATCACCGAGCCAGAAGCAGCAAATACAGAACCTTGTACGAGAATTCGCCTCGTGTTTCTCAACGACATCGAAAGTCCAGAGAACGTCCATCGCCAAACACCGTATCTTTGTCGACGAAGCTGTGAGGCCTATTTGCCAGCATCCCTACCGAGTGTCACCGAAGGAGAGAGAGATCATCAGCAAACAAGTCGAAGAAATAATTAGAGACGACGTAATCCAACCATCGACCAACCCATGGGCTTTGTGTGTGGTGCTCGTAAAGAAGAAGGATCAGGCCTTGCGCTTCTGCGCTAATCATCGGAAGCTAAACGTCATCACAAAGCGGGATGTCTATCCACTTACGAGGATCGATGACACCCTCGATAGACTACACGACGCAAAATTCTTTTCCTCTCTGGACCTTAAAAGCGGATACTGGCAAATAGAAGTGGACGAACGGGATGGTGAAAAGACAGCATTCGTCACACCTGACGGACTATACGAATTCAAGGTACTTCCGTTCGGCCTCTGTTCCGCACCTGCCACCTTTCAGCGGATGATGGACGCTGTGCTCTCCGGGTTAAAGTGGCAGTCCTGTCTTTTTTATCTTGACGATGTCGCGATTTTTTCTACCACCTTTGCTCAGCATGTGGAACGACTAAGCATTGTGCTCAAAGCTATTAGTTCAGCAGGGCTGACGATAAAGCCACAAAAATGTCGCCTTGGCTTCCATGAGCTTATTTTCCTCGGCCTTGTGATTAGCTCCGAAGGCATCCGTCATGACCCTGAGAAGATCGCAGCAGTACAAAAGTTTCCTACACCAACCGACAAAAAGGCCGTTAGGCGATTCCTAGGACTTTGTGCGTACTACAGGCGCTTTGTCAGAACTTTTACGAAGATTGCCGAGCCGTTAACGCGAATAATGAAAACCGACACAGTGAACAAGAAGATGCATTCAATGAGCTGCGACGGTGACTTCAAAACCACCCGATCCTTGCGCAATTTGATGAGGAAGCGGAAACAGACATCCACAGAGACGCCAGCAATTTAGGACTTGGTGCCGTCGTTCAATGGCAAAACGGAGGAAAACGTGATTGCATACGCTAGCCGCACTCTTTCGAGGGCTGAAACCAACTATTCAGCCACAGAAAAACTATGCCTGGCAGTAATACGGGCCATAGGAAAATTCCGGCCGTACTTATACGGTAGACCGTTCCGAGCAATCAGCGACCATCACTCATTGTGCTGGCTTGCAAACCTGAAAGATTCTTCTGGACGACTTGCTAGATGGAGTCTGAGGCTGTAGGAATACGACATATCGGTCGTGTACAAGTGAGGTCGCAAGCGCAGTGACGCTAATTGTTTATCACGTGCGCCGGTCGATTCTGCTCCTGTGAAAGATGGACACGAATTTTCGTATCTTGGAGCCGTAACCACATCTGAGACTGCCAAACACTAGCAGTCTGACGCCGAGTTGCTTCCACTCATCAGGCACCTCGAGGGACACCCCGTCCGTGCTCCGCTAGTCTTCTGCCGGGCATTGCCATCGTATGGGATGAGAAATGGCGTCCTGTACAAAAGAAATGTTGAGCACAGCACAGAGAAATTTCTACTCGTCGTTCCTTCAGCTTTGCGATCCGAAATCTTAGAAGCCTGTCACGGTCACCCATCAGCAGGACACCTCGGAGTGAGCAGAACGTTCGCCCAAATTCATGCTAAGTACTACTGGCCAAAGCTATTGAACTCAGTACAGCATTATGTACGAACATGTCGGGATCACCAAAGACGCAAAACGCCTGCATTAAACCCGCAGGCCTCCTTCAACCAATAAAACTCCCAGGAGCCCCGTTCGAACAAGTAGGAATGGACTTACTTGGTCCCTTTCCGACACCGTCATCAGGGAAACGATGGATTGTAGAAGCGACGGATTACCTAACCCGATATGCCGAGACATCCTCTCTAATCAGTGCAATGGTCGTTGAAGTGGCTGAATTCTTTGTCACCAAGATGGTATTACGAATCCGTGCCCCTGCAATTATTATCACAGACCGAGGAACTTCGTTCACAGCCGACTTGACGCAATCCATCATGAAACTGACTCATACCAGCCACAAGAAAACAACTGCCTATCACCCTCAAACAAATGGGCTAACTGAGCGATTGAACAGGACGCTGACCGATATGTAGTCAATTTACGTAGACTTAGAGCACCGTACGTGAGACAAAATCCTACGCCATGCGACATTCCCCTACAATACCGCATTGCAAAAGACCACTCAAGTAACGCCATTCCAGCTTGTTTTCGGAGGAACAGTTACCACACTCTTGGATGCAATGCTGCCATCAGTGACTGCCATCAGAACCCTGACATCAGTGAGTTTACACAGACGGTCGAAGAAGCACGTCAGCTGGCGCGTCATCCCATTCAACAAGGGCAGCGCATCGACGTGGACCGATACAACCTGCGGCGAAGGGAAGCTGAAAATGCACCAGGCGACAGAGTATGGGGGTTGACTCCCGTGCAGACGCGCGGCCTATCCGAAAAGCTTTTGCGCCGTTATTTTGGCTCTTACCGAGTACTTCACCGCATCAGTCCCCTGAACTACGAAGTTACGCCAGAAGGGCAAATGAGGTCATCACGGTGCCGGCGTCGCACAGAAACTGTACATGTGGTTAGACTGAAGCCATACCATGACAGGCACTCAATATTCGACCAAACATCTATTCTGCGCCATATACCACTTTCGTATGGCCAACAGCTTGTGAACAAATTCGTCGCTTTACGCATCGGGACGATGAGTTTTGGAGGGGGGATAATGGTACAAGGCAGAAACATATTTAAACAACGCGCGATGGTTCGTGCGCTCCCCTCAAGAGGACAACGGCGTATTGGAGGAAAAGACGAAATAATGGCACGTGTTTTCGCCGCACGCACTCGCATCGCAGGTGGCCGTTGTCGGCGTCTACACGAAGAAGATGTGGTGACGCGACGCTCGAGAGAGAAGAAGAAGGCCTTTCTGATGTCCCGTTTAGAACGCGGCAGTGCTTAATATTTACCCCCAAGTCACAAGTTAGCTCACAATAAATAGTTGTATCTGGACTCCCTTAACTGTCCGTTACAACGTGGTCTAATGTTGAGTAGCTTTTACGGAATCCAGCCTGGTCCTTTGGTTGGCAGAAGTCTAAGGTGTGTCTAAGGTGAAGTCTAAGGTGTTGGCAGAAGTCTAAGGTGAAGATTAGTGTGTGTTTTAGTTATTCGGTCATTCCCTCAAACATGTCTTCGTTTTCACCTTCTGACGCTACAAAACTGCTTAAATCCGCTGGTTGTTCATTGCTCCACTTCAATGCACGAAGTTCGCGTACGAATCATGGTAGCATATCTTCATTCATCGACTCTCTCCCACACTTTTTCATTCATCTGCATAACTGAGACATGACTTGGCCCGGCTGATAGCAATTTATACGGGTTCCATGCCTATAAGCTTGAGTATTGTAACCGTGTGGCATATCAACATGGTGGTAGCGCGATTGTCGTCGCACCCCACATTAAATATAAGTGTAGAATGGACCTTTCCATAGATCTTCTTTAACTGCGAAACTATTTGGATCGAAACCGATGCCTTCTCTTTTCCAAATTATTGTGACGAAAATATTATTGTCTGTATTTACCATTCTCCATCTTCTTCCATACCTTATTTCCTTCGTCATCTTAGCTTAGTTCTACAAACAATTACTAGTGAAAACAAGCTTGTCCTAATTGTAGGTGATATAAATATTAACTTGCTCGATGTCGACAATAGTACTGTATGCGCTTATTCGAGCTGTAGTTCTGGCTTTGGGCTTGAGCAAATAATAACTTCGCCCACCAGGATTTCCACTCAAGGAAGCAGCTCCGTCTTAGACCATGCCCTCACTATATTTCGCCTTCACCAGAGTCCGGTGTAATTGACATAGACATAGCAGATCATTACCCTGTATTCGTCCCTTCCAAATCTAACCCTCCTAGGTCAGATTCCTGTTATCTTACGTCTCGTCTTGATAATATCATTTTTCTTGATGCAATTGACAAAATTGACTGGACAGTTATAGCTACCAAGCTAAATCCAGAAGAAGCGCTTCAGTTATTTTCCTCTTTTCTTTTTCATGCTAACACTGTCACTGTTAAGTGCAAAAAGCAATTTAAATTTCCGCATAATCCTTGGGTCACAAATGGGCTACTTCCGAGCATGAGGAAAAAAGAAAACATGTATAGGAAGACTAAAAAACAGCCTTTCAATGTTAATTTAGCGTTACGCTATCAGAAATATGGCAACATGTTGAGTAATTTATTTAAGAAATCAAAAAGGCAATATTACGAAATTGAATTCATGAAAAATAAGTTTTATCCAAAAAACAATTGCAGCTGATCAACAAGTTTTTGAATGTACCGCGTTCTGGCAGTTCCATTGAAAAAGTAATTTACGATAATGTAACTATAGCTGATCCGCCTAGCATTGCTCGTGCGTTCAGTAACCACTTTTATGAAATGTTTAATACTACCCGTGTCCCTTCTGTTTATCATGCGAGCCGATGTGACCAATCCTTCTTTTTGTTTCCTGTAACATCTGAAGAAGTCCTTACTGAGATTTACAACTCAAAGGACACACGTCCTGGTTTTGATGGAATTGCGTCATTTCATTGAAAGCTTGTTGCTCTGACTATTTCTAATGCTCACAGCGACATAATTAACTTTATGTTCAAAATCGCTATATTCCCTAGAAGCCTAAATAAAAAAGCTAAAGTCATTGCTGTTCATAAAAAGGTGACAAAGCTCAAGTCGCTAACTATCGTCCTATATGTATTTTACCTTCAATTAGTAAAGTTGTAGAAAAATTAATACTTCGTCGTATTAACGTATACCTTAACAAATCTAGCTTGCTCAAACCCTGTCTGTTCAGGTTTCGTTCAGGAAGCTCGACTAACTTGGCTTTGCTAGCATTAACTGATTATATGCGACTTTCACTTGCTCTCGGATACTTTGTTGGCTCGGTCTTTTTAGACTTTACTAAAGCCTTTGATAGAATAAACCACAAAGTTTCGTTTAATAAACTGGACTCTGTTGGCATTTCTGGTCCAGCTCCTAATTTATTAAAAGTTATCTATTTATTCCTTTATTAACAGTGTACGCAGGCGGGGCTTTCTCTGAAAGCCAAATTATTAACCAAGGAGTGCCTCAGGGCTCGATTTTATGTCCACTATTATTTTCCATTTATATAAATAATTTACCTGACTGCCTTAATTACACCCTACCTATATTATACGCAGACAATACGACTGTTGCCCTCTCGGATAAATCACTACTTTCACTAACTTTAAAACTTAACAGTGATCTGTCAAAAATTACTGACGGGTGTAACGCCAATTTTCTAATTTTAAACCCTACCAAAACGCAATTCATGTTATTTAAGTCATCAGAGAGAATTTTACCTTAGTCTCCGACCATAACCCTGAATGGGCATTACATTCCTGCCTCCACTTGTGTTTCATTCCTCGGCATCAAATTAGATCCCCACCTTAAGTTTGCTAACCACACTGCACAATTCAAACGAAAAATAGCATTTGGCATTCGAGTGCGACTCAAATCACCATTATTTTTTTCCAAAGAAGCATGTTTTTCTAAGGAAGCATTATTATCGTTATACTTCACTTTCATTCATAGTCATATCATTTATAGTATCGCTTCTCGGGGTAATACTTATTCTCATCTTTCCTCTTATCAGCGCATTAAAAATCAGGCTATCAGCATTATAACGAGCAGCCATTTTTTCTCTAACGCCTCTTCACAACTACGTACAAACCGCATCCTTCAAGTTACTGATTTGCTTAACCATCATTTAGCGATATTATTTTTCAAATTACTTACTCAACAAGTTTCTTACAATTTCGTTAGTTCTGATCTGCTTTTTAATCCCAATAACACAAGGTTTGCAGCACAAGGAAATTTTTTGTTGCCGTTAGGTCATACTAATTACGGAAAGATGGCTTCCTCTTTTTGCGCAATTAAACTTTGGAGCAGTCTTCCATATTCTATTAAGTTGTCATCTACCTTCTACTCTTTCAAATATGAACTCAAGAATTGTTTGCTGTCTGATCAATTTCCTACAATGTTATTTTGCTATTTAGAAGCTGTGTAATTACCATTGATTGCGCATCTTTTCTCGTCCTTTTGTCTTTTATGTGTGTCGACATTCAGTTTCTTGGTTATATTTTGCTTATTTCATAATGTGTTTCTCTGCTCTGTATTCCGCTTTATTTTTTTATATAACTTCTAATCCAAGGGTGCCGGCGCAGTCTCTGACTTTGGGAACCCTGTCTGTATACTATTTTTGTAACAAATTCTTATGAACGAATAATAAACTGAAACTGAAACTGAAAGTTTGTTGTTATCCCATCCGCAGCCGGATGTTTTTTTTTTTTCATGCACTTTCATTTCCATATATTAGGCGCCATAAAGATGGGCATTGCCTCGTGTTCTCTGGATGGTAACTGCCTTCTTTTGCATTGTATGTTGTGAAGTTATCATCGAGTGCTATGTTCTGGAAGCTTTGGAAATGTATAGCCTGCCTAACCCAAGGTAGACAAGGTGCGGCTTACAAGGTGTGCGATGTCGAGAAGTGTTGCTCCCCGCGTGCGCCCCATGAGGCGCGTCGTTCGGCGGCTCAGCTCCGCCCAGCCGACGGAAATGAGCGTCGCCCCTGCCGCGGTCTTGAGCGCAGCCGAGGCATTCCCTGGCGTCAGCGTTACCGGCATCTTGTTTCCTGAGGAAATAACGAGCAAAACTATATTAACAATGCATCCGGTGGTTTCGCTTCATGTCCGCTTGGTCGTTTCAGAGCGCTCTGACAGCGCTCAAGAGTTCACGGAAAAGCGCTGCTAAGCGTTACTTTTAGTATAAGCAGGTTCCATTGATGATAAGGAAGCAGCGGCAGCAGACCCGCCCATACATGGTTTTTCTCTCAATGCAGCTTGTGTAACGATATACAGTTGACCGTATTGTAGACTTTAGGACAGGATGTTCAGCACTCCGAATGCCACCACCTCTTTAGACGAATAGGTCTCTTTCACTCCAATATAGGAAGCTTAAATAAAAAGCACGGTGCTCTAACTGCTCTGCTCACTAAACCGAAATTGAGGTACAACATTGTAGTTCTCTCGAAGGCATGGTTAAATGAGGATGAGTTTATGAACTTGTCGCAATCTAATTTAATTTCCCTACCCGATACATCAAACTCAATAGGTGGCGGCGTGGCAGTCAATGTGTCCACAGTAATAAAAGAAGTCGAGCCCTTAACAGAGAGGACGCTAGGAGAGCAAGAAGTGCTGATCTAGACACTAATGTGACCATAGTCTTGGCATACTGACCATCTACGTCAAGCCTTAAGTCTTTCCAAGCAAATCTAAAACAAAAATCTTGAACATGTTATAAATAGAAAACCTATTGTGGGAATATATGGGGATTTCATTACTGACGTGAGGGACCATTCAAGTGTACAAAATCGGCATTTGTTTCTATCGTATTGTTTTGAACATTATATCACAGATCCTACGCGTGTAACGGCAACTATATCCGCCGAAATCGGCCATATGCTCACAAACATTAGAGCACAAACACTCACACCGGAGTTCTCACAGATCATGTCAGCGACCATTTTGCAACATTCATTATTATCCTAACAAATGATGACTGTGCGAAAGAGTCAACCAAATCCATATTCTCCTGGATGGATTATCCAGCTGTCAACCATTATGCGGTTACATATTATTATTATAAATGTGGCATATAAAATTTTTATGGCGAAATTTCTGTCCGCCGGCTTCAATAAAAATGTACCTCGCGCCGAAACGCTCACCTATCAACTGCGATATGCCCATGAATGACGAATGCCATCTTAAAGTAATTAGACTCAAAGAGCACTGACTGTGCAAAATGAAACAGTGCGCAAACGCCTACTAGAAGAAGCAGTCCAAGATAACAAATAATAGAATGCTCTCACTTATGCGCAAGCGAAAGAAAATATATTGCAGCAACTTAATAATGGAAATGGAAGAAAGTCTGATGTACAATTAATTCCGTTATTAAACTAAAAGCATTCAATTATTAATTATCCAATGTTTAGTTTAAATAATGTTATTTATTATTCAGCTTAAAATTAGTTTATTTCTTTATCAGTAAAATCCAATACCTTCTGACGACTATTATAGTTGATTGTTCTTCTACCCTGCTACCAATCGGTGATAACACATTCGGGTCTAGAGAAATTACTCCAACTGAAGTGATAGCGACTGCCAAGGAGATGGCAAAGAACAAGGCTGTTGGGCACGTTGAAATCACAGTAAAGCTAAAAGAACAGCAAAAATCTTTGTTACCCAGAAGCGAACATGTTTAATCAGTCCTGCACTAGAGGGATGTATCCAGGCCTAATAAAGCTTGCAAGAGTGATACCAATATATAAAACTGGTGACCAAAACGTTCTTGTTATTGTCCAATTACTCTACTCTCATGCACAAATATGTTTTTTGGGGAAACTTATAGCTAAGCGAACTACTGAATTCTTCGATAAAAAGAACACCTTAACAAAAGACCAATACAATTTTCGGAGGTACCTTTCGACATCTGCAGCTGCTGTCGTAGTATCCGAAATCACTACCCATGTATTGAAAAGTACCGAAATTTGTTTGGGTATATATATTGACATTAAAAAAGCTTTCCATTCTGTTAACAACGATATTCCCTCTATTTAATATATATATATATATATATATATATATATATATATATATATATATATATATATATATATATATATATATATTGGCACGCACTAGTTACGCTAGAGGTCGAGGAAGAAGACGTGTGCGTGGTAGCTGCTACAAAAACGAACTGTAAACGGCCGTTCACTTAGAACTGACCGACTGGCTTTTCCTCTCGTGACAAACTGGTGGAGGTGCTGGGTACGCATCCATCGCATGCCTACGGGTCCTGAACCAGAAGCTACGACGCCAGCACCTCGAGGACGGCAGAAATCTATCGAAGCAGCCGTCGCCTCCAAGGTCTTCCACCGCAATACAGTCCCCTGGCAAGCTCCGTGAGGAAGATGTCAACAACTACCGCAAGCCAAACCGAGGGGATCCCAAATGCTCTCGTACCATGCATTCTCAACGCGCCTCGCACGCCTAACCCGTTCCATGGCGACGCCTTTGAGGACGTTGAAGACTGGTTGGACCATTTCGACCGGGTCGCCGCCTTTAACGACTGGGATGATCGCCGTAAGTTGAAGAACGTCTACTTTTCCCTTTTAGACGCGGCGAGAGTATGGTACGAGAACCACGAAGCCTGATTTACCAGCTGGCAGGAGTTTTACTGACTGCTTTGCGAAGCCTTCTGCACTCCCGAAAGGAAAGAAAGAGCCGAACAGGCACTGTCTTCGAGGTTCCAAATGCCAAACGAAACCGTCGCCATGTTCGTCGAAGACATGACGCGATTGTTCCGTCGGGCCGATCCACTAATGCCAGAAAACAAAAAGGTGCGTCTGTTAATGAGAGGCGTAAAGGAACAGCTTTTCGCGGGCCTCGTGTGCAATGCACCTACAAGTCTCTCAGTTCATTCGTGAGGCAACAGTCATGGAACGAATGCTTCGGCAGCGGCTCTCGCAGTATGAACGCCAGACCACCATGACTGCTGCATGCTCTCTTGTACCTGCAAATGATGACAGGGAGTCACCGAGCTAATCCGACAAATTGTTCGAGAAGAACTGCAGAAGTCCTATGCATCGGCTCCGGCACCTCCCAGTGCCGCGGTTCTTACGGATGTCATTCGGGAAGAAATCGGCAAAGTGGTTCATCCCTCGTCACCAACACGTCCCGAACCTCCTACGTTCTCGTACGCGGATGCTCTTCGGCCTTGCGCGCCGTCGACGGGCCGTTTTACGCAGCCGCCTGCTGGGATTTCTCGACGCTCCCCAAGTCCGATCCACCGCACGAATTCGCAAGCACCCTTTCATCCTGGTCCGCGCAAATCTACAGTATGGCGCGCCCCCGACAACATTCCGTTGTGCTATCACTGCGGGGAGGCTGGTCACATGTATCGCGATTGCCAGTACCGACGGATTGGTCGGCGGGGATACCATCCGGGCGCCCGCGCTATGGCGAACGCCCGCACGAAATCGAACAATACTTAGAAAGTACCCGGCTTCCTCCTCCCCAACAGCGAAGACAGTCACGGTCGCCTTCACCTCATCGGTACGCGTCACCGATCCGTGCTCGACTCGCCTTTGATTCCGCTGGAGTCAACGGCGGAAGCCAGCGTCGGGGAAACTGAAAACGGCGACCTCCGGGGGTGAGGCCGCTGTCATGCGAACCGTCAAATATCCTCCGCTGACGCCATCCCCTCGCAAACGTACCGCTGACGCCTTCATTCGAAACTGCAAAAAAAAAACTTCTGCTGCTATTACTGCTTCAATCGACGGTTATCCGGTAACTGCACTTGTAGATACGGGAGCTGACTACTCGGTTATGAGTGCCTCACTGGCGACTCGGCTACACAAGGTGCTGACAGTGTGGGACGGCCCACATCTGCGTACCGCCGGAGGACACCTCGTGTCACCCATTGGACGATGCACCGCCAGACTTGCAACTTCTACTTCGACTTTCGTAGCGTCTTGTCTTGTCCTCCCAAGTGTTCGCGGCTAGTAATACTGGGCATGGATTTTCTCCAGGAATATGGGGCGATCATTAACCTTCGTGACTTGTTCGTGACTTTTTCTATGTTTCTTCGGATTCGAGTGTGGAGGATGAACATCAACGCGCGGCTTTACGCGTGGTCGATGACTGCGTGACGTTACCGCCTCGAAGTAGCATCTTCGTCCTCGTTGGATGCCCCCAAGAACAACTAGGAATAGGCGTCGCCGAAGGTAACCTCACCATATTGCTGGATCGCGAAGTCGGCGTCGCACGAGGTCTCCTAGAGCTCCAACATAGGCAAACCACTATTCTAGTTACCAACTTCAGTGGCGAATACAAGCACTTTGCGAGGCATACCACCATGGCCTACTTTGAAACGGTGGCCGAGTCCAACGCCTGTGCTTTGGTAACGACAATCTCGATTCCGGAACCCAGCGATGTGGACTTGACCAGTCACATCAACGTCGTCATCACACAGCTCGACCAAAATGAGAAGGAGAGGCTCCTTACTCTGGTATCGTCATTTAGCGACTGTTTCGCCACCACGTCGAAGGTCAAACAGACTCCTTTAATCAAACACAGAATCATCACTGAACCGACCGTCCAACGTGTTCGCCAACACGCTAATCGCGTGTCGCAAAGAGAAAAGGATGCTATTCGTCATCAAGTGAAACAAATGCTCGACGATGATGTCATTCAACCATCGACAAGTCCTTGGGCTTCACCTGTTGTATTAGTTAAAAAGAAAGGCGGTTCACTAAGAGTCTGTGTGATTATCGGAAACTGAACAAGGTCACAAAAAAAGACGTTTACCCACTTCCTCTAATTGACGACTTCTTGGATCGCCTGCGACATGCCCGTTTCTTTTCTTCAACGGATCTGCGTAGTGGGTACTGGCAAATTGAAGTTGACGAACGGGACCAGGAAAAAACGGCGTTTATAACACCGGACGGTGTCTATCAATTTAAGGTCCTCCCTTTTGGATTGTGTTCCGCTCCGGCCACATTTCAACGCATGATGGACACAGTTTTATCTGACTTCAAGTGGAAATCGTGCTTAGTCTACTTAGCCGATGTAGTTGTTTTTTCCACCACGTTTGAACAACACATCCAGTGGCTTGAGGCGGTTCTTCAAGCTATCCGCACCGCTGGCCTCTCCCTGAAGCCCGAAATATGTCACTTTGGCTACGAACGAGGAGCTCAAATTTCCAGGTCATATTGTCAGCAGCACCGGTGTGCGCCCTGACCCTGACAAAGCCCTGCCAGTTGCTCTGTTCCCGATACCGAAGACAAAACACGATGTCCGCCGATTTTTAGGGCTTTGCGCGTATTACCGCCGTTTTGTACCCAATTTTTGTGAAATTGCCGAACCTTTGCAACGACTCATCAAGAACTACGTCACATTTGTTTGGGGCCCGGCACAATCCGACGCCTTCCGCGACCTTCAGTGACGTCTACAGACACCACCGATCCTTGGTCACTTTGACACCGAGGCTGACACAGAAGTGCATAAGGATGCTAGTAACGTTGGTATCGGAGCGGCGCTCGTACAGTTTCAAGCTGGTGTTGAGCGCGTTATTGCGGATATTTGATACCAGCATGATGGTGCTCCCGCGTGCGGCACAAGCAGAGCTTACAAATGGCTGCATAGAGTAACCCCTCAGCAGTGGATTGGATGGCATCTGCCCTTTGCTTGGCCGGCACGGTCGCCAGGTTTAACTCCCCTCGATTTTTTCTCTGGGGCGGACGGCACCCAGAACCGGACGCCACCCAGAACATCAGAAAACGTGAAATAAAAAACAAGTCTGCAACTCCATCCGTGACACCATGATCAAGAACGACCTGAAAAATGCGCCTATGAGATGCCACCTGTGCACTGCAGAAGATGGTAACCTTTTCGAACGCGCATTATAATCGCGGGGCGATTGCCATTAAAGGTTACTCCAAAATCATTCCAGCCCTAAAGCCGCCTCCCCACCCAACCCCATTACACTCTGTCTGCAGGCTGCCAACTCTTGCCGATATGAAGCATAAAAATATCAAGATATGTTCTTGTTCTCTTTCGTATACTTAGAAGCTTTATCGCTTCGGCTCTACTCCGCCAGCAGCATGCATTCGCTCCGTCATGCGATAACAGCCGCATGCCCAGATACCTACAGTACACCAGACATAACGCCCTGTCGCCGGCCAGCCTCGTTGCAGCCGACCTTGATCATCCATCGCACGCTTGAGAGCAGCACAATACCAGAGTGCAATCGCCTCGTCACGTGTTTTTTTTTATATTTCGTGGGCATTCATTGGAACGCGGAAAAAAGGACCACGTGAGATATATCGTGTTGGAAACAATTTATTGCAAGGTTTCTCATGGTGCTCTACCACTTGAAGTATCACACTTGAGATCTGCAGCCAACGCTTAAAAATTTAATGAATTAAACATAACTAATCCGTTAGGTAAGGGTAAAATAAAAAATAGCCTGAGTAACTGCCGGACAGTGCCAACATTACGTGTTCTGTTTAAATCACGCTCAGAGTGCCTTTCATTTTTAAAACCTTGTCTCACTTTTTGTGGGACAACCTGTAAATGTTCATACTTCTGCTATAGCCCTATATTGGGCTGGAGTATATGTAAATCAAAAGTTGTATATATATAGATATATAGTCATATAATAAGAAGCCACCAACACTCACACCAAGGACAACATAGGGAAAATTACTTGTGCTTAATAAATGAAGTTAAGAAACGCAAACTTAAAGGAAATTAAAGTGGATGAAAAAACAACTTGCCGCAGGTGGGAAACGAACCCACAACCTTCGCATTTCACGTGCGATGCTCTACCAATTGAGCTACGACGGCGCGGTTTCCCCATCCACATTCTTGGGTATTTATGTGTCCTAGTAGAACCCTGGGTGTGTGTATATATATTGTCACGAGAGGAAAAGCCAGTCGGTCAGTTCTAAGCGAACGGCCGTTTACAGTTCGTTCTTGTAGGAGCTACCACGCACACTTCTTCTTCCTCGACCTCTAGCGTAACTAGTGCGTGCCATTACCCCTCCCTCCAAAAAAAATATAAATGAATAAAGTTGGGGAGAAGTTAAATGCCACAGGGAAAAAATAAAAAAAATGAGAACGACAACGGACGACACGACAGGGGCCGCATCAAAAAGTTTGTGGATGACAGTCAGCGCGAATGGTAGGGCTTCATCCTGGTAACGTGAACAATGTCAGAGGAACGTGGTCTGCGGGAGTGGTGCGAAGTGTCGGCTGGAATAACTTCGTAGTTCACAGGACTTAGGTGACGCAAAACTGTGTAGGGTCCAAAGTATCGGTGCAATAATTTTTCTGACCGGCCTCGTTGACGAATAGGGGTCCAAACCCATACAAGATCTCCCGGGTTGTATGTGACGTCTCGATGGCATATGTTGTATCGACGAGCATCTTGACTTTGTCGGGATAGAATTCGTTGCCGCGCAAGGTGCCGCGCCGCTTCGGCACGCTGAACAAAGGCGTCTGTATCTGGTGCGGTAGGTTGAAACGAGCATCACGTCGAGCATAGTGGTGACGTCGCGTCCGTAGGCCAGACGAAAAGGAGGAAACCCGGTGGTTTCTTGTAGGGTAGTGTTGTACGCGAATGTCACATAGGGCAGCAGTTCATCCCAGTTTTTATGATCCGTGGCAACATACATGGCAAGCATATCCGCGATCGTTTTGTTGAGACGCTCAGTTAAACCGTTAGTCTGCGGGTGATACGCAGTTGCCGTACGGCGCGTTGTTCCGCTCAGCTGCAGAATATCTCGAACCAACTGGGCAGTGAAGGCCGTACCACGGTCTGTGATGACGACAGTGGGAGCACCATGTCGAAGGACGATATTTTTGATAAAGAAGTTAGCGACACCTGAAGCAGTAGCTCGCTGAACGGCTTGTGTTTCGCAGTATCGAGTGAGGTAATCGGTGGCGACAACGATCCAGCGGTTATCAGCCGAAGACTTGGGAAATGCACCGAGTAAATACATCCCGACTTGTTCAAAAGGTGAGCAAGGAGGTCGGACAGGCTGAAGCAGACCGGCTGGTTTCAGTGGTGGAACTTTGCGGCGCTGACAATCTCGACAACTTCTGACGTACTGCTTCACGGTTTTTGTGAGTTTTCGCCAATAGTACTTCTGCTTGATCCTTGAGAGAGTACGCGTGAAACCAGGATGCCCGGACGCTGGTTCGTCGTGGCATGCACGTAGAACGTCGTCGCGGAGAGTAGCGGGAACAACGAGCAGGAAAACGGTTGCCGTAGGGTGAAAGTTCCGCTTGTATAGGATGTCGCCACGTAGGCAGAAAGAGGACAAGTGACGTGCGAACTGCCGTGGGGGTTGTGGGCGGCTTCCTTCAAGGTATTCAATCAAGGGCTGGAGCTCGGAATCTTGGCGTTGCTGTTGAGCAAGGTTTAAAGACGGGAGAGTAAAAAGAAAACCAGAATCGTCGTCAATATCGAGTGGTGCGGGTTCGATGGGGGCGCGGGAGAGACAGTCGGCGTCAGTGTGTTTCTGGCCAGACTTATAGACAATGGTCACATCAAATTCCTGCAACCGAAGGCTCCATCTTTCTAGACAGCCTGAAGGATCTTTGAGATTCGCCAGCCAGCAGACAGAGTGGTGGTCGCTGACGACACGGAAGGGGCGTCCGTACAGGTATGGGCGGAACTTCTGGATAGCCCATATGACTGCCAGACATTCTTTTTCAGTTGCTGAGTAGTTGTTTTCAGCAGCAGACAAGGTTCGGCTGGCATACGCAATAACGCGCTCAACACCAGCTTGAAATTGTACGAGTGCCGCTCCGATACCAACGTTACTAGCATCAGTATGCACTTCTGTGTCAGCCTCGGTGTCAAAGTGACCAAGGATCAGTGGTGTCTGTAGACGTCGCTGAAGGTCGTGGAAGGCGTCGGATTGTGCCGGGCCCCAAACAAATGTGACGTCGTTCCTGATGAGTCGTTGCAAAGGTTCGGCAATTTCACAAAAATTGGGTACAAAACGGCGGTAATACGCGCAAAGCCCTAAAAATCGGCGGACATCGTGTTTTGTCTTCGGTATCGGGAACAGAGCAACTGCCAGGGCTTTGTCAGGGTCAGGGCGCGCACCGGTGCTGCTGACAACATGGCCTAGACATTTGAGCTCCTCGTAGCCAAAGTGACATTTTTCGGGCTTCAGGGAGAGGCCGGCGGTGCGGATAGCTTGAAGAACCGCCTCAATCCGCTGGATGTGTTGTTCAAACGTGGTGGAAAAAACAACTACATCGTCTCAGTAGACTAACCACAAGTTCCACTTGAGGTCAGATAAAACTGTGTCCATCATGCGTTGAAATGTGGCCGGAGCGGAACACAATCCAAAAGGGAGGACCTTAAATTGATAGAGGCCGTCGGGTGTTATAAAGGCCGTTTTTTATTGGTCCCGTTCGTCAACTTCAGTTTGCCAGTACCCACTACGAAGATCCATTGAAGAAAAGTAACGGGCATGCCGCAGGCGATCCAAGGAGACGTCTATTCGAGGAAGTGGGTAAACGTCTTTTTTCGTGACATTGTTCAGTTTGCAATAATCGACACAGAATCTTAGTGAACCGTCTTTCTTTTTAACTAATACAACAGGTGGAGCCCAAGGACTTGTCGGTGGTTGAATGACATCATCGTCGTGCATTTGTTTCACTTGATAACGAATAGCATCCTGTTCTCTCTGTGACACGCGATAAGCGTGTTGGCGAACAGGTTGGACGGTCGGTTCAGTGATGATTCTGTGTTTGATTAAAGGAGTTTGTTTGACCTTCGACGTGGTGGCGAAACAGTCGCTAAATGACGATAGCAGAGTAAGGAGCCTCTCCTCGTTTTGGTCTAGCTGTGGGTTGACGTTGATGTTACTGGTCAAGTCCACATTGCTGGGTTCCGGAATCGAGATTGTCGTTACCGAAGCACAGGCGTTGGACTCGGCCACCATTTCAAAGTTGGCCATGGTGGTATGCCTCGCAAAGTGCTTGTATTCGCCACTGAAGTTGGTAACTAGAATCGTGGTTTGCCGATGTTGGAGCTCTACAAGACCTCGTGCGACGCCGACTTCGCGATCCAACAATATGGTGAGGTTACCTTCGGCGATGCCTATTCCTAGTTGTTCTTGGGGGCATTCAACGAGGACGAAGATGCTACTTCGAGGCGGTAACGTCACGCAGTCATCGACCACGCGTAAAGCCGCGCGTTGATGTTTATCCTCCACACTCGAATCCGAAGAAACATACAAAAAGTCACGAACAAGTCACGAAGGTTAATGATCGCCCCATATTCCTGGAGAAAATCCATGCCCAGTATTACTAGCCGAGAACACTTGGGCAGCACAAGGAAAGACGCTACGAAAGTCGAAGTAGAAATTGCAAGTCTGGCGGTGCATCGTCCAATGGGTGACACGAGGTGTCCTCCGGCAGTAATCAGATGTGGGCCGTCCCACGCTGTCAGCACCTTGTGTAGCCGAGTCGCCAGTGAGGCACTCATAACCGAGTAGTCAGCTCCCGTATCTACAAGTGCAGTTACCGGATAACCGTCGATTGAAGCAGTAATAGCAGCAGAAGTTTTTTTTGCAGTTTCGAATGAAGGCGTCAGCGGTACGTCGCGAGGGGATGGCGTCGGCGGAGGATATTTAACGGTTCGCATGACAGCGGCCTCACCCCCGGAGGTCGCCGTTTTCAGTTTCCCCGACGCTGGCTTCCGCCGTTGACTCCAGCGGAATCAAAGGCGAGTCGAGCACGGATCGGTGACGCGTACGGACGAGGTGAAGGCGACCATGACTGTCTTCGCTGTTGGGGAGGAGGAAGCCGGTTACTTTCTAAGTATTGTTCGATTTCGTGGGGCGTTCGCCAAAGCGCGGGCGCCCGGATGGTATCCCCGCCGACCAATCCGTCGGTACTGGCAATCGCGATACATGTGACCAGCCTCCCCGCAGTGATAGCACAACGGACTGTTGTCGGGGGGTGCGCCATACCGTAGGTTTGCGCGGACCAGGATGAAAGGGTGCTTGCGGATTCGTGCGGTGGATCGGACTTGGGGAGCGTCGAGAAATACCAGCAGGCGGCTGCGAAAAACGGCCCGTCGACGGCGCGCAAGGCCGAAGAGCATCCGCGTACGAGAACCTAGGAGGTTCGGGTCGTGTTGGTGGCGAGGGATGAACCACTTTGCCAATTTCTTCCCGAATGACATCCGTAAGAACCGCGGCACTGGGAGGTGCCGGAGCCAATGCATAGGACTTCTGCAGTTCTTCTCGAACAATGTGTCGGATTAGCTCGGTAAGTGACTCCCTGTCATCATTTGCAGGTACAAGAGAGCATGCAGCAGTCATGGTGGTCTGGCGTTCATACTGCGAGAGCCGCTGCCGAAGCATTCGTTCCATGACTGTTGCCTCACGAACGAACTGACAGACTGTTGTAGGAGCCAGCTAGTAAATGAGGCTTTGTGGTTCTCGTACCATTCTCTCGCCGCGTGTAAAAGGGAAAAGTAGACGTTCTTCAACTTACGGCGATGGTCCCAGTCGTTAAAGGCGGCGACCCGGTCGAAATGGTCCAACCAGTGTTCAACGTCCTCAAAGGCGTCGCCATGGACCGGGTTAGGCGTGCGAGGCGCGTTGAGAATGCATGGTACGGGAGCATTTGGGATCCCCTCGGTTTTGCTTGCGGTAGTTGTTGACATCTTCTCACGGAGCTTGCCAGGGGACTGTATTGCGGTGGAAGACCTTGGAGGCGACGGCTGCTTCGATAGATTTCTGCCATTCCCGAGGTACTGGCCTCGGTAGCTTCTGGTTCAGGCCCCATAGGCATACGATGGATGCGTACCCAGCACCTCCACCAGTTTGTCACGAGAGGAAAAGCCAGTCAGTCAGTTCTAAGTGAACGGCCGTTTACAGTTCGTGTTTGCAGCAGCTACCACGCACACTTCTTCCTCGGCTTCTAGCGTAACTAGTGCGCGCCAATATGTTCTGTTAGAAGGACACTCAAGTATTGTTAGACACACCTTAAATTGGATGCCATCCAGGGAATAATGAAACTATAGGGAGCCCTGTCAATTGGCAAATGACATCACAGCTGTATACAGCAGTTGATTTTCATTTCGCCTGTTTTGCACCCCGTGTAGAAAGACATTAGGGATTGGGCAAGATGGTGGTGGTCATCTGCATAAAGTGCGATTTTAATTAAGGTGGAACGAGGTAAATTATTGATGCATAATAAATATAATAAAGGGTTTATTACGGATCCCTGAGGAACGCCCGACATAACGTCGACAGTAGTTGAATACATTCAGTAAAAAAAAAACTGTGAGCGACAACGAAGAAAACTGGCTATCCAAGAAACAAGACAGGGATTATTGAATATGGTGTTTTGTTTTACCAGTAATCTAGAATGATTAACAGATTGAAACGCTTTAGAGAAGTCGATAAAGATGGCATTCACTTGATTTTTGAATGCATCATGTAACCGCGCAAACGACAACGGACGAGCAAGAAAACACAAAGGACAGGCGCGGAACTTGAACTGAGATTTACTCCGGGAAAGCCCACATTTATACATGTATCATAATGACACTTGATAATCATCGGACAACCATCACTCGACATTGGCATGCGCGCATGAGTGGCACAAATTTGTATGTAAAAAATGTAACTCTTTATCACTCAGTGACACTCAAGGGCTGCCACGCAGCTTCGAGATTGCATTTTTATACACTAAGTTTCATAGATTTACTACTACCACGACATCTCTCACCGCCTCAAAAAGGTGGCTGAAATGTGAAGTCTCGGAGGTTTTTACGGCGTCCAAGAAACTGGCGGGCATGTGCAACATGGCGCAGGGAAGGAAGAAAAGGAATGAATGCAGTATCGAGAACGTTGACAGGTTCGTCCCATGCAGAATAGGGGTAGTGTACCAGATATCCCTCTCTTGCAGCAACAGCTACACAGTGCAAACGAGACGGTGTCTAAACGTCAGACTGCAGGAGCACTGCACCTGAGTAGAAGGATTGGCGGGGGGTGGCAAGCTGGCTGACCATTGTTGCCACTGTCGTAATTGCATGCCTAGGTTCCACGACACTAAAGTCTTGAAGATGTTCACGTCACAATTGAGCCGGGAAATCTATGAAGCTTACTGTATAAAAATGCAATGTGGCAGCTGCGTAAGCAGCTCTTCAGCGTCACTGAGTGATAAAGAGTTCAAGTATTTACGTGCAAATTTGTGCCACCCACGCCCACATGCGAATATCGAGTGATGATTGTCCGATGATTATCAAGTGTGATTATGATACATGTGGGCTTTGCCGAAGTAAATCCCAGTTGAAGTTCCACGCCTGTCCTCTGTGTTCCCTTCCTCGTCCGCTGTCGTTTGCGTGGTTACATGATGCATTCCAATATCGACCACCAACTAGCCAGTCTTTCCATGTTAAATTCACTTGATTACCTATGTCTAGGTTAGAAGCGATATCACGAACAAAATCGACTAATTGTGTTAAAGCTCTTTACCCGCGACGTAAGCTATGCTGGGCAGATGTTAGAACGCTATTAGAGTCAAGGAATTCGAGTATATGCTTGTGAATAATGTGTTCTAAGTTCTAACATCTTGCATGGATGGTGTGTGAGATATATTTGCCTGTAGTTAGAAAGAAGTTGTTTATCACCTGAGCTACACAAAGGCAGGACTTTGGCTGTTTTCCATTTAGTTTCTACTTCAGCAAATTCTAAGGATTCCTGGAAGATTACTGTAAGGTACTGAGATGTCCATAAGGTGTACCTTAGAAGGAAAGAATTCGGAATACCATTGTAACTGGTAGACTTTTTAATATTGAGATTCAAGATTAGGTTTAAGACACCATGAGACGCGATATCGCCTAGTTTATTTGTTTGTGCGTCATAGCTAAACTTTGGCGCTACGTGGTTATCGAGTTGGAAAACAGATTCGAGGTACAAGGTAAAAGCACTGCAAGCTACAGTGTGGTCATTAGTAATAGCGTCGTTAATTTTGAAAGAGATACTGCACGTTGTACTAGGTAAAATTCATGTCTAGGAGCTGCGAGGATTTGATTTAAGTAGCATGAGCAGTTGCACTGAAAAAAGAAATCTTTAGTATTTTTAGAACGAGCATGAAGTTCCTACATGGCTGTTTCAAAATGAAAATTACATGCCTAAACTGCAGCGGTATAGATTCCGTGGGATGGCAATTAGGCTTTTTTCCAGTTACCTGAGCAATCCTAGAGAATACACACGAACAGTAGAAACAGTATCTTAGATTAAATATGCAGCAGCCGGAGTCCCACAAGGTGCCCTACTCGGACCTCTTTTCTTCTTCTGGTTTGCTAATGAGTTTGCTAATGAGTCTTGCTAATGAATTATGCTTCGTATGTTGCGCACTCACAGGTAGCAAGTACTCTACGTCGATAACACTGCCCTTCTTATAATACGCCGTTCAATAGAAGCAGCATACGTTCTCGCGAATGAGGACCTGAATAACGCCATGAATTGATTTTCCAGCAGAAAATTGTCAATAAGTGCAAACAAAGCAAAATTTATTGTTATCGGCTCAAATCGTTAACTGATCAGAAATAACTGCTGTCTCCGCCTTAGTGGAGAAGTGACACTTGACTCGGATTTTTGGTGGGTATCACACATCAACCACCTATGTCAAAGGTTGACCGTAGGTTGCTTGGCAGCAATTAAGCGTCGAGCACGTTTTAGAAGTATTGCGACTATATCTTTTAGCATTTTTGACTGCCATATGACCCATTGCATAAAATCATGGGGCCAAGCATACCATGTCGCATTACGCAGCTGTAAGCAGTTTACAAAACAGAGCGGTAAGAATTATAATCTCTTCACCCACAAACGCTCAATTTACTCCACTCTTTAAAGATAACAGCATTATGCCACTCATTCAGGCTTGTAATTATAAAGCTGCAATTTTACTTCACACTATAGCATGCACTAATATTCCCTTTCCGTCATCGTACCCTGAGTGGCTCCAACATAACACAATGTAGGCGAAGTGTAACCTGTTCAAATTCATCAAAGGCCAATAATGCGTATGGCTGTCGTGTCATGTATTGTCACATGGTACTGACGTTAAAGAACACCGTAGCAATACTGTGAAAGACAAAACTGGCTTTTATTGGGCGAACCTGTGCCCACAAAGACAATCTACAGTTTAAGCAGTCATAGCGACGAACACAGTCGGCGATCGTCGAAAATCTGATCAGCGGGTCAAGCACCTCGGCTTTCATACAGCAGTCGTCGGATGTTCCATACGTATCGTTGGGACCCGCGTGCCTTCCACAAACTTCTATACCATTCGCGTCGGGTGATGAAATCAGATAACACAAGGTTCGGCGACAACAGACAGCGGATAGAAGCATCGATAACTTTCCAAAAACGTCGGATACATGCTGGCGCGTCCCGCGTGGTGTGATAACATTTGTTAGGCGGCGAAACGTGGTCGCCCGACAAAGTACACGTGTCAATACCCCCCTTTTAAAAGCATCGACACGACGCTGCAAACAAACGAAAGTAATATAGAAAAGCACTCGTAGCAAAGAAAACAACAAAAATTGGAGGACGCTTAAGCTTCGCCTTCAAGAGTGGGACGCGACAGCGTTCCCGTCGACCCGCCAAGGGGTATAAGACAATGCGCTACGGCACAGCGATCACTTACGATGCGCCCCGCATCGGACTTAGCGCCCACCTATCACGCGGTGAGCGTCGAGCAACGCAGCGTTCGGCGCGGCTACGAAACGTGCGCCTGAGCGAACGGAACGAACCAAAGAACTCGGTGTCTCGGAGGGGAAACGATCTACGCCAGCCAAACGTCGTGATCGGCACGGGCAGAGAGATAGTAATCTAAACCGGCCGGAGCACGGCGAAGCGTCGTCAGGGGAGAGGGAGTCCCGCGACGCGCCTGGCAGTGGTCCCAATGCGGGCGCGGCGCGCCTCCTGTCGGGGCAGCGCCGTACATTGAGAGGAGGGAGTCTTCTGTGTTTGCCGCAAGATGGCTCTGCGTGTGCGGAAAGCGCAGAAGAAATGCAGCGGAAATTCACTTCGCAACTCGTGTAATTGCGACTTCTGTACGTTACATGTTCATAATTACCGATATACACCGCATTATAACTTTCCACGGCTCGTTTCGAAGGCAACACCGCATTCACTAGAGGCGCGTTTGCACCGCTTGGAAGCATCGAACTCGTGGCTGAGTGGTAGCGTCTCCGCCTCACACTCCGGAGACCCTGGTTCGATTCCCGCCGGGCCAATCTTGGAATTTGCTTATTATTTATGAAGCGCCTGCCGTGATTTATCGCTCACGGTCAACGCCGCCGACGCCGACACCCGACGCCGACGACACCGGCTTTTCTGCGACACGAGCTCCTTAACGCTATCGCGTTAAAATAAGGAAGTCCATCAGCGTCCGTAAAAGGGTTTAAGGCGCACCACGTGGATCACTTCAGATCGTGCGTGGCGCCGCTGTGAATGTGAAATGCCGGCTGGCACGACATCATAGTCGAGCGCGCCAATACGTCGCATGACCTTGTAGGGTCCGAAATAACGTCGCAATAGTTTCTCACTCAGTCCTCGTCGGCGTATCGGGGTCCATACCCAAACAAGGTCGCCGGGCTGGTACTCGACAAAGCGTCGTCGGAGGTTGTAGTGTCGGCTGTCGGTATGCTGCTGGTTCTTGATCCGTAGGCGGGCGAGCTGTCGGGCTTCTACGGCGCGCTGGAGACAGGCAGTGACGTCAACATTCTCTTCGTCAGTTACTTGCGGCAGCATGGCGTCAAGCGTTGTCGTCGGGTTCCTGCCGTAAACCAGCTTAAACGGCGTGATCTGTGTTGTTTCTTGGACCGCCGTGTTGTACGCAAAGGTTACGTACGGCAGGACCGCGTCCCACGTCTTGTGTTCGACGTCGACGTACATTGCTAGCATGTCGGCGAGGGTCTTGTTCAAGCGCTCCGTGAGACCATTCATCTGCGGATGGTAGGCAGTTGTCCTCTTGTGGCTTGTCTGGCTGCACTGCAGAATGGCTTGGGTGAGCTCTGCTGTAAAAGCCGTACCTCTGTCGGTGATGAGGACTTCTGGGGCACCATGTCGCAGCAGGATGTTCTCCACGAAAAATTTCGCCACTTCGGCTGCGCTGCCTTTTGGTAGAGCTTTAGTTTCAGCAAAACGGGTGAGATAGTCCGTCGCCACGACGATCCACTTATTCCCGGATGTTGATATCGGAAACGGCCCCAACAAATCCATCGCAATCTGCTGAAATGGTCGGCGAGGAGGTTCGATTGGCTGTAGTAATCCTGCTGGCCTTGTCGGTGGTGTCTTGCGTCGTTGACAGTCTCGGCATGTCTTGACGTAACGGGTGACGTCGGCGGTCAGACGTGGCCAGTAATACCTTTCCTGTATTCTCGACAGCATCCGGGAGAATCCGAGGTGTCCAGCGGTTGGATCGTCGTGTAGGGCATGCAGTATTTCTGGACGCAGCGCTGACTGTACAACAAGAAGGTAGCCGGCGTGGACTGGTAAGAAGTTCTTCACGAGCAGATTGTTTTGTCGCGTGAACGAAGACAACGCGCGCTTAAATGCCCTAGGGACAACGTCGGTGTTCCCTTTCAAATACTCGACGAGGCTTTTTAGCTCCGGGTCTGCTCGTCACTGTTTAGTGAAGTCTTCCGCGCTTATTATTCCAAAAAAGGCGTCGTCATCCTCGTCGTCTTCCGGAGGGGGATTGAAGGGGGCACGTGGTAAGCAGTCGCCATCAGAGTTTTTTGTCCGCACTTGTATATTACGGTGACGTCATATTCTTGCAATCTGTTGCTCCACCGCGCTAGCCGTCCTGAAGGGTCGTTTAAGTTAGCTAGCCAACACAACAACGTGATGGTCACAGACGGCTTTGCATGGGCTGCCATACAGGTAAGGGCGGAATTTCGCTGTAGCCCAAATGATGGCGAGGCATTCCTTTTCAGTCGTAGAACAGTTGCCTTCCGCTTTTGACAGCGACCGGGTAGCATAAGATATCACCCGTTCAAGTCCGTCTTTCTTCTGGACTAGGACGGCAGTGAGGCCTAGGCTACTGGCGTTAGTGTGGATGTCGGTATCGGCGTCCTCGTCGAAGTGTACAAGTACCGGCGGCGACTGCATGCGTCCTTTGAGTTCTTGAAATGCGTCGGCCTGCGGAGTTTCCCACTCGAACTCGACATCACATTTCGTTAGATGTGTTAGCGGCTCCGCGATGCGTGAAAGGTCCTTGACAAAGCGCCTATAGTAGGCACACATGCCAAGGAATCTGCGCACTGCCTTCTTGTCGATTGGCTGCGGGAACTCTGCGATGGTAGCTGTCTTCTGCGGGTCGGGGCGTACTCCAGATTCACTGATGACGTGGCCAAGGAATATAAGCTCATCGTAAGCGAAGCGGCACTTTTCCGGCCTCAGAGTTTGCCCTGATGAATTGATGGCCTCAATACTGTCGCAAGCAGCCTAAGGTGATCGTCGAAATTTCCGGCGAAGACAACGACGTCATCCAAATAAACAAGACACGCCGGCCACTTCAACCCTGCTAACGCCGTGTCCATGACGCTCTGAAACGTTGCAGGCGCCGAGCACAGTCCGAACGGCGTAACCTTGAACTCGTAGAAGCCGTCTGGCGTGATTAAGGCGGCCTTTTCGCGATCTCTCTCGTCGACTTCTATTTGCCCGTAGCTAGACTTGAGGCCCATTGAGGAGAAGTATTTAGCGTTGCAGTGCCGATCCAATGCGTCGTCTATCCGTGGAAATGGGTACACGTCCTTCTCCGTGATCTTCTTAAGTCGACGATAATCGACGCAGAAGCGTAGGGTTCCATCCTTTTTCTTCACCAGGACTACAGGAGATGCCCACGGGCTTTCCGACGGCTGGATGATGTCGTCGCGCAGTAGTTCCTCGACTTGTTGCCTACTAGCTTCACGTTCCCGCGTCGAAACTCGGTAAGGGCTCTGGCGGAGTCGTCGAGCGCACTCTTCTGCTATTATGCGATGCTTTGCAACTGGTGTTTGTCGAATACTAGATGACGTCGAAAAGCAGCCTTTGTATCGTCGGAGAAGACTTCTGATCTGTTGCTGTTTACTCATAGGAAGACTTGGATTTACGTCGAAGTGTGGTTCGGGGTAGATGCGGGAGAATCCAAGAGGACAAAGGCATTGCTGGTTTCCGCAATTTCCTCGATGTGCGCGATTGTCGTGCCCTTCTTGATGTGCGCGAACTTTTGGCTGAAGTTGGTTAGCATAACGTCCGCTGTTCCTTCGTGGAGTCGAGTGAGCCCTCTTGAGACGTAAATTTCATGGCCGAGCAGTAGATGTTTTTCGGCCTGACGCCTTCTACGTCAGCGGGTGTTTCGGAGCCGTTGGAAATAATAATTCTGGAGCGTGGCGGGATGCTCACTTGATCTTCGAGCACACTCAAGGCGTTGTGACTACGCGAGCTCTCCGGCGGTATCGCTTGATCTTGTGACAGCGTTAGCGACTTCGACTTCAGGTTGATGATTGCACCGTGTTGGTTCAGGAATTCCATGCCGAGAATGACGTCTCGTGAACACTGTTAGAGGATAACGAGGGTGGCAGGGTATGCCCGGTCATGAACGGTAATTCTTGCCATGCAGATTCTAGTCGGCCTAATGATGTGTCCTCCAGCAGTTCGAATTTGAGGGCCTTCCCATGCAGTTTTTAACTTTCTTCAGCTGCGCGGCGATGGGTCCACTCAGGACGGAATAATCGGCTCCTGTGTCCACTAAGGCGGTGACTGCGTGGCCGTCGAGAAGCACGTCGAGGTCGGTGGTTTTTTGTCTGGCGTCGCAGTTAGGTGTTGACGTCGGATCACGGCTGCGTCGGGTTGAACTGAAGGTGGAACGTCCCGTCGTCAAGTCGTATTTTGTCGGTGTAGCCTTGGCTTCCTGAATTTGTCAGGATGGCGGCGTGTCGTTATTAGGTAGTCGAGATGGTCTCTTCGTCGTCTTCGTCGTCTACGTCGGCGGCGGAGGATCTTTGTCAGTTCGACGAACAGCAACCGCACCTCCATCGGTTGCTGCTTTTAGTTCTCCGGATATAGGCTCGCAGAGCGGCCCCGGGCTGGGCCGTTGTATGGTGGGCACTGCGGCGAGAGGTAGCCGCCTGGTGACGGCGAACGGGACGGTCATCGAGGGCTCCACTGAATAGCGGCAAGGTAGTCGGCGATATTGTGAGGTCGTTCGCCAATTTGTGGTCACGGCGCGTTAACGGCGAACCCTCGGAGTCCCATCTCTAGGTATGGGCACCGGCGGTAAATGTGCCCGGCTTCTCCGCATGTGGTAGCAAAGCGGGCGATGGTCGGGGGCGCGCCAAACGTCAGTCTTCCTTGGAATGCGGCGTGGGTGAACGGGTTGGCGTGCTGGCGGCGGGGGTGGTGGACGACGGAACTGTGTCGTCACTGGGCCCTGCTGTGGACGCGGAGGAGGAACGTGATGGCGGGCTACAGCAGGGTAAGTCATCGCTTCCGGCTGAGGCTGCGGCAATTCAGGGGCTACTCAGAGTTGGAGCTCCTCACGTACGGCGTCGGCAACCGAAGCCACTTGAGGCTGTCATGACGGGAACATCTTCTGTAGCTCCTCCCGCACGACCACTCGGATAGCCTCGCGCAGGTCGTCGGTGGCCAGTGACTGAACTCTGGCGTAGCTTGTCGAGTTCGTGCGGCGGTTGAATTGCCGGTTTCGAATTTCCAGTGTCTTCTCGATGCTAGTGTTCTCGCGAAGAAACTCGTCGACTGTCTTCAGTGGGCTTCGCACCATTCCGGCGAAAAGTTCCGCCATTAGGCCTCGCATCAAGAAACGTACTTTTTTCTCTTCGGACATTTGCGGGTCGGCGTGCCAGAAAAGACGGGTAATCTCCTCTGTGAAGATGGCGATGGTCTAATTGGGTAGTTGGCCTCGGGTTTCCAGCAGAACTTCGGCCCTTTCCTTTCGGACAACACTCGTGAACGTTCTCAGGAAGTTATTGCGGAACAGGTCCCATGTTGCAAGGGTGGACTCCCGGTTCTCGAACCAAGTCCTCGCGGCACCTTCCAAGGAGAAGTACACATGTAGTAGCTTATCCTCAGATATCGAGTTGCTAAAGGTCGTGATCCTTTCTAAGGTTTCGAGCCAGGTTTCCGGATCTTCCGACGTAGCTCCACGGAAGGTAGGGGGCTCTCTGGGTCGTTCAAGTACGACGGGTGACACTGGGGCTGCCATTGTGATTGTCTTAGCCCCAATCTTTTTGCTCTTCTCAGGTAGAAGTCCGTGCTCCGGGGGCAGCTGTTGTAGACGACGGCTTGCTCGATGGTCCGGGACTACATTGGTGCTCTCTTTACGGTCCGGACTTGGATCACGGCTTGTCGGGTTGCGTTTGGTACATGCACGAAAAGCACCTCCACCAGATGTCATGTGGTAGTGACGTTAAAGAACACAGTAGCAATACTGTGAAAAAAAACTGGCTTTTATTGGGCGAACCTGTGCCCACAAAGACAGGCTACACTTGAAGCACAGCGGTAGCGGCGAACACGCTCGGTGATCGTCGAAAATCTGATCAGCGGGCCAAGCGCATCGGCTTTGATGCAGCAGTCGTCGAATGTTCCAGACGTATCGTTGGGACCCGCGTGCGTTCCACAAAGCTCTACAGCATTCGCGCCACGCGATGAAATCAGATAACACAAAGTTAGGCAACCACAGACAGCGGATAGAAGCATCGATAACTTTCCAGAAACTTCGGATACACGCAGGCGCGTCCAGCGTGGTGCGATAACATTTGTTAGGCGGCGAAACGTGGTCGCCCGATAAAGATAAGTACACGTGTCAATATTTACTGGCCTTCAATTCTGGAATGATATGCCCTCGTGGATTAAGCATACTACGAATTTTTCACTTGCCTAATAAAAGCACACAGTACCACAAAATGTCTTCCGTTACAAACATTCGATGACAGCTTACACCACATATAAGCTATCCGTTACCTTGTTAAACAATACACATAATGGGAATATTTAATATATCCTTGGTATTCATTTTACATGTGTACACATTGTTATGAAATATTTTTGTGATGTGTGCTCTGTATCATTTCCCTTTAGCTTTTGTCTATTTTAGAATATATTTATGTAATGGATACACTACTAGCCTGATTTTCTAAGGATCCAGATGCGTGATCACAATGTTGTAATACCATTTAATGTTGTCAATACACTTGCCTCATTTCATTTGAAAGCTCTTTTACTGCGTTACCATTCATGCAGTGTTTCACGCATT
Organism: Dermacentor albipictus; assembly: GCF_038994185.2. Lineage (NCBI taxonomy): Eukaryota > Metazoa > Arthropoda > Arachnida > Ixodida > Ixodidae > Dermacentor > Dermacentor albipictus. The sequence goes on along the minus strand of NC_091826.1, from coordinate 140,597,955 downwards.
TGCCGAGGGGGGGGGGGGTGGCAATGGTGTATCCATTTTTTATGTATGCTTGATCGCTCTCTGTTTGCATATGCGCGGGGCAGTCACGTGGTAGTGACTCTGGCGAACACAGTAGCAGAACTTTAAATGGCGACACTGAATCTTTATTGGTCGAACTCGTGCCGTCAAAAGCAAGGTACACCTAAAGCACAAGGATGGCGGCGACCACAGTCGTCGATCGGTGCTCGTATTGGCTTGGTTCTCAATCTTAACGACAAAGCATTCCTTCCAGACGATTGATGTTATAGTATTCGGGAAGTATGTGCTATACTTCACGCACGCTGATGTTAACAGCCATGAACACTGCTCATTTTTGCTTGCCTGTTTCAGAGTATGGCGAAAGTAGTAGCACATGTTTTAATACAAAATACATGCTTAACTCTTCCCTTCATGCATTATTACAGTGCGCACGTTTGAAAAAAACATTTCACCTGAACAATAAGAATCTCGGTGAGAGCTTTACTGGAGGTATCCTTTGAACATAAGGCTTTATGATGTTGAGACCTAATGCCGAGACTGCTGTTCCGTATAAGATGAAATTTCTGTCATAGATAAGTACTAAACAGAACAATATGGGGGGATTTTGTATGCATCACACAAAATTTTGCTCGCTCGATTCTCAGACAGCGTGCAAAATTTCCAAGATGTCGAATTTTCACGGTTCATGTGTCTTAAAAAAAGAAACTGCAGTTTACGCGAGACAGCAGAAACCAGTCGAAACACTTTTCAGGAAGCATGGCTTGCGCGCCTCATACCGCGAGCTTCCGCAAAGCGAATGAGCACGCACGGCTCTCGAGGCAGCGGTGTCTGCGCCGTGACGTCACTCGCAAGAACGCGCCACTCCAACTCCTAGAGACATTAAGCATAATGGTTGAAAAAAAGCAAGGAAGAGATTGAAGGGACCGAATCCGTTGCAGTCATAAGTTGCAGTACAAAATACATCGAAAAGCTTTGAGGAAGAGAAAAAAGATTAAGATGTATACAAAAGTGATAGAATGAAAAGCATCTAGAGCATACCTGAATAACTCCAACAGGCTAAGTGACTGTTTGTCACCGGCTCGTTCAAAGCAGATGCGAATAAGTCATCATCATCATCATCATTCACTAATATCCTACCATGCAATTTCCTCTGCTTCAAAAACCAGCCTTGTATTGGCACATCTGTGCCTCAATAGAAAACATAACTATCGCACAAAACTTTACAATCGATCCTGTTTGTCAATGAGATTAGTCGGTGCCGCGTATTGCTCCTAAATGTTTTTGAATATGAGTCGGATACGCAAGGTAATTAGCGACTCATGCACATGTTACTACTTCTAAGCGTTGCTGAGTTAGCGAGGTTTCAAGGACTCCTGCCCTTAGCGTGAGGCATACATTCTTAGCCTGATGTACGGCACATGGCAAGCGTTCTGCTTTTTTTTTAACATTAGCACATGCCTGAATCACGCACTGTCTTGTTAGACACGCACACGTAAAACGTACACCACTTTGAAGCACTCGCGCGCAGTAAATTTTTCTATGTTGCACAGGCAAGTCCAGCAGTGCGTAGCCGTTGTGCTGGCGCTCCTTGCGTGAGTGCTCATTGTGCATTAAAATGAGGCATATTCCTGCTTAGGCAGAGCAAATATATTTTCGAATACTATCTTGGCATAAATACAAGGCACTAAGCGGATACGTACCTATGATACTCATACAAGATACTCCGCGTAATCCGTAGGATACTGGCAATTCATAACTTAAGATAAATCAATACATTCACAGATTGCTCATTAGATCTCGATTACAGGCACTGCTCCATATGAACCGTACAGATTTCTAGTGAAACATTTGTTAAAAATTTAGTTTTGCAATGCTAAGACGTAGCGTACCGTATCGTCTTTCTGCTGCAATGTACGCCTTTCGCACAATGTCGCCATCCCTGTGTGCCCATTAGGTTCCCGCCACCGTATTCAATAATGCCAGAGAGAGCAGGGCACACGTAGAAGCTTTCTGGACTGCGCGGGCTCATCTACGGGTCTTTTTCAGTTTTCTGTAGTGCAAAGCAGCTGGAACGTCAAATGCGCATAGTAAAATGCGGCACCAAAATAATGGGAATGAGAAATGCGCTTCCAAGCGAACCCTTCCAAGCCCACATCGAAGCATTCTTATGCAAAGATTTCAGGCCCACGAAATACATTGCAGACTATCGTCGATGCGGTGTAAAAATAAAAAGGGGTAAAATAGCCAAATTGGGAGGAAATATTCCAATCTAGAGAGGTAAAATAGGGCAATAGCAAAAGCGCTTGAGTTATTACATAAGTGCTTGTAGCTCTAAGGAATAAATAGCCCTTTAGTTATCAGAACAGAGACGCAGAAAGTTCTGTTATAATCCGCATACTTCTCAGTCCATTGTTCAATGATGGGGTATCGATTCAACTGTTGAATAGTCAACATCCTCATCATTGTCAACAACATCAGTAGCCCATTACATGTGCACTGCAGGACGGAGGGCTCTCCAAGCGATCTCCAATCACACCTGTCTTTCTCTAGCTTATTCCCACTTTTGCTTGAAAATTTCCTGCTTTCATCACCCCATCTGAGTCTCTGCCGTCCTCTACAGTACTGCCATTCCCTTGTAGCCCATTCTGTAACTCTAACTGTCCACCGGTTACTACTCTACGCATTACATGGCCTGCCCAACTCCCTTCCCTTCTCCTAATGTACAATAGATTATCAGCTACCCCTCTTTTCTTTGTGATCCACAACACTCTTTTTCTGCCTGGTTAGCCTTCTTTTCCTGGTTTAGCCTAGCATGCATACAGACTCAGCGGAAGAAGCCGACGTCGCGCAATCTTGGACCTACGATAAAAACAGTGGCAGAACTATAGACCTCAACGACCAATGGCTGACATGGGAAAGGAAAGGCAAGAAGGAAATCACGTGCATCAAAGCCCCCGCAGTGACCCAATCCACACAACAGCCAGCCATGCCAGCGCCGCCGCGCAAATCCAGAACGCCACCGTTACCTTTGGACGACATCAAGATTGTCTACCGCCCACAAGCTGGCCTTGCACTCGCCAAATGGTCACTCGTCGCGGTCACTCATGCAATCGGAAGATCCAGCGGAATATTGCAAAAGGAATTCCACGACAACGTGCGAGTACAAATGCAAAAAGAAGAAAACTTCATCATTGCAAATACAGCAAACAAGAACTACGCTCAAAACACAGCGAAGGTCACTAACATACTGCTTGGAGGCCACATTTACAACGTAAAAGCCAATTCGCGTCTGCCCAAAGATGAAAGCAAATGTGTTATCTACGGTATCACTTGCAGTGCGGAACTAATGGATGGAATTCGAGTGCCAGCACGCTATGCAGTCCTCAACGCCCGCATGCTCAGACAGTCCACGGCGGCGGTCATCTATTTTGAGGGCCCGCACGTCCCCTACAACATCATTTATCAGAGCGGCGACTACCGATGCAAGCCCTACCGCAAATCAGTTCAGTATTGCCGAACCTGTGGCAACCTCGGACATCGTCAAGACGTTTGCCCAAAACCAACCCCAAATTTCTGCTACAAATGTGGCAAAACAAACCAACCCCCGAACCATGACTGCCATCCCACGTGCAAGATTTGCGGAGAAGGACACGAAACGGCTGGGAAAGAATGCAAGAAAAAGCTCAAGCCCAACCCACCGCCTTACCAAGTAAGACAGCAATGGCAAAACAGGATCCAAGAGCGAGACAGTCGATAGAGCTTCAGCCGCGATGCGTTCCCTGAACTTGGTGCTGCCAATGGATGCGCCGCCAACTCAAGTGACGCCTCCAGTGGCAACGCAAGAACTAGCAGACACAAGTCAAGATCGCGGTCGCGTTCCCGAAAACGCGTGAATTACGCTGAAGTGGCCAGTGCATGCGCCGCAAACTCAAGTAACGCCTCCAGTAGCACCGCAAGGAATAACAGACCCACGTCAAGATCACGATCAAGATCGCTATCGCGTTCCCAAAAACGCCTCAATTACGCTGAAGTGGCCAGCAGCTCAGGCAGTGCAGGCGTCGTATCGGCAGAAGCGGTGATCGTAAGAGCCCTCGAGAGCAAGCTACAAAATCAGCAAAGTCTCATAGACAGACTATTCCAAAGATGCAAAGAATATGAAAAGGGAAGCAAACAATCATTTACAGCGCTAACCACGGACGCAGTTGATTCCGCTATCGAAGCTAGAGTTCAAAAGCACCTCCAGGCTTTCGAGGATGTCTCCACAAAGAACATCCTTGCCCTGATTGAAAACATCACCAAGCCTATTGTCGAGAAGATTGCGTCCCTTAACACCCAAGTGACCACCCTCGCAAATCAAGTCACCACTCTCACAAGCCAGGTTACCGGCCTAACAGCCCAGGTCAACAATTTCATAGCGCACGCAAAGAACAATTACGTCACCAAGTCCAACCTCCACAGCCTTCTCAACACGACCGAGCAGGGTAGAAAGAAGGCTCGCACGAACAGTCGTAATGCCTCCCGCTCGATCTCACCTAACCATGAAGCTGCCTGCGAAGCTGAAGATCCTCATGATTGCGACAGCTAAAACCACAACAAAGAGCCCGCAAAATACTCTGCGCATCTGGCAATGGAACTGTCGATCCTTCCGTCCCCGGTGTACAAACCTACAGGAACTCGTCAAACTGGACCACCCCGATGTAATTGCCCTACAGGAAACCAATACCCACAACGTCCGACTTCAAGGATACATCGCTCATGCACAAACTCATCGCACAGCCATCCTTACGAAGAAAACTCTCACAACGCAGGAACACGAAATAGAAGACATCCCCATCGAGCACACCCTAGTGGAGATAATACCAGACAGAAAAACGCAGCAAAGTCTCTTTATCGCCAGCATATACAGCCCTCCTCGTGTTCAACTTCCAGAATTCGACCACTTTGTCCGTGAACTGAGGAAACGCACGAAAGGCCATCAAGTTGTTATAATTGGAGATTTCAACGCCCACATACAGTATGGGCTTATCCAAATACCACCAAGAAGGGAGCGCGAGTGCACGACACTGCTCAACACCACAGGCTGTCCCTCTGGAACGACCCATTGCAGGCCACGAGAGTCGGGAACAGCGTCTCCAGGGACACAAACCCGGACCTTACGTTCACAGCGAACGTCCACTGGGCTGTGTGGAGTCGACTCACGGAGACGCTCGGATGCGACCACCACATTATCCAACTTGACATCGCGCATAACCGGAAACCAACCAAGACTGGAGTTGCTCGACTAACACACTGGACGTCCTTCAGAGACAAACTCAGCGGCAACATAACAATCGACGACATCGACCATTGGCTCAAGGGCCTTCTCATCACCGCATAAAACCACACCAAGAGCATCCAGCTAAGAGCCAACACCCCCGCAGTCGACCCACATCTCCTTCATCTCTGGGAGGCCAAAAGAAGCCTCCTGAAGAGGTGGAAGAGACAAAAACTCAATAGAAAACTTAAGCAACGAATCGCCCTTCTCACCATGCAGGCCCAAGATTACGCGGAGCAACTTAGCAGGCAAAATTGGCACACCTTTTGTGACAGCATACAAGGGACACTCAGCACCAAGAAAACCTGGCATCTCCTACGCGCTCTCTTAGCTACCGATCGCACCAAAACGCAACAGAGGCAAGATCTGCGCAGACTGATCCATAATCATGCTGGATCGGAGGATGATCTCCTTCGTGAGCTTCACCAAAAACTTAGCAGCCACAAGCCCACTTCATCAGCGAGCAGAAAAACGTACGGCGGTGCACCAAACCCAGATCTCGATCGACCATTCACCCAGGCAGAGCGCCACGCAGCATTAGCCAAACTCACTAGAAACACCAGTCCCGGCAAGAACATAATAACTAATAAGCTCTTACGCAACCTACCGCAATCTGCCACTAGAGCACTGCTACAGTACTACAACGACTGCTGGGAAAAGGGGGACCTACCAGCAGCCTGGAAGCATTCGGAGGTCACCATGATCCCCAAACCCAACAAACCCCTTCGCATCGAAAACCTACGTCCCATTTCCCTCACATCTTGCGTGGGCAAACTCCTCGAGCACATGGTGCACGACCGGTTAACAACATACCTGGAGGACAACGGACACTTGCCGCACACCATGTTCGGATTCCGACAGCATCTGTCCACGCATGACGTACTCCTGCTCCTCAAAGAAGACTTGCTTAATTACCTCGATCACAGACGCAAATCATCAATCCTGCCAATCGACGTAAAGGGCGCATTCGACAACGTGAGCCACGAAGCCATTCTCCGCAACCTCGAAGATACAGGCTGCGGAGCGCGGATCTATAACTATATCAGCAGCTTTTTGACAAACCGAACAGCAACAGTAGGCGTCTGCAACCTCCGCAGCGATAAATTTCGGCTACCCAACCAAGGAACCCCACAAGGATCAATTATTTCACCCCTCCTTTTCAATATCGCAATGATCAACCTACCGAAACAACTCAACGCCATCCCAAACTTATGCCATGCCCTTTACGCCAATGACGTCACGCTCTGGACCAAAGCGCCTACTACTGGACAACAAGAACGCAATCTACAAGAAGCCGTCGATACTTTCGAAAGATACCTCCGAGACTGCGGTCTCCAGTGCGCACCCGAAAAGTCGGAGCTTCTCGTCCTGAGAGCACGGACACGAGGAAGACCACCTAACTATCGAACCTGATCCTAGCGTCTCGCTCAACGGGACCAAGATCCCTACAGTCGACTCTCTTCGCGTACTCGGACTTCACATCCACAAGGACGGATCAGGGGCGGCCACTCTCCCGCGTCTCAAACGCACACTGTCACAAGTTACGTACCTCGTCAAGAGGATCACAAACCAAAGAAGCGGACTCAAGGAGCACGACACACTAAGCATAATTCAAGCTCTCCTAACTAGCCGTATCACCTACGGAACTCCCTACTTGACGTTCAAGCCGGCAGAAATAAAAAAACTCAATGTTGTCATTCGAAAGGCAATCAAAGTAGCCTTGACGCTCCCACCCATGGCATCAACGGAGAAACTCCTCAAGCTCGGCGTCCACAATACGTGGGAAGAGCTTGTCGAGGCTCATAAGATCAGCCAACTAGAGCGGCTCAAGCTCACACCCACCGGACGTGCAGTTTTGCGCTACCTCAAATACAGTGAAAGCTTCATTGCAGACACATACCAGAAAGCAAGAATCCCACCTGCAGTCCGGGACTGCATCAGCGTTGCAAGTATACCGCGCAATATGCATCCAACTTATCATAAGCAGCGTCGGCAAAGCAGAATCCGCGCACTCAGCAAGAAATACGGGAGCAACCCTGATACGAGGTACACCGATGCTGCCCGGTATATTAAACGAAACGCCTTTGCCCTAAGCATCACGGATCACCAAGGCAAAGAACTTGCAGCTGTCACCATCCGAGCAAGAGCCCCTGAGACTGCAGAGGAAACGGCAATTGCTCTGGCAATAACAACTTGCCCTGAAGTAGCAGTAATACTAACAGGCTCACAAGCAGCAGCTCGCAACTATCAAAAAGGCCGCGTATCAGAAACACCGCTAACAATACTAAGAAATCACATCGCACGCGCCCCGCTCCCCGACACTTACATCAACTGGGTTCCAGGCCATCAGGGCATGGCAGGAAATGAGGCGGCACACGCCGCTGCCCGCGAGCATACCAACCGGGCTTTCCTGCCATCCTACACTAGGCCGGCCACTAACGTTGATGACATCCCCCTAAAGTACTCGGACCTTCTGCAACACCACTGACTCAGCAGAAGAACGTACGCTTTACCAAACAAGAATCTGAGCATAGAGGAAGAATTCATCCTGCGCCGCCTACAGACCAACACCTACGTGCACGGAATAATGATGCACAGACTGTATCCTTCGCAGTACTGGTACATATGCCCCCATTGCGACGTTCGAGACACCCTGCAACACATGGTCCAGGATTGCCCACTGCGTGACACATCCACAGACCCTGCCTCACAAACTCCACAAGATGACTCCAAAGAAAGCCGCGCCATAGAAGCACAAAATGAGCGCCCCAACTCACCGCAGATCCATACGATAACTGAAACGTGGGAGGCCAAGCTTTCCTCCGATCACCTGGACGGCCAACGCAGTCTCGTCGCCTGGGCCAGAGGCAGCCCAAGCCAGAGGGTTCTTGGAATGAGGAATCCTCCCACTTAGGGTGAACCGGGTTCTGACTCGGTTTACCGTTTGGGAAAATAAAAGTTTAGTTCTCTCTCTCTCTCATTGCTTCTGAGCAAATGTATGGGTGGAGTGACCTTAGTCAGACAGAGTTCATCTGCCTTTAGTCCTTTCAACCCAGGCAATGCATGTCTCAATAAACAAACTGAAACTGAAACTGAAACGTTTGCTTTCTGCATATTGAGCTTCAACTTTATTCTTACATTTTCTAGGTTGAGGTCCTCAATCATGTTGCTACACGCGTGTGGTATTTGTTTGCGTGGGCGACATCACTCCAGAATAGAGGAGGAAGAACGAACTGGACTCACGCTGTGAATCTAACTGGTCAGCGCTGCAACTGTTGTTGTAAATATAACCTGTAAATAGTTGCTTGTCTTACTGACTCGTCCTTCGCATAACATTTTGGTGAAGGTGGAACGTTCCCCGTCCTCGCCACGGAGCTCCGAAGCAGCCGCATCATCGTCTTCTCAGCCATGGCTTCCGACGGGCCGACTCCATCGCTACCTACACCTGCGGCGTCACCCACCACGTACGTTACGGTTCTTAGTCTTCGTGATCTTTGGACATTCTCCGCCCAAAATGGCGTTGTCGTCGATGACTGGCTCAGCATGTAGGAGCGTGTTAGCGAAAGCGACCACTGGGACCTTAGCATCATGCTTGCCAATGTTATCTTTTATCTGGACGGGACACCGCGTGTCTGGTTCCACACCCAGGAGGTTGAGCTCTCCAGCTGGGATATATCAAAAAGAGGCTTCGCAACCTATAGGGCAACTCGTCAGGTCGCCAACAGGCTACGCGAAAAGAACTGGCCACCTGTGTGCAGTCATCGACCGAATCGTATGTCTCCTACATACGGGAAGTGCTCGCGCTTTGCCGGAAAGTCGACGAGCACATGGCCGAGGTTGACAAGGTGGACCATATCCTAAAAAGCATCTCCGACAATGCCTTCAATTTGCTCGTCTATAACGACGTCTTTACCGCCGACGCCATCGTCAAAGAATGCCGCAGCGTCGTCCCACAGTTTTCCCGGCTCCTAAACAGCCCTGCCACGTCCTCTTGCTCCGTTCTTACCGCCAAACGACCATTTCAAGAGAACGTCATACGTATCGTTTGCCGTGAGATTGAAGCGGCGAGTGCGGTCCCCCATCTTCCACGACCACTTGACGGTATCATTGAGCAAGCAGCTCCCACTATTTCCGTCATTCAAGCAGTTGTGCGGCAAGAAATTGTAAACATTGGCATCCCTACTGCTTGCTCTGTGTCCCGACATGATTCGGCACCCTTTCTCATGTCTACAACCTGTAGTGACCAGTATTTCGCTCCCAGACCACAAAATCCTGCTGAATGGCGAACACCAGACGACAAACCAATCTGCTTCCGCTGCCACCTCGTTATACATGTACCCCGCCACTGCCGCATCACCTGGATGCCGCCGTACTGGAGCTCATTCCGTGCTCCTCGCCCATATGTCGACGCTCGCCGTTATTCACCTCGCCGCCTGTGCCCTACTTCTGATGCCCCTGACAGCCCCTCCTACGTGCGATTGCCGTCGCGTCAACTCCGTCGCTCCCCGTCATCCCAACCTCGCCGCTTTTCCTCGCCAAACCGATGGGCGGAAAACTACGCCATGCAGCTCTTCGAGGTAGTGCTGCATCACGTTCGTCCCGTCCAAATCCTCCGTTGACGCTCCTCATCAACACGAACTTAATTGAAGTAGACGTCGATGGTGTTCCGTTGACGGAATTAATTGATACCGGAGCACAAGTGTTCATGTTCAGCGCTAATCTATGTCGTTGCCTTAAAAAAGTTCTTACGCCTGCCATCAATAGAGCCGTACGCATCGCCAATGGCGCCACTGTTGCCGTCAGAGGTATGTGCACTGCTCGCATAGGAATTCCTGGCTGCCAAGTTCCAGTCATTCTAGTTCCAGTTCCAAGTTACAGTTGCCCTCATGACCTAATATTCGGGCTCGACTTTCTGACGACGCATTCTGCCCTCATCGACTGTTCCACTGGTACGCTGTGCCTCGAGCTTCCTCTTCGTTCGAACGTTCTCCCCGAACAGCCGAACACCCTCTTCACTACAGCGTTTGTTCACTTACCTCCAAAAGCCCTAACCTTCCTCGAATTGCTCTCAACGGCTACCGTGCCTGATGGCGACTATGTCACCGCACCTATTCGTGATGTCCTCCTGGCGCGCGACATCTCTATGCCACAGTTCGTCGTAACCGATGCTGCTAATCAGATGTGTCTCCCCATTATCAATTTTGGCTTGACGAAGCAAGTGCTACCTGAAGGCATAGCGGTGGCCATGCTTCGGTCAGTGAAAAACCGTCACGTCCCTGCTTTCACAGCCGACGCGTTTCCAGGTCCTCCTGATTACCCGTAGGATGCCTTGAGCATCAACGGCCCTTTACATCCCATGTTCGCTCCGGACCTCGCACCTGACCAAGCAGCCATCCTATATCGCGTTTTGCTTTCCTACCGCGATAACTTTGACACTGCCAATCTACCACTTGGTCAGACGTCCCTTGTTAAGCATCGGATCAACACTGGTGATGATGTTACCACTCACCGCCGACCGTATCGCGTGTCCACAGCAGAGCGGCAAGTTATCAGCAGAAAGGAAACAAGATTCGCGCCAGAGGCATTGTTGAGCCGTCGTCGAGTCCTTGGGTGTCGCCGGTCGTGCTCGTCAAAAGAAATATGGCACGTGGCGTTTCTGCGTTGATTACCACCACCTAAACCGAACAACTAAAAAGGATGTTTACCCTTTATCGCAAATTGACGACGCTCTTGATTCTCTTCACGGTGTCAAATACTTTTCGCCCATCGACCTTCGATCTTGTTATTGGCAGATTTCCGTCGATGAGCAACACCAAGAAAATACCGCTTTTGTCACTCCAGATGGCCTCTACCAATTCAAGGTTATGTCATTCGGTTTATGCAATGTCCCCGCCACGTTCGAATGACTGATGGACTCTCTGTTTCAAGATTTCCAAAAGTCAACTTGCTTTTGTTGCCTTGACGCCGCCCTTGTATTTCCTCCTACATTTGAGACGCACCTTCAGCGTGTCGCCGCTATTCTTGACGCCTTCCGCAAGGCTGGGCTCCAATTAAACTCATCGAAGTGCCACTTCGGGCGCCAACAGATTACAGTGCTAGGCCATATCGTCGACGTTTCCGGAGTACAACCCCACCCGAAGAAGGTTCGAGCAGTAACTGCTCTTCCTGTACCTCAGTCTGTCAAATACCTCCGGAATTTAGTGGGGCTCTGTTTTTATTTCTGACGGTTCGTGAAAGATTTCGCAGCAATCACTCGACCACTCCTTGAAGTCCTGAATAAAGACGTACTTTTTACGTGGGGTTCCCCTCAGGCTGCCGCATTTTCACGCCTTATCACGATTCTCCCCAATCCACCGGTCTTGGCCCACTTTGAACCATCCGTACCTACACAGGTCCGAACTAATGCCAGTGGTTATGGAATCGGCCCCGTCTTATCACAACGCCAACAAGGACATGACCGCGTTATAACCTGTGCTAGCCGGCTCCTGACAATTGTAGAACGCACTTATTGGATTACCGAGCGCGAATGCCTCGCTCTCGTCTGGGCTGTTTCAAAGTTCTGCCGATATTTATATGGCCAGACCTTTTCAGTAATCACAGACTATCATGCGCTCTGTTGGCTTCCGTCTGTCAAGGATCCTGCTGGCCGGCTCGGTCGTTGGGCCCTCCAACTACAAGAATGTTCTTAAACAATGACTTACAAGTCGGGACACCAACACCAGGACGCAGATTGCCTCTCTTGCTACCCAGTAGAAGACGCAACCTCTACGTCTGATACTGACACCGGCGCCTGTTTTTTCTCCGTTTTTCCACTGCTCCATGTCGCCGACGAGCAGCGCCGTAGCCCGTCCTTGCGTATCATCATTGACCGCCTGGAATCGCCACTTCCCGACAGTTTCCTTGGCTTATTCACACTTCGAGATGGCATACTCCACTGCCACAAAGTTCACCCCGACGGCCCTGTATTACTACTTGTGATCCCTAAGCACCTTCGCTCGGCTGTTCTCCATGAACGTCACAACCTCCCCACTGCAGGTCACCAGGGTGTGTCACGTACCTACGACCGGATCCACCGACGCTTCCTTTGGCCAGGTCTTGCTCGCTCCGTTCGAAGATACGTAGCTGCGTGTGAGAATTACCAGCGACGCAAGACACCAGCGACGCTCTCTGCTGCGTACCTTCAACCACTCGACATTCCCGCGGAACAATTCTTTCGGGCTGGTTCGGACTTACTTGGCCTTTTTCCTCTTTCTACCTATGGGAACAGGTGGATTGCTGTGGCCACGAATTACGCCACGCACTACGCCATCACCCGAGCGCTTCCTACAAGCTGCGCCACCAATGTCGCCGATTTTCTTCTACGTGATGTAATTTTAATACATGGAGCTCCGCGACAACTTCTCACAGGACATGGCCGGACATTCCTATCAAAAGTTACCGCGGACATCCTTCACTCCTTTGCCACAAGGCACAATCTATCCATGTCATACCATCCGCAAACAAATGACCTCAGGGAGCGTCTCAATCGCATTCTCATAGACATGCTGTCTTCAGACCGCACTGATATGTTTCTATTTATTCCAAGTGCAGCCGAACAGGACTATGTCGTCTGCAAACCAAAGGTTCTTGAGATATTCACACTTGATGCTCACTGCTGAGCTTTCCCCTTTCACCTGCCGTGGTTGCTCAGTGGCTATGGTGTTGGGCTGCTGAGCACGAGGTCGCGGGATCGTATCCCGGCCACGGCGGCCGCATTTCGATGGGGGCGAAATGCGAAAACACCCGTGTGCTTAGATTTAGGTGCACGTTAAAGAACCCCAGGTGGTCAAAATTTCCGGAGTCCTCCACTACGGCGTGCCTCATAATCAGAAAGTGGTTTTGGCACGTAAAACCCCAAATATTATTATATTATTTCCCCTTTCAATAGCTTGAATAGTTATTCGAAGCATGCAGTGAATGGCAGTGAAAGATTGTGTAACCTGACCTTTACCCTTTTCTTTATTGGTATCTTTCTACCTTTCTTCTTGAGAACCAAGGTAGCTTGGAAGCTTTGTAGATATTTCCGATGTTAACAACGTATGTCTTCTGTACTCCTTGATTGCGTAATGTCTTTATGACTGTTCGGATCTCTATTCAATCAAATGCCTTTTCATAATCTATGAAAGCCATATAAAGAGGTTGATTGGGTTCCGCAAATTTGGTAATTACCTGATTGATGACATATGGACGGGATTCATTGTAGAACATACCTTCCTGAAGCCAGCCTGTTCTCTTGGTTGGTTGAAGTGATGTGTATGCCCTGATTCTGTTGTAATTTATCTTAGTGAATATATTAATTTATAATGAAAGCAAGCTAAACGGCATATGATTCGGGAATTCTTTAATGTTTGCCTTCTTATGTATTAGGGTAATTTGGCAATATTTCAGCTCTATCGTACGCTTGAAGCCATGAAGCATTGCTTATAAAGGGCCGCAACATTTTCAGGCATCATGTCTACTCCATCTTTGGTTAAATTTTGTGTTTCCACGTTCTCCAGCCTCCTTTCCCCAGGACATGCCATCTAACTAACTTCATCGCTAATTATAGAAGGATCATTTCAAACCTGTTTGTCACCACTTTCAATGAATTGTTGAATATTACTTTCTAAATCCGGCCTACTTTGTCGCTTCTATGAAAATTAGGGTTGTACAGATTTCATTTCCTCTGACATGCGTGAATGCAGTGTACGATATTACAATAATTTTAAAAAGCGCATTATTCCTCTGTCCCTTCAAATTATCCTAATTTCGGCCTTATTTCTACTCTGCGGCATCCTTGCTACTAATGAGCATTGCATTTTAGGAGTGGCAAGATTTATGAGTACAATAACCCGTCATCACATCCATTGTTATTTTGTCCAGTTCCTTCACATTATTTCTGAGCACACCTTGCAAAGTTTTATTCCTACTCACGTAATGTCACATGTATAACGCATTTGTTTGTGTCACACACTATTATAACTGGCTGGCCTGTGGTCATCGCCACTTCTGCGGAACGTGAGGACGACTAAGTGAACCAAGTGGCCGTGACCAGAAAGATGCGCTCTAAGCAACGGTGTCGCCTTGAAGCTCTGGGCATCCTTTAGATTAAATTTAGTAGTTATTACGGTAGTATACCGTGAAATTCCTGGGGAATGTGCGGGGTAGCACAAGCGTAGCAGGCTCAATGCCATCTTGTCACTGCGCGAGGACTGCACTGAGGCCATTGTTGCTTTCAATGCTCAACAGTTCAGTGTCGGCATCTTCATCAAAGCTTCCTAGAAAAGGTGGAGTGCGCAGGCGCCGCTGAAGTTCGGAGAAGTCAGTTAGCTCGGAAGCAACAAATATGGAACCGAATCATGGTGTTTTGAATAATCTCGAAGTAACGCATGAACAGTTGCCTCTATATTCAGCAAAAGGTTGCGGCCTATACGCATCTCATTTCGTGCATGTATACGACGGTTGAAAGTTTACATTTTCGTTTACTGGCGAAAGTGATACTTTGGCGCACGTCTAATGAAGGCTCTGCCTTCCTTTACAGCCTTGCCGAAAACAAGTAATAATCCAACCGCGGTTTGCTGTGCTCACCGCTATACTGTGTCCCTCATAGATACAGAAACACGTCAATGCAGCCAAACATACGTGATGTACACAAGAGAAAATGTTACGTACTGGTTGCTCAAATTCCAGTGGCGATGCTATCGCAGACCAGGAGAGCTGCCCACCACTTCGTTTACTTCCACGAGGATGTCTTAGGTTCGAATACTTCCACAGCACGCACAATGGCATCCACTCCGAAAAAAGTGCACGCCGGCTATTGCGCTTACTTTCACTATCACATGTCGGAAATTATGGATTTTCTGCGTTGCACGGAATGTTGAAAGCGCGCTGAGTGAGGGTGGCTATCCTGCTGGGCTTTGAACGCTACGTACGCAGCCTGTTTGTTCGAATATGTTCCACAGCTGTGCGGCAAGGACGTTGTTTCACTCACTTTATTGTTTTGGTTTTTTTTTTCGATAAGCATGGCGCGTGGAAGACTATACGCGCCGGATGTGTCACATGCACACCGGTGCGCGAGCATGGAAATGTGCACGTAGCGCAGGTGAAACGCCTCATCGTATCTGACAATTGTCGCTTTCGTGGAAGGTTTGCTCGTGTTTCTACAACGCCTCCGGCGGAGTGCCGTACATTTTTCAGTTATAAAAAAGCCTGCTCCAAAGCTGTTTGCAGCGTTTTATAAGCCCTCAAGGTCCCTATAATGAAACACATTCAGACGTCATATAATGGATAAATATGTTCCTTTTAATAGACTACATGAAGAAATACCTGCGGCTAGAACGTGGGTTAGGCACGCCTTGGCCTATTATGAATTCAGCAATTATTTGTACATACTGCGAATTTGATATGGATTCAAAACATGAACGAGAAAGTAGGTGGCAGTATGTCCTAAATACAAACCGAAAACGAATATCTCAGAAAATTAGCGATAGTGCGTTATTGAACTTTTTGAGAGATCTCGTAGCAGCTGTAATCAATGCATAGCAGATATTTTACGAATCACTTTAATGTTTGACGTGAAACATCTTTCTTTCGGTCAGCATGGCGGTCACTTGCTAAAACCACACGTTATGTTGCATGTATGTGTCGAAACATAACGAAAACGTATAATAATAATATCGTCTATTTCTTTGCAACCGTACAGCCCATGCGCGTAACTTTAGTATCGCTGTGTTGAGAAAAGAAGCCATTACTCGATCACGCATGTGTCGCGTGCACAGATGGTGTCGCCATTGCTCCCCGCATGTCGCAATCACGGGTAAATTGAAGTATCACTCGTGGTACTGAGAGAGGCATGTACGTCGGCAGTACGTTTGCAGATCCGAGCAGGAGTGGTCACGTTTGAGAAAGCTCACTGTACCATAGCAGGCTTAATCCGAAAAACAGCGCACTGTTGGCTGCTGCCGCAGCGTTATGTATGAAATTCTCCACTCATGTGGTCGTTGCCACATCTGCGAAACTTGCCGGTGTGTCAATGACCACCACAGAGGACATATCAGCTTCATGAAGAGCCGTGTTGGCAGCCACCTGGCAGATCATTGCTCCCGGTGTGGCTGTCTAGCCTTCTTTATTCAGTGCACGGAATACAGATCCTACCATAATACAGAATAACCATTCCGTTCGAGAAGTGGTAAGCGTCATAAAAGTGTTGAAGACAAGTGGACTTGGCTCCTTCAATGCGACATATGCTTTCGTCGTCACAGTATATATACTGTGGCGATGAAAGCATTTGTCTCCTTGAAGAAGACAAGTGCATTTGTCGAAGCGTTGGCCACAGTATATATACTACGGCGAGGAAAGCATACGTCGCCTTGAAGAATGCAAGTGCACATGTCGAAACATTGGCTCCTGCTTTCACCTTGTTCTCGTTTTGCTCAACGTCTTGAACTTGCATGTCCCGCCTTCGTCGTGTTTTCCATAAAAGTGCTGAAAGTATATTTATTTATTTGTGATACCTTCAAGGTACATAACTGCTCATTGCAGACAGGAGGGGCGAGAATACATTTCAAGAGTAAAAAAAAATACAGGATTACATCTAGGATTTCACAGTGTAGCAACAAAAGGGATATGAAAAACCTAGTAATGCATTCATACCAACCAAAACAGAGAGTTACATATTATGAAAATACAGAACCAGTAAACTTTAGCACGCAATGTTCACGAAAAGGTACGTAATTATGCCATTTCGCACCATAAATCATTTTATGTTGATTAGTGCATTCTTCAAAAGAGTGGAGTCACTGATGCTTACTAATGATGTAGGTAGATTACTCCAGTCGACTGAAGTCCTAGGAAGGAATGATTGCGAGCACGCGACGGTGTTATGACGCGGTACGTTACCTTTATGCATGTGATCACTACGAGCCGAATAATAAGGCGCAGGTTTGATCCAAAGAGGGCGAAGAGATGCGTTGTGGTGGTAAATTTTATCAAAAAGGAAAATCTGTGATTCTTTTTCGCGAAGAGATAATAATGGGATTTGAAGAGTACTCTTCATCAATGTAACACCAGCAGTGCGATGGTAGTTAGCTAAGATGAAACAAACAGGGCGATCTTGCACTGATTGAATTTCGTTGATTCACGTGATCGGATGAGGATCTCAAACGGATGAGGCATATTCTAATTTTGGGCGGAC
Source organism: Dermacentor albipictus (assembly GCF_038994185.2). Taxonomy (NCBI): domain Eukaryota; kingdom Metazoa; phylum Arthropoda; class Arachnida; order Ixodida; family Ixodidae; genus Dermacentor; species Dermacentor albipictus. Next base: position 140,580,412 of record NC_091826.1, on the reverse strand, counting down.
GTATGTTGTGTACCACACCGGCCTTTTAATAAAACAGGGGCGAGCGAAAAATTCCTCTTCAAGTATCCTAAAAAGTGGTTAACTTTGGATATTACCTATTGTATATACTGCTTCCAAGAAAGATCGCTAGTTATATGAATGCCAAGATAACGGTAGCATGTAACAGATTGAAGGCGGCAGCCTTTGAGGGCGTAGGTAGGGCAAGTTGTGTTAGAACGAGAAACCCGCATAGATTTGCATTTATTAATGTTAAGTTCCATGCACCAAGTGAGGAACCAATTAGAAATGATATTTAAATCAGAATGAAGGGTAGCTCTATCAGAGGCATTAGTTTTTTTCGATATATAACACACTCGATCGTCAGCGAATAAAGAGATTTGTGGGGAAATGTTATCACGTAAATCATTATTATGTATTAAAAATAAAAAAGGACCAAGAACAGACCCTTGTGGAACACCGGATTCAACTGGAGCCGCGTTAGATGTGGAGTGATTAGTTACAACAAATTGGGAACGAGACGAAAGGAACGATTGGGTCCAGCTAAGTACTCCCGGGTCAACGTTGAGGTTCTGTAGTAGCAAGACATGTTTGACCTTGTCAAAAGCTTTCGAAAAATCCAAAAATATGCAAAGAGTCAGATAACCGCTATCAAGATATGCATGTGAGTCATTAGTGAATGATACCAGCCGAGTCTCACAAGAAACGAATTTGCGAAAGCCATGTTGACTGTTAGAAAAAAAATATTTTCTTCAAGGAACTTGACAGGGTAAGAAAATATAATGTGCTCCATCAGTTTGAACGGTACTGATGCAATTGATATGGGCCTGTAGTTAGCAGAATCTTGAGTTGCGCCAGATTTGTGGATCGGAATAATATTTGCTGTTTTCCAATCATGAGGCAAGGATGAAGACAGATACGACTGTGAAAAAATGCTCTCTAAGATGATAGAGGAATACTCACTAGTATTTCTTTTTAGAAATTTCGTCATGATTTCATCCATTCAATAAGAAGACGTAAGCTAAAAAGTGTCTATTGTTTTTTTATTCCAGTAGAGTAAAAAATTACGGGACCCATGGGTTAAAAATTGCAGCATGAGAGCCTTGGAAGGTCGTTGTCATGTGCTGAAAGAGCGAAAGCTTTTATGAACACATTATTTAAAATCGTAGCGCAGTGCTGCCGAGGTATAGGCACGCCGGAAGACGTTCTATGTGATATAATTTTCGATTCACTAGGCCTTACTACATTCTAGAAGCTTCTTGGATAATTTATAAGTATTTTCGGAAGGGTACTGTTTGAAAAAGAATTTTTTTCATTTTTTATTGCAGATGAGTACGCCTAGGCAGTTTCTTCGTAAGCAGACCATTTAGCCTAACATTGCATCCGCTTAACTGTGTGGAAAAGACGTTTCTTTCTGTCAGATAGGTGTTTCAAAGAATTAGTATTGCACAAAATATTGTTATTCGAAAAAACGCGCCTCATTGGGATAAACTTCTTCACAGGATCGTAAATTTTTCCTTTGAATATATTTTAGTTAGTATCCAGTGAGCGCTCAGCAATATTAGACAGGAAATTATCAAGAGAAAGAGCAAGTTCGTAGTTGATAGCGGTGAAGTTGTCGTTGTTATAATTAGGAATGGTTTTAATACTGTTTTGGGATGGTAGAATTGCCAGGCTAATAAAAATATACAAGATGTCGTGATCGCTCAAGCTGGGTGAATGTGTAACCTCAGATATGATATGTGTTGATGACGTTAAAACAAGACCTAGAGAAATGATGTGGTGTTCGTTACACGTATAGGGGATATAACAACCTGAACCCACTTGAAATCAGCACATATCTCCACAAAATGCTTCGATTCTGCGGAAGTTGTCTTTAATAAAGGACATGTGCCTGAGGAGGAAATGTTTGGGAAGGTAAAGTCTCCCATTAATAATATTGGCACTCCGGGGACACCTATCTAACATAAATAAATGTACATGCTATCGCAAAACGTCGGGGCTGATGATGGTGGTCGGTAACATAAACCGATCACAACTTTTTTTTGAAATTTACAGAAAGGCAGCACCATGCACATTCATTGTTACATGATATGGATACAGAAAAACAGTGAAAGCATTCATTAACATAAAACACCACCGCCAAGTGTGTTAGCACAATCAATATGGTAAACATTATACTTTTTATTACATTAGAATAACACAGAGTTTGCTACTTTACTCGTCAACCACTTTTCGGCTAATGCAATCATGTCTGCATCACAATCATTTATTAGGCTACAGAGATTATCCTTTTTAGGTAAGAAGCTACGAATATTAGCAGAAAGAACCGGTAGCCTCGGTGTTATGACCCACCGTGGTTGCTCAGTGGCTATGGCATTAGTCTGCTGAGCCCGAGGTCGCGGGATCGAATCCCGGCCATGGCGATCGCATTTCGATGGGGGCGAAATGTGAAAACACCCGTGCACTTAGATTTAGGTGCACGTTAAAGAACCCCAGGTGGTCGCAATTTCCGGAGTCCCCCACTACGGCGTGCCTAATAATCAGAAAGTGGTTTTGGCATGTAAAACCTCACATTATTTTTTCGATATTATGGTATCGAGGTCCCTACCCCTCGAGTTATCCTATGTGCGCGCTGTTGGAACAGTGCGGCCTGATCTTAAGCATAGAACAGATGCCTCGGCATCATCTGGGGTACTACTTAACGGCTTCATTTCATAGACACTTTGTTCAGCGGCGTCGTATCCATAGCATTTTTTACCAATTAGTAGCTTGTTATATCTTAATTTAAATGGTACATTCTGACTTTTTCTGTATTCGATAAGCGTTTTTCTGGCGTGACGTGCAGCTGGACTGAAAACTTCACTAACAGAGATACTCATTTCTTTTAGCATGAGAAGGTTCGATAATCTTACTTCCGTTTTATAGGCAGCAAAATTTACTATCAATGGACGTGACTTCCCCGGAGTGAATCTACCAATACAATGTGCGCGCGATATGTTGTCAGTAGTAATGCTGACACTTAGGGTGTTAGTTAGAACGTCCAGTATTTTTTTATCCATTTGAACTGCGGACTCGGTGGCGATGTCCGTTAAACTATAGAAAAGTAGATTATTCCTACGAGAGCGGTCTTCCGTATCACCCATTTGGGAGCGTAGGAATGCAGCGTCCTTCGCTATACTCCCAACCGCTTCCCGCACGTCACCGAGTTCATGCTGCCATTTTTCAAAATTACCGGCCTGCATTTGTACGGTCGCAAGTCTTTCTTTAATTTCAGATATCGCATCTTCCACCGTTTCCTGATATGTTTTTAACTCTGCAATAGTGTTTAGCATTGCTTTTTGGTTATCCTCCATTCTTTTAGAACTTTTGTTTGAATCGCGTAAAGTTTTCAGAACTTCAGTTAGTGTATCTGATTGCTGTTCCCTCGGAGGACCGGGATTACTCTCAACATCACGGCACAAAAGCAATAACAAAGAACAAAAAGGACGAAGCATTGCTTCTGGGCATGGAATCACGATTGTAAATGGATCGTTGGATTTTAGTCGTGATACGGAATGGCAACTGACCTGTGGAATGAACAAAAATAAGTGTGAGGCTATCATTCCTGTCGTGCGTCCATGCCCATTGAAGATACTGTTCGGAGCACCGCCGTTAAGCTGGCTCGCTATCGGGGCAGGCCAAGACGTTGAAGATGCGCAGTGGACATCAGGTGATAAGTGACCTGTGACGCAACCGCCCTGCCAGAGGAGGATGACAGTGCACGGAAACATGGAAGCTGGGAAAGCATCCGCCATCGCAGCTTCGCCACAAGGGTCATCACCTGTACCGTTGCCGGTGAGGTACTGGTAGACAGGGAGCATCTCTTTTTAGCAAAGTAGTTTGGTGGGCCAGTTGGTGCATAGTGAACGTATAATGGTTTCCAGCAAGTACGGACGCGAGCACAAGAAGTAGAAACAGACAGGGCAACGCTGGACTTACAACTGAAGTTTATTGTGCAAACATTCCACAAATCGCCGCCACGCATGCGCATACAACCAAGAACAATGACAAGGTTTGTAGTGAATTTTCAACAAAAGTTCTACACGTACACAAAAGCGTAGTAACACCCCTTCCCGACAAAGGCAAGAACACGTGGATTAACATGACAAATTTAGAAATTGCAGTTCTTTATCATTCATATGAACTGAAGGTTCACTCACACATGTATGCGCGCCCAACTTTTTCATGTGGAACACTTCGCTAATTTCTCTTTCCAGTTTAATGCGCTCTCTCCCCACTATCGATAGACTATTAAAAACTTGTCGGCATTCGTGCTTTTTGCAATGCAATGGCAAGTTCCCTCCTGTACCTGTAGGTAGGAAATAGCGATGTTCACGCATGCGGTCAATAATGCAACGACCTGTCTGGCCGATATAGAACAGTCCGCATGAGAGAGGTATGCGATACACAACTGAAGATGCATAGTTTTTGTGAAACAGATGTAGTGGGCTTTTTTCCACAGCCACTAGTCACATCTTTCTTCTCTCCTGTGATGCTTTTGCACAGCATAACCAGTTTGCTCGGCGCTGAAAACAGGAGTGTGACACCATTCCTACTGACCACCCTCTTAAGATTATGAGACAAGCCATGCAAATACGGCATCACTACGACCTTTTTTTCTTTTTGAAGAATCATTGTCTTCAGCGGTTTCCACGGTTTTCTTATTTGTGTACTTTCTAATCAAGGATCCTGACACAGCCATCAAAAGTTAGACCGGGTACCCTGCCGACATTAATCTCGCCTTCTGGGCTTCAAAGCTCTGCTGGGTACAACTCTTGTTTAGAGCATTCTTCAAGCGCAAGGAGACTATGCCACGTTTTATTCATTTAACTGTGGACGACAATGATTCCTGTCCTGCATCCATGGCGACGAAGTCTCACTTTCACAACCTAGCTCCATATGAATAATAAAAAGTAACTTCTAGAATTTATAGATGTGCTACCATCGGACAGGTAATCTGTTCTAGTGCTATCGGCCTGGAAGTCTGCATAGAGCTTTAGGTCTGGTCATTCCAAGTTGATCAAGATGGGTAAAGCAAAGGCTAGCTTTATATCCGCTTTACAAAACTTCGTCTTTTCCCCCTGAATGAGAGTTTCAAGGGTCAATCAGGAAATTTTCAAAACACAGATTACGCTGATGAAGTACTCATTCTCGTACGCAAAAGCTTTACAAAGGAATCAAATAGCAGAAAAAAGAGAGTAATTCCTGAAGGAAGTCAAACGAACGCAAGATCGGCATTCATGGCCTATGCGCACAAAATGACACGTAACTTGATGCATGTAGATGTTACGTACTGATGTCTTGTTTAGTGGGAAAAACTTTCCCGTGAATGATCGCGCGTTAACAGAACCAACAAATTTTAGTTTTGCACTTTGAGACATCGCAACAAATTTGATAATTGTGTGCGTGGTTCAAAGTGCATGTGGGACACTCCAGATGATGTTTCAACAACCCGATCACATAACAAAACGCATTCTTAAAAGTGTCAGGTTGTTCACACCTTGCTCGCCATTGTAAACATTGCGGTAAATATCCGGCTTTCAGTGAAGCCGATATTTTCTGATATCAACATCAAATAACTTTTAAGCTCGCTGAATCATACCAAGTCAAGAAAAGGAGGGAACCTCTGTCAGTCACGACGCAACCGTGTTTCACAATAAACAGTACACCTACCTTCACCATGAGCACTTTATTACGTTTTTCTTTGATTGTATGCCACTTTCTATCTCAGGCGGTTTTCTTGAGTTAACCTGTATCTATGCCCTGCAGCGCTAGCGCATGAAAATCAAGCAACGGCGTCATAGCGTGAGTGTCCAAAAACAGCTTTCAGTTCTGAGCGAAACGCACTCCCGTTTGCACTTCTGCTAAATTTAGTATTTGTGGCGGAGCGCTTCAATATCGGCTCAACATGAATTTTAGCCAACTTGTCCGACTGTTCACCGGTATGCACGCGTGATGTATGAGGCTTTTTACATCAATCAAAAAGGTGACAGATAACCCGAGTGTGCCATAGGTGTCACTCATATCTAAGGGAATCGCGTACCTTCCACTGGGATGATGGCACCTATATTGCGACTTTGGCTTTTATTTATTGTAAAAAAAAAAAAAAACAAATGGGCACTGAAAACCAAAGCACCACAAGCGCACTGTGTCCGTTTGTTTGCGCTCCTGTACAATGAAACTCTACCAACTATCACAGCTTCCTACCTGATTCATTTTTTATGGTTCGCTTCTTGTCTTGCAAGTCATTTGATTTTCTGCTCCTCTGATCCTCTGCACTTCCCAAGGGCCAAGTATCTATATTTGTATCTATGTTTTTATCATTCTCTCTATAATTGTATCTAACCATTCTAACCAACTCAGTCACAAGGTAGTCCATGATAGGTAGTCCATGGTGAACAAGGATCAAAACCAACCATCGTACCAATTTCTGTGGCAGAGCATGTGCTAATCTGTAGATACATACCCCTTTAGCGCATGAGGCTGCTGGGCTGAGGGAACAGGGTTCGAAACCAACCATCGGACCAACTTGGGTGGCTGAGTATATGCAAATGTGTACATACGTGCAGCACTAAGCGCATCAGGTTGCTGTGCTGAAGGAACAGCGTTCGAAGCCAACCATCGGACCAACTTGGGTGGCTGAGTATGTGCAAATGCGCGCATGCGTGCCGCAATTAGTGCATCAGGCTGCTATGCTGAGGCAAAAGGGTTCGCAACCATCGATCAAACCAACTTGGGTGGCCGAGTAAGTGTGCCACTGTGTACAGACTCGCTGCTTTCAGCGCATGATGCTGCTGTGCTTAAGGAACAGACTTCAAATCCAAGCTCTGGATCAAGTTTGGCTTAGTATGGGCCGCTGTACATGCATGCATCCAAGTGCATCAGGCTGCTGTGCTGAAGGAGCAGGGTTCGAAACCAACCATCGGACCAACTTGGGCGGCTTAGTATGTGGAAATCTGTACATGCGTGCCACACTTAGTGCGCTGTTGCTGTGTTGAGGGAACAAGCTTTGAAACCAACCATCGGGCCAACTTGGGTGGCTGAGTATGTGCAAATGTGTACATGCGTGCCGCTCTAAGCGCATCAGGCTGCTGTGCTGAGGGAACAGGGTTCGAAACCAACCATCGGACCAGCATGGGTGGCTGAAGATTTGCAAACGTGTACATGCGTGTCACTTTAGCGCATCTGCTACTGTGTCGAGGGAACAAGCTTGGAAACCGACCATCGGACCAGCTTTGGTGGCCGAGTATTTGGAAATGTTTACATGCGTGCCACTCTTGGCGCATCTGCTGCTGGGCTAAGGGAACAGGCTTCGAAACCATCCATCGGACCAACTTCGGTGACTTAGCATGTGCCACTATGTACAGATGTGCTGCTTTCAGCGCATGATGCTGCTGTGCTTAAGGAAGAGACTTCAAACCCAAGTAGTTGATCAAGTTTGGCTTAGTATGGGCCACTGTGCATGCATGCATCTAAGCGCATCAGGCTGCTGTGCTGAAGGAACAAGGTTCAAAACCGACCATCACACCAATCAGGTGGTTGGGTATTTGCAAATGTGTACATGTGTGCTGCGCTTAGCGCATCCACTGTTTTGCTGAGAAAACAGGTTTTGAAACCGACCATCAGACCAGCTTTAGTGGCTGAGTATTTGCAAATGTGTACATGCGCGCCGCTCTTAGCGCATCTTATGCTGTGCTAAAGGAACAGGCTTCGAAACAAACCATTGGACCAACTAAGGTGGCTGTGTATTTGTATATGTGTACATGCGTGCGCCTCTTAGCGCATCTGCTGCTGTGCTGAGGGAACAAGCTTCGAAACCGACCATCGGACAAATTTGGGTGGCTGAGTATTTGGAAATGTTTACATGCGTGCCACTCTTAGCGCATCTGCTGCTTTGCCGAGGGAACAGGCTTGGAAAACAACTATCGGACCAAGTTCGGTGACTTAGTATGTGCCATTGTGCACAGATGTGCTGCTTTCAGCGCATGATGCTGCTGTGCTTAAGGCACAGGCTTCGAATCCAACCACTGGGTCAACTAGTTTGGCTGAGTATGTGTCAGTGTACATGCGTGCAGTGATAAGTCCATCAGGCTGCTGCGCTGAAGGAACAAGGTTCAAAACCAACCATCGCACCAATTAAGTGGTTGAGTATTTGCAAAAATGTACTTGCGTGCTGCTCTAAGCGTATCAGGCTGCTTTGCTGAGGCAACAGGGTTCGAAATTGACCATAGGACCAACTTGGGTGGCTTTGTATATATCTTCATGGTAAGGTTTGCAACAGCGCACCCATGACAAGGACAACAGAACGAATAAAACGATGACGCGGCACTATTGTCCTTGTCTTGGGTGCGCTGTTACAATGCTTACCACGAATCCCATCCAACTGGCCCAACTTGCCAGTCTGATTTAGTTTGTGCCACTGTGTATAGATGTGCTGCTTTCAGCGCATCATGCTGCCGTGCTTGAGGAACAGGCTTTGAAACCAACCATCGGGCCAGCTTGGGTGGCTGAGTATGTGCAAATGTGTATATGCGTGCCGCTCTAAGCGCATCAGGCTGTGTTGTGGTGAAGGGACAGGGTTCAAAACCAACCATCGCACCAATTTAGGCCCCACTGGCCTCCTTGAAGCCCTTGGGCTCAGCGAGAGCAGGGAAAAAGTTAACATGTTCGCAATAAACGTTAGTAAGAGGCGATTTGAAGATTGGTCGAAGAAAAGTTAGGAAACGACAAAAGTGGAGACGTTCAAAAGCAAATTTCTCAGTGGGGATTCAGAAAATTTGGTTGTGGGAGGTCAAACGTTTTTTTTTCTCTTTTTTAACCTAGGTAGGACATTAAGAAGTATAATAGCAAGAGTTTGGTGGCGCAACCCACCGCCCCGTTGCAAAGGGGACGCTCATAACATCCATCCATCCAAGCGCAAAAAATAAGTACCGCTGCAGCACATGCCTCACACATGACTCGTTTGCACGGTGGCAATACGTTGTGTCGATATAGTGATTCAATGCTGTACCGTCGACAGTCATTGTAGGATAGGTTCTTGCTTTTTTCAGTTTATTATCATCTTATTCCAAGCAGTCCAATAAGGAATTATGTTGAGGCATAATCCATCTAGTTCAAGCTTGTTCGCAATGGAAGATATAAGGCTTAGAGGTGTGCAATTTGTTACAGATTTTTACGGGGGCTTGGCTATGGCACTTCTGTATATGACACATAGGGTCCAGAAATGCTGTGAAAAAAAAATTGGAAGCTGATCAAGGTTAAGCCCAGTGGATGCTTCGCATCCACTGGGCTTAACCTTAGCGTATTCTTAGCGTTTGGAGGCATCTTGACCGCATACACGCCCGGCGCAAAGACACTGGCGCGGTTGCGGGCACAGAGACTGATGCGACGGCGGGCGCGCGCCGCTTCATCCCTGGCGTGACGTCACATATCACGTGATGCAGCGATGGTGGCGCCGCCGCCGCGTCGCGCGCGATGGCGCGAACCGAAGCATGGAGGCCTCCGCTGGGCGACGTCCGACGGCGCGATATGAGGCCCCATCTGCAGCCGGTGTGACGTCATCACGTGACGTCACATCATGTGATCTCACTTCAGGGTCAATGGTGGCCACCGCCGGGAGGCGACCGACGGCGCGATATGAGGCCCCATCTGCAGCCTGTGTGACGTCATCACGTGACGTCATGTCACGTGACCCCACTTCAGGGTCACTGGTGGCCACCGCCGGGCATAGCGCGAAGGCCCGAAACCTACGTTAATATGCTTCGCATAAAACTCGGGTACCCAGAGCGAGGGATGCCAATGGGCGCCAACCAGAAATTATCACTGCAGTCTTACAACACATAGGGGCTACTGGGTATATAACTATGATGATAATGATGATGAAAAAATTGGAAGGCGATTCAACATCCAATTTACGCCGATCATACGTGGCTTCAGCGCTGCTGTCACGATAAAATTCTGTCATTCATACAGCCCATTCGCAACCGCAACTCGCTCAGGAAGACTCGAAGACTGTCTTTATTCCACGTGAACTGAAGGCTGAATATCTTTTTGAACGTGAACTGAAGGATGACCTTTTTGCCTTGTCACTATGTGCATCTGTACTACGAAGCACAGGTCCAGGCAAGCCATATTGTTTGGCGTTTTGTCGGCACTCCTGACATGTATGCCCCAAATGTCAATTGCAGATTTTATCTTTTCCGCCCAAATTCATGTTTCCATTCACCGGCGATTATGGAAAAACTGGTGATCAACCTTTTCATAGAGCGCTCCCTCGTCAAAATGCCCAACTGACCTTGGCTGTTCTGTAAGCAGGGACAGGCGAGCGAAACGCAGCTGCACTAATTCCGTTAGACGCATACGCATTGCACTGGCCATACCCTGCCGCGCACACGAGCCAGACTAGGTCGATGGCTTCGTCGCTTTCCGGATTTCCGGCAGAAAGGTCAGGGTTTTTATTATGTGCAATGAAAAATTGGGAAGTCTCTTTTACGCTACAGGCACGAGATTCAGCATGGTTTCAGCAGATTCAGAATTCCTGCGAATTGCATCCTAAGAAATTTTACCATCTTTTGCCAGAATACACGAATGGGCATGTTGGTGATCCATGCTCAATCTATGTTAAATTATTTGAGCACTAACGGAGAATGACTCAAAAATGAGCGCATGCGCTAATTTTAACTCTATTATTTCGAGAAACACATTCCCATATAAGCAAGACACAATATGTGCACCCTCAGTGCGCATTTTTTTCTCGGCACTTAATTTCTTCGTTTCATAGAGAGAAGGGAAGACATGCTCACAGAATAACACCCTGTCTGATTGCTGTGCCTTTGACCATTTCTCTGGTGCACTTGTCCTTAATCCGTGCTAAGCTTGTACGCGCGCTCGTTTGCAACAGCGATTCCTAAGATGTTTATCAAGATCGTTTTATAGCGCTAGCAATTATGTGCACACTCCAAACGCGGTAACAGCGCCGCGTGCGCGCGAGCGAGATCGCGGCTTGGTCGGGCGAGCGGGGTGAGAGAAACCAACCGTTTGCCTGTGTTGCACGTCAGCCTGTGCGCGCTGACAACATGCTTGTTATTTCAGTTAGTATACGAATGTTTTTAAGTTTATAAGGTCCATAAAACTACAATACTTAATTCGTGTAACTGTCTACTAATTTGCTATCGCAATCGATGCTTCGCCTTCTGAGCGAAACTGCGCCTTCTTTAAGCGCCTAAAACACCCTCAGAGTCCCACTGACCGTTGGAAGCACACTCAGGATTGTTTTCTGTTTTGTGGCGCTAACATTTATTCCGTAAGCGAGCCATAACATCTATCTGTGATAACACAGGCCATATAAATGGTCAAGAAAACAGCCCATTTTTATTCTGGAAGTTAGGGTAGCAAAGGACAACGTAAAGCGATAGATCTGCCATGTCATTAGATGAGAATAGTACACAGCTGCTAAAGAAAATATATCAGAAATAATGTCCAAGTAATACTACTGTAATGATTATACCGGAAGTGATAACACTAGAATAATATACCGGCGTTCAGGCACTTAATGATGCCACAATCGGCATGGGAAAACTCTGTACCATGGTTGCCGTTGGCCCCACAGCACTTCCTTATACCCACAGGCATATATTTCTTGATGTTTTGCTGCTGACCATTATTCCCCGATCGTTACAGCTACAATAGCGTATTACCGATCGCGGTTTCTCATTGGCTATGGTGTTGGGCTGCTAAGCATGAGGTCGCGGGATCAAATCCCGGCCACGAGGGACGCATCTTGATGGGCGCGAAATGAGAAAACGCCCGTGTGCTTAGATTTAGGTGCGCATCAGAGAACCCTAGGTAGTCCAAATTACCGGACTCCCCCGCTATAGCGGGCCTAATAATCAGATCATTGTTTTGGCACGCGAAACCACATAATTTTAATTTCAATTACGCATCGGAAACGTCTAGAACATTGTTGTCAATCTGGATTGAAATAGGTATCTCTAATCTCATTGGACGTGACATGCAAATAACGTTGTATATTCATACATTATTGAATGCCCGCGGGCGTCAGTGATTACGATGGAAGATGTGGTGACACATCAAACAAAAAGCGGATGGACATGGCCTTTGACCCATCAGATTAGCTCCGAAGACCGGCTAGCCTGCTCACTGGTTTCCGGGTTATGTGAGCATTGCTTGCGCTTCTGAGCACAAGCTCACCCCGTAAGTGTTAAGTTCTCAACGAACACTCTTTTGAGTGCTTACGATTTTTCAACTCCAGTAGAGAGTACAATGTACATGATGGCAAAATAGGCGATAGGCAAGTATATTTGAATATTCAATGATATAACAAATGTCATCATCATCATCAGACTTCTTTATGTCCACTGCAGGATGAAGGCCTCTCCCTGCGATCTCAAATTACCCCTGTCCTGCCCCAACCGATTCCAACTAGCACACCCAAATTTCCTAATTTCGTCGCACCACGTAGTCTTCTGCCGTCCTCTACTGTGCTTCCCTTCTCTTGGTACCCATTCTAATGTATCATCCATACCTATTTCTTCCATACCCATTGGCTCTTTGATCCAAACCGCTCTGTTTCTGTATCTTAAAGTTATGCCCAGCAGTCTTTGTTCTATCGCTCTTTGCGTAGTCGTGAACTTGTTCTCAAACTACTTTGTCAGCCTCCAAGTTTCTTCCACATATGTCAGCACTAGTAAAATGCACTGATTGTAAACATTCTATTTCAATGATAGCGGTAAGTCCCAGTCAAGAGCTCACGATGTCGGCCGCTTGCGAACCCCAACTCACTTTTATTCTTCTCTAAATTTCCCTTTCATGGTCAAGGTTACCTGTGGTTAGTTGACCTAGGTAAAGGTACTCCTTCACAGAATCTAGAGGCTGACTTGGGATCTTGAACTCTTGTTCCCTAACCCGGCTATTTATCATTATCTTTGTCTTCTGCATAATAACATTAAACCCCACTCTTACACTCTCCCTGTTAAGGTCCTCAATCATTTGTTGTAACTTCTCCGCAGTAATATTTACACACATCTACTATCCTAACAGAATGGAAAGTAGGAAGGGGCTGAGGATGTAGAAATGAAGTAACAGAAATTCAACTTTATATTACCGCCCTATTCCCTGAACTAGAGCTTGTTGCAAATCACTCGAATAAGTCCCATTTGCGAACCTCTGCTCTTGATTTGAAGCCAACTCCTTCGCATCGGCGCCACATCACCTCAAAACACATTTTCATTTGTTCATAAGAAGTTTGCTGGGACAACATGGCCACAATTTGTACATGACCGGGGTAGTTGGAAAAGTAGGGGAGAGGCCTTTGCCCTGCAGTGGGCGTAACCAGGCTGATGACGATGATGATGATGATGATGAAGTGTTGTACTCCCCATCTGCATGCATGCGGACTGATCATCTTGTGTCGGCTGAATTTTCGCAGTCTTTAGCAACGTGCTTGGCAAGATATGTCACCGACAATCTATGTACATGCTGAGTCTGCTAAACCTCAACTGTAATCTTCTGCAATATATAGATTTTTCTCTTATTAACCATTCGCAACACGTCAATAACTAACGGCTATACCACGCTGCTTCTCAAGACAGAATCAGGGGTTCCAAAAGGATCTGTTCCCAAACTTCTTTTATTCATGATTTCCATCAATGACATTTGCCCATCGTTCTCTTCTAATACTCACTTCTTCGCTGGTGACTGTCTCATTTCGAGAGATCAAATATTCGACTAACGCTACAGCCCTTCAAATTGATCTAAATATTGTATGTGATTGGTGGAACCCCTGGCTTTTGCAGTTCAGTCATAAGAAGCCTAAATTTACGTTCGTGTCTAGAACCGATAATAACCCATTCAAATACTTTATTGGCACACGTTTTAATGCTGTGAATTAGTGCGAATATCTAGGCACTCAAATTATATCTAACTTAATTTGGATGTATGTCCATCATAGCTCAAATGAAAGGTGTTCGGAACGAGGAACGAAATGTAATTCATCACCGAGAGAAGGACTTGCGCGCAGCGCAGTCCGAAGTGGTCGGCTGCTTTATTGCGATAGCATATATATCGACACTCAATGCGCACTTCCGCTATCTATGTCGGCATCGCTGTGAGGTTCCGTATAAATTCTAACGGTAATAAAATAGACGCCGCACGCTCTTATACGTGCTAGTGAAAAAGAAGAGCAAAGGGTGGAGAAAGCGCGCCGTCTTCGGTCGCGGAGGGAGGTGAGGGCGCGTTTCACTCCGGCAGCTGCTGCGTACCCACGCACGCTCTCGCGGACGGCGATATCCTGAAAGCGATCTGTGACGGAGGCTCATCGATTGAGAAGTGTTCATGTTTGCTTGTGCGCGCGTGACACCGTGCTTGTTAACTTGTATTCCTTTTGGCAGCTTCAATGACTCCCTTGATATTGCGGCTGCTTTGCAGCATTTATTCAACTCTACTGAATGTATTCACACAACCTTTATTGCACATTTATAGTGTTGTCAAAGTATCACAGGAGCAAGTAAACTGAAAATTTAGCACACAGATGACTTTGGTTGCATTCTTCCCTGCAAGAACAAAGGGGAATATTATCCAGAAATAACCACAGAGGATAAGGAAAAAATATTGATTAGGTATCAGCTCCATCTTTATAGGTTCTTTTGATACCAAGACACTGAAGGACAATCACAATCATTGTGCAAGTTACAAGTTACACAAAGTTTGTCGCCTTTGAAGCGCTTTTTAATGTATTTTTCATCAGCAGCTCGTAAAATCTCACTTCAATGTAGACAAACCACCAATTATGATTGTTGCTTACACTGCTTTGCAATGATGGTTGGTACCTCCGTGATTTACCTTTGTTCGATATATATAGTGCCGCTGCACTTCCTTCTTGATATTTGCCGTCAGTGCCTCCTAGCTTCGAGGTGGCAGTGCTCTTGACCTTTGTACTGGTAATAGTAATAGTGCGAATATGACGACCACGGAGTGAAAGGACACAGGACAGCGCTCGTCCTGTGTTTTTTACTCCGTCGTCGTCCTGTTCGCGCTGTTATCATTATGAATGTATACCAACTCGCCCAACCTTTCACTTTAATACTGACCCTTGTACCCGTGACCTACTCGGACAGATACGAAAACCCTGCATTTTAACGAAATGCAGCTATACAGGTGAAAAGGAGGAAAACTTGTGCTAAATATTCGCATGTAAACAGCTACATTGCTTATGCAGTACTCACAAGGCTGCATTTTCTTTACGTTTTAACCTGAAGCAATTATATAAACTGACTACTTCGATTCAGATTCTCTCTAAAACTCTACTAGGAATCTCAGTGCGTAAGAGCAGGTCTCACACAAGATTACAGCAATCCTGCACTTCAGTGGCCTTGGGTCTGCTCATTTTCTAACTTCATGGATAACTTAGCACTTTCTGGTTTGCTGGTCCAACTTATATGTTTCCGAAAAAATCTGCAAGATGGCTTCCAGCAACTGATGCAATCGTTCTACCGTGTCATGTGAAGACTATGCACTGTTTCTGAATATTTTAAGGAAATTTATGGTTTACTTGAGGCTTCAGTTCTTACTTCCCATGATCCAATGTCTATGGTATGGGATGGCATATCATACAGGCAAACAACCTAAGCAGCTGAGTATTTCGTTATAGCACAGCCTTTTTTTCTAATAACCAAGTTTATTGGGCCTATCCACAAAGAATAATCAAACATGTCGGAAACTTTAAATCAGCGTACTCAAAATTCAGACGAATGGACCTGCCCCCCCCCACCCATTTCTTGTCTAAAACCTGCACTTGCAAATTCAACTCCTTGCAGTTAGAGTGGCATTGGTTGATCACGTACTAAAGACAAGAAAACTACACGTGCTTAGCTAGTTTTACAACGTGCTCATGTCCATCGTACTCTTTTAGATTCAAAAATGTTGCAATGAAACATGTTATTCTCAACACTGCCCTTCTAGAGAAAGTGCGTGCACTTGGGCAATGTTAGAGAAGAGTAACATGCATCTTAAACTCAGTAAACCACATTTCTTGTTTTATCCCCTACCAGACATATGTGGTTTCATTTAGAGTAGCAAAAGTCAGTGCGTAAATGGATAGCTCTAACAATGTAAACATTAAATAAAGGCATTGCGACCCCAAATTTCTTACTTCCGCAAGTGCAGCTGCTTGCTAAGCTTGGATTAAACCAAGCCTTTTTACCAAAATGTGAATCAGCTGATGCGGCAAATCATCAAAGCCTGTCACAGCTAACATGAAGTATGTGTGTCTCTGCACCAGAGTGAATTGGAGTTCCTGTAGCCCATACTTATGAAATGGCACACCACTGAAGCATGCTGTGCCTGCACTACAATTTGTACATGCCTATTGTCACGTGGTAGTGACGTTAAAGAACACAGTAGCAGTACTGTGAAAGACAAAACTAGCTTTTATTGGGCGAACCTGTGCCCACAAAACAGGCTACACTTAAAGCGCAACGATAGCGGCGAACGCAGTCGGCGATCCTCGAAAATCTGATCAGCGGGTCAAGCACGTCAGCTTTTATAGAGCAGTCGTCGAATGTTCCAGACTAATCGTTCGGACCCGCGTGCCTTCCACAAAGTTCTACACCATTCGCGTTACGCGATGAAATCAGATAACACAAGGTTCGGCGACAACAGACAGCCGGGTAGAAGCATCGATAACTTTCCATAAACGTCGGATACATGCAGGCGCGTCCCTCGCTGTGCGAGAACAGTTGTTAAGCGGCGAAACGTGGTCGCGCGATAAACATAAGCACACGTGTCAATACCCCCCTCTTACAAAGCATCAACCCGATGCTGCAGACAAACGAAGGTAATAAACAAAAGCACTCGTAGCAAAGAAAAGAACAAAAATGGCGAAGTTCCTCAGCGTCCGTAAAAGGGTTTAAGGCGCACCACGTGGACCAGTTCAGATCGTGCGCGGCGCCGCGGTGAATGCGAAATGCCGTCTGGCACGACCTCATAGTCCAGAGCGCCAATACGTCGGATGACCTTGTAGGGTCCGAAATAGCGTCGGAGTAGCTTCTCACTGAGTCCTCGTCGGCGTATCGGGGTCCAGACCCAAACACGGTCGCCAGGTTGGTACTCGACGAAGCATCGTCGGAGGTTGTAATTCGCAGGCGGGCGAGCTGTCGGGCTTCTTCGGCGCGCTGGAGATAGCTGGCGACGTCAACATTCTCTTCGTCAGTTACGTGCGGCAGCATGGCGTCAAGCGTCGTCGTCGGGTTCCTGCCGTAACCCAGCTTAAACGGCATGATCTGTGTTGTTTCTTGCACCACCGTGTTGTACGCAAAGGTTACGTACGGTAGGACCGCGTTCCACGTCTTGTGTTCGACGTCGACGTACATTGCTAGCATGTCGGCGAGGGTCTCGTTCAGGCGCTCCGTGAGACCATTTGTCTGCGGATGGTAGGCAGTTGTCCTCCTGTGGCTTGTCTGGCTGTACTGCAGAATGGCTTGGGTGAGCTCTGCTGTAAAAGCCGTTCCTCTGTCGGTGATGAGGACTTCTGGGGCACCACGTCGCAGCAGGATGTTCTCCACGAAAAATTTCGCCACTTCGGCTGCGCTGCCTTTTCGTAGAGCTTTAGTTTCGGCAAAACGGGTGAGATAGTCCGTCGCCACGACGATCCACTTATTCCCGGATGTTGATATCGGAAACGGCCCCAACAAATCCATCCCAATCTGCTGGAATGGTCGGAGAGCAGGTTCGATTGGCTGCAGTAATCCTGCTGGCCTTGTCGGTGGTGTCTTGCGTCGTTGACAGTCTCGGCATGTCTTGACGTAACGGGTTACGTCGGCGGTCAGACGCGGCCAATAATACTTTTCTTGTATCCTCGATAAGGTCCGGGAAAATCCGAGGTGTCTAGTGGTCGGATCGTCATGTAGGGCGTGCAGTACTTCTGGACGAAGTCCTGACGGGACAACAATAAGGTAGCCGGCGCGGACTGGTAAGAAGTTCTTCTTCACGAGCAGGTTGTTTTGTAGCGTGAACGAAGAGAACGCGCGCTTAAATGCCCTAGGGACAACGTCGGTGTTCCCTTCCAAATACTCGATGAGGCCTTTTAGCTCCGGGTCGGCTCGTTGCTGTTTAGTTAAGTCTTCCGCGCTTATTATCCCAAGGAAGGTGTCGTCGTCCTCGTCATCTTGCGGCGGGGGATCGACGGGGGCACGTGGTAAGCAGTCGCCATCAGAGTTTTTTTGTCCGCACTTGTATATTACGGTGACGTCATATTCTTGCAGTCTGTTGCTCCACCGCGCTTGCCGTCCTGAAGGGTCGTTTAAGTTAGCTAGCCAACACAACACGTGATGGTCACTGACGACTTTGAATGGCCTGCCATAGAGGTAAGGGCGGAATTTAGCTGTTGCCCAAATGATCGCGAGGCATTCCTTTTCAGTCGTAGAATAGTTGCTTTCCACTTTTGACAGCGACCGGCTAGCATGCGATATTACCCTTTCAAGTCCTTCTTTCCTCTGGACTAGGACGGCATCGAGGCCTAGGCTACTGGCGTCAGTGTGTATTTCGGTATCGGCGTCGTCGTCGAAGTGTACAAGTACCGGCGGCGACTGCATGCGTCCTTTGAGTTCTTGAAATGCGTCGGCCTGCGGCGTTTCCCACTCGAACTCGACATCACATTTCGTTAGATGTGTTAGCGGCTCCGCGATGCGTGAAAGGTCCTTGACAAAGCGCCTATAGTAGGCACACATGCCAAGGAATCTGCGCACTGCCTTCTTGTCGATTGGCTGCGGGACCTCTACGATGGTAGCTGTCTTCTGCGGGTCGGGGCGTACTCCAGATTCACTGATGACGTGGCCAAGGAATATAAGCTCATCGTAAGCGAAGCGGCACTTTTCCGGCCTCAGAGTTTGCCCTGATGAATTGATGGCCTCAATACTGTCGCAAGCAGCCTAAGGTGATCGTCGAAATTTCCTGCGAAGACAACGACGTCATCCAGGTAGACAAGGCACGTCTGCCACTTCAGTCCAGCTAACACCGTGTCCATGACGCGCTGAAACGCTGCAGGCGCCGAGCACAGTCCGAATGGCATGACCTTGAACTCGTAGAGGCCGTCTGGCATGATGAAGACAGTCTTTTCGCGATCTCTCTCGTCGACTTCTATTTGCCAGTAGCCAGACTTGAGGTCCATCGACGAGAAGTATTTAGCGTTGCAGAGCCGATCCAATGCGTCGTCTATCCGTGGAAGGGGGTACACATCCTTCTTCGTGATCTTGTTCAGTCGATGATAATCGACGCAGAAGCGTAGGGTTCCATCCTTTTTCTTTACCAGGACTACAGGAGAGGCATACGGGCTTTTCGACGGCTTGATGATGTCGTCGCGCAGCATTTCGTCCACTTGTTGCCTAATAGCTTCACGTTCTCGCGTCGAAACTCAGTAAGAGCTCTGGCGGTGTGGTCGAGCGCTCTCTTCAGTTATTATGCGATGCTTTGCAACTGGTGTTTGTCGAATCCTCGATGACGTCGAAAAGCAGTCTTTGTATCGTCGGGGAAGACTTCTGATCTGTTGCTGCTTACTCATAGGGAGACTTGGATTCACGTCGAAGTCTGGTTCGGGGACAATGCTCATCGGGGTAGATGCGGCTGAATCCGAGAGGACAAAGGCGTTGCTGGTTTCCAGAATTTCCTCGATGTACGCGATCGTCGTGCCCTTGTTGATGTGCTTGAACTCCTGGCTGAAGTTTCTCAGCAACACTTCAGTTTTCCCTCCATGAAGTCGAGCGATCCCTCTTGCGACGCAAATTTCACGGTCTAGCAGTAGACGTTGGTCACCCTCGATGACGTCTTCTATGTCGGCAGGCGTTTTGGTGCCTACGGAAATAATAATGCTGGAGCGCGGCGGGATGCTCACTTGACCTTCGAGCACACTCAAGGCGTGGTGGCTACGACAGCTCTCCGGCGGTATCGCTTGATCTTGTGACAGCGTTATCGATTTGGACTTGGTCGATTTGGTCGATGACTGCGCCATGTTGATCCAGGAAGTCCATGCCGAGAATGACGTCTCGTGAACACTGTTGGAGGACAACGAAGGTGGCAGGGTAAGTCCGGTAATTCTTGCCGTGCAGATTCCAGTCGGCGTAATGAGGTGTCCTCCAGCGGTCCGAATTTGGGGGCCCTCCCATGCAGTCTTAACCTTCTTCAACTGGGCGGCGATGTGTCCACTCATTACCGAGTAATCGGCGCCTGTGTCGACTAAGGCAGTGACTGCGTGGGCGTCGAGAAGTACGTCGAGGTCGGTGATTCTTTGTCTGGCGTTGCAGTTGGGTCTTGGCGTCGGATCACGGCTGCGTCGCGTTGAACTGAAGCTGGAACGTCGCGTCGTCAAGTCGTCTTTCATCGGTGTGGTCTTGGCTTTCTGATTTCGTCGGGACGGCGGCGTGTTGTTATGTCGTCGAGGTAGTTTCTTCGGTGCCTTCGTCGGCGGCGGAGGATCTTCGTCAGTTCGACGAACAGCAACCGCACCTCCATCGGTTGCTGCTTTTAGTTTTCCTGATATGGGCTCGCTGACCGGCCCCGAGCTGGACCAGCTTATGGTCGGCGCTGTGGTGACAGGTAGGGGCCTGGTGATGGTGAACGCGACGGTCGTCGAGAGTTCCACTGAGTGGCGGCTAGGTAATCGGCGATTTCACGTGGGCGCTCTCCAAGCTGTGGACGCGCCGCGTTGACGGCGAACCCTCTCAGTCCCATCTCTCGGTATGGGCATCGGCGGTACACATGGCCGGCTTCTCCGCAGTGATAGCAGAGCGGGCGGTGGTCAGGGGCTCGCCAAATGTCCGTCTTCCTCGCGTAGGGGCGCTGGGCGACGGGTGGGCGTGCTGGCGGCGGCGGCGGCGGACGACGGAATTGCGGTGTCACAGGCCCCTGGCGCGGTCGCGGAGGGGGGCCTTGACGGCGTGCGACGGCGGCGTAGGTCATCGCTTCCGGCTGGGGCTGTGATGATTCTGGTTGCACCTCAGGAACTCCAAGCGATCGGTGCACCTCTTCTTTTACGATGTCGGCGATCGAGGCCACTTGAGGCTGCTACGAAGGCAAGACCTTGCGGAGTTCTTCGCGCACTATGGCCCTGATGGTCTCGCACAGATCGTCCGTGGCCAGTGATTGAATTCCTGCGTAGTGGGTAGAGCTTGTACGGCGGTTGAATTGCCGGTTCTGCATTTCGAGTGTCTTCTCGATGCTGGTGGCCTCGCGAAGGAACTCTTCTACGGTCTTCGGTGGGCTTCGTATCATTGCGCCGAAAAGTTCTTCCTTCACACCACGCATGAGAAGGCGGACTTTCTTCTCCTCGGGCATATCCGGGTCGGCGTGGCGGAAGAGGCGGTTCATTTCTTCCGTGAAGATGGCAACGTTCTCGTTAGGTAGCTGCACTCAGGCGTCTAGCATGGCTTCGGCCTTTTCCTTGCGCACGACGCTCGTAAAGGTGCGCAGGAAGCCGGTACGGAAGAGGTCCCATGTCGTCAAGGTCGACTCCCGGTTCTCAAACCACGTTCTGGCGGAATCTTCTAAGGCAAAGTATACATGCCGCAGCTTGTTGTCGGAGTCCCAGTTGTTAAAAGTCGCGATTCGTTCGTAGGTCTCCAGCCAGGATTCTGGGTCTTCAGTCGCTGCTCCATGGAAGGTCGGTGGGTCCCGAGGTTGTTGTAGGATAACGGGGGACGCTGGGGCAGCCATTGGGGTTGTTTTGACCAAGATCTTCTTTGTCGACTCAGGTAGAAGTCCGTGCTCTGGGGGCAGTCCTTGCAGTCTGCGGCTAGCACGCTGGTCTTCGGCGATGTTAGTTTTGTCCTCGGGCTTCGGGCTTGGATCGCGGCTTTGCGGGGGCGTTCGGCAAATGAACGCACTAGCACCTCCACCAGATGTCACGTGGTAGTGATGTTAAAGAACACAGTAGCAGTACTGTGAAAGAGAAAACTAGCTTTTATTGGGCGAACCTGTGCCCACAAAACAGGCTACACTTAAAGCGCAACGATAGCGGCGAACACAGTCGGCGATCGTCGAAAATCTGATCAGTGGGTGAAGCGCGTCGGCTTTTATAGAGCAGTCGTCGAATGTTACAGAGTATTCGTTCGGACCTGCGTGCCTTCCACAAAGTTCTACACCATTCGCGTTACGCGATGAAATCAGATAACACAAGGTTCGGCGACAACAGACAGCCGGGTAGAAGCATCGATAACTTTCCAGAAACGTCGGATACATGCAGGCGCGTCCCTCGCTGTGTGATTACAGTTGTTAAGCAGCGAAACGTGGTGGCGTGATAAACATAAGCACATGTGTCAATATGTACCTTCTTCCGCAATAAGTTCTTAAGATAGCAGCAAGCCCTTACATTCCTTATTATGCACTTTTAGTCATGTTTTACGGAGTACTGAACGTGGACGTGGAAGCTAAATATATGCGACTATGATGTTACTTACCTTCACTTCAACGTAG
Source organism: Dermacentor albipictus (assembly GCF_038994185.2). Lineage (NCBI taxonomy): Eukaryota > Metazoa > Arthropoda > Arachnida > Ixodida > Ixodidae > Dermacentor > Dermacentor albipictus. The sequence continues at coordinate 140,557,894 of NC_091826.1, read as the reverse complement.
ACGTCTGTCAACCAAAGGACCAGGCAGGCCCTTACAAAAATCGGTTTGACCTTTCAGTCACTCATGAGTCACCTATCAGTCACCCCTGTCACCTATCTGTAGACTCGACCTTTCTGTAGACTAAGTCCGCAGAATGTCTGCAGACACCGTGCGGACTGCAAGTAGACTTGTCTGTAATATGCGTGCCCAGTGAGTGTGTGTGTAATTATGTATATGTATCTATATGTACATACATATTCTGAACCATGACATAATTTATAATTACGGTTAAATAGTTTTGACCTTTCAGTCACCCATGAGTCACCCACCAGTCACCTCCACGTAGACCTAGTCTGCAGAATGTCTGCAGACACCGTGCGGACTGCAAGTAGACTTGTCTGTAATATGCGTGCCCAGTGAGTGTGTGTGTAAATATGTATATGTATCTATATATACATACATATTCTGAACCATGACATATTTTATAATTACGGTTGAATAGTTTTGACCTTTCAGTCACCCATGAGTCACCCACCAGTCACCTCCACGTAGACCTAGTCTGCAGAATGTCTGCAGACACCGTGCGGACTGCAGGTAGACTTGTCTGTAATATGCATGCCCACCGAGTGTGTGTGTGTGTGTAGATGTATATCTATATATAAACGCATGTATATACATATTCTGAACCATGACACATTTTATAATTACGGTTCAATAGGTCTGACCTTTCAGTCACCCTTGAGTCACCCACCAGTCACCTCCACGTAGACCTAGTCTGCAGAATGTCTGCAGACACCGTGCGGACTGCAAGTAGACTTGTCTGTAATATGCATGCCCAGCGAGTGTGTGTGTGTGTGTAGATGTATATCTATATATAAACGCATATATATACATATTCTAAACCATGACACATTTTATAATTACGGTTCAATAGGTCTGACCTTTCAGTCACCCATGAGTCACCCACCAGTCACCTCCATGTACAGCTAGTCTACAGATTGTCTGCATATTGTCTGCAGACACCGTGTGGACGGCAAGTAAGTAGACTTGTACGTGATATGCATGCCAAATATATATATATATATATATATATATATATATATATATATATATATATATATATATATATATATATTCTACATGACACATTTTATAAATAACAGTTAAATCGGCTTCACCTTTCAGCCACCCACGAATCACACACACACACACACGTGTGCGCATCCTGAACCATGACACATTTTATCATTGCGCTCTGTTTTGCCATTTTAACATTTTGAAAACTTTGTCACTGATTGCTACAAGAACAGTCTGATAATGGCAGTTATATAAATCAATTATTTAATACTAATTGAAATAAGGTAATTAATAATTATAAAATAATAAAAATAAAATAAGACATTAAAATAGATAATTAATAATTAATAAGGTAATAAGGTAATACTGGCGTGTTACATAACGTACATTAAATGCAGCAGTTATACTATGGCTCGAACCGCAGCCTGAATTTAAGGACATATCTACCGCGCGACGCCGACACCATCCATCCGACCACCGACTGCGTGGTTGCTTTCGGCGCCGGCCCCCAGGAGGCGCTGGCCGCGAGCACCGGTAAAATTACGGTGAGTATATTTTCCCGTCTGCACCTGGCCACCGACAAGTCACGCCGTGCACGCGTGCACGCCATGTGCACGCCGCAGTGACGGCGACCGATGAGGTAGTGAACATGCCGTGCCGAGAGGAATTGTGGCGATTTTTGTGTGTATTAATGATCCAAAACCCCTGTGACTGCATAACCTAGCTCTCAGTGTTTTCCGTGTGGTGTGCCGATGCCAATTATCGTAGTTATGACCCGGTCGCGCTTTCTTTGTTACCGGCTCATGAAAAGCCGATGGTACTCTCGCTGCGCTCGCATTCCATCACAGTGCGCGGAAGAATTTTTTGAAAGTTGTGCTATCACGTGCTGTAGTTCATCTGCAATTCTACGCTGTTGAGGCTGGAGGCACCGTGCACCGACTGTCTTTCCTGCGGTACCTGTGCGATGCGGCAGCAGCTGTCACGGAGACTCGTTTACCGAGCACGCCTAGAAAGGTAAGTCCGGCGCGTGCGCGCATTTTTGTAGTCCGTGAAGTGGGCATTTCTGTACGAGTAACAAGGTGATTAGTAACGTGACAAAAATGATCGTGCTTTTCGAATGTTCGTTCTTGTCGCAGGGCGCATTTAGCGAAGTTTGATGAAAATTGCCCTAAAACGTGATGTTGCCAAAATCTATCGACTATTTGCTTTCTGCTGTGAAGTTTCCTTGCGCCGGGGACTGCTTGATTTGAATAGGCGCAAAAATTCAAGCAGGGAAAGTTACTATTTCTGTACGTAATTTTTCAGCGAGAAATCGTATAGCCATTTCTAGAGGTACGTCGATTTGTCGTCTTCACAGCTAACGGCTGCGCGAGATGGCACCCGATTGCTGTGTACGACGCATGGCCAGATTTTAGCTTGTATGCAAGTTCTTTTATTTATATAGTGTCTTCAGACAGCCTGTATTTCTTGCGTTGGGTGTCATGTGTTTTCGTGTATTTGTAAATGGTTCCGAGATTTCAACAACAGTATCTATCTTTAATGGAAAAAATTGTTTTCTCACCTGAAAAAGAGGGAGTCTGTTCTTTTTCAATGCATCGTCCTTTGGGGCAGGGCTTTGTTGCACCGCATAAATAAATTAGGTTTTCGAACGCTTATATCATGTGTTAACGAGTTTTCTGGTTGTGCAATTCGCATTTGACTTGGTACAGACGTGCGTTTGTGTGAAGTTTTTTATAGTTGATTCATGTTTGCTCCAGTTCCATTTACATGTTGACTGCCTGTGATGTAATAATCGGGTATTTGTGCAACCATGCAGCTTCATGTAGCTGTTTGTACGAGACTTTTCACAATGTCACAAGTTTACAGTTTCAGCAGGGTTAACTTTACAGTAAACTAAACATTTCTTCTTGTTTAGGGATGTCACGATTTTGTGAGCCAGAGGAATCTACATCACTTGGGAGCCTGCGGCACTTCTGTAGGCTGAACAGCGCGTCAAAGCATCTGATTTGCATGCTGCGACAAGGTGTGTGCAAGGCGGTCACTGCCACTCACATGAGATGTCGGTACTCACTACTTCATTCCTTGGAAGCGATATTCTTGGTCCCAACCAAGCAGCCCGGAAGAAATCGGAGACAAATAAAATGTGCAAAGAATACTATTGCGTCTGTTATTTTATTGCATGCATGCATGCCAGTTCCCCATAGTGGGGCTACAGAAATTCTATCTAATGTCTGCCTAAATGCTGTAATCCTGTGACCACAATCTCGACAGACTTTCTGCAGAAATGCTGTATCCTGCAGCTACACAGATTGAGCAGACTTTCTGCAGAAAGGGTGTACCAATTGGGCGCTGGGAGGTGACAGGGGGTGACAGAAAGTCTGTCACCTGTCTTCAGATATTCTGCATCCCGGGTGACTCGGGGTATGCAGAATTTCTGCAGAAAGGGTGTACCAACTGGGTGCTGGGAGGTGACAGGGGGTGACAGAAAGTCTGTCACCTGTCTTCAGATATTCTGCATCCCGGGTGACTCGGGGTATGCAGAATTTCTGCAGAAAGGGTGTACCAATTGGGCGCTGGGAGGTGACAGGGGGTGACAGAAAGTCTGTCACCTGTCTTCAGATATTCTGCATCCCGGGTGACTCGGGGTATGCAGAATTTCTGCAGCAAGTCTGCAATGATTTTTGTAAGGGGGATTCCGTGAAGGCTACTCAACAACAGACCATATTCACACTATAATAATATTATATGGGGTTTTACGTGCGAAAACCACTTTCTGATTATGAGGCACGCCGTAGTGGAGGACTCCGGAAATTTATACCACCTGGGGTTCTTTCCCGTGCACCTAAATCTAAGTACACGGGTGTTTTCGCATTTCGCCCCCATCGAAATGCGGCCGCCGCGGCCGGGATTCGATCCCGCGACCTCGTGCTCAGCAGCCTAGCACCATAGCCACTGAGCAACCACGGCGGGTGCCATATTCACAGTATCAATCAGGTGATACAGGAATGTGCGGAATATAGCCAACCCTTATTGTAGCTTTCCTTGATTACGAGAAAGCGTTTGATTCAGTCGAAACCTCAGCAGTCATGGAGGCATTACGGAATCAGGGTGTAGACGAGCCGTATGTAAAAATACTGAAAGATGTCTATTGGCGGCGAGCTCCACCAGTGGAAAAGCTGGCGCCACCGTCGGCATGATGTGGCATGAGGGATCACGTGGACACAGCGACCGCGTCGGCTGCTTCGGAAGCGCCGAAACGAGCTGAAAACGAAAGTGCAATGTCCCGCCTGCGCCACGGTTCTGATTAAGTGGTGAGGCTTTACCGCCTTGGGTGTCAATTCGACAACATCTGAAACTACTGTAATAGGTACTGGCTGCCTTTGGAGGCGTGCAGCATGGTAGGGTACTGCTCGGTGCCGCAGTGCCAGACGTACGCAACGGAGCCCGGTGTCAGCCTCATTCACACGTAGCCGCAGGGCAAGGAGCTGCGTGAAGCTTGGCTGGCGAAACTTAGAACCGGCAGACAGCCATCGGCTGCAACTCGGGTGTGCAGCAAGCACACACGCGAGGAAGATTTCTGCTACGGCGCCGGCACTGCTATGTCCGCCGAGTAGCAGAAAACGCGCAGTGAGACGCTCGCCCGCGCTCACTGCCCGGCTAATGTCATGACGGTTTGGTGTCTGAACTTGTTGATGCTAGATACGGGCAAGTTCAATGGAACGGAAATGGAGCGATAAGACCCACATTAAAAAGGGCATGGCATATGGTCATGCTTGTGTTTAGAATTAATGCTCTGGATTACAAAAAAGAAGCAGAGCGAAATCGCACGCTGAGAAGACTGATATATATACAGTGCGACGCAACTTGAGAAATACTATTCAAATATCCAATAATTTAGTCGACAAAAAAGATTGAAGCTTCGCGATGGCACATCACAGTCGCCGTAGGCGTCGACGTCTCTATAAGGAAAATAATTTTGAACAGTTCTGATATCATCCAGGCAACAATGGTTACTAGTATACTGTCAAATGCTCATATGCTGCGGCCTAAAGCTCACGGCATGGTGCGAAAACGCACTCACAGCGAAAGCAAAACATTGTGTGCGGACATGCATGAAGACGCGAAGTCGGTCGCTGCGAACACGTGCGATCGCTGCATTGAGGCTTCATTCTGTTAAGCTCCAGTTGGTTATACAGACAGCCCACTATAAGAACATATTTCACATAGTTACTTTGAGCGTTTGCCTACATTTCACGCAAGGAGCCGGTTCGGGAGACTCCATTGCGGCGACCGCGCGTAGTGACGTTCGCTGTACGTATTCGGTAAAGAGACAGTGTCTGTAAACAATTCTGTGCTTTATGTTTGCCCAATATATTTATATGGACACTCAAAAACATGGCCGCATGGTGTTTTCATTGAGCGCTGTAAGCGAAACCTATGAGGAGCGCGCCATGTGACCCCTCATACTACGCAAGGGAGGCGCTTCCGACAGATGGCGACTCCGTAACTCCTCGCCCCCAATCGCGGCTCCACAGCCGCCGTAGTCCTCCATAAAGAAAGCAACAAAAACCGAATAAAGAAAGGCGTCAGGCAGGGAGATACGATTTCTCCAATGCTATCCACAGCGTGTTTACAGGGGGTATTCAAAGACCTGGATTGGGAAGAATTGGGGATAAGAGTTAACGGAGAATACCTTAGTAACTTTAGATTCGCTGATGATATTGCCTGGACCAACTGCAATGCATGCTCACTGACCTGGAGAGGCAAAGCAGTAGGGTCGGTCTAAAAATGAATCTGCAGAAAACTAAAGTAATGTTTAATAATCTCTGAAGAAAACAGCAGTTTACGATATGTAGCGAGGCACTGGAAGTGGTAAGGGAATACATCTACTTAGGACAGGTAGTGACCACGCATCCGGATCGTGAGACTGAAATAATCAGAAGAATAAGAATGGCCTGGGGTGCGTTTGGCAGGCATTCTCAGATGATGAACAGCAGGTTGCCATTATCCCTCAAGAGAAGGGTGTATAACAGCTGTGTCTTGCTAGTACTCATGTACGGGGCAGAAACCTGGAGGCATACGAAAAGGGTTCTACTTAAATTGAGGACGACGCAGCGAGTTATGGAAAGAAGAATGATAGGTGTAATCTTAAGGGATAACAAAAGAGGAGATTGGGTGAGGGAACAATCGCGAGGTAATGACATCTTTGTTGAAATCAAGAAAAAGAAATGGGCTTGGGCAGGACATGTAATGAGGAGGGAAGATAATCGATGTTGATTAAGGGTTACAGACTGGATCCCATGGGAAGGGAAGCGTAGCAGGGGGCCGCAGAAAGTTAGGTGGGCGGATGAGATTAAGAAGTTTGCAGGGACAACATGGCCACAATTAGTGCATGACCGGAGTAGTTGGCGAAGTATGGGAGTGGCCTTTGCCCTCCAGTGGGCGTAACCCGGCAGATGAGGATGAGGAGGATGATGTTACTTGCACGTGCAAAAGACAGCAAAGGTAGTGATAATGTGGGAGAGTACAGCTATAAAATCATAAAGACTATGGAAGGACAAAAAGCAGCAATGGCTGCATGGTTCAGAGGTCATCAAGGCGAATAATAAGAATAGTTTTTGCTGGCGTTAGATGAAGTCAATTTTACATTAGCAAAGCACAGCCAACCGGCAATCACTCGGCAAAATTCGTTGTCAGTTGCTTTTAGAGTTGCACGTACAGCAGCTAGAAACAATATGTGTAACAATCAGGACCACCGAAATTTCCATAAATATATTTTTAAGGAAAAACACTAAGTAGACGAGTTCACAGCAAATTACTTGCAATATTTCATTTATTTTATCAAATATAAGGCGAACAATGTTCAGTTCCTCGGCCTGTTTATTCTCCTTTTTCCAGTATAGCTTTTCAGAACAGCTACTTCAATAATGAGTCTTTTTGGTATTCTCTTTGTTGTAGGCACAACTGCACCGCCAATTTTGCCCAGTCCCTTCATCTTGAATGAAGAGATATTAAGAATAGACTGACACAGGATATTTTTTACTGTCCTGGAGAGATAGGAGTCATTGTAAAGTAATCTATTTCAGTACACAATACTTTAAGTAGGCAACAGCACCTGCAACGAGCAGCAAGCCTTACTAAGGCTGCAAAGATGCTGTTCTTCACGAGGCTCCCCCGCACTCTCTCAAACTCTTGGTCGATCTTAACAAGATATAGTAGTATGTCCTGCGGCTCGATGGGGTCGTCGATGCGTGTGGCATCGCTATTAATTTTCTGTTTGATTCTGCTCAGAACAGCAGACTGTGTTGCCAGCTGCATATTTATTTATTTATTTATTTATTTATTTATTTATTTATTTATGTGTTTATTTACTTTCAATACTGCCAGTCTCATATCAACACCATAGCAGGTGGGCATAGGATTGCACATACAATGCATGTTTTATATACTGAATGGTGAAAACTTTCATACCTGTAAATGGAAATACATCAAACAGGTTCAATGCACAATTTTAGACTAATGCTATGAATAAAAAGAGCAAGTCACCTAAATAGTACACTTCAGATTACATGTAAAGATTATTACATTCTTACTAAAACAAAAAAAGAAACAAAGGAGGTAAATGTTTAGCTATAGTTCAGAAAAATGGGAGTTCTGACGATTATATGTGCATAATAAGAATTTTTTGCTAACTACTTATTTCATCTTCCAATACCTTAACAAAATCAGACTGGGATACTGTGTTAGTCTTAGATGCATCTAGGTTATTCCACTCGCGCACAACACGAGGCAAAAAGGAAGACTGAAAGGTATCCTTACTACAAAGAAAGTCGTTTAGTGTAGACGGATGGTTATGACGAAGCGAGCGGGGTTTAGAAAAGGTAACGTATGCAGAGGAACCTATTTTTAGTCGGTTGTGTAGTACTTGATGCAGAAATTTTAGACGAGCTCATTTTGCTCCAACACCCAAAGTTACAAGCGCTGACTGTGTTAGGAGAAGGGTAGGTGAATCGCTGCGCCGGTATTTTTGGTGGATAAAGCTTATTGCCTTTCTCTGGATGCTTTCCAGTTAATTAATTATTATTTATTTATTCAGAATACTCACAGGCTACAAATATAAGGCCAGGAGAATATTGCACAGTATACGCAATCTCTGAAAGAACATTGAAATGGCGGCTAAAATGCTGACTAACAAAGTACAAGGCAGTGAATAAAATAGATAAGAAAACCAGAGCCGTACTTGGTCTTTGAAGACTGCAGAGTAATGAATGGCAACAATGCGATCAGGAAGATCATTCCAGTAGCTTATGGCACGCGGAAGCGCTGATGAATTAAAAGCCATGGTTCGGCCAAATATGCGCCTAAAGCTATGGCTATTACAAAAACGGCGGGATGTATACGATGTGGCTCGGTAAGGGGAAGTGTAGTAGGATGCTATGAATTATTTTGTGGAAAAGACAGAGCAAAGTGACCTTCCTTTGCAGCTCTAGTGTCGGGAGTGATAGCGAGAACTTCAGGTTAGTGACGCTAGTCTGTTGATCATATGTCAGCTGGCATGCCTCTCAGTGGGCATGCCAGCTGGTCATCCGTCAGAGCCATGACCAAACCATTCATGCCGTTCACGCAGATTCTTCTATCCGCTGCTACAGCGATGGCCGACGCCCTTCAAGATACGACCAGCAGAGTCACCCCATGCACTCCCTTTCATACTCTGTGGAGACTGCGCAAACGGACCACTGCCTCAGCTGGATTCTTGGGCAACAGTTCCTTGGAAACCAGCGCACTCAACTTCCGTTCCCCCCCCGACTACTTAAACACCCTCCTGCCCCGGGATACTCTCAATGGGCACGCAAGCTGGTCATCCGTCAGAGCCATGACCAACCCGTTCGTGTTGTTTCCGCAGGTTACTAACACATACTCCTCCGTCAAAACGTCTCGCCGATGTCTAGTCCGGCTGGCGTGCCCTTCCAGTGTTAGTACTGTCCTTCGGTTCCCGCATTTTACCAGCTTTTCTTCTATTTAATCGTCACGTGCCAATGTATATTTGCGCACATCGTTTCCGTGAAGTTGTAAGGACCACGCGGATACCTTTTTTGCCACCGTGAGTGAATTTTCATTATTTTACGGACATTCCTGTGCATCCGTTGGCGGCGTCGAACGAGCACTTCGGAGACCACGCCTTGGCCTCCGGGGCGGCTCAATGCCACTCGTCCCCGCAGGGGCGTCTGCGTCAGCAGGCGTTTGGTGCGTTGCGACTCCACGGACCTGAGCACATGAGGGTTGGACCCTCTCACGTGTAGCCGTGCGCGGCTTAGCCGTGTCCGGGGAAAGGGGGATCCTGGAGGTTGAGCCGATGCCGGGTGCTCGGACCGTTAAGGCCCCCCGGCGGAGGCAACACACCTCTTTGGCCTCTGCTTCACGTAGACGGCACCCCCGGACTGCCCCACCCGGGGGAAATCGGTAGTTTCCCTTTCCTGTCTCTCGCTCTCCCTCCAACCTTCGTCTTTCTCTTACTTTCCATCTTTCCTGTCTTCTCCTAGCTTCCGCTCACTTCTAATTTTCCAGGCAGCAAGGGTTAACCTTGTGTGATTAACCAACCTAGGTTATCTCATATTTGGTTATAGTGATAACGTACAGCTGGCATTTGCAGGACCTGTTCTTACAGTCCCTGTAGCGTCCCCTTGTAGGACTCCACGGTGGGTGGCTGGCGTTATTGCCGAAAATTCAATCCCTTTATGGCAACCTCCTTCCCTCCGCTTCCTGATCGCCCTCACAAAAGAGGGCGCACCGATGAAGTTTTCCAGTTCCTTGGACGTCAAAGACCAAACTTCCCACGTTACCATGTCATCCACTCAGAAAAATCCGATAAACAAGTACAAAACATTTCGCCTTTTATAGTTTCCAGCTCCTTAACTGATGTACTTGGCCCAGGCTACAAAGTATCAAGGCTGGCAAGTGGTGATCTCCTGTTAGAGCTCCATGATCAGAAACAGTACGAAAAGTTGCCCCGTCTGGTATCATTTGGAGATGTTCCACTAACAGTAACTCCACACCGCACTCTCAACACCACCCGCGGTGTTGTCTCGGATGACGATTTGCTCCAGCTGACAGAGGCTGAGCTCCTGGAGGGCTTCAGTGATCAGAATGTTGTCAATGTGAGAAAAATTAAGATAAGAAGAGATGGAAAAGAAATTCAAACAAAGCACCTAATACTCACATTTGGTTCAAGTATTCCGCCCGAGTCTGTAGAGGCCGGGTACATCCAGCTCCGCGTCAGACCATATGTGCCAAATCCCCTAAGATGCTTTTAAATGCCAGCGTTTCGGCCACAGTTCTCAGAGCTGCCGGGGCCGCCAAACATATGCAAAATGCAGTGCCCTTGAACACGCCACTGAAACTTGTAATAACTCTCTCCACTGTGTAAACTGTGACGGGGATCACGCCGCGTACTCGCGGTCGTGCCCCTCCTGGAAGAAGGAAAAAGAAATTGTAACCATAAAAGTAAAAGAGAACATATCGTTCAAAGAGGCACGAAGGCGGGTAGCATACCTGCCAAAGAAAAGCTTTGCAGAAGTGGCGCGTCAGGGGGCAGCGCCACAACGGCCTACGGCGGCTATCCAACCCACAAACAGTGAGTCGGCAGTCACGCCATCTTACCCCGCGGCGGTTGCAGCTAGCGCTGCTCCGTCAACCGAGGAGAAGGGATCATCGACCCAGAAGGTGGGTGCAGCCGAGGCCGCCTCAACCTCCCAGGTCCCTTCCAGCGCCGGCAACAGCCGGCGCAGCCAAATCTCTCAGGGAGCTCCATCCACCTCCGGGCTGGTGGGCGCAGGGGTCTCGCCTTCCGAGGTGAGACTCTCTCGAAAAACTTCTCGCTCTCAAGAGCGCGTGTCCGGCGCCTCACAAGAGGCAATGGACACAACACCTATCCCCACGGCGCTCCAAGCGCCTAAGGAGCAGCGAGGCTCCCTCGAACACTCCAAAAAAGGCAGAACCCCGGTTACAGGGCCTCGCAAGAGCTCTGTAATCTAAGGCATCACTTCCGTTTCAGTAAACACAGCACCAATTCACTTTAAATATGGATACACAAATCATACAATGGAATGTCAGAGGTCTTCTGAGAAACCTTGATGATGTACAAGAACTCATCTACCAACACAATCCAAAAGTGCTGTGTTTACAGGAAACACACCTAAAATCAAAACACACCAACTTTCTCCGACAGTATATAACTTTTCGCAAAGATCGCAATGGTCGTGTCGCATCATCGGGCGGTGTTGCCATTGTCATCCATAAAAGCATTGCGTGTCAACCTTTACAGCTACAAACGCCTCTTGAAGCAGTGGCGGTTCCAGCTGTCCTTCTAAACAAACTTATCACTATTAGCTCTCTTTACATCTCCCCACATCACAAATTACCGAAACATGAATTCCAATCCTTTATAGATCAATTGCCATAACCTTATGTTGTTCTGGGTGATTTCAATGCACACAGCAGCTTGTGGGGAGACTCTCGTATCGATGCGCGAGGTCGTCTCGCTGAACAATTCCTTTTTTCATCCGGTGCGTGTCTGCTGAATAAGAAGGAACCCACTTATTACTGTCTCGCAAACAGAACCTTTTCTTCAATTGATCTTAGCCTAGCTTCCCCGTCAATACTGTCTGAACTCGAATGGCAAGTTAACAACAATCCTTAAGGAAGCGACTACTTCCCAATACTGCTTAGAACACCTGAAGAAAAGGAATATCCACCACAGGCTCCTAGGTGGAAAATTGACACTGCCGACTGGGAGAAATTCTGAACTCTATCTAGTATTTCATGGGATGACATGTCCTAGCTAGAAATTGACACTGCTGTCCAATATTTTACAGCCTTCATAATAGATGCCGTATCTAAATGTATATCACAAGTAAATGGCCTGTCGTGCAAACGGCGTGTCCCGCGGTGGAACGACGATTGTAGGATCGCACGTAAAAATCAGAACAAAGCGTGGGGGTTGCTACGCGCCTCCCCCACTGCGGAGAATCTTATTAACTTTAAAAAAGTAAAATCACAAGGCAGGCGAACCCGCCGACAGGCCAGAAGAGAAAGCTGGCAAAAGTTTTTATCGGGCATCAACTCTTGTACAGAGGAGGCGAAATCTGGAACAGGGTTAACAGGATAAAAGGACGACAAACTTATTCACTCCCCCTGGTAAACACACAAGGCGATACCCTGCTTGAACAAGCAGACTCACTTGGGGAGCACTTTCAGAGCGTGTCAAGTTCCACCAATTATTCCAAACCCTTTTTCAAATATAAACAAATAGAAGAATCCAAGCCACTCATAAGAAAGTGTCGGCAGAATGAACCATTCAACCACCCCTTTAATATTGCAGATTTGAGAGCTGCCTTGAGCGCATGCAAGAGCTCTGCTCCGGGATCTAATAGAATCATGTACGAAATGCTGAAAACTTACACAATGACACGCAAGTTGCACTACTTACACTTTTCAACACTATCTGGGACGCAGGGCACCTCCCGACCGCATGGAAAGAAGCCATTGTGGTCCCTGTTTTGAAACAAGGCAAAGATCCTTCCTCAGTGGCAAGCTACCGCCCTATACCCCTCACAAGTTGCATGTGCAAGGTATTTGAAAAAATGATAAATCGGCGACTCATCCATTTCCTTGAGCAGAACAAAATGCTTGATCCCTATCAGTGTGGCTTCCGAGAAGGGCGCTCCACAACTGACCATCCTGTACGTATTGAAGGAAATATCCGGGACGCCTTTATACATAAACAGTTCTTCTTATCGATATTTCTCGATATGGAAAAGGCGTATGACACAACGTGGCGATACGGGATCTTGCAAGATTAATCGGAAATGGGCATTCATGGTAGCATGCTAAACGTAATAAAAAGCTACTTGTCCAATCGCACTTTCCGGGTAAAAGTTGGCAATGTCCTGTCACGTCCATTTACACAAGAAACTGGTGTACCCCAGGTTGGCGTGCTCAGTTGCACACTCTTTATTGTTAAGATGACAACACCTCGTGCATCCTTACCTCCGGTCATTTTGCATTCCGTCTATGTGGACGACATTCAAATAGGTTTCAAATCCTGTAACCTCGCAGTGTGCGAGAGACAGGTACAGCATGGTTTGAACAGGGTGTCAGGGTGGGCAGAGAAAAATGGATTTAAAATCAATCCTCATAAGAGTTCTTCTGTTTTGTTTACAAGAAAGAGATGCCTGGTTCCGGATCCTTGTTTAGAACTGTGTGGAGAACAGATACCTGTAAACAAAGAGCACAAATTTCTGGGTGTTATACTTGACAATAGACTCACTTTCGTCCCACACATTAAAGATCTTAAAGAAAGGTGTCTGAAAACAATGAACCTAATGAAACTTCTATCCCAGACTACGTGGGGTAGTGACAGGAAGTGCCTAATGAATCTCTATAAGAGCCTAATCCGGTCACGTTTAGATTATGGTGCCGTGGTATATAACTCTGCCGCCCCGAGCGCGCTAAAGATGCTTGACCCTGTTCACCATCTAGGTATCCGCTTAGCCACGGGCGCTTTCAGAACAAGCCCGATTGAAAGCTTGTATGCCGAATCGAATGAATGGTCTCTCCACCTACAGAGATCATACATTGGCTTTACATATTTCCTTAAAGTACGCTCCAATCCTGAACATCCATATGACGTGCGCTACACTTTTCAGCAATCGCCCCTCCATAAGACAGCCTTTCTCGCTGCGTGTGAAGGAGCTTAGCGATGAAATGCATGTCCCACTCCTCGAGCCCCGCATAATGCATCCAACCAAGTTGTTACCACCTTGGGAGTGGCAGATAATAGAATGTGACATATCCTTTTTAGAAGTAACAAAACGTGCACCCGAGATCGAAATCAGAATGCATTTCCTAGAACTCCAGCACAAGCATTCCTGTGCAGAGTTCTACACAGACGCTTCGAAGTCAAATGCCGGGGTATCCTATGCAGCCGTCGGCCCATCCTTCTCGGAATCCGACGTACTGCATCCGGAAACAAGCATATTTAGGGCCGGGGCCTACGCGTTACTCTCTGCTGTAAAGCATATAAAAAAATCAAAACTTGAAAAATCAGCGATATATACAGACTCCCTAAGCGTCGTGAAGGCCTTGATGTCACTCTATAGACACAAAAATCCAGTACTTAAATAACTCTACAGCGTCTTGTGCAAAGCGTACATATCTAACCAGCATATCATTAAATGCTGGGTGCCTGGCCATAGGAGCATCGAGGGCAACGTTCTGGCGGACGAGATGGCCACGTCTATCGCATCGCAAGCCGGTAACCCTACCGCTGTGGTGCCTGTCACAGATCTGAGGCCTTTCTTGCGAAGGAGATTGCGAGACCACTGGCAACGCATGTGGGACGCGGAAACGGATAATAAGCTCCACCTGATAAAACCACAGTTAGGATTCCGGCCTTCTACTACAAAATCGCGCCGAACAGATGTCCTATTCTGTCGTCTCAGAATAGGACACACGTTTGGCACCCATAATTGTCTACTCACCGGAAGTGAGCCTCCAACCTGTGGTAGATGCGGGGAGAGGCTGACCGTACTCCACGTCCTCCTGGAATGTCGGGAAGCCGAATCTGAGAGAAAGAGACATTTTTCATTAGCACACCGACAGCACATTCCTCTTCACCCTGCAATGCTTCTTGGTCCAGAACCACTTTTTAATACAGACACAGTCCTAGGTTTCATCAGAGATGTGGTCTTACATGTTATTAGTCCCATGCATTCGTAGCGCCTCCTCTCTCCAGACGATGCCACTGCGATAATTGTTTGCATAGCACATGCCTCCAGGCCCTTGTGTTTTCAAGAGCCCTATGGAGGCAGTAGTGCTCTAGCATTTCTTATAATCTGCTATATTTTACCTATCATATCATTCTTTTTAAATTCATCTATATGTTCAGAGTACAAGTCATGCGTCATCGCCATAATTTTAATATACAGATTTTACGCACTTTAGTGCGTATATTTTAAGGCCCCTTTGCAGCCACGTCATACCAACCTCATAGTAATCATAAGTACATTGCAAACCCATTAGCACAGACATGGCGCTCTTTGGCCATACCTGGCCCTTGCGCCAAAAAACCCCATACATCATCATCAATGCCACTCGTCCCCTACCATCATGGAATATCAAATTGAGGGAGAAAATGTTCTCCCAGAGGAAGTCACTCAAGAGCATGGATGACAAACCGCAGGTACTAGAAGAGCTGGCGCCAAATCGCGGGAAGCTAACCCGAACGCCATAGCAACGCCTTTGGCTTCCCATAGCGAGAAGTCTAGCGGCGCAGCGCTGAAGACCAAGATTATTCGGGCAAGCCGAATGCCGGTTCTTCCCAAAGAAGACACGAAGATCGTTATTATACCAAAAGGTGGGCTGAATATTTCCAAAATTGGAGCGGCCACAGTGGCTGACGCAATACTTTCAGCCTCGGGCATCAGCCAGCACGAGCTCACGCAAGACACTCTGTGCCAGAACTTACAGCAAAACATCATGGTGGCCAGCACTCCCAGACGGGAGAATGCCGATCGATATGCCCGCATCAAGCAAATCCGAATATCAGGCAAGATCCACAAACTCTGCGCGTACAAGACAGCCCCGAACTTTACGTGAAAAGGGGTCATACGTAGCATACCGTTACAAGACGACCCAACGATGGTGGATGGCAAAATTGTTAACCAGAACAACCATCTTGCCCCAGCAGCCAAGAGAATCGCTCAGACTGGGACCATCATCATCGCCTTTGACGGGCACCGGGTACCGAATTTTATCAGGTGCGGAAGGCTCCTGATGAAATGTTCGCTATATCGAAAGCAAGTGAACGTATAGCACGCCTGCGGAAGACTCGAGGATCGCGCCGATGTCTGTCCAACACCGAGCGACGCCGTCTGCCAGGGAGGCAGCTTGCCAAATCCCGATGAGCACCATCAATGCGCCCTAAAATACAAGATCTGTGGCGGTCCGCACCTTACAGCCGGTAAAGAGTGTGCGCATAGATTCAAGACGTCGTACATCGTTCGCCGACGACGCTTCGAGCGTGCCAGGCAGCAAGAGCAGCTCCCCACGCCGTCGATTGTTTGATCCTCTGATCCGCAAGCCTCATCCAGCACCAACCTTGGGGGCAGAAGACACTTGCGATCGAGAGGCCGCTCTACAAGCCGATGGGGCTCCAGAAGTCGCTCTACCTCGAGATCGCGACTCACATCACCCTCTCCAGCGCGCTCCAGCTCCAGAGGCTGCCCCAAGTCCCGTACTGGGAGCGGCTCGTCCAACAGGTCAAGATTGAAGATCCCCAATGGCGGTAAAAGCAAGTCCTCTCTAACGTGGGCCGATGGGGCCCGTGGCAACCAAACGCAGGCGTCCAACTCTCAAGACTCGCACGACCCGTGTCTCACGAACGCGCAAGAAGAGCTTAGGCGCGCCAATGATAGCCTCAGGAGAGAAAGCGCTCTATTCAAGCAGGAAATCAGTCCGCCAGCCGCTGAGATGCCGGAAATACGAAGATTGGCATTCACCCAGCCCGCTTCTCAGCCTGCCGCACGCTCTTCAGCCATGGACACAGTGGAGGCCCCTCCCAAGACAGTTGCAGTGAAACGTCGCGCCCTGGATGACTCAAGGAGAGAGGAGATGGTATAACTCCTGTCTGATCTCATGAACGCCATCTCCAACACACAGACAGGTCTCCCTCACGTACAAGAAATGATCGCAAATCCTCAGCTGGGCCTGGTCGCCCTCAGCGTTAGAATACTTAGGCTGGATGGGACCAGCCGCGGAACTTTGCCAAGCACATCTACAGCACAAGTCCCAAAGTCGCACAGCGTCATTGCCTCACCGACGGAGGGTGCCATTCTGAATGCGACACTTTCGCAGTCCATCCCCAAGCCCAAACATGGATAACGGAACTAACATCATAAGAATGTGGCAGTGGAATTGCGCGGGTTCGTCAGCAACCGGGCGACCCTGCGACGATACCTAAATAGCGTAAAGGACAAACCCCAAGTAATCGCCTTGAAAGAAACGATCACATCATCACCCATCAAGCTCCCCGGTTTCCTGAAGGAGGAAGGGGGGTCGCTACCCTGGTCAGTAAAAAGTTCACGTGCCTTCAGTGAGACCTTGGTCCCGCGGACAATGGGATCGAGTACGTCATGGCGGAACTCCTTGTCGACCACCCTAAGCAGCGCTTAACAAGAAACAGTATCTTCGTACTCAATGTTTACTGCAAACCGAGCGTTCACAGAGCCAGGCCTGGTGGTACTCTCAAGAAGGCCGTGCATTTGGCCGGCTGTCAGCCTCTAGTCATCATGGGGGATTTTAATGCCCAGCATCAGGAGTGAGGCTATTGTACCAGTACGAAGAATGCTAGATACATATAGGACGCGGCAACGGAGGAAGATAATACGCTGATAGCCGATAAAGACTTTCCAACCAGGAGAGGCAACTCGGTGTGCCGAGATACGACTCCGGATCTTACCTCTGTCAAGAACCTGGAAAACTTCAAGTCTCAGTTCAAGTCCCTTTTCTTTTTAATCTTTCTATGATGCCCATGGCGCAAGCATTGCGGTCTATTCCCGATCTCAATTTTTCACTCTGCGCCGATGACATCACTCTTTGGACGATTGGCGGTTCCGGTGGAGAGATTCAAGACACACTACAGGCCGCAGCAGACGCCGTCGTAGCTCACGCCGGGGCTATGAATCTCACATGCTCCCCTAAAAAATCCGAGCTGCTACTTCTGCCATCCCACCGGGGGGCCGGAAAACACATGTCTAGTATAGAGGTCATCCTAAACCACATCCCCGTTACTAGAGTGGACAGGCTCCGGGCGCTCGGTTTACACATTCAAAGCAACCGGCTCAACACATACACCCTACATACACTCCACACCACAGTCGATCACACCCTGCGCCTTCTAGGGCGAGTCTCCAATAAACATGGCGGACTAAAGGAGGCCGAACTTCTCCGCTTGATTCAGGCCTTCGTTATCAGTAAGATTACATTCGCAACACCATATCTACATTTCCTTAAATCAGAATCAGATAAGATCGACACTCTTTTACGCAAAATATATTAATTCGCTCTGGGAGTCCCCATACGTACCTCCACTGATAAGCTAATGCTTACTGGAACTTTCAACACACTAACTGAACTCACAGAAGCCCACCTCACATCCCAATATAGCAGACTTTCTAACACCGCAACAGGTCGACACATTCTACAAACCCTTTCTATCACTCCGGCACCCATCATCAAGACTAAATACACCATTCCACATCACATACACGAGAAGCTCTGCATCCCCCCACTTCCTAAAAACATGCACCCTGTGCATCACAAACAGCGCAGGAGGCAGCGAGCAAAGGCTCTCCAAAAACAATTATCCACCTCTGAAGACGTGCTCTATGTTGATGCCGCCAAATATGGGATCAGAAATCATTACGCAATATCAGTCATTAACTCTCACGGCCAGGTCGCTGCGGCCGCTTCCATTCCTGGCTCTTCCTCGGAGGAGGCGGAGGAAGCGGCCATAGCCCTGGCCCTCACAATTCCAAATTCATCAGTTATCGTTAGCGACTCCAAAGCAGCCATACATAACTTCGGAGCGGGTAGGGTCTCTAAACCAGCCCTTTCTCTCCTCTTGGCCCATCCTTTCCATCCAACTGTAGCATTAATCTGGACTCCCGCGCATGCGGGCCTTGCCGGAAACGAGGCGGCTCATGCCACACCCCGAGGATTTACTGTCCGGGCTCAGGCATCAGATGTGTCGGACCTCGCCACGGAGGAGGCGCCGTTTACAGCGCGGGATCGACTTATTTCTTTCCACGACATCTGCACACACTACCGATTAGACCGCTTAGCTTTTCCGCCGCTCATGGGCAAATCCCCGCGTAGGTGTGAAGTTCTATGGCGACAGCTGCAGACTCGCACCTTTCCATCCCCTTACCTCCTCCACCGCATTCATCCCGCCATTTAGCTTTCTCCCTCTTGTAAATTCTGTGTCTCTCCCAAAGCAGACTTAAACCACATCATGTGGAGGTGTCCTAAGCAACCCCTTCCCCCTTTCCTCATAATCAGAAAGTGGTTTTGGCACGTAAAACCCCAAATATTATTATTATTATTAGAAGAGTCTTCAAGTTTGCCCTCGGCCTTCCCATCCGAACGCACACAAAAGACCTCCTCAATTTGGGAATTCACAACACGTTCGAAGAAATCGTTGAAGCCCAAGAAATTTCCCAGTTTGTCAGACTCTCCGGTACCCCAGCGGGCCGACCCATACATGGCAAGCTGGGACGTAACCCCACGGTCGTCACTCTCGACGCTGTGAAGCTGCCCAGTGACGTAAGATCCAAGATTTACATACACCGGATGCCACTCAATATGCATCCCACCTACAACGAAGGACGAAGACGAGCCAGGCGTAAAGCTCTGCTCGCCAGTTCCCGCTTGAATAAGGACCGAACATGCTTCGCAGACGCTGCTTCGTACGTTCCAGAAGAGGCCTTCTCCTCAGTGGTCATCGACTGTGATTCTAAAACCCTTAGCTGCGCTACCATCCGCAGTTCTAATTCCAGCGTTGCAGAGCAGGTCGCTTTTGCTCTTGCATTCACGGGCAGTGTACATGAGACGATTTATTCAGATTCCAAGGCCACTGTCAGAGCCTGTCAGATGGGAATGGTGGCGTTGCAGGCGCTACGTATAATCCAAAGTGCTGAAGACATGAAACATCACTGTTTGGCCTGGTTCCCTGCGCACCTTGGAACCATTGAGGGTGCTTCGATAAACCCCAACGAGGAGGCGCACTCGGCTGCACGAGGTTTGACAGACCGTGCGCTGGGTAACGCGTCCTCTCCTGGGCGACCCGAGCCTCTCTGCTCATGCAACAAAATCTGCAAACATAATTAACTGTCAAGAAGACTCCAACCTTTGCCGCACTCCTCGCTGTGCAGGGCCCAGGCAGTCACTCTTAGACTTGAGAACGTAGAAACCATAGCAGCGAATTATGCGGAACTCGGAGAACAATTTGAGAACATGCAAAGAAGAATACAGAATCTAGAAAAGCAACTAATTGATTTAGAAGATAGGAGGACACGAAACAACCTGTTAGTCTTCGGCTTCAAAGAAGACGTGAACGAAACACCTAATTCGCTATTGACCACATTAAATGAAGAATTATTTTTGATGCGCTTAAGTGTTCGAGTATCTTCCGTTGAAAGACGGGACTGGATGGGCCGCAAGCAGGCAAAGAAGCACCATTTCAGAAGCACCGCTTATCATTTTAAAATGTACAGACCACCGAGAAAAAACAACCACGCTGAGTAACTGCCACAAGCTCAAAGGGCAAAATATATCAATTTCGGAAAATTTTGCAGCAGAGACACGGCAGATAAGGAAGCACCTCTGGGATAGCACAGCTGACGATAGGAAAACAAGTGCCAAAGTAAGGCTTCAGTACGGCAAGATAAAGGTTGACAATCAAACATATCGATGAGACAGCGCTCAGATAAAACGCATACCTGTCACCTTCCGTTGAGAAAACCCTAAAGGACTGCAATGGCCACGTTCCTGTGTTAAAAAAGAACAAAAACATGTTTCGGTGTCTAAACATAAATGCTCGGAGCATACCAAACAAACTCGCCGAATTAGGGAGTATTGTAACTGCCCACGAACCCCATTTATAATAATAACAGAAGCCTGGTCGCATAGTGATATCACCGACTCTGAAATAACACCTCGTGGTTACAGAATCTACAGACATGGCAGGGATTCCCGTGGCGGTGGCATTGCAGTTCTTTTCCAAGAAACATTGAGTGTTGCTAGGATGCCTGATGTAACAGCGATTGAGTGTGTCGTGAAAAAAATTTTTGACGAGTGTAATCTACTCATAGGAGGGTTCTGTCGGCCTCCAAATTGCGACGCCACCTTTGAAAACCTGAATGACTTCTTGTGCGCCTATAAGATTAGGCGCTGCAGTATGCTACTTGCGGTAATTTTAATGTTCCTTCTGTACACTTGAATAACAATTTCCCTGAACCCCTCTCAAGTGCTTCTGAACCTTTCGTAGATATAGTAGTGCTTCACAAACTTTCACAGCTTGTCAAAGAATATACCCGCATTCAAAACAATACACTTCTTGGAGGCATGCAGAAATGGTCCCTATTCCCAAACCCGGAAAACCCCAAGATAATATCGCTCATATGCGCCCAATAGCACTAACCTCAACGTTAGGCAAGCTGATGGAGCGTATGCTCGCGACACGTAATACATGGTGGCTCGAGCGGTACTCATGGTATCATCTTGGCCAAATCGGGTTCCGTGCTCATCTAGGCGCAGAGGATGGCATTGCGTACCTATCTTCTATGGTTCTCATCGGAGGCCGCTCCCGAAGAATTCGCATGATTCTGGCAATGGATATTCGTAAAGCATACGACCATGTGAGTCACGAAGCAATTGTCGGAATTCTCCATTGGCTTCGGTTCCCTAGCCATGTCTGCACATTCGTCGAAGCCTTCCTGTGCGCTCGCACCTTCTCCATTCGCCTGGCTGGCCAAGCAGCAGGTCAGTTTGTCGCACATGCGGCTAT
Source organism: Dermacentor albipictus (assembly GCF_038994185.2). NCBI lineage: Eukaryota > Metazoa > Arthropoda > Arachnida > Ixodida > Ixodidae > Dermacentor > Dermacentor albipictus. The sequence continues at coordinate 140,536,215 of NC_091826.1, read as the reverse complement.
CCCACAAGGATCTGTGCTCGCACCAGTCCTTTACATTATTGCTCTCCTTCCACTAGCCTGGAAGCTAGCCACGATACATAACGCACAGTACATAATGTACGCAGATGACATCACTGTCTGGTCAGTTTGTCCTGAAATCTGCCACCAAGAACAATCACTCCAAGAGGCCCTAAACATGACGCACAACTGGTGTGCTCAGATAGGCCTTGACATTTCCACGGACAAGACGACGTACATGTCAGTAGCGAACAAGTATGGGCGCCGTCTACTGGCACTCCGGCCTCTTCAGTTACCTCGGGATCAGCAACCATTACACGAGGCTTCAACTCTCCGTGTACTCGGCCTTGAAATGGATTTCTCCGGATCTGCGGGACCATGGGTCAAGAATGCAAAGCAACAGGCTGCAGAAACGATACAGTTGATACGTCGGATTGCGAAGAAATCTGGCGGAGCGAGCACCAACATGGCCCGCCTTCTGGTCCGTTCTGTATTGCAACCACGACTCGTCTACAGAGCCCAGTTTCATCATCTCACGAAGGCACAATGGGCTCGCCTTGAGGCCATTAATAATGAAGCTATGCGGGCTATAACGGGACTACCACGTCTCACTCCGTTGCCAACTCTACAGGCTGAGTCCCAACTCAACACTATTGACGAACTCGTACACCAACGTCGATGCACGCGCGCCCTAAAGCCATCATATTTCGGCTCGGCTGCTTCACTGGCCCGGTACATGGGACACGAAATAGACAATCCAGCATCTACGAGACCCGATGTAGCTCCGTGGGAAAGGGTACAATTAAGCGACAATAAGCCTCTTGGTCGTCTGTATAGCCCGGTTCCTCGTCAGGCGAATGCCCATGTTTCCCGCCTTCATCGCGCCGATGACAACCAAGACGATACGACTCTTGTAGCATACACTGATGCCAGTGTTAATGGCACCATGATTCACACAGCTCTCGTGTGTCCATTGATACCAGAGGCAGGCCAAACGTGCTCGTATGTTGCCGATCCTGCACCACCGGCCTACCTTGCCGAGCTTGCTGCCATACGAGACGGCTTGGCCGCGTTGCTACCTACTGTTAAAGATGCTCGATACTCTCAAAACAATACACTATCAACTCAGGACCTTTTACTTGCAAATACTGCCGCAGTCCGCCGCAACCCACAAATTCAAGTTTTCGAATGCATATCGGATAATAAAATGGCGTACCTTACGTTGGAAGTTAATTTTGCTCCACAGATTGAAAAACAAGAAAGAATTGTCCCAGATTTCTCCCGTGCCAGTGATGTCGATGTATTGGACGCCCTAGATGGCGCTTTTTCAAAATTTCATGCCATATGTGAATCAAACGAACATTATATTGATGATATATGGGCCTACTTCAAGTTCTTGGTTCTGGAGTGTATACGTGATTTTGTACCTATGAAGCGAAAATCGCTGCGGAAGTGCAATCCTTCGGTAACAAAAGATATAGTACGAATAGAGCGCCAACTGAAAAATGCAAGAAAAGAACTGAAGCAGCGCTCAACTGTTCCCGCAAGGGATTGGCTTCTTGGCTTGCGTACATTATTAGCTGATAAAATAAAATAAAAGCAACAGAATACTATCAAAAGACAACACTAAAAAATTTTCTCGTCTCATCCCCAGGAATGTTCTGGCAGCACTTATCGCCAAAAAAGTAAGCTGCACCCAAACTCTGTATCAGTGATACCTTTTTAACCGACAGTGCCGAAACCGCAGATGCGCTCAGCCGATATTTCTGCTCAGTGTTTACGCGTGACGACGGCATCAACCTACAGTTCCCCAGCTATAAACATCTTCCGCCGATTGCTAATGCTACAATTACTGAGGAAGGTGTGTTAGCACTTATAGTTATCCTCGACGCTAAAAAAGCGCCCGGAGCTGATGGAATCCCGAATGCGTTTCTTTACCGGTACGCCGAATGGCGTTCAAAGTATTTAACCGTAATATTCCAGAAATTACTGTCATGCGCTGAAATTCCAACGGACTGCAAGTACACAAAAGTCATCCCCATTCCAAAAACAGCAAATCCGTCTCTCCTCACATCATACAGGCCAATACCTCTACTATGCACATGCGGAAAAAGCCTCGAGCACATACTTTTTAAGCACACTTCTGCATTTCTTAAGGACGACGCAATAATTGACGCACGACAACATTTCCGGCGACGTTTTTCTACCCTAACTCGGCTCGTAGAAACAGTTCACGACTTAGCGACAGCTTTAGATAGACAATGCCCAATAGACTTAGTATTCCTCAATTTTCAAAAAGCATTTGACCGCGTCTCTCACTCCAAAATACTTCTTAAACGAAAACCCATTATAAAGAACGACGCCTTAGTTAACTGGATTAAAGCACACCTTTCATTACGGAAACAAAGTGTTCAGGTAAACGATGCAGCTTCGACACCCGCAGATGTAGACTCAGGCATTCCACAGGGATCAGTGTCAGGTCCGCTCCTCTTTCTTATCTTTATCAGTGACGTCATCAGTAACATACGCGGCAAGATATATCTTTTGCAGATGAGTGCATTTTGTACAACGAAATGCGCAATTCAATTGATCAGCAAGCTTCAAAAACCTCGCTGTCTACAATACCAACGTGGTGCTCGACATGGTAGATGACTATTTACCTCAAAACGACTGTTGCAATGACCATCACTCGCAAAAAGAATCCCTTAACAGCTACTTATAGCATTACAACCAGGCTTTATCAGTCGTGTCAACGTACAAATACATGGGGATAGTAATAACATCAGATCTTAGGTGGAGTGAACATGTAACATACATTTATAATAAAGCAATGAAGAAACTACGCTTTTTAAGGCGATCAATAGGAAACGCATCACCTGAAATATAACTTTTGGCATATAAAACATTCATCCGACCCATTCTAGAGTACGCTGCCATTGTTTGGGATCCGCACTCACAAGCCAACATCACTAAAATTGAGAAGGTCCAATGAAAATCAGCCAGGTTTATTTTCAATTCGTACAGCTGGCGCACACCCCCTCATCTCTTCTAGAAGCTGCAGAACCAGAAAATTTCCGAATAACGCGTTACCGAGACAGGAATTGTTGTTTCTTACTCTATACCAGTCAATACGAATGGATAAAACATTATATATTTCACCAGCTAGCCACCGCTGCACGCGCTTTTATCACACCAAAAAGGTTAAATATGTTTCCTGCAGGACGAAAGTATTTAAAAATTCTTTTTTTCCCATTCGCGATTTCCGAATGCAACGCATTATCTGCCACAACTGTCGACTGTCCAACGGTTTCAGTCTTTCTTTCTACACTTCGTGAATGAACCATAGCGTTCATCCCTCGTTTTTACCAGTCAAATCATGATTGTGAAAAGGTATCTGTTATGTTGTTTGTTATCCAGATTCTTGTATAATGTCTGTTATCTCGTTTGATCTTATTTTATAGTTGCTTTTTGTTCCAAATGCCTACTCCTGCCTAAGGCCTGGCAACAAGGCTGGCAGTACTTGTACAATAAATATTTCCTGGTGATTAAACATACGCGTGGTATTGAATTAGTTCTAGTGATTTCATTAGATAAGCCTGATGCGGTGACCATATGGGCGAGGCGAATGCAAGGTCAGGACGAACAAAAGTCTGATAGGCTAGTTTTAGAGTGGTTAATGGGGTATCTGGAAGATTACGTTTCAGATAGCCGAGAGTACGCGATGCTTTGGGGGTTTGTTATTAATGTGAGTCTTCAAGCAAAGATTAACAGTGAGATATAGACTAAGGTACTTGTATGAAGTCGCATGCACACAGGGGTTAAAATTTAGTGAGTATGGGAACGCTGAAGGCGACTTTTTGTGGTAAAAAGTCACAGTTCTGCATTTGGCAGGATTCAGCGTCATTTGACACGGTGTGCACCAGTTAGGCATTTGATCTAAGTCGTTCTGAAGTTGAAGGTGTCCAGCGTGTGAGATAATGTTCCGATATATTACGCAGTCGTCTGCGTAAATTCTAATGGTTGCACTAATGTTAGACGGTAGGTCATTGATGTAGAATAAAAACAGTAATGGACCCAAGACGCTGCCCTGTGGGACACTGGAGGAGACGTCAGTTAAATCGGATGAATATCCGTCAACGGCCGAGAACTGCTTACGAAATGACAGGAAATTCCACAACCATGAGATCCTTGAGGAATGTATGTGCAACGACGATAGTTTAGCTATTAGGCGGGAGTGTGGAACGCGATCGAATGCCTTGGAGTAGTCAAGAAAAATGCAGTCAGTCTGGAAACCTGCATCTATGCTAGAAAAAAGTTCGGTGGTTAATTCTATTACCTGCGTGCCACGGGAATGTCTCTTCCTTAATCGATGCTGGTTTGGGAAAAAGAAGTTATTGCGTTCAAGGTAATGCGCTATGCCTGATGCGACGACGTGTTGAAGACGTTTGCATGTGATACACGTCAAAGATATGAGGCGATAGTTGCTGACATGATTTTTGTCCAGAGCCTTAAAAATGGGAAGAAATTTAGCGATTGTCCAATCATCAGGTATTTCCCTTTCAGACAATGATTGCTCGAATATATTACAGAGGATAACGCTGGAATAATACCTTGCTTCTTGCCTCTTACCTGCACAAGCAGGTAAGACGCAAGAAGCAATGCAACTGGTGCTGACATTCCCTCAATTTCCTTTTTTTTCTTAAGCTTAGGCTGCCAGCAGACCTCAAACAGCCACCTTAACTGTGGGTGTGTCGCCCATGTCACCAAGGAGGTGCTTGAGAGTAAGCCACAGGTAATGAAACCACCACTCCTCCTTGTAAACGATATTATTTCTTTCAGATGACTCCTACACCTCACCATGGCAGCTTCCTTGCGGAGTGTTCACCAACGAAGACGCCGCACAAGCACAAGCAGGTAAGCGGCAAGAAGCACAAGAACTGGTGCTGACATTCATTCAATTTCCTCCTTTTTCTTATGCTGAGGCGCACCTCAAACAGGCACTTGACAGCGGGAGTTTCATCCATGTCGCTATGGAGGCACTTGGGAGTAAGCCACAAGCAATGAAAACAGCCACTCCTCCAGGTAAAGGGTGCTCTTTCCCTCAGATGACGACGACACCTCGCCACGGCAGCTCCCTCGTGTAGTGGACATTCACTCAATTTCTTTATTTTTCTTATTCTTAGGCAGCCAGCACACCTCAAACAGCCACCTTGAGTGCCAGTGTATCACCCATGTCACCAAGGAGGCGCTTGAGAGTAAGCCACAGGCAATGAAAACCGGAAGTCCTCCATGTAAACGATACTGTTTCTCTCAGATGACTCCTACACCTCGCAACGGCAGCTCTCATAGTCAGTATTCACCTAGAAAGACGCCGGACAGGCACAAGCATGCAAGAGACACGAAGCAATGGAACTGATGCTGAAATTCACTCAATTTCCTTCTTTTTGTTATGCTTAGGCAACCAGCACACCTAAAACAGCCACCTTGACGGCACTTGTGTCACCCATATCGTCAAGGAAGGCGCTTGAGAGTAAGCCACAGGCAATTAAAACCGCAACTCCTCTATGCAAATGATACTCTTTCCCTCAGATGACTCCTACACCTCGCCACGGCAGCTCTCATGTGCACTATTCACCAACAAAGACGCCGCACAGGAACAAGCATGTAAGATGCAAGAAGCGATGATACAGGTGCTGACAATAACCAACTTTTCTTTTTTTCCTATCCTTTTTCTTATCAAAGAGCCATTTTGACTGCGGATGTGCCACCCATGTCGCCAACGAGGCGCTTGAGATTAAGCCACAGGCAATGAAGACGGCAACTGCTCCATGTAACCGATGCTCTTTATCTAAGATGCCAGGTAAACCTCGCCACGGCAGCTCGCTTGTGAAGTGTTCACGAACAAATACGACGCACAGGCTCAAGCAGGTAAGAGGCAGAATCAGTGGTAGGGCTGCTTACATTCACCCAATTCACTTCTCTATCTAATGCATTGGCAGCCAGCACACCTCAAACAGGCACCTTGACAGCGGGAGGTTCATTCATGTCTCCAAGGATGCACTTGAAAGTAATCCAAAAGCAAAGGAAACAGCCACTCCTCAATGAAAACGGTGTTCTTTCTGTCAGATCACTCCTACACTTCGCCACGGCAGCTCCCTTGGGGGGTGTTCACCAACAAAGACGCCACACAGGCGCAAGCAAGTAAGAAGCAAGAACCAATTGTACTGGTGCTGACATTCACTAAATTTACATCTTTTTCTTATGCTTATGCAACTTTCTTATGCTTATGCTTATGCAACAGCCACTCCTCTCTAAAAACGGTGGTCTTTTTCATAGATGACTCCAACACCTGTCCTCCTACTGATGACTCCTACAGCTGTCATGTGCAATATTCACCAACAAAGATGCCGCACAGGAACAAGCATGTAAGATGCAAGAAGCAATGGAACTGGTGCTGACATTCACTGAATTTCTTTCTTTTTCCCAGGCTTAGGCAGTGAGCACACCTCAAACAGCCACCTTGGCGGCGGCTGTGTCACCCATGTTACAAAGGAGGCGCTCGAGAGGAAGTCCTCAATGTAAACAATACTCTTTCTCTCAGATGACTCGTACACCTTACCAATGCACCTCCCTCGCGGAGTGTTCAAGAACAAACGCTCCCCACAGGCACAAGCAGGCAAGAGGTAAGAAGCTATGGCACTGGTACTGATATTCACCCAATTTCTTTATTTCTCTTATACTTAGGCAACCAGCACTCATAAAACCAACACCTTGACAGCGGAAGTTTCATCCGTGTCGCAAAAGAAGCAATTGAGGGTAAGCCACCGGCAATGAAAACCGCAACTCCTCTATTAAAACGACACTCTGTCAGATGACTCCTACACCTCGCCATGGCAGCTCCCTTATTGAGTGTGCAGTAGCAAGGATGGCGCACAGGCACAAGCAGGTAAGAAGTAAGAAGAAAGTGTACTGGTGCGGACAATGACCCAATTTCCTTCTTTTTCTTATGCTTAGGAAGCCAGCACGCCTGAAAGAGCCACGTAGACTGTGGGTGTGTCCCCCACGTCGCCAAGAACGCGTTTGAGAGTAAGGACAGGCAATGAATGCAATACGCAAAAGGGTGAGGCGTGTAGACGGTAAACAAAAGGAGAGAATGCATAACACGTGTTGCCGAATTCTCTTCCCTTCGGTCCTGTCTGCACGCCTCATCATTCTGCACTATAAATCCTTACAAACTAGCTCAGTTTCTGTCGTTCAAGGAAAACTGCCACTCCTGCAAAGAATGGATGATCCTTCTCTCAGATGACTCCTACACCTCGCCACGGTAGCTCCCTTGCGGAGTATTCACCAACAACGACGCCGTACAGGCACAAGCTGTTAAGAAGCAAGAAGCAATAGAACTGGTGCTGACATTCACTCAATTTGCTTTTTTCATATGCTTAGGCAGCCATCACACCTCGAAGAGCAACCTTGACTGCGGTAGTGCCACACATGTTGGCCACGACGCGCTTGACATTAAGCCACAGGCAAGGAAAACAGCCACTCCTCCATGTAAACGATGCTCTTTCCCTCAAGTGACTCCTACACCTCGCCACGACAGCTCTCATGTGCAGTATTTCCCAACAAAGACGCCGCAGAGGAACAAGCATGTAAAATGCAAAAAGCTATGGCACTGGTGCTGACAATAACGACATTTTCTTCTTTTTCTTCTGCTTAGGCAGCCAGCACACCTGAAAGAGCCACGTTGAGTGCGGGTATGCCACCCATGTCTACAACGAGGCGCTTCAGATTAAGCCACCGGCAATGAAGACCACAACTTCTCCATGTAAAGGATAGTCTTTCTCTCAGATGACTCATACACCTCGCGATGGCAGTTCTCATGTGCAGTATTCACCAAAAAAGACGGCGCACAGCAACAAGCATGTAAGATGCAAGAAGCGATGATACAGGTGGTGCTTAGGTAAAGCTTAGGCAGCTAGCACACCTCAAAGAGCCACCTTGAGTGTGGGTGTGCCACCCATGTCTGCAACGAGGCGCTTCAGATTAAGCCACTGGCAATGAAGACCACAACTGCTCCATGTAAAGGATTGTCTTTCTCTCAGATGACTCATACACCTCGCGATGGCAGCGCTCATGTGTAGTATCCACCAACAAAGACGGCGCACAGCAACAAACATGTAAGATGCAAGAAGCGATGATACAGGTGGTGCTTAGGTAATGATTAGGCAGCTAGCACACCTCAAAAAGCCACCTTGAGTGTGGGTGTGCTACCCATGTCGGCAACGAGGTGCTTGAGATTAAGCCACACGCAATGAAAAAACGATGCTCTTTCCCTCAGGTGACTCCTACACCTCGCCACGGCACCTCCATTGTGGAGTGTTCACGAACAAAGACTCCGCACAGGCACAAGCAGGTAAGAGGCACAAAGCAATGGTACTGATGCTGACATTCACTCTATTTCCTTCTTTTTGTTATGCTTAAGCAGCCATTACGCCTCAAACAACAAACTTGACTGTGGGTGTGTCCACCATTTCACCAAGGACGCGATTGAGAATAAGGCACAGGCAATGAAAACCGCAAGTCCTCGATATAACCGATACTCTTTCTCTCAGGTGATTCCAACACCCCGCCACGGCAGTTGTCATGCGCAGCATTCACCAGCAAAGATGACGCACGAGAAACAGGCAGGTAAGATGCAAGAAGCAATAGTACTGCTACATACAAAGACTCCGCACAGCCAGAAGCAGGTAAGAGGTAAGAAGCTGTTGTACTGGTCCTGACATTCACCCAGTTTTGATCTTTTTCTTATGCCTAAGCAGTCAGCACACCTCAAACAGACACCTTGACAGCGGGCATTTCAGCCATGTCGCAAAGGAGGCGCTTGAGAGTAAGCCACAGCCAACGAAAACCGGAAGTCCTCCATGTAAACGATACTCTTTCTCTCAGGTGACTCCTGCACCTTGCCACGGCACCTCCCTCGTGGCGTGTTCACAACCAAGACGCCTCACAGGCACAAGCACGTAAGAGGTAAGACGCTGTGGTAATGGTGCTGATATTCACCCAATTTTCATATTTTTCCTACGATTAGGCAAACAGCACACCTCAAACCGACACCTTGACAGTGGGAGTTTCATACATGTCGCAAATGAGGCACTATAGAGTAAGCGACAGGCAATGAAAACCGCAATTCCTACATGAAAACGATAATCTTTCTCTCAGATGACTTCTACAGCTCGCCACGGCAGCTCTCATGCGCATTATTCACCAACAAAATCGCCGCACAGGCACAAGCAGGTACGAAGCAAGAAGTAATTGTACTGGTGCTGACATTCACCCAATTTCCTTCTTTTTTACGCTTAGGCAACCAACACACCTCAAACAACCACCTTGACTGCGGGTGTGTCCCCCATGTCACCATGGAGACGCTTGAGGGTAAGCCACAGGCAATGAATACATTACGCAGAAAGGTGAGGCGTGTAGACAGTACACAAGAGAAGTGAATAACACCTGTTTCGCACTTCTATTTTCTTCTGTCCTGTATGCACGTCTCACCATTTTGCATTATAAATCCTTACAAACTAGCTCAGCTTTCTATCGTTCAGTGAAAACAGGCACTCCTCTATGTAAACGATACTCTTTCTCTCAGATGACTCCAAAACCTCGCCACGGCAGCTCCCTTGTGGACGGTCGAACAAAAAAGACGCCAAACAGGAACAAGCAACTAAGAGGCATGAAGCAATGGAACGGATGCTGAAATTCACTCAATTTCCTTCTTTTTGTTATGCCTAGGCAACCAGCACACCCAAAACAGCCACCTCGACTGCTGGTGTGTCACCCATATCGTCAAGGAAGGCGCTTGAGAGTAAGCCACAGGCAATTAAAACCGCAACTCCTCTATGCAAATGATACTCTTTCCCTCAGATGACTCCTACACCTCGCCACGGCAGCTCTCATGTGCAGTATGCACCAACAAAAACGCCGCACAGGAACAAGCCGGTAAGATACAAGAAGCAATGGTACTGGTACTGGCAATCACCCAACTTTCTTTTTTTTTGCTTATCCTTAGGCAGCAACCAAACCTCGAAAAGCCCCTTTGACTGCGGATGTGCCACCTATGTAACAAAGGAGGCGCTCGAGAGTAAGCCACAGGCAAGGAAAACCGGAAGTCGTCCATGTAATCGATACTCTTTCTCTCAGATGACTCGTACACCTTACCAATGCACCTCCCCCACGGAGTGTTGAAGAACAAACACTCCCCAAAGGCACAAGCAGGTAAGAGGTAAGAAGCTATGGCACTGGTGCTGATATTCACCCAATTCCTTTATATTTCTTATACTTAGGCAACCAGCACGCGTCAAACCCACACCTTGACAGCGGAAGTTTCATCCATGTCGCAAAAGAAGCTATTAAGGGTAAGCCACAGGCAATGAAAACCGCAACTCCTCTATTAAAACGGCACTCTGTCAGATGACTCCTACACCTCTTATGGAGTGTTCACAAACAAGGATGGTGCACAGGCACAAGCAGGTAAGAGGTAAGAAGAAATTGTACTGGTGGTGACATTGACGCAATTTCCTTCTTTTTCCTATGCTTAGGAAGCCAGCACACTTCAAACAACCACCTTAACTTGCGGTGTGTCCCCCATGTCGCCAAGAAGGGGTTTGAGAGTAAGCCACAGGCAATGAATACAATACGCAAAATGGTGAGACGTGTAGACAGTACACAAGAGAAAAGAAGTGGATAACACGTGTTGCCAACTTCCCTTCTCTTCGTTCCTGTCTGCGTGCCTCACCATTTTGCATTATAAATCCTTACAAACTAGTTCAGCTTTCTGTCGTTCAATGAAAACAGCCACTCCTCCATGTAAAGGATGCTCTTTCTCTCAGATGACTCCTACTCCTCGCCACGGCAGCTCCCTTGCGGAGTATTTCCCAACAAAGACGCCGCACAGGCACAAGCAGGTAAGAGGCGAGAAGCAATGGAACTGGGGCTGACATTCACTCAATTCTCTTCTTTTTCTTATGCTTAGGCAGCCAGCACACCTCAAACAGCCAACCTAACTGCGGCTGTGTCATCGATATCGCCAAGGAAGCGCTTGAGACTAAGCCCCATGCTATGAAAACCGCAAGTTCTCCATGTACACGATACTCTTTCTCTCAGGTGACTCCCACACCTTGCCACGGCAGCTCTCATGTGCAGTATTCGCCAAAAAAGACGCCGCACAGGCACAAGCAGGTAAGAGGCAGGCAGCAATAAAACTGGTGCTGACATTCACTCAAATTTCCTTTTTTTGTGTTTAGGCAGCCATCACACCTCAAAGAGCCAAATTGACAGCGCATTTGCCACACATGTCGGCAACGAGGCGCTTGAAATTAAGCCGCAGGCAATGAAAACAGCCACTCCTCCACGTAAACGATGCTCTTTCCCTCGGATGACTCCTACACCTCGCCACGGCACCTTCGTCGTGGAGTGCTCACGAACAAAGACTCCGCACAGGCACAAGCACGTAAGAGGTTAGAACCTATGGTACTGGTGCTGATATTCACCCAATCTCCTTATTTTTCTTATGATTAAACAGACAGCACACCTCAAACCGACACCTTGACAGAGGGAGTTTCATGCATGTCTCAAATGAGGCACCTGAGGGTAAGCTACAGGCGAGGAAAACAGCAACAACTCCATGTAAACGATGCTCGTTCCTTCAGGTGACTCCTGCACCTCGCCACGGCAGCTCCCTTGTGGAGCGTTTACCAACAAACACGCCGCACAGGCAAAAGCAGGTAAGAGGCAAGAAGAAATTGTACTGGTGCTGTGTTTGACCCCATTTCCTCATTTTTCTTAGGCTAAGGAAGCCAGCACACCTCAAACAACCGCCTTAACGGCGGGTGTGTCCCCCATGTGGCAGAGAAGGCGCTTGAGAGTAAGCCACAGGCAATGACTACGTTACGCAAAAGGTGAGGCGTGTAGACAGTACCCAAGAGAAGAGAAGTGGCCAACGCATGCTGCCCACTTCTCTTCTCTTTTGTCCTGTCTGCTCGCCTCACCATTTTGCATTATAACTCCTTACAAAGTAGCTCAGCTTTCTGTTGTTCAATGAAAACAGACAATCCTCTATGTAAACGATATTCTTCCTCTCAGATGGCTTCTAAACCTCGCCACGACAGCTTCCTTGTGGAGTAATTGGGAACATTGGTTGCGCTTACCAGACAATCACATGTAAGAAGACAGGACAGGCGCAAACTAAAAACTGAGGTTTATTCGAGAAAAAACACTTATATATCACACCATGCCAGCGCAGGCGATTCAGGGTATCAGCAGCATAATCAGAAAAAACCAATGGCGTGGCTTACCTAAACATACTATCTAAGAAACGTGCCTCCCTATTGTAGAGCATGACCGATGTGTCACTGATGCATGCTTGTCCCTTCTTTTTTATATAATATGATTCAAGAAGTGCTCGTGCTTTTTCATTATGGCACTTGCGCAGGATCTTAACTTGGTCCAGCAGAGGGCTGCATTTGTGGATTAAGCAATGCATGGGTAAATGATGTTGCTCCCGGTTAATAATTGATCTTTCGTGTTCTCGGATTCACACGTTCAAAAAACGGCCCGTCTGGCCTATGTAGGTTTTGCCGCATGTCAGGGGAATCTGACATACAACGCCAACTTGGCAATCTAAATAGGTGTTCTTGTGTTTCATGCCGCAGCCACCTTGCTTCTTTCTGGCGTGGTGTCTCCCAATGCGGGCGCAAAGGTGAGTCAGCTTGCAGGGAGTCGAGAAAACGAGTGGGACACCATGCTTGGTTGCTATCTTCTTCAAATTATGTGCTGTTTTTTGAACATATGGAATTACAACTGGCTTTGAAGCTTTGTTGACAACATCAGAGTTTACTTTTGGGGGTTCTTTTAGCCTCTTTTCGAACGTTTCAACCACTGCCAGCAAAACCACATCAGGTAAGCCAGCCTCTTTCAGCCTGGAAATTTGCATGTCGAAGCTAGCCTGCATGGCATGCCTACATGACTTCTTCAAAGATTGCTCAATAATTTGTTTAGCAATGGCCCTTTTGGTTATTTTAGAGTGAGCTGAATCATATGGTAATAGTTGTTTTTGTGTGCGAGGGCAGAAACAGCTACAAACGTGCTGGCAGTGGTTGAAACGCTCGAAAAGAGGCTAAAAGCACCCCAAAAAGTAAACTCTGATGTTGTCAACAAAGCTTCAAAGCCAGTTGTAATTCCACATGTTCACAGAACAGCACATAATTTGAAGAAGATAGCAACCAAGCATGGTGTCCCACATGTTTTCTCGGCTCCCTGCAAGCTGAGTCACCTTTACGCCTTGTTTGAACCCGCACCGATGGCACCGGCTGTTGGAACCTCAGTGCTGACACCCGTTGTTGCAAATGGGTCGCAAGCCCCAAGGGTAGCGTTGGCCTGGCGGCCTGGGGCACACTGGAAGCATCCGAAGGTCCCAGCAAAGCATGAGGCGACTGCTAACAGAACAACTTGTTTATTCTAGCATCGCAAAGAGCGGGCGGTCAGGTCGACCGAAGTAGAGAGACGGGAGAGCACGTTACTCAACAGAAGAAATCGGAGCCTCTCTCCTGGCGTCCGGGGGCAGCTGCTCTTATACTCTCGGAGTTGAGAGCAAGAGGGAAGGTCACGAGATGACACCACGTGACAGCGGCGACGGACGGACTGAGAGACACGTTGGAACAAGGAGGTGACGCATCAGACGGGCCGGCGCCGGTCAGACCTCCTCGCTTCACACTGGGGGAGCTCCTCTCCCCGGCTGCCGCGCTTTGACAAGCGTGGGCACACACACACACACGCACACACAAAGACACGTGGCACTGAACATGCCGGGACGCGCTCGGCGGGGCGCGCTTGCGGCCGCTCCGAACGGGCCAAAATGTCCGCCGCTTGGAACGAAGCTCCGGCGTACGTTGCATCCGCGCTGGCTTTACCGCGCGTCGTAGGCGAAACGTAACAGACCGCCCCGCCGGGGGAGGGAGATCCCGATGGTCAGGGGACTGCATCCGCTGTCCGGAGGGATGTCGCTCGATGATGCTTATAACCGAAGTCGGTCGTCCCTCGGCGTTTCTTGAGCGCAGCGCACCGAGAAGGCCTCGTTCTCACGTTCAGGTTCACAGAGGACACTGCAAAGTGACTTCGGGAGAGTTCTCATTTTTCTCTCGTTCCCAGCAAGCGTTAGAACTACGCCGAAACTCAGCCGCTCAGTCAGCAAGCACGGCACAACCCTCACTAAGCCATGCCAGGCTCTTTCCCCTTTTATACTACTGCCTAGTTCCTTACAGTAGTCTAGCAGCACTCAGAACGCGTCCACAAATCGGAAAATTGCACTAGAAAGCACATCATCACTTTGAAACACTACACAAAAGCAATATGTTAAAAATCCTGCCTCAGGAAGAAAAACATCAATAACAAACAATTTTGAGGCTGATTCCCACGTTAGGGGCTTCGACTTAAGCCATCGGCGTTACCGTTGAGACTCCCCTTTTTGTAACGCACCTCAAAGGAATGTTATTGCAAAGCAAGGCTCCAGCGCAGGAGGCGGCCATTTGTGAAACAGATGGTCTGCAGCCATTGGAGAGGGCAGTGATCCGTTTCGAAGCATGCGAAGCGGAGATCGCAGCGAGCGACCGTACACTAGCTCACCTGGCGAAAACCCTGTAGCCGCATGCGGCGCGCTCCTCAATGCAAACATCACCCCAGGCAGAAACAGCTCCCAGACAGTTTGTTGTTCAAACCACATTGCTCTCACCACGCGCTTCATGACGGAGTGGAGCTTCTCAACGGAATTCGACTGGGGGTGGTGCACTGAGCTGTGTAGCAGCTTTACCCCGCACCTTTCGAGAAAGGCTGTCGTCAAAGCGCTAGTAAACACTGTGCCCTGATCTGATTGGATTTCCGCAGGAAAACCAACTCGCGCAAATATGGACAGTAGTGCATTGACTATCTCAACTGAGCTGAGTTCTTTAAGCGGCACTGCTTCAGGGAACTTTGTCGCTGGGCAGATCACAGTCAAAATGTGTCTGTACCCCGTGGCTGTTACCGGCAGAGGTCCCACTGTATCAATAACGAGCCGTCTAAAAGGCTCCGTAATGATAGGTACCAACTTCAACGGCGCCCTCGATTTGTCCCCTGGTTTGCCCACCCGCTGACAGGTGTCGCATGTCTTCACAAAGTGGTCTGCGTCCCGAAAACACCCTGGCCAATAGTACTCTTGCAAGAGACGGTCCTTAGTTTTCTTAACTCCTAGGTGTCCGGACCACGAACCCCCATGCGACAAGCGCAACAGATCCTGACGATAGCACTGAGGCACGATCAGCTGATTGAACTCCACTCCCCTGCGGTCTACATACTTCCGGTATAGGACCCCACCTCTTTCCACAAAGCGAGCATTTTTCTTGGCGACACCTTCCTTGACAATGCAGCGTATGTTTTCTAGGCTGCCATCCTTCTTTTGCTCGGCTATCAAAGCCGACCGGCTGACTTTTAGCAACCTATTAAGTCCGTCTGACGTAGGCGCGATGAGCAAATCTTCAGATAGCTCTTCTAACTTTCCCGTGTCGGGCATTTCCTCTCCAGTATCTGGTGCCTTTAACGCTACAGGCTCAACTTTATTCAGTTCGGGCGTGCTCTGAATATCAGCTTGCTGCGCCTCTGACCCTTTCTCATCGTTCGACAACGTCGGCCCCGCAACTACCGCCTTTGCAGCGAGCTCCCGAACCTTCGATCTGGTTAAGGCCTGAACGCTAGCCTCACCAAACAAAAGCCCCTTCTCGCGCAGGAGGTGATCGGACCTGTTCGAAAATAGGTACGGGTACTGGGGGGGCAGCATAGATGACACTGCCGCCTCCGTCTCAAGTGCTCCGAAAGGACCTTCAATAAGCACTTTTGCTACGGGCAGACACACGCTATGAGCTTCCACGGCTTGCTTGATCCATGCGCACTCGCCCGTGAACATATCGGGTTCTACGTAAGAGGGGTGAACTACATCCATCGTAGCTGCGGAATCGCGAAGCACTCGGCACTCTTTCCCGTTCACGAGGAGGTCTCGCATGTAAGGCTCGAGAAGCTTCATGTTCTCGTCAGTGCTGCATAATGACAAAAACACGACTTTTGTTTTTGTTTCCGGACACTGCGCCGAAAAGTGGCCCGGCTTCTGGCACGTATAACACACGCGCGCTTGCCTCGCCTCGAACCGCTTTCTGCGTTCGGCTTCGGCTGCCGCCGTCTCCTTACGTTCGGTCGGACTGCTTTCACTCGCGTCCGCACTACGTGTGTCCCCCTTTGCTCTCATGGGCGTGAACTTCGGCCTCTCAAACTTGGAGCCAAATTCACCTTTTTGACCGTCCTTAGCTCCGCGAGCCCGACGCGTCACAAACTCTTCGGCTAGCTCAGCGGCTCTAGCCACCGTACTAACGTCTGGCCTATCCAAGACCCAGTAGCGCACGTTCTCAGGTAACCGACTATAAAACTGTTCTAGCCCGAAACACTGCAGAACTTTCTCGTGGTCACCAAACGCTTTCTCTTCTTTGAGCCACTCCTGCATGTTTGACATTAGCCTGTAGGCAAACTCTGTATATGACTCACTTTTGCCTTTCTCATTTTCTCGAAACTTCCGACGGAACGCCTCCGCGGACAGCCTGTACTTTTTTAGCAGACTCGATTTCACTTTGTCGAAATCCTCTGCCTCCTCTCTATCCAAGCGAGCGACTACGTCGGCCGCCTCGCCGGGTAACAAAGTGAGCAAGCGCTGTGGCCACGTTTCCCGAGAGAACCCCTGCTTCTCGCACGTTCGCTCAAAGTTAACCAGGAACAAACCAATGTCCTCTCCAAGCTTAAACGGCCGCATCAGGTCAGTCATTTTAAACAATACTCGTTCTCCTGCACCGTGTGCCTGATTTCCATTACGAGCGCGTTCCATCTCTACCTCGAGACGCTTCATTTCCAAAGCGTGTTGACGGTCGCGCTCTTCTTTTTCTTTCTCGTTTCGTTCTTTTCGTTCAAGCTCATCTCTCTCTCTCTGTTCTTTACGTTCAAGCTCATCTTTCTCTCTCTGTTCTTTACGTTCAAGCTCCTGTCTTTTTGCAGTCTCCCTCTCCTCAATGGTCTCAAGGCATTCCGACAGCTCGTCATCCTCAGCTCCTAACTCAAGAATAGCCCTTAGCAGTTCTGGTTTTCTGAGTTTGTCTGAGACATCGAGACCCAACTCTCTTGCAAGCTCCAACAATTTCGGTTTGCGCAACGACTTCAAATCCATGGCTGCTCTGAATGCTGCTTTCTCTACTGCCTACTATTGTCTTGCCGCAACTAACCCGGCAGCAACGACAACCACAATTACCAGCTCTGTTTCTGACACTAACAAAAGCCTGGCAAAACTCAGAAGAAGAAAGTCCCGCACTCACCAAACCTCGCAGCCAAGATTTCAGCGCAGTCGTTCCGCTGCAGGCAACCAGTCATCACACAGGGCTCGTTGCACTGCTCCCGGATGGTCGTTGTGCTGCTCAGCATACAGTCAACCGCATATCTTCGCTGCTGGCCTCCGTTGTCGCGATCTCACCGCTGGCAACCAGATGTTTGAACCCGCACCGATGGCACCGGCTGTTGGAACCTCAGTGCTGACACCCGTTGTTGCAAATGGGTCGCAAGCCCCAAGGGTAGCGTTGGCCTGGCGGCCTGGGGCACACTGGAAGCATCCGAAGGTCCCAGCAAAGCATGAGGCGACTGCTAACAGAACAACTTGTTTATTCTAGCATCGCAAAGAGCGGGCGGTCAGGTCGACCGAAGTAGAGAGACGGGAGAGCACGTTACTCAACAGAAGAAATCGGAGCCTCTCTCCTGGCGTCCGGGGGCAGCTGCTCTTATACTCTCGGAGTTGAGAGCAAGAGGGAAGGTCACGAGATGACACCACGTGACAGCGGCGACGGACGGACTGAGAGACACGTTGGAACAAGGAGGTGACGCATCAGACGGGCCGGCGCCGGTCAGACCTCCTCGCTTCACACTGGGGGAGCTCCTCTCCCCGGCTGCCGCGCTTTGACAAGTGTGGGCACACACACACACACGCACACACAAAGACACGTGGCACTGAACATGCCGGGACGCGCTCGGCGGGGCGCGCTTGCGGCCGCTCCGAACGGGCCAAAATGTCCGCCGCTTGGAACGAAGCTCCGGCGTACGTTGCATCCGCGCTGGCTTTACCGCGCGTCGTAGGCGAAACGTAACAGCCTGCATTGGGAGACATCATGCCAGAAAGAAGCAAGGTGGCTGCGGCATGAAACACAAGAACACCTATTTAGATTGCCAAGTTGGCGTTGTATATCAGATTCCCCTGACATGCGGCAAAACCTACATAGGCCAGACGGGCCGTTGTTTGAACGTGTGAATCCGAGAACACGAAAGATCAATTATTAACCGGGAGCAACGTCATTTACCCATGCATTGCTTAGTCCACAAATGCAGCCCTCTGCTCGACCAAGTTAAGATCCTGCGCAAGTGCCATAATTAAAAAGCACGAGAACTTCTTGAATCATATTATATAAAAAAGAAGGGACAAGCATGCATCAGTGACACATCGGTCATGCTCTACAATAGGGAGGCACGTTTCTTAGATTGTATGTTTAGGTAAGCCACGCCATTGGTTTTTTCTGATTATGCTGCTGATACCCTGAATCGCCTGCGCTGGCATGGTGTGATATATAAGTGTTTTTTCTCGAATAAACCTCAGTTGTTAGTTTGCGCCTGTCCTGTCTTCTTACATGTGATTGTCTAGTAAGCGCAACCAATGTTCCCAATTACAATGAACCAACTTGCCCTACAACGCATCCTGCTCTCCTTGTGGAGTGTTCACAATAAAAGACGCCGCATAGGCACAAGCAGGTAAGAAGCAAGAATCTGTGGTATTGGCGCTAACATTCACCCAATTTCCTTCTTTTTTATGGTGAGCTAGGCAGGCAGCACAAATCAATCAGCCACCTTGTCTACGGGTGTGTAGGCCATTTCGCCGAGGAGGTGCATGAGGGTAAGCCACAGTAATGAAACCACCACTCTTCCGTGCATACAATAGTGTTACGTGTATCTGTAGCCCAATGCTATGTACATTTATTCAGAGGAAGCTAACGGAAGGCCACAATGGCGACGCTATATCAAGCGGGTCCACGTCGCCTTTCTCCTCTTCAGTGCAGCCACACTATGGTGGCTGTATCGCAGCATCTCCTCTGGCAGTAGAAGCACCATCCTGGTACTTAATCTACACATCCGCGGTGAAAGGTGTCAGGTGTGGCTTTAGTCTCGCCGCGTGAACGATGTCACTTGGAGCTGACGATGACGCTGACAGGTCGGCGGGGATGACTTCACATGTGACATCGGTCACTGGTCGCACCACACGGTATGGGCCGCGACAGCAGCTTTTCAGAAAGGCCCACACGTCGAACGGGTGACCAGGGAAGCACCAGAAAACCCGGAGTAAAGTGCACGTCGAGATGTTGGCAATCATAGAAGCGTCTCTGATGCTCCTGTGAGACCTCGAAAGGGGTGTGGGCGAACTGGCGCGCGTTGTCCGCGTGTGCGATAGCGTCGCGGGCGTAGTCAGTGGCTGAACGTGTGGCCGAGGGCAACAAAGTGCCTAAGGGCAACGCGGGTTCTCGGCCATATAGTGGATAGAATGGTGCATAGCCGGCGGTTTCGTGACGCGATGAATTATACGCGAGCGTCACATATGGTATGTGAAGATCCCAGTCGTGGAGGTTGCTCGCAATGTACTTTGAAAGCATGTCGGTGATGGCCCGGTTGAGGCACTCCGTGTGGCCGTTGGTCTGTGGGTGGTAGGACGTGCTGAACTTGTGCTTTGTCGAGCAGGAGTGGAGGATGTCCTTGAAGACTACCGACAGAAAGCTGCGGCCACGGTGAGTGAGTAATTGCCTCGGAGCACCGTGCCCTAAAATGATGTAATAGAGCAGAACGTCAGCAACGTCAGTAGCACAACTTGTCGGATGGGCTCTGGTGATTGCGTACCGCGTAGCATATACAGTAGCGACGGCGACCCATTTATTTCCGGTGCCCGAGAGAGGAAATGGTCTAAGCAGGTCTAGACCAACGCGGAAAAAGGGTTCCGGTGGGATGTCGATGGGCTGGAGACATTCAGCTGGAGGTGTGGAGAACTTCTTCCGGCGCTGACAGGGCTCACAATCGTCAACGTAGCGCCGCACCGAGCGGGCGAGACCCGGCCAAAAGAATCGACGTCGTACACGGTCTTATGTGCGCGAGACGCCCAAGTGTCCAGCTAATGGAGCGTCGTGAAGTTGTTGGAGGACAGTCGAACGCAGGTGCGATGGAATTACGAGCAGAAGGTCAAGGCCATGTGAATCGAGATTGCGGTGGTATAATGTCCGCTCCTTAAGGAGAAACATCTGGAGAGAGGCGTCGCCAGGCGTTGACTCCAGATGGTCGATGAGGGCTCGTAATGAGAGATCGCGGCGTTGCTTGTTGCCGATTTCAAGCAACTGGGACACAGAAAACGCTAGTGATGGCGTCCGCATCAGCGGGTTCATCGACGGGGTAGCGGGACAAACAACCGGCATCCTGGTGTAAACGTCCCGTCTTATACTCCACGGAGAAGGTAGATTCTTGCAGGCCTAATGCCCAGCTAGCGAGTCGTCCCGTGGGGTCCTTAAGCGAGGATAGCCAGCAGAGCCCGTGGTGCTCAGTGATGACACAGAAGGGGCGTCCGTACAAGTATGGACGAAACTTCGCAACAGCCCACACAAGACCGAGGCACTCGCGCTCTTTGATTGAATAATTGCGCTCGGCGGGTGATAGAAGTCGGCTGGCATAGGCTTTAACACGATCATGTGCACGCTGCCGTTGTGCTAACACTGCTCCTATGCACACCTCAAACAACCACCTTAACTGCGGGTGTGTCCCCCATGTCGCCATGGAGGCGCTTGAGGGTGCGCCACAGGCAATGAATACTTACGCAAAAAGGTGTGGCGTGTGGACAGTACACAAGAGAAGCGGATAACACGTGTTTCCCACTTCTCTTCTCTTCTGTCTTGTCTGCACGTCTCACCATTTTGCATTATAAATCCTTACAAACTAGCTCAGCTCTCTGTCATTCAGTGAAAACAGGCGCTCCTGTATGTAAACGATACTCTTTCTCTCAGATGAGTCCAAAGCCTCACCATGGCAGCTCCCTTGTGGAGTGTTCAACAAAAAAGACACCGAGCAGGAACAAGCAAGTACGAGGCACGAAGCAATGGAACTGACGCTGAAATTCACTCAATTTCCTTTCTTTTGTTATGCTTAGGCCGCCAGCACACCTCAAATAGCAAACTTGACTGTGGGTGTGTCACCCATATCGCCAAGGAGGCGCTTGAGATTAAGCCACAGGCAATGAAGACCGCAACTCCTCCATTCAAACGATGCTCTACCCCTCAGATGACTCCTACACGTCGCCGCAGCAGCTCCCTTGTGAAGTATTTACCAACAAATACGACGCACAGGCACATGATGGTAAGAGGCAGAAAGCAGTGGTATGGCTGCTGACATTCACCCAATTTCCTTCTTTATATTATGCTTAGGCAGCCAGCACACCTCACACCGACACCTTGACAGCGGCACTTTCATGCATGTCGTAAAGGAGGCACTTGAGAGTAAGCCACAGGCAACGAAAACCGCAAGTCCTCCATGTAAACGATACTCTTTCTCTCAGATGACTCCTGAACCTCGCCAAGGCAACTCCCTTGTGGTGTGTTCACCAAAAAAGACGCGCACAGGCACAAGCAGGTATGAGGCAAGAAGCATTGTTACTGCTGCTGACAATCACCCAATTTTCTTCTTTTTCCTATGCTGAGGCAGCCAGCACACCTGAAAGTGCCACCTTCACTGCGGGTGTGCCACCCATGACGGCAACGAGGCGCTAAAGATTAAACCACAGGCAATCAAAACCGCCACTCCTCCAGGTATACGATTCTCTTTCTCTCAGAGAGAGAGAGAGACAGAGAAACTTTATTGTAATTGTAAAGAGTTGAAGGAGGGGTGGTCGAAGCCTCTCAGTCCAGGGCCCCACTGGCCTCTGCCGCCTGCCTGACCTGACTAATTAAGGACTTTTGTCCTGCCAGGTCGGAGCGGGCGAGCTGTGCCTCCCACTGCTCCATTGTCCTACTGGTGTTTGGCCTATGAGGGTGCTTAGTGCACTCCCAGGTTATGTGCATTAGGGTAGGTATGCCACCGCACCAAGGACAGTTGGCCCTATAACGAGTGGGATACATGGCGTTTAGCAATTTTAAATGGGGGAACACCCCGGTCTGTATTTTACGCCAATCGGCGGCCTCTTCCCCGTTAAGTTGTGGGTGAGGCGGCGGGTATTTTCTTCGGACTCCACGCTGATGAGCAAGGATGTCTTTGGCATTTAAATTGGCGGAATTTTGTGAGGGGTAGTGCGGGTGGTTGGGGTTAGAAGAGGACGCCGTCGCTCGGTTAGTGAACCCTCGAGCTAACGCGTTAGCCTTTTCGTTCCCCTGTACCCCCGCGTGGCCCGGGCACCAGAGTAGGCGATGATGGTGGTTGAAGGACTTGGGGATTATCGCGAGGCTAGCCGCAGTCACGTGCCCCTTGAGAAACATGCGACATGTCTCCTGGGAGTCTGTGACCACGACCGAGTCCCTTTGCGAGCGCTCCGCGTGAGCGAGTGCGATCGCCACTGCTAATATTTCAGCCGAGGTTGGGGATCCCGCCGTGGCCAACGCGGTAATTTGCTGTTGGCTGACAGCATTCACGACTGCCAGGGCGTACCTCCTTTGGCAGCGCTGCCCGGTCGCCTCTGCATACAGAGCTGCGTCCGTGTAGTACGTGTTGTACCTATGGTTATTAGAGTAGGCTGATTGAATGTGTTGTGCACGTGCTTTGCGCCTTTCTTTGTTGTACTCTGGATGCATATTCTTTGGAATTGGGGCTACTGTAATTTTGCATCTCATCGAACGAGGGAGAGGTACGGCCTGCTCTGTGAGATAAATGGGGTATGCTGGGATATTGAGTCTAGCCAATATTGCCCTACCAGTTTTTGTGAAGCTGAGGCGCTCCCTCTGTCGCATCAGTATGGCTTGCCTCAGTTCGTCGAAAGTATTGTGCACTCCCAAAGCTAATACGCGCTCCGTCGAAGTACATTTAGGCAGGCCCAGAGCAGCTTTGAAAGCGGTTCGGATCATTCTGTCAGCCTGCTTTTCCTCCTCCCTGTTCAGGATTTGGTACGGTAAGCCATACGTTATTCGACTAACCACTAAGGCCTGTACGAGCCATAGGGTATCGTCTTCTCGCATTCCCGCTTCTCGATACGTCACGCGACGTATCATTTGGGCTATGTTGTTGGCTGTGGATTTGAAGGTCTTGAGTGTCTGTAGTGCTCTCCCGTCGCTCTGAAGCCACATACCCAGGACTCGCATCGTGGGTACCTCTCGGACTGATTGGCCCTCAACCACGATGTTAATCGATCCTCTGGATTTGTAGCCTTTCGCGTGTATCCGGATAACCTCAGATTTTTCGGGTGCGCACTTCAGGCCACTCCATCTAGAAAATTTCTCCACCGCTAATACTGCACTTTGGAGCGTATATTCCTTTTTCCCTAGTGAACCTCTGCTCGTCCACAGCGCGATGTCGTCTGCGTAGAGCGTGTAACCTAGGTCGGGTATCCAATCCAGATCGCGCGCGAGGCGACACATCGCAATGTTGAAGAGAAGAGGAGATAATATAGCTCCTTGAGGTGTTCCTTTGTCAGGCATTTTAAATAAATCCGAAGTGATTTGGCCAATACTCATGCTCGCCTCGCGGTTGGAAAGAAACGCTCTTAAGTAATTGTATGTGCGCTCACCACAACCCGCGAGTTCGAGTTCCTCCAATATTGCGGCGCGTGAGACACGTTGTCGAAGGCTCCTTTAAGGTCTAGTGCTAGGACTAGTCTCTCGTCGCCGTACGGTATATTAGTTAGAATTTCGTCTCTAAGTAGGAGGAATGCGTCCTGGCAAGATAAACCCGTGCGAAATCCCATCATGGAGTCCGGGAACCCGCTCCGCTCTTCCAGGTATCGCTGCAATCTGCTATGGATAACCCTTTCATAGAGCTTACCTAGGCAGGACGTGAGCGACACCGGCCGTAGTGTATCAGTCGAAGGATTCTTTTTTGGTTTGGGGATCAGAGGATTCCTAAACCTCGCCACGGCAGCTCCCTTGTGGAGTGTTCACCAAAAAAGACGCCGCGCAGGCACAAGCAGGTAAGATGCAAGAAGCATTGGTATTGCTGCTGGCATTCGCTCAATTTCCATCCTTTTTTTTATGTTTAGGCATCCAGCAGACCTCAAACAGCCACCTTGACTCCCGGTTTATCACCCATGTATCCAAGCAGGCGGTTGAGAGTAAGCCACAGACAATGAATACATTATGCAAAAAGGTGAGGTGTGTAGACAGTACACAAGAGAAGTAGATAGCACGTGTTGCCGACTTCTCTTCTCTTCTGTCCTGTCTGCACGCCTAAACATTTTGCATTCTAAATCTTTACAAGCTTGCCCAGCTTTCTGTCGTTCAATGAAAACAGGCACTCCTCTGTGTAAACGATACTCTTTCTCTCAGATGACACATAAACCTCGCCACGGAAGCTCCCTTGTCGGGCGTTCACCAACAAAGATGCGGTACAGGCACAGGCAGGTAAAAAGCAAGAATCAATGGTACTGGTGCTGACACTCACCCAATTTCCTCATTTTTTATCGTGAGGCAGCAAGCACGAATCAAACAGCCACCTTGACTGCGGGTGTGTCAACTATTTCGCCAAGGAGGCGCCTGAGAGTAAGCCACAGACAATCAAACCACCACTCTTCCTTGTAAACAATAACATTTCTTTCGGATGACTCCTACACCTCACAAAGGCAGCTCCTTTATGGAGTGTTCACAAATGAGGACGGCGCACAGGCACAAGCAGGTAAGACGCAATAAATAATAGTACTGGTGCTGACAATCAACCCATTTTCTTTTTTTTCTGATGCTTAGGCAGCCAGCACACCTCAAAGAGTCACCTTGACTGTGGGTGCACCACCCATGTCGGCAAAGAGGCGCTTGAGATTAAGCCACAGGCAAGGAAAAGTGCCACTCCTCCATGTAAAGGACGCTCTTTCCTCAGATGACTCCTACACCTCACCACGGCAGCTCCCTTGTGGAGTGTTGTGGCAGCTCCCTTGTGGAGCTCCCTTGCACAGGCACAAGGATCGAGGCAAGAGGCAAGAAGTATTGGTAGTGGTGCTGACATTGACCAAATCTCCTTATTTTTCTTATGCTTAGGCCGCCAGCACACCTCAAACAGCAACCTTGACTGCGGGTGTGTCCCCCATGTCGCCAAGGAGGCGCTTGAGAGTAAGCCACAGGTAATGAAAACCGGAACTCCTCCATGTAAATGATACTCTTTCTCTCAGATGACTCCTACACTTTGCCGCGGCAGCTGTCATGTGCGGTATTCACCAACAAAGACGCCACACAGGAATAAGCAGGTAATATTCAAGAAGCAATGGTACTGCCCTATTGAAAATTTGCCCGATGCTGGGCATAGTGGAATCCATCATCCATCGTCATGGTGGATTATGGCGATGGGTGGCATGCCGGGTGACGGGTGGCACGGTGGGTGCTGGGTGACATGGTGGGTGACGGGTGGCATGGTGGGTGCTGGGCATGGTGGTTGCTTGGCAGGGCGGGTGCTGGGCGGCATGGTGGTTGCTGGGCACAGCGGGTGCTGGGCCGCACGGTGGGTGATGGGTGGCACGGTGGGCACTTGGTTGGATATCATCGTGGGCGCAGCACGTCAAAGGCAAGTTGCGTGATGAATTGAAGGAGCAGCCATTGCTATTAGGAAGCTCATGACGGGCTATCTTTATGTGATGTTGAGTCTTGTGAAGTGTACATTCTGTATCTACATGTTGCCAAGATGCGGCTATTTTCATGCCATAACGAATCAATCTGTAAAGCACCATACTACGTAGCATATCATCACACTTTATTGAAAAAGCATCACTGGACTTGTACTGTATTTACTTTTCCACTCGCTTGCCCTGGCGTGCTGCTTGTGTAAAAGAAAGCTCCAAAGGTGCTTTCGTAGGGAAGCAAGGTGGTTCTCCGGATGTGGCGTAGGTGGCATCATTGGATGGTCACTTATGTATTTCTCCAAGCAGTCTAAAAGGAGAGTGCAATAAATATATAAGTAAATTGTTTTTCCAATGATTTCTAGCAATAAGTGAATGAAGAAAATCTGCTTTAATCACTTCAAAAAAAGTTTCAGATAACAAAATGCAGCAAATGTCACACACAAACATGCTACCCAGGGCGCAAGCCAGCACAGGTTTATTTGCAGTGAGAATGCATACACATGCATCACATTGTTTTGCAGATTTACATGGAATTTTTGTATGTTTTTTGCCAAAGCCACGCCTCTTCTCATCTGGAGGTTGGCTTAACTGCAAAATTTATACACATGGGAGCTGTACTCAACGCCTTATGGGGTAGATATTTGGCTTCTGATTTTGCATAATTTGTCTGCTCTTCGACCACCCAAATTCCTGTCAAATTCGGAGAGCCACAATTTGGCTAAACTGTCTCTAACGCATGCAGGAGAGCTGCAAGGTGCAAGCTGTCTGGTTTGTCCATTCTATCCTTTGTTAGCTTTACTTGTTGCTCGTGCAGTTGGTGAGGAAACCGTAACTTTAGCATTTGCCATATGGGCATAAAAGATTTCATGTAAAAGCTGTATAATGGCTGGCTAGCAAGCTTTATTTAGCTGCAAATGATGGCAACTAATGTTTTAAAGTGAAGTTTTTTTTTGCATCTTCTGCCAACATTACGGGCGCTGCAGCTGCTATGGTCTTGTCATGCATGCCGTTGGATTTGTTGCAACATTACCAGATGGCGCTCACCTCTGCACATCCTGACCGGCGCTGCTGCCCCAGCATTTCACCGTTAGGGTGTATTGCACGTGATGTGCTGGTTTTAATTTCTATGCGAGAAAAATGCAGATGCTGGGCTGTGATAATGTAAACATTAGAATCGTCCTTGGTCTGAAGAGAGCGCTTTGTGCTGGAATCTCAACAGTGTGTTGGCCATGTATGTAGAAGGAGCCCATTAACACGCGCCAGCAAGGCGTGCACTCGACGTCGAGGACACCCAGACTTGAAAGAAGTGTCACACAGAACAGGAGCGTCTTCGCTATCCAGTGAAATGTAGTGCAGACCGCGAACTTATGTATACATACAATTACAATACCTAATTGAAGTATGCACAGCCTCATAATTCAATTAAAGTTTAATATTTCTGCCATGATGCGGTGCGCCATGTGAGGCAATGACAACGCTCAATTCCCTCTCAGAGATTATGAACAATGACTCGCAACAATGCCTCAAGCAAACACATCTCTCTGTGTGTTCTGTGGACTATGCAGACAAACAGAAGTGGTGCATGCAAGGTAAAGCTTAGCATCAACTCGCCACTTTCGTATTGGACTAAACGCTGAAAAAATTACGAACTTGCTACTTACATCACCGTTAATTATTGTCAATCAAAGCAAACAATGTGTGCTTCGTGTACATCGATTCTCACAGTGCATGGGATCTGCCATTTTTTTTCTACTTTTCAATCTCCATATTGCTACTTTGCTAAGCTAACCTACATCTTCAATGCAAAAAAAAGCCTAAAGAAGCATCTTAACGTAATACAGAGCAATCTTTCATGCTCGTCTGTTTAAAAAAAGCATATTTCTGTAGGAAATGAAATCTTCGGCAGAGTGTTGATGCGACTACAAGAGTACCTGGTACTTTGATCCATAAAACAATTGAATCTTGGCAGAAGAATGCCAGTTACAGCCACACTATACAGTCCTTTCTAATCCAGGCTGGCGGAAAGCGCTGGAATTCCGCATGATGCCCAGCACCTTGCTTTCCTTGGCACCGACGAGAGGCATGAAAATTTTAGGATGCTTTGCGTAGAACATGACCAGCTATGCAGATCAGAGCGTACATGCGAATAATGTACGAGGTGCTTTCTGTGTGTAGTAGTTCTTTCCTCATTCTTATGCTTAAATAAAATGAGATCACTGAAAGTATGCCGAAAGTGCTGATAGGCCATGTCTTACAAACTTCAATAATCAGGACATCTAAAATCAAGAAAGCGGCTGACAGATGGAATAGCACACTGTGGTATGAAGGTTATAAACACGGATGAGGTGCCTCAGAAAGGCTGGCCAACGTTTCGATAGGAGCTATCTTCGTCAAAAATGGCCTGGTCAGCCTTGGCATGTTAGTTTTAAAGGACTAGTAGGGTGACGTCACGTGCAGTTGTTGTCAGTGACAGCTGGTTGTAAAGGGAGAGACCTTAAAGAGAATGAGCGCTGTCGTCTGACGTCTGTAAGCATGGTTCCTAAGACGAGGGCACAAGACCGCACAAGACCGTGAGAATAGGAAGGCGGCGAGAAAAGAAACGAAAGAAAAGGAGAAAAAAAGAGATGCCAAAAGGCAAAAAAAGAAAGACCAGAAAAAGAAGGGCATGGGAGCGTGTTAAGGAAGTGAGGGGTTAGGGAGCATTCAGGAGTGTCATTGGCGGCATGTTTCTGCCGTTTTAGAAGAACTGGTCAGGCGGTCAGTGTGCGAGTAGCAAAGAAGACTCCAAAAGACACCAGTTGAAAGAATGACTTGAGTAGCGTAGCAGCAACGCGTCGGGTAATGTTGAAAAAATTAAGATGGGGACAAAGGGTCTGGGATGCAATGCATGTGGTAGCTGGCAGGCAGAGGCATGGTGTTTTAGGGATGTCAGCCTCAGTAGCTCAACACAGGTGTCGTCACAGTGGTATATAGAGCTGGTGATACCCTGTGTGACTGATGCGCAGAAAAAGGTATCCTGACATCTGGGATTTTGGATTGTGGTGGTGAGGGTGTTAAAAAAATATGATAGAAAACAGACAAAAGGGGGGAACTGAAAGTGGAATATCAAATAGGAGGGTTACATGAGCAAAAGCAGGCGGAGGCAGGTGTACATGGGAAAAGGGGTCATACAGTTGATATAAACATTAAAACATGAAAGAATATATTAAATTGAGTAGTAAGCAGGTAAAACTTAGAAACGGTGGAATAGGTGAGGTTAAGAATTAAGTTTAGCTAGTGGCACAATGTGTTTTGTGCCTTGGTTGATGACATGAGGCTTGCCGATTTAAGTTACAGCTTTAAAGTTTTTAAAGATTCCAAGTTGCTATGTGTTAAATTGATTTCCATTGCATGTAGGCATTTCAACTTGTGTATGAGGTATGATTCCATATATTTCCTCTGGCGAGGTGAGCGGAAATTCGTAGTCTATAGAGCCTTGCTTTGTCACATATGACATGTTCATTGAAGTGGCTGGCTACTGCTTTAGATAAATTGTTTTGTATCTGCGCGATGACCGTTCAGTCTTTTATGAATTTTTTGTCCTGTCTCACCTATGTATTATTTGCTACAAGTGGCACATTCTAGACAGTAGACTACATTGCTTGATGTGCAGATGAAACTCGAAGTTACCTTGTTTGAGTAATTTGATGCTGTACTTATTACTGTGGTAGTAGATTAAATATGTTTGCATGTAGAGCACCCGGGCGGCCACAGGGACTGCTTCCTAACTTCGTTGTTGTTTTTAGTTTGGCACGTACAAGAATATCCTTAATATTATAGTGTTGCATCTCAAGACTACTCTGGGCAGGGCGGGAAAAATCTTGTTTCTGGTTGCTGGGGAGAATTGGGTAGTATTTATTGAGGATGTTGTTCATGTTTGGGAGTGTGTTTGAGAATTTAGTTGTAAGAAGAGGCGCTGTTCTTGTGATCCGAGGATGGGGCTTGAGCACCTCGGCTCAGTCAAGTTTGGTTGCATCGGTACAGGCTTTCTGAAGGGCACTCTTTGGGTGGTTCCCGTTTGATAGGGTTTCTTTAAGGTGATCAAGTCTATCTATGTAGTCTTGGTTTTCAACACACATGTGACGTAGCCATGTGCTTGGCCTTTAAAGATGCCTTCTTTGCAATGTGGCTTGATGGTGGTTTGTATATTCTAGGTACTGTTCTTTGTCAAAAGGTTTCCATACAGCATTGTCATTAGTGTCCCAGTGTCAATGTATATTGTTGTGTCCAGAAAGTTTATGCGCTCCGTTGAAGATTTTGATGTGAATTTTATTGTTGGGCGAAAAGAATTTAGAAATCCTACATATTTATCTAGGCTGTCTTGACCATGTCACCATATTATGAATATGTCGTCTATGTATCGTAGGTATGTGTGGGGCCTGTCAGTGCAGCGTAATAGGAAGTCTGTAGAATCCCCATAAATATGTTCGCATAAATATGTTTTCCCATGTACATCTGCTTCCGCCCGCTTTTGCTCATGTCACCCTCTTATTTGTTATTCCAGTTTCAGTTCACCCCCATATTTGTCTGTTCTTTATTAAATTTTTTCGAAACACCCTCACCAACATATTCCAAAGTCCCAGGCGCCAGGATACCTTCTTCGGTGCGTCAGCCACACAGGGTATCGCCACTTCTGCATACAGCTGTGACGACACCTACGTTGAGCTACTGGGACTAACGTCCCTAGAGAGACCATGCCGCTGCCTTCCAGCTACCCTATGCACTGCATTCCGGACTCCTTACTGCCATCTTAACTCCTAAATTATCCGACGCATTGCTGCTATGCTACTCAAGTCATTCTTTCAACTAATGTCTTTTCGGGTTGTTTTTGTTACTCAAGCATTGACCGCCTCACCGGCTCCTTTAAAGCCATAAGAACATGCTGCCAAAGACACCCCTGAATGCTCCCTAACCTCTTGCTTCCTCAACACTTTCATTTGCCCTTCTTTTTCTTTTCTTGTTCTTCCTTTCCCTCTTGGTCTCTTTTTTTCTCCTTTTCTCCTCGCCTTCCCACTCCCACTATTGTTCCTACGTCTTAGGAATCATGCTTACAGACATCAGGTGACCGCACTCATTCTCCTTCAAGTCTCTCCCTTTACAACCAGCCACTCCCGACAACTGCATGTGACGTCACTCTATAGTACTCTAAAACTAACATGCCGAGGATGACGACGCAGCCTTTGAGAAGATAGGTCCTCCTAACGAAACGTTGGCCACCCTTTCTGAGGCACTTTATCCCTGTTTATAACTTTTACATCCCAATAATCAGAATAGTGTTTTGAAATTGCATGGCTGTGAACGCTGCAGATTGTAAAGCAGCACATCAGGTGACCACAGTCAACACTTTGGAAGGCAGTGGTTTAAAAAGCTTCTTTTAGACCATACAATTTGCCAAGCTGTGTCGGAACCCAATTTTCTTGAGAAGCATTATTTCAAAAAAGTGAAATGAAAGCTGCAGCGTGAAAAGCTACAATAACGCATGCCAAGTCTACATTAGAAATTTCAAAGACAATGAGGTGCTTAAATCTTCACTTCTGTTAAGACAATGAGCAGCAGGTGAATGCAAGCTATCAAGGTCCTGTCAAAATTAACCGCTCGTGTAGCCACCCCACTTTCTTGATTGTATTTAATTGAAACTGATTTTGGGGGAAACTTTGTGGGCGGTTTTCGCCGGAAACCCATATCCCGAAATTATCTTGTGCTGCTTTTCATACCCACAGAGACATTTAAATTGTGTGTCGAGACACAGTGCATATTGTAAAGAACGGCGAGTTGCGCAACAAGATTGCCACCTTGCCACCCGATTACGACAAGGGGTGCAAGACGCGCACCTCCCCCTCTCCGTCGCTGCAGCTGCGAGGCGTTCAAGGAAGCGACCTTTGCGCTGGAATCCGCCGCCTTCCTCCAGCCCCTTCGACATTGTGACGGGACGAGTTTGGTGTGGGGACAATGATTCCAGAGTTCCTCAACGCGGAGCTGATCTGACACGCCTGAAGAAGCTACCGCGGGAACGTCTTATTTTTGCGCTCTCACGGTTCTGCATGTTGCAAAACAACGAGCGACCCTCGAGCGGCGTCGATTTTCCGGAACGGCACCACCTTCAACGCCGTCGCTTGGGCTTCGGAATGTGTGTGCCTTTGTGTCTGTAAACTGGTCTTCAGAGCAGCTGCGAGTTGGTGATGTGTAAACGAACAGCCGCCGCGTCGTAGGACCGGCGGATCGAGTGTATAAAAACTGTAGTTGTGCGAATGTTGGACGCACTCTTCTTGAGCAGTCATGTTAGACTGAGTCACTTCTCTCATGCAGTCATGTTGGACTGTTACTCTTTTTCTCAAGCAGTCATGTTAGACTGAGTTAATTTTCTGTAAATAAACCCTTTTTCCTCGTTCTCGATGAGAAGCAGTTCTTCACTTCATCAACGATCTCAGCGTAAATAAGTTGGACGACGGCATGGGCCAGCTACCTTCGAATTCATGCCGTACTCCAATCTTGGCAAAGGACCACGGACGAAGGGATTGAGCCCCCAATCCTGACAACTGGCTGACAGCGGTGAGATGGACTTTGCGACATGGTGCTGTATCTGCGGTGAGTGCTTGGTTTTTGCTTTGACTCTCTAGGCTTCATTTTGTGGTTGTTCTGTTTAGAACAGTAGGGAAGCTAGATTGTTGTGTGTTAGCTAGGTTGCGTTTTCCTAGCTAGATTTAGAGAGCAGAATCAAGGCAGTAAAGCAGCAGTCATGGAGTTAAGGACATTGCTGAGAGACGAGTTGTTGATTGTTGGTGAGGAACTGGGCCTAGATGTACGCAAGGAAATGCTCAAATCGGAATTATTGGAGCTAATTTCCAATCAGGCCAGTGAGGAAGATATTGAAATGGGAATGGAACTTCTCAAAAAGAGAGAGAAACGGGAAAGAGAAAGAGAAGAACGGGACCGAGAAAGAGAAGAAAGGGACAGAGAAAAGCAAGAGAGAGAGGAACGCGATAAAGATCGCGAGTTTCAGTTAAGGAAAATGCAACTTGAACTTGAAAGCAAACGTTTGGAGTTGTCTCAAGGAAGTGAAGGCGCTCTGGGACGATCAAGTGAGGCAGAATCGTACCGCATGGACAGGCTATTAAAGCCATTTGAGGTCGGGACCGACATAGGCTTGTTCCTATGCAATTTTGAAAGGACTTGCGAGAAGATGAACTTCGGCCCGAGTACATGGCCACAGCGGTTGCTGTCTATGTTGCCGTGTGAGGCGGCGGAAGTAATCGCCAGACTAAGTGTGCAGGATGCATATGATTATGCGAAAGTTAAGGCTAGTCTCCTGAAGAAATACCGCCTTTCAGCCGAAGCTTTTCGGCAAAGGTTTAGGAGCACAGGCAAGAAAGATAGCGAGGGCTATCCGGAGTTTGCATATAGCTTAAAGGCCAACCTAGTCGAGTGGCTTAAAAGCGCGGAAGCGTACGACAGCAGAGACATGATCATTGAATGCATGTGTCTAGAGCAGTTTTACAAAACCATCCCCCAAGCTGTGAAACTGTGGGTGCAAGACAGAGGTAATGTAAACACTGTGGAAAGGGCGGCTGAATTAGCCGAAGAGTACGCCACCCGTAGAAAGTTGAACGCCGAGGAGGGAAACTGGGACGGTCGAAATGGACCGCGGAAACCATTTCCGTTCAAAAAGGGTGCGCAAACTAGACGATCAGAGCCTGTAGACATGGCGGAAAAGCCCGCAGAAAAGAGCGAGGAGAAACTTAACGGAGAAACCACACAAAAAGAACAGAAAAGAAAATTCGAATCTGTTAGACCAATTCGCTGTTACAAATGCCACAAACTGGGACATATAGCTGTAAACTGCGAGAAGCCTAGCGTAGTTTTTTCCTACGTGGAGGAAAAGGATGAGAATATGGAACTTTTAAGTCCATATCTCCACGACCTGCAAGTTAATGGAAAACCATGCCGAGTGCTAAGAGACAGTGCCGCCACGCTGGACATTGTCCATCCGTCCTACGTGATGGTAGAGGACTTCACCGGAGAAGTAGCATGGATAAAACAGGTTGTAGAAGAACACAGCGTGTGTCTGCCCATGGCCAAAGTCAAAATCAGTGGACCATTCGGGGAGCTAGAGACTGAGGCTGCAGTTTCCAAATTTTTGTCACTGCAGTATCCCTACATCTTTTCGAATCGCTCGAATCAGTTACTGCGTGACAGAGGGCTCAAACTGGGAGAGGGCATGGTACAGGCATTGACCCGAGGCCAAGCTCGTAAGATCGCGGCGCTTTCGGCTGAAAATGCTCAAGCTCCTCCAGCGGAAGAAAAAAAGGGAATAACTTCAGTACCCGAATCCGAGCTAGACCCGAGGGACAAAAGAACAGTTGAGGAGAGCCTGCCAGCTGACCAGCTCAATGAGAGCGTAGCACTAGAGTGTCAGAGTTCTAGCCTGCAGGAAGGGCAAACAGACGCGCTCACAAGCGAGACAGGGTCGTTATTATCACCGGCCTCAAAGAACTTCGATCAACTCTTACGCGTGGATAGAGAGTCACTGGCAGCTGAGCAAAAGAATGATGAGAGCTTAGCTAAATTACGTGACACAGCTAAAGAAGGCATTGCTAGGCGCAACGTAACGATACATGAGAAAGGAGGATTGTTGTATCGGCATTACAGAGATCGAAAGGGTAAGATTTTAGATCAGTTAGTCATACCTACTAAGTATAGGGAGGACCTTTTGAGTCTTTGTCATGGAAATGGGTGGTCCGGCCACCTAGGCATAAACAAATCAAAGGAAAGATTGCTTATGGAATACTACTGGCCTGGCTGTTTCAAAGATGTAGAAAACTTTGTAAGATCATGCGACGCCTGCCAGCGTTCTGGTAAACCAGGAGAGACTTGGAAAGCTCCACTGAAGGTAGTGCCCTTAATAACAGAGCCTTTCAGACGGCTTGTAATAGACACGGTAGGGCCTCTTCCAAAAACAAAATCAGGCTACAGGTACTTGTTTACCATGCTGTGTCCGGCTACCAAGTTTCCAGAAGCAATCCCTTTGAAAGAGCTCAGCTCCACTGAAGTAGTAGACGCGCTTTTGACAGTGTTTGCACGAGTGGGGTTTCCAGCCGAAATTCAGGCAGATCAAGGGTCAGTATTCACGAGCGCACTGACTTCCACATTCTTGCAAAAGTGCGGGGTAAAGTTAATTCACAGTTCTGTCTATCACCCTCAGTCAAACAGTGTAGAGAGGTGGCATTCGGTGCTTAAGCGAGTTTTGCGTGCGCTCTGTTACGAGCACAAGGAGGACTGGGAGAACTGTCTGCCGGCAACTTTGTTTGCTTTGCGAACGGTTCCACATGAAGCGACAGGGTTCTCACCAGCAGAACTAGTGTATGGGAGGACACTCCGTTCTCCACTGAGAATGTTAAGAGAGATGTGGGAGGAAAGAGGGGAGAGTCCAACCGTGGTTGAATACGTGCTAAATTTACTGGAACGGCTAAGCGCAACCCAAGAACTAGTCGGAAAGAACATGGCACTAGCTCAAAAGAACGCCAAATTCTATTACGACAGGAATGCGAGGCTTCGTACGTTTAACGCCGGAGACCAGGTAATGATCCTCAAACCTTCAAGAAAGAACAAGCTTGAAGTTCGCTGGGACGGGCCCGTTAAAGTGTTGCACAAACTTTCAGAAACTAACTATGCTTTGAGAATGCCCGGTCGCAGGAAGGAAGTGAGGATATATCACTGTAATTTGATGAAGCCTTATGTAGAGCGGAGCGGAGTCGTTAACTATACTGTCAAAGAGCCGGATGGCATTGGTACCAAGTTTAAGGAGTATAGGGCAACCTCCAACTCTGAAATCGGCCTAGAAGAAGTAGTGGAACACTCGGTAAGCTCTCATGCTCTAAGACCCGAGCAGCTAGATGAGCTAAAAGGGGTGTTAGGGGAATATCTCGACAGATTCAGCGATCGGCCGGGTAGAACCGAACTGATAACGCATGAAATTGAGCTGACCTCTGCCGAACCAGTAAGATCAAAACCTTACAGGGTGTCTCCAAGACAGAGAGAGATTATGGAGGCAGAGATATAGCGCATGCTAGAGTTGGGAGTTATTGAGCCCGCTGAGAGTGACTACACGTCACCGCTAATACTCGTAGAAACCCCTAACAAGGACCCTCGTCCGTGTGTTGACTACAGGAAGTTAAATGCGATCACTAGGGATCAGCTGTACCCGATACCCAACATTGAGGAACGAATTGAAAGAGTTAGCGCTGCTAAATACATTTCAACTATAGATCTCGTGCGGGGGTACTGGCAAGTTCCCCTTTCAGAAAGTGCCAGCCGCTATGCCGCATTCATCTCGCCTGTAGGCACTTTTCGCCCTCTCGCACTCAGCTTCGGGCTGAAGAACGCGCCGTTTAGCTTCTCTAAGTTAATGGATATTGTCCTAAAGGACTTGCAGGAGTTCGCCTTACCTTATCTTGATGATGTGGCCATTTTTTCGGACAGCTGGGAACAACACGTATTGCACCTCAAACAGGTGTTCTCACGGTTGAGGGAAGCCGGCTTAACGATGAAAGCGGAAAAGTGTAGGTTTGGTTGTTCGCAGGTTACTTATCTGGGCCATGTTGTTGGTCAGGGCATGAGACGGCCGGCTGAGCTGAAAATAGCTACGATTGGAGATTTTTCTCAGCCGCGCACGAAAACGGACGTTCGTTCATTTTTGGGACTTGTGGGGTACTATCAACGGTACATTCCGAATTACTCACAATTGGCAAGTCCATTAACAGACGCCCTCCGAAAGGGAGCACCGAGTAACGTACACTGGGATAAGGACAAAGAGAACGCTTTTCAAAGTTTGAAAACGCTATTGGTTTCTCGCCCTGTGCTTCGCGCGCCAGACTACACAAAGGAATTCATAGTTCAATGCGACGCAAGCGACAGAGGTATGGGCGTGGTACTTAGTCAAGTCGGCGACGATAACGAGGAGCATCCTATCCTCTACGCCAGCCGTAAACTAAATGTAAGAGAGGAAGCCTACAGCGCTTCAGAGAAGGAATGCGCTTGTTTGGTTTGGGCCGCCCAGAAGTTGTCGTGTTATTTGTACGGAGCGAAGTTCATCTTCGAGACCGACCACTGTCCTCTGACGTGGCTCAATCAAATGTCACACAAAAACGGCCGCTTGCTCCGATGGAGCCTCACTCTCCAAGAGTACAACTTCTCCGTTAGATATAAGAAGGGAAAGTTGCATAGCAATGCGGATGGTTTGAGCAGGCTAATTTGAATTCTGCGTTTGGGGGTCCCGCCTAAATTTTAGGGTTACTAGTGTTAATTTTATTAAGCGAAGAAGATCCCCTCTCATTTAGCAGGATTCCCTCCATGATTGCTGAATTTGTCAGCAGGAATTTGCTTCAGAAATTGGCATAGTGAAATGCAGCATTTTTTTTTGTTTCTGCACTTATGTTGTTGTTGTTTTTTTTGAAGCCTAGCGAGTCTAAAGTGAGAGCCAATGCACGTCATCTCGGCGCAGAGCCGTGTTGTGGGGTTCATTTTGCAGTTGCCTGTCCTTGTTGGATGTTTTGGGGCGGTGACATCAATGCACAAGTGGTCGCTGCGAGCCAAGACATCAATCCCCCCCTGACCAGCAGCCGTTCTCTTCCTGCCTAGCGGTTGTCAGCGCTAGACAGTCGAGACTTTTCGGGCCATGGAGGCGCTGTAAAGAACGGCGAGTTGCGCAACAAGATCGCCACCTTGCCACCCGATTACGACAAGGGGTGCAAGACGCGCACCTCCCCCTCTCCGTCGCTGCAGCTGCGAGGCGTTCAAAGAAGCGACCTTTGCGCTGGAATCCGCCGCCTTCCTCCAGCCCCTTCGACATTGTGACGGGACGAGTTTGGTGTGGGGACAATGATTCCAGAGTTCCTCAACGCGGAGCTGATCTGACACGCCTGAAGAAGCTACCGCGGGAACGTCTTATTTTTGCGCTCTCACGGTTCTGCATGTTGCAAAACAACGAGCGACCCTCGAGCGGCGTCGATTTTCCGGAACGGCACCACCTTCAACGCCGTCGCTTGGGCTTCGGAATGTGTGTGCCTTTGTGTCTGTAAACTGGTCTTCAGAGCAGCTGCGAGTTGGTGATGTGTAAACGAACAGCCGCCGCGTCGTAGGACCGGCGGATCGAGTGTATAAAAACTGTAGTTGTGCGAATGTTGGACGCACTCTTCTTGAGCAGTCATGTTAGACTGAGTCACTTCTCTCATGCAGTCATGTTGGACTGTTACTCTTTTTCTCAAGCAGTCATGTTAGACTGAGTTAATTTTCTGTAAATAAACCCTTTTTCCTCGTTCTCGATGAGAAGCAGTTCTTCACTTCATCAACGATCTCAGCGTAAATAAGTTGGACGACGGCATGGGCCAGCTACCTTCGAATTCATGCCGTACTCCAATCTTGGCAAAGGACCACGGACGAAGGGATTGAGCCCCCAATCCTGACAATATACACCAGAAGAAAAAGATATAAAATATAGGCACTTGCCTCATTCTTGCTTTGGCATTTTTTGTCGCTCTGTATACATCATGTAAAGCTAACTCATTCAGATACCTTGTAGATATGCAGTTATGTTTGTTAAATGAGGTGACTGTTGACTTACTCTTCAAAGCAGCCACTTTCTCCGGCGTTGCCGGAAGCTTCCCAGATGCGCGGCACTTGTCCGGCAGGCCTGTCCAGTCAGGCTGCTTTCACCTGCTTGCACTGGTGTCCACAGGTGCCATGCCAGCTCTAATGGGCACTTTCCGTCGGAAGCAGACTTAATTATGTAATGCGACTTGTTGAGTGGCATCACAAATCCCACACCAATCTCTACCTGCAATAGATATGAAGTGTTTTTTTTTTCCTGAGCAGTATTCTTAACACTAAAACGCACTTATATAAAACAATATGATATAGGTTAATTAGGTCCGTCAATTTCTGATGCAACTCTATAATTGCAATTTCTGCCCCTCGAACAAGTTTAAAAAAAACTGGGGTTAAACCCAACCTCACCAAGAAATTCATTTTTCTGTAAACCTGCATCTATGCTAGAAAAAAGTTCGGTGGTGAATTCTATTACCTGCGTGCCACGGGAATGTCTCTTCCTTAATCGATGCTGGTTTGGGAAAAAGAAGTTATTGCGTTCAAGGTAATGCGCTATGCCTGATGCCACGACGTGTTGAAGAAGACTGCATGTGATACAGGTCAAAGATATGAGGCGATAGTTGCTGACATGATTTTTGTCACGAGCCTTAAAAATGGGAAGAAATTTAGCGATTGTCCAATCATCAGGTATTTCCCTTGCAGACAATGATTGCTCGAATATATTACAGAGGATAACGCTGGAATAATACCTTGCTTCTTGCCTCTTACCTGCACAAGCAGGTAAGGCGCAAGAAGCAATGCAACTGGTGCTGACATTCCCTCAATTTCCTTCTTTTTCTTACGCTTAGGCTGCCAGCAGACCTCAAACAGCCACCTTAACTGCGGGTGTGTCGCCCATGTCACCAAGGCGGTGCTTGAGAGTAAGCCACAGGTAATGAAACCACCACTCCTCCTTGTAAACGATATTATTTCTTTCAGATGACTCCTACACCTCACCATGGCAGCTTCCTTGCGGAGTGTTCACCAACGAAGACGCCGCACAGGCACCAGCAGGTAAGCGGCAAGAAGCACAAGAACTGGTGCTGACATTCATTCAATTTCCTCCTTTTTCTTATGCTTAGGCGCACCTCAAACAGGCACTTGACAGCGGGAGTTTCATCCATGTCGCTATGGAGGCACTTGAGAGTAAGCCACAAGCAATGAAAACAGCCACTCCTCCATGTAAACGGTGCTCTTTCCCTCAGATGACGACGACACCTCGCCGCGGCAGCTCCCTCGTGGAGTGGACATTCACTCAATTTCTTTATTTTTCTTATTCTTAGGCAGCCAGCACACCTCAAACAGCCACCTTGAGTGCCAGTGTATCACCCATGTCACCAAGGAGGCGCTTGAGAGTAAGCCACAGGCAATGAAAACCGGAAGTCCTCCATGTAAACGATACTGTTTCTCTCAGATGACTCCTACCCCTCGCCACGGCAGCTCTCATGTGCACTATTCACCAACAAAGACGCCGCACAGGAACAAGCATGTAAGATGCAAGAAGCAATGATACAGGTGCTGACAATAACCCACTTTTCTTTTTTTTCTTATCCTTAGGCAGCCAGCACACCTCAAAGAGCCATTTTGACTGCGGGCGTGCCACCCATGTCTGCAACGATGCGCTTCAGATTAAGCCACCGGCAATGAAGACCACAACTTCTCCATGTAAAGGATAGTCTTTCTCTCAGATGACTCATACACCTCGCGATGGCAGCTCTCATGCGCAGTATTCACCAACAAAGACGGCGCACAGCAACAAGCATGTAAGATGCAAGAAGCGATGATACAGGTGGTGCTTAGGTAATCCTTAGGCAGCTAGCACACCTCAAAGAGGCACCATGAGTGTGGGTGTGCCACCCCTGTCTGCAACGAGGCGCTTCAGATTAAGCCACCGGCAATGAAGACCACAACTTCTCCATGTAAAGGATAGTTTTTCTCTCAGATGACTCATACACCTCGCGATGGCAGCTCTCATGTGCAGTATTCAACAACAAAGACGGCGCACAGCAACAAGCATGTAAGATGCAAGAAGCGATGATACAGGTGGTGCTTAGGTAATGCTTAGGCAGCTAGCACACCTCAAAGAGCCACCTTGAGTGTGGGTGTGCTACCCATGTCGGCAACGAGGTGCTTGAGATTAAGCCACACGCAATGAAAAAACGATGCTCTTTCCCTCAGGTGACTCCTACACCTCGCCACGGCACCTCCATTGTGGAGTGTTCACGAACAAAGACTCCGCACAGGCACAAGCAGGTAAGAGGCACGAAGCAATGGAACTGATGCTGACATTCACTCTATTTCCTTCTTTTTGTTATGCTTAAGCAGCCATTACGCCTCAAACAGCAAACTTCACTGTGGGTGTGTCCACCATTTCACCAAGGACGCGATTGAGAATAAGGCACAGGCAATGAAAACCGCAAGTGCTCGATATAACCGATACTCTTTCTCTCAGGTGATTCCAACACCCCGCCACGGCAGTTGTCATGCGCAGCATTCACCAGCAAAGATGACGCACGAGAAACAGGCAGGTAAGATGCAAGAAGCAATAGTACTGCTACATACAAAGACTCCGCACAGCCAGAAGCAGGTAAGAGGTAAGAAGCTGTTGTACTGGTCCTGACATTCACCCAGTTTTGATCTTTTTCTTATGCCTAAGCAGTCAGCACACCTCAAACAGACACCTTGACAGCGGGCATTTCAGCCATGTCGCAAAGGAGGCGCTTGAGAGTAAGCCACAGCCAACGAAAACCGGAAGTCCTCCATGTAAACGATACCCTTTCTCTCAGGTGACTCCTGCACCTTGCCACGGCACCTCCCTCGTGGCGTGTTCACAACCAAGACGCCTCACAGGCACAAGCACGTAAGAGGTAAGACGCTGTGGTAATGGTGCTGATATTCACCCAATTTTCATATTTTTCCTTCGATTAGGCAAACAGCACAACTCAAACCGACACCTTGACAGTGGGAGTTTCATACATGTCGCAAATGAGGCACTAGAGGGTAAGCCACAGGCAATGAAAACCGCAATTCCTACATGAAAACGATAATCTTTCTCTCAGATGACTTCTACAGCTCGCCACGGCAGTTCCCATGCGCAGTATTCACCAACAAAATCGCCGCACAGGCACAAGCAGGTACGAAGCAAGAAGTAATTGTACTGGTGCTGACATTCACCCAATTTCCTTCTTTTTTACGCTTAGGCAACCAACACACCTCAAATAACCACCTTGACTGCGGGTGTGTCCCACATGTCACCATGGAGACGCTTGAGGGTAAGCCACAGGCAATGAATATATTACGCAGAAAGGTGAGGCATGTAGACAGTACACAAGATAAGTGAATAACACCTGTTTCGCACTTCTCTTTTCTTCTGTCCTGTATGCACGTCTCACCATTTTGCATTATAAATCCCTACAAACTAGCTCAGCTTTCTATCGTTCAGTGAAAACAGGCACTCCTCTATATAAACGATACTCTTTCTCTCAGATGACTCCAAAACCTCGCTACGGCAGCTCCCTTGTGGACGGTCGAACAAAAAAGACGCCGAACAGGAACAAGCAACTAAGAGGCATGAAGCAATGGAACGGATGCTGAAATTCACTCAATTTCCTTCTTTTTGTTATGCCTAGGCAACCAGCACACCCAAAACAGCCACCTCGACTGCTGGTGTGTCACCCATATCGTCAAGGAAGGCGCTTGAGAGTAAGCCACAGGCAATTAAAACCGCAACTCCTCTATGCAAATGATACTCTTTCCCTCAGATGACTCCTACACCTCGCCACGGCAGCTCTCATGTGCAGTATGCACCAACAAAAACGCCGCACAGGAACAAGCCGGTAAGATACAAGAAGCAATGGTACTGGTGCTGGCAATCACCCAACTTTCTTTTTTTTGCTTATCCTTAGGCAGCAACCAAACCTCGAAAAGCCCCTTTGACTGCGGATGTGCCACCTATGTTACAAAGGAGGCGCTCGAGAGTAAGCCACAGGCAAGGAAAACCGGAAGTCGTCCATGTAATCGATACTCTTTCTCTCAGATGACTCGTACACCTTACCAATGCACCTCCCCCACGGAGTGTTCAAGAACAAACACTCCCCACAGGCACAAGCAGGTAAGAGGTAAGAAGCTATGGCACTGGTGCTGATAT
This sequence comes from Dermacentor albipictus, assembly GCF_038994185.2. Taxonomy (NCBI): domain Eukaryota; kingdom Metazoa; phylum Arthropoda; class Arachnida; order Ixodida; family Ixodidae; genus Dermacentor; species Dermacentor albipictus. The sequence continues at coordinate 140,493,472 of NC_091826.1, read as the reverse complement.
TCACCCAATTCCTTTATATTTCTTATACTTAGGCAACCAGCACGCGTCAAACCCACACCTTGACAGCGGAAGTTTCATCCATGTCGCAAAAGAAGCTATTGAGGGTAAGCCACAGGCAATGAAAACCGCAACTCCTCTATTAAAACGGCACTCTGTCAGATGACTCCGACACCTCGCTACGGCAGCTCCCTTATGGAGTTTTCACAAACAAGGATGGCGCACAGGCACAAGCTGGTAAGAGGGAAGAAGAAATTGTACTGGTGGTGACATTGACGCAATTTCCTTCTTTTTCCTATGCTTAGGAAGCCAGCACACTTCAAACAACCACCTTCACTTGCGGTGTGTCCCCCATGTCGCCAAGAAGGGGTTTGAGAGTAAGCCACAGGCAATGAATACAATACGCAAAATGGTGAGACGTATAGACAGTACACAAGAGAAGAGAAGTGGATAACACGCGTTGCCAACTTCTCTTCTCCTCGTTCCTGTCTGCGTGCTTCAGAATTTTGCATTATAAATCCTTACAAACTACTTCAGCTTTCTGTCGTTCAATGAAAACAGCCACTCCTCCATGTAAAGGATGCTCTTTCTCTCAGATGACTCCTACTCCTCGCCACGGCAGCTCCCTTGCGGGGTATTTCCCAACAAAGACGCCGCACAGGCACAAGCAGGTAAGAGGCGAGAAGCAATGGAACTGGTGCTGACATTCACTCAATTCTCTTCTTTTTCTTATGCTTAGGCAGCCAGCACACCTCAAACAGCCAACCTAACTGCGGCTGTGTCATCGATATCGCCATGGAAGCGCTTGAGACTAAGCCCCATGCAATGAAAACCGCAAGTTCTCCATGTACACGATACTCTTTCTCTCAGGTGACTCCCACACCTTGCCACGGCAGGTCTCATGTGCTGTATTCACCAACAAAGACGCCGCACAGGCACAAGCAGGTAAGAGGCAGGCAGCAATAAAACTGGTGCTGACATTCACTCAAATTCCCTTTTTTATGTTTAGGCAGCCATCACACCTCAAAGAGCCAAATTGACAGCGCATGTGCCACACATGTCGGAAACGAGGCGCTTGAAATTATGCCACAGGCAATGAAAACAGCCACTCCTCCATGTAAACGATCCTCGTTCCTTCAGGTGACTCCTGCACATCGCCACGGCAGCTCCCTTGTGGAGCGTTTACCAACAAACACGCCGCACAGGCAAAAGCAGGTAAGAGGCAAGAAGAAATTGTACTGGTGCTGTGATTGACCCCATTTCCTCATTTTTCTTATGCTAAGGAAGCCAGCACACCTCAAACAACCGCCTTAACGGCGGGTGTGTCCCCCATGTGGCCAAGAAGGCGCTTGAGAGTAAGCCACAGGCAATGAATACGTTACGCAAAAAGGTGAGGCGTGTAGACAGTACGCAAGACAAGAGAAGTCGCCAACGCGTGCTGCCCACTTCTCTTCTCTTTTGTCCTGTCTGCTCGCCTCACCATTTTGCATTATAAATCCTTACAAAGTAGCTCAGCTTTCTGTTGTTCAATGAAAACAGACAATCCTCTATGTAAACGATATTCTTCCTCTCAGATGGCTTCTAAACCTTGCCACGGCAGCTTCCTTGTGGAGTAATTGGGAACATTGGTTGCGCTTACTAGACAATCACATCTAAGAAGACAGGACAGGCGCAAACTAAAAACTGAGGTTTATTGGAGAAAAAACACTTATATATCACATCATGCCAGCGCAGGCGCTTCAGGGTATCAGCAGCATAATCAGAAAAACCAATGGCGTGGCTTACCTCAACATACTATCTAAGAAACGTGCCTCCCTATTGTAGAGCATGACCGATGTGTCACTGATGCATGCTTATCCCTTCTTTTTTATATAATATGACTCAAGAAGTTCTCGTGCTTTTTCATTATGGCACTTGCGCAGGATCTTAACTTGGTCGAGCAGAGGGCTGCATTTGTGTCAACAAAGCTTCAAAGCCAGTTGTAATTCCACATGTTCACAGAACAGCACATAATTTGAAGAAGATAGCAACCAAGCATGGTGTCCCACACGTTTTCTCGGCTCCCTGCAGGCTGAGTCACCTTTGCGCCCGCATTGCGAGACATCACGCCAGAAAGAAGCAAGGTGGCTGCGGCATGAAACACAAGAACACCTATTTAGATTGCCAAGTTGGCGTTGTATATCAGATTCCCCTGACATGCGGCAAAACCTACATAGGCCAGACGGGCCGTTTTTTGAACGTGTGAATCCGAGAACACGAAAGATCAATTATTAACCGGGAGCAACATCATTTACCCATGCATTGCTTAGTCCACAAATGCAGCCCTCTGCTCGACCAAGTTAAGATCCAGCGCAAGTGCCATAACGAAAAAGCACGAGAACTTCTTGAATCATATTATATAAAAAAGAAGGGACAAGCATGCATCAGTGACACATCGGTCATGCTCTACAATAGGGAGGCACGTTTCTTAGATAGTATGTTTAGGTAAGCCACGCCATTGGTTTTTTCTGATTATGCTGCTGATACCCTGAAGCGCCTGCGCTGGCATGGTGTGATATATAAGTGTTTTTTCTCGAATAAACCTCAGTTGTTAGTTTACGCCTGTCCTGTCTTCTTACATGTGATTGTCTAGTAAGCGCAACCAATGTTCCCAATTACAATGAACCAACTTGCCCAACAACGCTTCCTGCTCTCCTTGTGGATTGTTCACAATAAAAGACGCCGCATAGGCACAAGCAGGTAAGAAGCAAGAATCTGTGGTATTGGCGCTAACATCTTCATCTTTCATTGAACAATTAAACTTCCAAATACTATTGCATAGAGGGGGCATGTTTATGCATAATCTAACACCAATCGAACGCAAAGGGCCCAATGGTAAAACAACCATCTTTCGCAATAATTCGTGTGTGTAAACATTCATTGCATCAATACGTTAGTCACGTGTACTTGTCTTTATCGGGCGACACGTTTTGCAGCCTAAGAAATGTTATCGCACAGCGCGGGACGCGCCTGCATGTATCCGAAGTTTCTGGAAAGTTATCGATGCTTCTATCCGCTGTCTGTTGTCGCCGAACCTTGTGTTATCTGATTTCATCGCTTGACGCGAATGGTGTAGAACTTTGTAGAAGGCTTGCGGGTCCCAACGATTAGTCTGGAACATTCGATGACTGCTGTATAAAAGCCGACGCGCTTGACCCGCTGATCAGATTTTCGACGATCGCCGACAGTGTTCGCCGCTATCGTTGTGCTGAAAGTGTAGCCTGTTTGTGGGCACAGGTTCGCCCGATAAAAGTTAGTTTTGTCGTTCACAGTATCGCTACTGTGTTATTCAACGTCACCACACCGTGACAGTATTGTTCAACAGCACTGCACAAATCAGCATAATCAGGTATAGCAAGTACTCTGTCAGGAAGTTGGTTGTACAGATGCATAAATGTCGACATGAATGCTCATACTACGTCGCACACATAGCACAAAGAAAACTTTTTTCATGAGTTGTCCTTTCCGGCAGATATGAGTGGGCTATAAGCAGCAGAAGCTTTATTGCACGGCATTGTGTAATACCACTCATGAAAGAATGAAGACAGTGAAGAGGCTTTTTTAGCTTTAGTACTTCATGCTACTCTAATAAGAGGAACGATGAGCAAAAAACGTTTTGGTAAAGCACTTAAGTTAAACAGTAACTTTTTGAAAGACAGAAAATTCCACGTCAAAGTTGGAGGCACATTTCGCCCACCCACACCAACAACACAGGCATACTACAAGTACTACAACCTACGGTGTACTACAGTCTATGGGAATATAGAGAAATCAAGAACGATGCCAACAAGCTCTCGGCAACAATGCAGACTTTCTCTCGCTTTCTGATAAGTCAGCTTACATTGACGTCGGAAAAAGTGCTAGAATCAAGAACTACCCCAGATTGCACATTGTGCTCCACATAGCTGAAGATACCCGCAAGTCAACATACACAAATCCTCGGCTAGTCTAAGGCCATGACGGCAGACCCAGCACGTGGGTGAAACAATTATGATATGCCTGGATGCAAATTCTACACCTAGTGAAAAGAATAATCTTGAAATCACGGGGGGTGGACAAGTGGATACTACGGAAAATCGCAGATGCTGTGCTTGTGTCCAAGGTATTGTACGGTATGAATTACCAGCAGCGCACAAAAAAGACAACTCATTGAATACAGGCATCGGGTAATAACAGGTCTTTTCGACTTTACCGTGCTTGAAGACCTCTATGAAAAAGAGCAAGCGAACAAGCACCTACACAGATTAGAGTTGCAGCCTGCAGCACAACTTCTTTGCCTCAAGAGCTCAGAGCCTGGCCCCCAGATACTATGCCAGCTAGCATATGAGATGCAAAGATGCCCGGGCTCCTTCAAAACAACCTCCAGAGCCCCTGAACTTGTAACACAACAGGCCCATCCCGTCCAATATGGGGGCAAACAATTAGGCTAGGAGAATATATTGTTGCGTGCGAAGGAGACCGTTTGTAACCCTTACGGATGAAGGGGACCGTTTACTTTAGGTCGCGAAGGTGAGCGCAAGAGCGGTCAGCTGGTTTATCAACTGAGCGTCGTCCTCTTCTTCCTTCCTCCACTCGGGACCGCAAGCACGTTCACTGGTCTTCGTTTTCTTCATGCGTAACATTCCTCTCGTCGCAGACGAAGCCCGCCGGGCGAGTCAATCCATGTGTCTTGACGTGAACAATTTCAAGCGGGCGACATGGACCACTTGTGTCTTGGCAGCTCTTCTACCACTCGCCGTGACGCGAGCTATGTTATACGTGACTTCCGTGAGTCTGTTAATAATCACAAACGGTCCATCATAGGTGGCCAAAAGCTTTTGGCATAACCCGCGTTTCCGTACTGGAGTCCACAGCCAGACTAAATCACCAGGGCGATAGGTTGCCGGACGGTGGCGAATGTCGTAGCGTGCTTTTGATCTGTCCTGCGATGCCAAAGTGCGCAAACGAGCAATACGACGAGCTTCTTCGGCGAGGCAGAGAGTCTCGGCGACAGTGGGATTTTCGTGACTGCAGAAGGGGAAAACAGTGTCGATTGTGTACCGGGGTGGCCGTGCGTACAGCAGGAAGAAAGGGCTATAGCCGGTGGTCTCGTGCTTGGAGGTGTTGAACGCGTACGTGATAAAAGGCAGTACGTCATCCCAGTTCTTGTGGTCGGATGAAACATACATAGATAGCATGTTTACAATTGTTCAGTTGGTACGCTCCGTAAGCACATTCGTTTGTGGATGGTATGGTGTCGAGTGACGCAAGTGGGAATCACACAAACGAAGCAGCTCCTCTACGACGTCTGCTGTGAATTGTCGTCCACGGTCGCTGATGATCACGCGAGGCGGACCATGTCGCAGGATCACATAGTGCAGCAGGAATGTTGAAACGTCAGTGGCAGTCGCGGAGGGCACGGCCGCCGTCTCGCAGTAGCGTGTGAGGTAGTCGACGCAAACAACTATCCAACGGTTTCCCTTGGCTGATTTTGGAAATGGGCCCTACGAAGTCAATGCCCACTTGTTGGAAAGGCGTGCTTGGAGGCGGGATCGGCTGCAGAAGACCTGCTGGAGCAGTAGATAGTGTTTGTGGCGCTGACACTGCATGCAGCTGGCCACATACGTCTCAACAGATTGTCGCATTCCAGGCCAATAAAAGCGTTCCTGAATCCGGTAGAGCGTCCTCGCCGAACCTAGATGGCCAGACGTAGGGTCGTCGTGCATAGCACTCAGAATCACTGTGCGAAGGCTCTCCGGCACCACTAGGAGAAAACGTGTGCCAGTGCTGAAAAAGTTCTTCTTATAGAGGAGTCCATCACGTACACAGAAATGGTTTGCTGTCGTCGAGGCGGTCGTAGCGGTGAAGAGCGGTGTTAATTTATCGTCTTTTCGCTGCTAGGTTTTGAAGCAGTCGACGTCTGGAAAACGCGGAGACACAGAAGCCACGAGGTGATCGAAGTCGTCGGCGTCACAGTCCGTAGTACTAAGTGGCATACGCGAGAGACAGTCCGCATCAGCGTGTCGTCAACCACTCTTATAAGTGACGGTGAAGCTGTATTCTTGCAGTCGTAGCGCCCAGCGCGCAAGGCGGCCACAAGGGTCACGAAGATTCACAAGCCAACACACTGAGTGGTGGTCGGTGGCCACTGTAAAGGGGCGTCCATACAGGTACGAACGAAACCCCTGAACCGCAAATATTACCGCGAGGCATTCTTGTTCCGTCACAGTGTAATTCTGCTCGGGCCTACTTAATGAGCGGCTTGCATATGCGATCACGTGTTCGCGGTCCCCGTAGCGTTGAACTAGGACGGCACCAATACCTATGCCACTGGCATCCGTATGGAGTTCTGTCGGAGCTGAAGGACTGAAGTGTTGGAGAACCGGTCGTGACGTCAGCAGGAACTTCAACTGACGAAAAGAGTCGCACTCCGGAGTCCACTCAAAGGGGGTGTCGTTTCGTAGCAGGCATGTCAGCGGATACGCAACGTCGGCGAATTTAGGAATAAATCGGCGGAAATAGGAACAAAGCCCCAGAAAACTACGGAGCTCCTTGACACAGCGCGGTGCACTGAACGCTTCAACGGCTGCTGTTTTCTGCCATTTATGCCATCCTTGTCGACGAGGTGCCCAAGTACAAAGGTTTGGCGGTCTCCGAAGTGGCATTTCTTAGAGTTTAACACTAGACCAGCGTTTCTGGTGCAGTTCAGGACAATATCCAGACGCGACTTGTGTTCGCTGAAGGTGCGGCCAAAGATGACGACGTCGTCTAGGTAGCACATGCAGATGTTCCACTTCAAGCCACGCAATACAGTGTCCATAAATCTCTCGAAAGTTGCCGGAGCGTTGCACAATCCTAATGGCATCACAATAAATTCGAAGAGCCCGTCAGGGGTTACAAATGCAGTCTTCTTGTCGTCAGGATGCATCGGAATTTGCCAATAGCCGGATCGTAAATCTACTGAGGAAAAGTAAGAGGCGGAATGAAGGCAGTCTATTGCGTCATCAATACGTGGGAGTGGGTACACGTCCTTTTTTGTTACAGCATTCAAACGACGATAGTCGACGCAAAATCTCCAAGATCCATCTTTTTTTTTTTTAACAAGAATCACTGGAGCTGCCCACGGACTTGCTGACTCTTGTACGACTCCCTTTTTCATCATTTCGTGCACTTGTTCGTTGATAATCTGGCGCTCTGATGGTGAAACACGATATGGCTTTTGTCTAATCGGATTTGCCGAACCCGTGTTGATGGTATGGCGCGTTCGAGACGCAGGGATCGCAGGTATATTGTCCTTCTGCGCAAAGTCGAATACCGAAACGTGCTTCGAAAGCACACCCACTAACGTTCGGCGTTCACTCGTGCTGAGCGATTTATTTACCATCGACAAAAGGGCCGTTTCCGAACTGTGGCCATCAGATTCTTCCGGCACATCTCTAAGTTCAGCCACTGATAAGGACGCGCGTTCCCTGGCGAAGGCTAATTTCATGCCATCTGATAGTATAACGGGCTCCTTAGAACAGTTTACGGTCCATAAGCCAGTGCGTCCACCATTGATCGACACCACACAATGTGGCACCAACACATTTTTCTTCATACAGTTAAAGTGCATCGGTTCTACGGTAGCTTCGAAGCAGTCGGAACGGGCGCCGCAACAGATAACGGGAACGCAAACGGTGGATGATGCAGGTATGACCGTATCACCACAAACACACAGTGTAGTTTCGCGATCTACAGGGTTCTCCAGGAGTCCTGGTGGAATCCTGCCACTTAAGAATACTTTTCCTGTGCGGCAGTCGACAGTAGCACCACACTCCCGCAAGAAGTCTATGCCGAGAATAACATCATGAGTCGACCGAGGAATAATTACAAACTCTGTCGTAATAACATGGCCTCCCAAAAATACGTCAGCACTACACACACCAATAGGTCGCAACGGCTCACCACTCACTCCACAGAACTTTCAATCTTCGTCCCATTTAAACAAAAACTTTCGCCCTAACACGTGTTTAAAAGAGACTCTCATGACCGAAATTGTTGCGCCTGTGTCCACCAGAGCCATCACAGGGACATTATCTACAAGCACGCGCACTTTGTTTTTCACTATCAACACAGGAGGTATTTCTGTCAGTAGCACGTCTCCAGCGACCTCACCTCCATCGGCCGCGCTAGCTAGTTTTCTGGTGACGAAGGGGACGCGGTGCGACGCAGCGGTGAGGGAGAACGGGGAGCACGACGTTGCGGTGGGGGTGTCAAACTTCTGTCAGATGCTGGGGAGCGATTCCGGGAGCTGCTGAGCCAATACTCGTCGCCAGATGATACGTGTGCTGGCCACGGGGCACCGTGTGACCATTCGGAGGGCCGAGAAAACTCTGAGGGCTGGCCATACCACGTGGTCATACGCTGGTTGCAAAACCGCGATATATGACCCGGGACACCACAGGAATAACACACCGGGAGAGGTCGAAACCTTGGTTCTTCGTCGATGAAGCGGATATTATCATTTTCCCGCGTGTAGTGGGTTGGTTCGTGGCGTGTGTCACGGCGATACATCCGGCGTCGAGTAGGCGTGCGTTGAGCGCGTTGGTCATAGCGCGGAGTCGGAGGGCGTGTTGTCATCCTCGACTGTGGGGCTGCGCTGTACTCTTCGGCCGCTGCAGTAACCATCGGTTGCCAAGGGGCCGAATGTGGCGTCGTCATAGCCTCACGTGACGTGTACACGCCATGGTGGTCAGCAGTTGAATGCAACTCCTCGCGGCGGGAAAGTTCCTCGCGGACGATCTGTCGGATGGTGGAAGGAAGGTCGAGGCAAGGACTCGTGTCCACACTGGCAACCGTCGTAACGTTTGCCAATCGACCAAACTTTGGCGCAATCCGACGCATCTTGATCGTTTCAAAGGTTCTGCAGTGCCGAATGACGTCAGACACAGAACTGAGGCTCTCCTTTCCAATTAGAAAATTGTGCACATCCTCAGCCACTCCTTTCAGCAAATGTCCGACTTTATCTTCTTCCGACATGCGAGCACTGACCACCTTGCACAACTTTAATACTTCTTCGATATATGTTGTGCATGTCTCACCTGGTAGCTGCGCCCGTTGAGACAGTGTCTGCTCCGCACGCTTCTTTTTGGCGACTGAGTCCCCAAAACACGCCTTTAGCTCGTCAACAAAATGTTCCCACGTCGTAAGCGCGTCTTCGTGGTTTTCATACCACACGAGGGCGGTATCGGTCAGGGAGAACACCACATTGGTGAGCTGAGCGGTTGCATCCCACCCGTTGGATTTGCTCACTCGTTTGTAGTGGACGAGCCACTCGTCGGCATCTTCCCCCGCTTTGCCTCCGAAGGTGGGTGGAACTCGGTAGTATGGCAGTGGACTGCTAGGCGCTGCCCTCGGAGTGGCTTCTTCTTCCGGCATGTCGAAGATGGTCACGGCTGATGGCGGGAGGCCGGCAAGTCGACGGCTTCGACGAAGCTGCGGCAGTGATGGTTCCGTTGTTGTGAGCGATACCCCGCACCTCCACCACTTTGTTGCGTGCGAAGGAGACCGTTTGTAACCCTTACGGATGAAGGGCACCGTTTACTTTAAGTCGCGAAGGCGAGCGCAAGAGCGGTCAGCTGGTTTATCAACTGAGCGTCGTCCTCTTCTTCCTTCCTCCACACGGGACCGCAAGCACGTTCACTGCTCTTCGTTTTCTTCATGCGTAACAATATGCAACTGCCAAACACGCAGAGGAGGTTGCTAATCATGAAGATGCAAGCAAACATCATGCATGTATAGTACACTGATGTGGCAACAGCAGTGTAACAGTAGTATGACACAACATAAAATTAAACCCCATATAAGTGAGTACCATTACAGGTCATCCTACACCTAGAAAAGCTGAACTGAACGCAGTCAAAGCAGCACTTGCAGTGCAAATTACACCCTGCACCACACCCTGCACACCTGCATGGATTCACCAGAAACTGTCTGGACCTGCACATCACATGAGATTGTCAGGAAAATCTGGAGATTGACACGCCACTTGAAAGCACATGGCCAAGAATTAAATTACAGGATACATAGCCATGCAGATATTCCAGGATACTAGTGGGCTTATTTATAAGTTCGACATAAGAACTGAAAACTAGACAAGTTGGCGTGTATTCATTATTAACTAAAGTGCCAATAGACAACAGACAAGAACGAAACGCTCTGTGTGTTCACTTCGTTCTTGTCCATCGTATTTCTGTTGCACTATAGTTAATGAATTCATGAGGCTGCACAGGTGAAGAACCATACCTCGGCCCAAGGGCCTGATTTCACATCCAAATCCATGCGTGCGCACGCACACAAACGCAAATGTTGCAAGGGTGCACAGCATGAAGCAGTATCAACGGGATGACACTAGATGGATGAGGGCTAACTTTCAGCTAAGGTTCATTGTAAAAATGTGGCGAGTTATTTAAATTACCAAAAAAAGACATCTTTGAAGCCTAGATAAAAATTGGTGCTTGACGCAGCCAAACATAAATAAAAATGCTACAGAAAGAAAATACAGAAAAATTTAAAGTGCAGGAAGAAAGTCATTACATTTGCCAATCCTGCATACCAGCACATCTCAAGAAACACTGTTCTTATTCCAAAAGACAGACTAACAGCTTGCTTATGGAAGCACACTCTTCCAGTCCTACACCATTGAAAAAAAAAACAAGTTTCTTGGAAGGTAGCCACATGCCCACTTGGTTATCACAATGTTCTTTCCCTGGACTTGTATATTTATATGCTTTTTCTCCGTTTACCATTTTTATGCGTGGTTTCATCAAGTATTAGATTTTAGTAGGTTTTATTGCTGTACTACTTTCTGGTAACCTTTATAAATCACTGCATTTTCACAATAAACCTTTGAATTAGAAGTTAGCGTACCCTGTTCTTACTGCTTTCACTATATATTCTTGCTACATAGGCCAAATAAAAGATTTCATAAGGTACACAGAAGCATCATAAGGGCCATTAGAGTGACTTGTTGCAGTCTGAAAAAATAAAGAATAGCTTAGCTGCAAACGGCACCGGATAACACATAGGACGAACGGGAAAACTGAGATGATCTAACAGCCAAAAGTTTAATGTACACACCGAGTAAATGCTGGCTGACAAGCAATAAACCGAGCATCAGTTCTGAAACACTCTCTCATGTCATACTCTTACTCTTTGCATTCCCTTCCTATTGAGCTGGTTCAATCATCCAGGTACGTTGGTATCACCTTCACTAGCAAGCTTACATGGTCAGAACATATCCAAAATCTGGTTACTGCCACTAATCAATCCCTGGGATTCATAAGACTGTCACTATCATCATCACCCCTGTGATCCGTCAACTAGCATATGAAACATTTATCCGTACTAAACTGGAATTCGCGTCGGCAATATGGAATCCCCATCAAGCGTACCTTGTTGAGCTACTGGAAGCCGTCCAAAATCGCGCAGCCCGGTTTATTACATCGCAGTATGACTATCGGCTAAGTGTTAGGAACATCAAATCATCCCTCCACATCCAATCATTGGCACATCGTCGAAAAATCTCACGCTTATGCCTCTTTCAAAAGCTCTATTACAATTTCCCACATTTACGCGACACACTTTCTTGCCACCCAACCGTACTTTCCGCCGTCTCTCCAACAACCTCAGTATTCAACGTCTTCACGGCTCTACTAAATCCTTCAACAGCTCTGTCTTGCCGGTTGCTATTGCAGAATGGAATAGCTTACCGGACCACGTAGTAATCGAACGTAACCCTACCAAGTTTCGAAACATACTAACGAACTTTCTGAGTATTGATGCTTAATGGATTTGACTTATTTTTACTACATCACACATTTTTAGTGCATTGGTTATTAGTTTTTGTGCTTGACATTCATTTGATTACACCTTCTTTACCCCTTATGAATGTTATCGTTATTGTTTGTTACTTCAGTCATGACTGAAGTGAGATATTTGTTAGACCTGGACGGGACAAAGTCGGCACATACGCAAACTATAAATCGGCTAATACAAACGTACCGAGGGACAGAACAGGACTTCCTCAAGGAAATCGAGAAAAGATACATCTCGCAAGCGCTGCCCGTCATACACCCTGACTACACAGGGCAGGTAAATGACGAATTAGACAGCAAAATCGGCGAGTCAGAGGTCAGGGCAGCCCTACAGAAACTCAATACCAAGTCGGCACCCGGACTAGACGGTGTAACGAATAAAACGCTAAGGAACTTGGACGATGAGTCTATAGCTAAGTTAACCGAATATATTAACGAATGCTGGGAGGCAGGGCAGATTCCGCAGCAATGGAAGATGGCAGAAATCGTGTTAATACCTAAACCGGGCAAGCGACTGCAAATTGAGAACTTGAGACCCATATCTCTCACTTCTTGCGTAGGGAAACTCATGGAGCACGTGGTCCTAGCGAGGATAACCCCCACCTCGAAGACTTCGACGCGCTCCTGCCCACGATGATAGGATTCAGAAGAAACCTCTCAGTGCAGGACGCTCTCTTACAACTAAAACATCACTTCATAGACGATTCTGGCAGATCGACAAAGGCAATTCTCAGGTTGAACCTAAAAAAAGCCTTCGATAACGTAACACATGCAACGATACTAGATAGAGTAGGCGAACTAGGACTGGGAAAACGCATGTGCGATTATGTACGCAATTTTCTCATGGGCAGAAAGGCAAACATCACGATAGCGGACCTAGTTTCGGAGGAGATCGAGATAGGCAACGCAGGTACGCCACAGGGCTCAGTCTTATCGCCGATTTCATCATTTATTTCATCATTCATCATTAGTACAGAAGGAGGTCCCGGAGTTACAAGGACTGTCAGGGGGACCTCCTATTAGTAATTTAACATTGCATGAATTAATACATTTTGGCAACATAGCAACGACAGACATCAGAAAACACGAAGTTACTTAAAAAGGGGAATACAAAAAGTTGCTTACAATAATTGAAGTTCGAAACACAGCAAATGAAACAGATACAGCGTATGAATAAATAAATATGTGGTAATTGACACGTTAATGAAACACAGGAATGACACATGTCAAAGAACACGGGGTTATTGCAACAGATAATTATAAATAAATATATGCTTACAAAACGCAAAGTACAAATGTTATATAGGCTATGCGACAAAAAATTTGAAATGTCTAAGAAAGGATTAAAAAGAAGACAAAGGAAGATATAGAATAACCAATAAATAAAGGCTGTCGATACAATAGGTAAGTACAGAATCATTGAAAACTGGGAAATAGATTTGTACACAATATATAGTTATAGTAATGAATCAGTAGCCAGTAGTGTCGTTAGTAAATATTTCTTCGTCTCTCTCCTGAATGTTAATGTTGTGCGGCAGGCTTTAATATGGGGTGGTAGTTTGTTCCAGTATTTAATGGCCGTAAAAAGGGAAGTAAAAATTCCATAATTAGTGTTCATTCGAAGGAGTAAAAAATTGTTGTTAGAGGAAAATCTCGTATTAGTGTTGGTAAGAGCAGAGTTATTAAATGCATCTAAAATTATTTCATCATTTAGTGTGCGGTATATTAGTAAAACCAATTTGAGCTGGAGCATGTAACGTAATGGTAGTATTTTTAAGGAACTGAAAATTGCTACTGCATGTGACATGTAACTGGAGAAAGTAATGATCCTCAAGGCTTGATTTTGTAAATGCTGTAGATGTATTAGGTGCGAGCAATATGTGTTTCCCCAAACTGAGATGCAGTATTGCAAGTGACAGTGAATAAATGCGTAATAAAGTGAAGTTCTAACGTTTTGTGGAAAATACGAGCGCATTAGGATTAGTACTCTTATTCCAAAGGCAATTTTTTTGAGACCATGTCAGCATGCAAGTTAAATTTAAGTTGGGGATCAAGTTTGACGCCAAGGAAGACAACTTCATGTGCAGGTGAGAGAACATGAGTTTGTAAGACGAGTGGTGGCGCGGGTGCGATGACGCGTTTATGTGTATGAAAAAGCATAAACTGAGTTTTCGAAGGGTTGATGTGAAGTTTGTTACTTGTGCACCACGCAGGTAAGTTGCTTAGGTCAGAATTTAGTCGTTTTATTACAGTATTTATGCATTTGCTATGAGTAAATATAGTCGTGTCGTCAGCATATAGAAGAGATGAAGTACTGGTTAAACGGTGAGGAAGATCATTAATGTACACAAGGAAAAGTAAAGGGCCTAAAAGTGAGCCTTGTGGGACACCCCTAGTGAATGGTTTAGTACGTGAAAGTGAACCTCCGAAATTTACAACTTGAGTTCTGTTAGTCAAATATCTGCGGATGACCGTAAGAGCTGGGCCACGAATGCCCAGAGCTTCTAACTTGTAAGAAAGGATGTTATGACAGATGGTGTCAAATGCTTTACTGAAGTCAATGAAAACTGAACCAACAATATGGGAGTTGTCAAGGGGATGTTTTATTTTGTCAGTGAATGATGTTATAGCTGTTTCAGTCGAATAACCTTTACGAAACCCGTGTTGGTCAGGCGAGAGAAGATTAAATTTGTGAAAGTAGTTTGTTAAGCGGGTTACAAGTAGTTTCTCAATGACTTTGCTAAAAAAAGATAGCATACAGATAGGACGGTAGTTTGAAATTAATTCTCTGTTACCTTTTTTTAATATGGGAGTTATTTTACCGTGTTTTAATTCATCGAGGAAAACGCCTGTTATGAACATGCAGTTAACAATGTGCGCGAGTACATCGGCGATATGGGATGATACTAATTTGATTTTAGAAGGGTTAAATTATCAAGGCCGGGACCTGTACTTCGTAAACTAGCGATTGAATCAGATACTTCTTTGGGTGATGTAGAGAACAAGTAAAATGAATAAGGGGTTTGCCTGAGTACTGTCTAGTGAATGATCATGTGTAGGACAGAAAAAAGTATTGAATTCATTTGCGATGTCAGTGGCTTCCGTTACTACCCTTGTTCCTGTATTAAGTTGGTTCAGTGCGTCGTTTGGTGAAGACAGATGAAGAAATGATCTAATGGTATCCCAGGTTTTGCGGGTGTTATTTGTGTTTTTAACAACCGTTGTCTCGAAGTAGGAACGCTTGGCTTCTTTCAAGAGTCTGGTAAGTGTGTTAGAATAAGTTATGTACCGCGACTTTACAGTTACATTAAAAGGTTGACGTTTTAATTTTTTGTGGAGGTTATCACGTTTTTTAATACTTTTTAAGAGGGATCCTGTTATCCATGGGTTTCTAGGGGCGGAGAACCAGTGAGTATGTTGTGTTAGGTTAGTACACTCCGAGTACACGCTTTTAACTTTGTTGTTAAATTGTTCGAATGCTAGGATTGGGTCTGTTATAGAAAGAATCGGGTTCCAGTCGACTTCAGCAATTTGACTAATGAACTTAGTGGTGTGAAAGTTTGCCGTTTTTATGTTTCGTTGGTACGGTGTGTTAATACTTTAATAGAACGAATATGGGATAGTGGTCTGTTATGCCCTTATGAAAATGACTGTTGAAATGTTGTTGGCATATTGTTGACGAACTGTTGACTCAATAGCCTTTCAACAATACCTCAACAATTATTGAAACCACAGAGCACTAATTCAACAGTAAAGTTGTTGGGCAGTTCACAACAAAAAAGTCGTTGACTAAATTCTGTTGGTATATTGTTGAATATTATTGAGTATTATTGAGCCATTGTTGAGTAATTTTTAACAATAAAGTCGTTGACTATATTCTGTTGATATATTGTTGAATAGTATTGAGTATTATTGAGCTAATGTTGAGTATTTTTCAACAATAAAGTCGTTGTCTAAATTCTCTTGACATATTGTTGAAAAGTATTGAGTATTGAACCATTGTTGAGTAGTTTCCAACAATGAAGTCGTTGACTAAATGCTGTCAACTTATTGTTGAATAACACTGAGTCACGAGCAATATTGAGTTTCGAAGTACATGTGAAAAACACACGCACATATGTATGTGTGCGTCTTTTGCACATATATGTTGCTTTACTGATCACTTGATCACCATTGCATATATACAGGGTGTTGTTTCACGTTACTTGAACCATAGACGTATATACACGTGTTTCAGCTAACTTTACTCAGAGTTTAAAAATATGCCTATGCACCATAAGACGATGCGACCAAATGCATGTTGCTCACTCTTGTACGTGTCACGCTATTCTTGTATTTTTCCTAAGTAGCTAATTAGTCAAGAAAATTAGCCATTCTGAATGAACAAAGTTAGGCGAAAAATTCCAATTAGAAAGTTCTAGAGCACTTTGCAAAACGTCCGATTAGGAAATTTCTAACTTTCTATCTATTAAGTGTTAGTGTTTTTCAGCTTACTGCGGATGCCCGAGAAATACAAAAAATATCACCTGACATACCCGCTTGCGCGCCGTGCGTGCAGCGCTCTCAAACGAGCATACCATCGAGCAGGGTGTGTTGCCGCTTAAAAGGCGACAGGGCAGTGACGAAGGCGTTGGCTGTGGTATTGATCGCCAGCGACGTGCTTCCCTCGCTGCGGTTCATGATGGCGGCAGACGGGTGTTCACACCGGTTAAATGGTATGTTTTCGTTTGTGCGCAGAAGGCTTAGGAGCAGTGCAATCATGACTCGCAGGCGGGCATGTCACGTGGTGCTTTTTGTATTTCGCGAGCATCCGCAGTAAGCTGAAAAACACTAATACATAACAGATAGAAAGACAGAAACTGCTTATTCGGACGTGTTGCCGACTGCAACTTTCTAATTGGAATTTCTTTCCTAACTTCGTTGCTTCAGAAGTTGGTTAATTATCCTTGACTAATTAGCTAATTAAGCAATATATAGAAATAGCTCGACACGCTACATACCAAAGGGAGCAACATGCATTTAGTCGCGTCGTCATAGAGGGCATAGAGTTTACACTCGGCCTAAAGTTAGCAGAAACACCCTGCATGTATATATATATATATATATATATATATATATATATATATATATATATATATATATATATATATATATATATATATATATATATATACACAGTTTGAGAAGACAAACGTCGCTACAAGCAGTGATAAACAACCGATGATTGGACGCATCCTGCATTTCTATCGGCGTCATTATAAGGGGCCAGTGCCCTGGCTGAGTGTTAGGAAACGGCATTGCATGCCTCCATGTTAAATATGGCCAAGGTGGCGGGGAACGTTAACAAAATTCAAGTCTGGGGTTTGACGGGCCAAAACCACGCTTTAATTATGAGCCGCACTGTAGTAAGAAACTCCATATTTATTTTGACCATCTGGGGTCCTTTAACCTGCACCAAACGCACAGCACACGGGCGTTTT
This sequence comes from Dermacentor albipictus, assembly GCF_038994185.2. Lineage (NCBI taxonomy): Eukaryota > Metazoa > Arthropoda > Arachnida > Ixodida > Ixodidae > Dermacentor > Dermacentor albipictus. The sequence continues at coordinate 140,476,122 of NC_091826.1, read as the reverse complement.
TGCATTTCAGCCCCATCGAAATGCAGCCGCCGCGGTCGGCATTAGATCCCAAGCACTCGGGTTAGTAGCGCAACACCTCAGCCACTATGCCACCACGGCGGGTGCGGCGGAGAAAGCAGTGAACATCGTTTTTACAGAGTGCGTTTCGCTTAGATGTTACCTGTTAGCGCGCTACAGAACGAAACGAAAAGCTTGGCGGATATGTACAACATGGTGCTCATATTTCACATGGAGGCCAAATTCTTTTCTGTGACCTAGACGGAGTGCTGGCGAATGTGTTAGGAATGTGCTCGGCCAACAAGCACAATCTGCGCTGCTATACGTTCTCGTTGACAACTTGCACAGCGCAGAGGCACACGCACAAATGTTTAAAGAATGGGACGACAGACCGCCTGCAGTTTGCCATGACGTCGAAATAAGAAGCACAAATACCGACGTTTCTGTACTTTTGTGGTCAATAGTTCAATTCGCATGGTTGCGGCACGCATTACTTTTTTTAAAAATTCCAAACGACGAAAACTGTGCGCGCAAAAATTAGCACGGCGTTTGCGACGTTTGAATTTGGCGCCTTTTCCCGCGCATCCCATTAGCTCCGGCCGGTGCACTGCGTTACTGCGCCAAAGAAAGTAGTTCATCAAAGAAGCGAAGCAAAAAACTTTCATACACTTGCAAATCGCAACAATTGTTCAGTATTAACATGAAATTACAGAATGTGTTATCAAATGGTACAATTCATGATAATATAGGCGTGTATTTGTATGAGTGTACAGGTATAATTGCGCGTTTGGGCTGTTGCTGCTGGCACATTTCGGCGAGTGCGTGCACGCTGTTTGCTTGAGAGCTTCCTGCGTTTTCTGCGTTCTTTGTGTGCTTCGCTGTGACATCTTTGGAATATTCCTGCGTGTTGCTCGCTTTTTATGGGCTTGTTGCCTCGAAGATCGCCATGATCGCCTCCGGCTCAGCGACATTAACGGTGAGTGAGTGTTGCGAATTTCCCTTGTTCGTGCATTGCGATCGACGCGGTGAACGGAAGCGCGGGAATTATTTCAGCGCTTGTGCGTGTCTTCCGCGCGCCTCTTTTCTAGTTTTCATTCCTAGTACTATCCTTCCATTGCCAGAATTGGTTGTACAGCACTAGATTCGTGGTATATAACATGGAGCTTTGTCCTGGTTTAACTTTGCACTCCGCTTGTGGTGACGTAAGGCAGCTATGTGGTGCCAGCTAAAACAGGGCATGTTGTACGCCATGATTTCTGTTACGGTGTTCGAGCACCGATTGAGTTAGCCTTATTAATGAGCGCGAAACAATGCGACGTGAAACCATCCGATCTGTACTGTAATCGGAAGATATTTCGTTTGCGCCACGCTAGTACAAGGCGTATGAGTCAGCTGTAGCAACGGAGGGGGGGGGGATCAGCGAAAATCTATTCCCTTCAGGATCGAGTGACTCCGCGGTGCTTCAACGTCACTATCTGACACGCCGTGCGGCCGATGTTCGCGCTATCGGAAAACACAGAGGAGGCTGTCGCGCAATAATAATAAAGAATTTGAAGGGTGTACATGTGATTCTATGCGATACGTGAGATACAATAGAGGGGGATGCCACAGATTGCTGCGAAATCATCGAGTTATCATCATCATCATCATCAGCCTGGTTACGCCCACTGCAGGGCAAAGGCCTCTCCCATATTTCTCCAACAACCCCGGTCATGTACTAATTGTGGCCATGCCGTCCCTGCAAACTTCTTAATCTCATCCGCCCACCTAACTTTCTGCCGTCCCCTGCTACGCTTCCCTTCCCTTGGAATCCAGTCCGTAACCCTTAATAACCATCGGTTATCTTCCCTCCTCATTACATGTCCTGCCCATGCCCATTTCTTTTTCTTGATTTCAACTAAGATGTCATTAACTCGCGTTTGTTCCCTCACCCAATCTGCTCTTTTCTTATCTCTTAACGTTACACCTATCATTCTTCTTCCCATAGCTCGTTGCGTCGTCCTCAATTTCAGTAGAACCCTTTTCGTAAGCCTCCACGTTTCTGCCCCGTAGGTGAGTACTGGTAAGACACAGCTATTATACACTTTTCTCTAGAGGGATAATGGCAACCTGCTGTTCATGATCTGAGAATGCCTGCCAAACGCACCCCAGCCCATTCTTATTCTTCTGATTATTTCTGTCTCATGATCCGGATCCGCAGTCACTACCTGCCCTAAGTAGATCTATTCCCTTACGACTTCCAGTGCCTCGCTGCCTATTGTAAACTGCTGTTCTCTTCCGAGACTGTTAAACATTACTTTAGTTTTCTGCAGATTAATTTTTAGACCCACTCTTCTGCTTTGCCTCTCCAGGTCAGTGAGCATGCATTGCAGTTGGTCCCCTGAGTTACTAAGCAAGGCAATATCATCAGCGAATCGCAAGTTACTAAGGTATTCTCCATTAACTTTTATCCCCATTTCTTCCCAATCCAGGTGTCTGAATACCTCCTGTAAACACGCTGTGAATAGCATTGGAGAGATCGTATCTCCCTGCCTGACGCCTTTCTTTATTGGGATTTTGTTGCTTTCTTTATGGAGGACTATGGTGGCTGTGGAGCCGCTATAGATATTTTTCAGTATTTTTACATATGGCTCGTCTACACCCTGATTCCGTAATGCCTCCATGACTGCTGACGTTTCGACAGAATCAAATGCTTTCTCGTAATCAATGAAAGCTATATATACGGGTTGGTTATATTCCGCACATTTCTCTATCACCCGATTGATAGTGTGAATATGATCTATTGTTGAGTAGCCTTTACGGAATCCTGCCTGGTCCTTTGCTTGACAGAAGTTTAAGGTGTTCCTGATTCTATATGCGATTACCTTAGTAAATAGTTTGTAGGCAACGGACAGTAAGCTGATTGGTCTATAATTTTTCAAGTCTTTGGCGTCCCCTTTCTTATGGATTAGGATTATGTTAGCATTTTTCCAAGATTCCGGTACGCTCGACGTTATGAGGCATTGCGTATACAGGGTGGCCAGTTTCTCTAGAACAATCTGCCCACCATCCTTCAACAAATCTGCTGTTACCTGATCCTCCCCAGCTGCCTTCCCCCTTTGCATATCTCCCAAGGCTTTCTTTACTTCTTCCGGCGTTACCTGTGGGATTTCGAATTCCTCTAGACTATTTTCTCTTCCATTATCGTCGTGGGTGGCACTGGTACTGTACAAATCTCTATAGAACTCCTCAGCCACTTGTACTATCTCATCCATATTAGTAACGATATTGCCGGCTTTGTCTCTTAACGCATACATCTGACTCTTGCCAATTCCTAGTTTCTTCGTCACTGTTTTTAGGCTTCCTCCGTTCCTGAGAGCATGTTCAATTCTATCCATATTATACTTCCTTATGTCAGCTGTCTTACGCTTGTTGATTACCTTCGAAAGTTCTGCCAGTTCTATTCTAGCTGTAGGGTTAGAGGCTTTCATACATTGGCGTTTCTTGATCAGATCTCTCGTCTCCTGCGATAGTTTACTGGTATCCTGCCTAACGGAGTTACCACCGACTTCCGTTGCACACTCCTTAATGATGTCCACAAGATTGTCGTTCATTGCTTCAACACTAAGGTCCTCTTCCTGAGTTAAAGCCGAATACCTGTTCTGTAGCTTGATCTGGAATTGCTCTATTTTCCCTCATACCGCTAACTTATTGATCGGCTTCTTATGTACCAGTTCCTTCCGTTCCCTTCTCAGGTCTAGGCTAATTCGAGTTCTTACCATCCTGTGGTCACTGCAGCGCACCTTGCCGAGCACGTCCACATCTTTTATGATGCCAGGGTTAGCGCAGAGTATGAGGTCTATTTCATTTCTAGTCTCGCCGTTCGGGCCCCTCCACGTGCACTTTCGGCTATCCCGTTTGCGGAAGAAGGTATTCATTATCCTCATATTATTCTGTTCCACAAACTCTACCAATAACTCCCCCCTGATGTTCCTAGTGTCTATGCCATATTCCCCCACTGCCTTGTCTCCAGCCTGCTTTTTACCTACCTTGGCAATAAAGTCACCCATTAGTATAGTGTATTTAGTTTTCACTCTACCCATCGCCGATTCCACGTCTTCATAGAAGCTTTCGACTTCCTGGTCATCATGACTGGATGTAGGGGCGTAGACCTGTACAATCTTCATTTTGTACTTCTTATTAAGTTTCACAACAAGACCTGCCACCCTCTCGTTAATGCTATAGAATTCCTCTATGTTACCAGCTATATTCTTATTAATCAGGAATCCGACGCCTAGTTCCCTTCTCTCTTCTAAGCCCCGGTAGCACAGGACGTGCCCGCTTTTTAGCACTGTATATGCTTCTTTTGGCCTCCTAACTTCGCTGAGCCCTATTATATCCCATTTACTGCCCTCTAATTCCTCCAATAGCACTGCTAGACTCGCCTCACTAGATAACGTTCCAGCGTTAAACGTTGCCAGGTTCATATTCCAATGGCGGCCTGTCCGGAGCCAGTGATTCTTAGCACCCTCTGCAGCGTCGCAGGTCTGACCGCCGCCGTGGTCAGTTGCTTCGCAGCTGCTGGGGACTGAGGGCCGGGGTTTGATTGTGTTGTTCATATAGGAGGTTGTGGCCAAGTACTGCACCAGGGTGGCCAATCCTGCTCTGGTGAGGGAGTGCGTTACCGGTTCTGGTCACCGGGATCAGGCCACACTCCAGGCCTGTTTATGCAATTTATCAACACGCGGATTTTTTTTTTAATCCGGTGGAAAATTGCCGGCACCGGGATTCGAACCACGGACCTCTTGCACGCGAGGCGGGTGTTCTACCTCTGCGCCACCGCTGGCAGCGGTGGCATCGAGTTATACGCCTTGCCAACCGCGTGTGTTTTGTTTTCCACCAGTTCGCGCGCATTCAGCTTTCTTTTTTCATCTTCGTTCGACGCCATCGACTGCTTCGCCCAAACGGCTTCGCGTAGGCGCTCTTAGCATTCACGGAAAGGCAGATTTCATGGCACTCCAGGTCCTACAACATTCAAAATAATGTAATTTCGTGAAATTGCAGCTTTTCGCACTTCAGTAAGTGATTGATTTAACAAAATTTTAAAATCAGTAAAGGAACGAGATGCCTGGCATATCTGCCTTGTCGTCCCACTGGGTTTCGAGGCGGCATGTATACGTTATCGGCAACATAAACATCAATAATTAGCATTGTTTCTTGTGACCATAGAAGTAGCTAGTTATGTCGAAAAGCTATTTTTGCTTTGAATCCGAGCACAAAAGAGTGAACAGATTGAAAGGGGAGCGCATAGTTGTGAACTAAATGACAACGCTTTGCCACAAGCTTGGAATAATGCATTGTCGAAAGAGCAGTTCTGTGAAATTCTTTCTTTGAGAGTAAGCAAAACTTCAGTAGCATCAGGTAGACGGGGAGTAAAAGAATGCAACACTGTGGTTTTATATGAAGGAGCTGCCTATAATATGTGGCCATAACAGTTCAGTAGATGCATGGAAATAATTTTTAAAATAATAGAGGGATGTGAAATAAATTATTTGACAAGCTCACACTGCCATTGGCAAGAGCGGCCACACTTTAGTGTATTCAGTGACTAGTTATTTGTATCCGTCCATTTATGTCAGCCTAATGGTCCATGTAGCTCTTTTGATTGTTGCTTTTGCTGCATCGTGGCTTCACATTTTAATACTGACATCTTTTTTCAGATTCAAAATGAGCTGAGAGACACCCAAGCTGGAAAGCTAAAGGTGAATTCTTTGGCCATCCATTCTGTAGCGTCACCATGTTCAAATACAGTGATGCAGTGAAAATGTATTGCAGGAAGCAGAAAAAACAACATTGCTGATGCAACTGCAAGGCATTTGCTCCAGTGATCAATTGGTGCAGAGTGCCTTCATTAGGAGACAGTGCCTTTAAGCACTCAGCTGAAAGACTGCAACTGCACCGGGACTGGGAGTGAATTTCAATGTCACTTGTGAACATATTAAAGATAGAATGTGCCTTCTTCAGGGTATATGCCTGATATGAGAGGGGCGTTCAGAAACTTAGTGTGGACATTAGTGGTCTACGTGAGTGCACATCTTTCTAGTTTTACCAGAACGAAGGTATGACCTATGTCATGCAGCAGTGCACTGCTAGAGGTATCAAACCAGAACAGCAGCACCCTTTGAGAAAGTTGGGTGAAGAACGAGCAGTGATCAGGGCTTTCTGCATTTCAAGGGCCAAATTCCAAAACGATTGATGCCGAGCTGGACGGTGTGAAGTGCCGGTCAACACATACTTTAGCCAGCATAGCATGAATCTCCTTGGCATTATGCCTCGTTAGGATACAGAAATTGCATCACTGCTCATAAAAAAATTGGAAATTGGGAGGTTGAGGGGAAGTGGCAGGGCTCCCCTCTGGAGCAGCCAGTGCATGCCCATTGCTATACTGATAATCCTACCTTAATGAGAACCAGTGATGCATGTTAACCTATTACGCAGTTAAGTGCATTCCTTGTTTTGTATTAAGGGGACACTAATGACACCCTAAATGAATTTAAAATAAAGCATCATTTTAAATATATATTTCTGTAAATTTCTTGGTAATTGCTTGATTATTAGAGAAAATAAAGCTCAAGGTTCAATTTTCTGAGTATCGCCCCAAAATTTTTGTGCTGACATCTCATTGTCACATCGTGGATTTCAAGTATTTTTACAAACTTGGGTTGTATTGTTTCAGTAAAAGTTCCGGATGGTTTTTATTTTAAGTTTTTGGAATACGATGAAGAACATATTTATATGTAAAAAAATTTGCTGCACCTGAACAGACATCATCAAAATCCATGGCGTCATAGCAAGCGGGTGTGGTAACTTCAAGGCAGCTCTGCCACCAATCTTTCCTCTAGCTGCTTTTACAATTTACTCAGCCTCTTGTCAGGGTACGAGTGAATCTCTTGAATTGTAGAAAGGTCATTTACAGATACATCTAAAATAATTTTTCTCTTTAGTGCTTTCTTGCCATAGTTGCTTAGGGGTGTTGGCACAGCGCCGCTAAGCACGAGGTCACAGGATCAAACAACCACATTTTGATGGAGGTGAAATCCAAAACAGCCCATGTACCTTGCAGCCTGATTTGGTAAAAATTAATCCAGAGTTCCCCACTATGGCGTGCCTAAAGCCTGTTTCACATGCAAGCGAAAATGCTTGCAAATCCTGCCGCCGCGCCGCAGAAATCGGTTTCAAGCGGTGGCGGGAGCGGCAAGGTTCGGGCAAGTTGGAATTTCATCGCAGCGGCAGAGCGGCAGCACTGCTTCCGAACGGCCCACCTCGACACGTGACCAGCGGAGGATTAGTTCTGGAAAGCCTGCGCATAGGACGATGTTTATTTACTTGCTACACGTGGTACAGGCAACATGCCAAGAGAGCTTTTCAACGAATTGTTGAATTGCTAAGCGCAGGATATGTATTTATAAAATAAAAATTTTAGAGGCAGGGACAACGCAATGCTTATGTTGGTAGTCGCAAACTACCGAAACTGGCTGAAAGTCCTGTGTTTTATGCCAGCAACATTGCTATTCACAGCAGCGGAAAATGCGCCGCGGCAATGCATGTGAAACGAAACTTCGCGAAAAGCTTTGCAGTGCCGCGCCGCTGTTCGCTCCATTCGCTGAATCGCTTGCATGTGAAACAAGCTTAGACATCAGATTGTTGTTTTGGCACTTAAAACGCCGAAATTTAATTAATTTAATTTTACTTTAGTGCTCCTTTAAGCGGTAGAATTCATGATCTCTGCAAAAACTCATGCTCAAAGTATTTTCCGTAAAGATTAAATAAACAGTAGATATAAGTGTCTATTTATATTTTGAATTCTGTGATACGTGATGACTATTCGTGGTACAACGAGACAGAATTGTAATACAATGTGTGACGGCACGATGATGCACATCGAGGAAATGACCGAGTCTCCCTAGAGGTCCCTGACATGGACATCAACTCACTGTCCACAAACTTCTGAGTTCACTCCGTGATCTTGTGCAGCCTGTGCGTTGCGAGTAGATTTATTTTATTGAGATTTAATTTACTGTCCTTGCGGCTTATGTACATTTCATACAGTGGAGTGGAATCTCGCATTACTTCTGGAGCACAGCAAGCGAACGTGATGTGTAGTGGTAATCTTAGTAATGATCGACAATCATGTCCCACTTCGAGCTCCTAATGCTGCTTGCCAACACAAGCAGCAGCATATGCCCAGGGTCGCATACCCGGTCACCTAAGCTGTTCCAACGGTTGATATTGAACTCTTCCCTAAACATAGCAGCCCAATCTCCCCATTAGACCATGGGCTACATATTCACACAAATGGATGGGACAATCGAGACAAAACCTGAAAATATGAAGTATCCCAAGAATGGTAATCACAATAAATAGTACTAGATGTGCATTAACGCAAGCTCTTGGGCCAGTTGGTGCATGATGAACTTGAAAAGGGGGTGTACCAACAAAACAAAGGACGCGCACACATGGAAAAGGCGTTAGACAGGGACGAACGCCGGTCCGTCCCAATGTCCGTCCATGTCTAATGCCGTTTCCTTGTGTGCGTGTCATTTGTGTTTCGCTGGTACTCCCCTTTTTCAAGTACTAGATGTTTGGATACTTTCGTTTATTATTCTTGTTTGTGCTGGATTGTTTTTTTTTTTAAACATGTGGCATCCAGACAGCATGAGAAGCTTGTAAGAAGTCAAGTTTAGCGTTCTAGATTTGCAATAGGTACTTTTGTTTTATTTGCAGTAGGGCTGTTGTGTGAATGTACTTGAGAGGCTTAAAACTGTTTTGCTTACATTTACTTAAACATGCAGGTTCACATAGGCTGTAAGAGTGCACATTCAGAAGGTTATCCTGGCCCAACTTACTATGGCCTGCCATGGTGGACCAGGAAAGTTTGCAAGGGCCTTGCTTCACCATGTGTTCACAGAGGAGGAGCTCATGGGCCTTTTGGGCTTTGGAAATAACACCAAGGGGCAACAGAGGCTCTTGACCCCATCAGGGTCAGTGCTGTTATAGGCAAGTACCATATATCCTTTCCGGTTGCATTTTTACATTCACATTTTTTTTTCTAAAATTATGAACTTGCCATTGGCATAACAAACGACTTTCATGTAGCCCGTGTGTGCAGTTGTGTGCTACAATAGCCTACCATTTGGAATGACTGTTCATATGATCTTAAGTGCCTAATGCCGCCATACTCAAATGCTTCTAAAATTTAAAAGCTGCCTTCACTGCCGAAAGTTTTATTATCTCCACCAAATAAAATGAGCTGCATTTGTGCATTAGCAGTGCTACTTGGCTGTCATTGCAAGGAATAGTTGTCTGTGAAGCACGCTCCAAATCTTTTGGCATGGAGGACATGGTTAAGTAGCCTGAAAGTGTTATTCTAATACACGAATTGTGGAGAAGCTATGCTCAAGTGTGGTTACTGCTCAGCTCGAGCAGGAGCACGTTCACCAAATTGCAGAAATCAAAACAGCTCTCCATGTTCTGAGATGTGAAACAGTAGTTTCACCAATTTTAAAAGACCACATCAAATCAAAGTTGCTCCTATCTTGAAGGAGGTCCATGTGATCCGACACAGAAACCTTTCAGCAGAGGGAACCTGAGTGGTGTGGCAATTTTCTTCTGGTAGTTTCAATCAAAGAAACATCAGGGACAGAGTTGCCAGCTTCACTGTCAACAGTACTATGTTTAGTGGATGCTTACTTATTCTAAGCACCTAACCTATGACTCGTATTTATTAACATGCACTTTATCACTTTGTATTCTAAGATATGAAAAAAATATTATGTGGCTTTTCCCCATATACTTCAATAAATGGAGAATAGGCTCGTGGGGCCTAATGTATAAAGCTTCGTACAGACCATCGGACATGTCCACTACTCCCATTCTGAAATTATTAGAATTGTTTCCTGCTTCCTTACTTCACCTACCTGTTAACAGGGTTATAACAGGGTTATGAACCATTGCCAAGTAGATTATGGGCTTAAATTTATCAAAAAGATGAATGGGCTTTTCTGTCGCTCTTGTTTAGCCCGTTGAGGATCACATTTTGGGGAGAAATATGCCTCTAATTTAGGAGTTATATATCTTTTGTGGAGTGCACATACTCAAAACTTTGGAATTGAATAGTGTCCTATTCAATTTAGTCTTTGAATGGTCACTATTTGTAAATGTGAGTATTCTAATATTTTGAAACACCAATAAAACATGAAATTTGAGCCAAAGTACGGTAAATTTTCACCTCCAATAACATAGTATAGACATAAAACGTAAGAACTTGTAAGAATAGCAGACCAGGCTACGTTACTAAAGTAGCTGTACTTTAGAGGCTGTACAGCAATCATTTATGCTTACTGAAGAGTCCTGTGCATGTGAAGAAACTTTTTGCTGCTCCATTTGCGCTTTTAATAAACAGCTCTTCATAACATAACAATGACAGAAACTTGCTAACTTTAAGAATACTAGTATGTGAACCTCATCTTACATTAATTGTGATATCAGCTGTTCATTATTCAGAAGCTATCCAATATTTGATTTGCTTCTGGCATTATTCGGTTCAGTCTCAAAAATCACTTTTCGCGCATCCTTAATATTTTTATTGCAGATTTAAGTTCTTCAGGGCGACTTTCCGAGAAAATAAACTGGTAAATAATGTTTTTAAATAACAATAAAGTGGCAATACCATTTCAGTATTTGCAGTTTTACATGTTTTATTTTTTATGCAGGATAAAGCAGCATAGTTTTTTGTGTAATGAAACTTACAAAAACTTGTGGCAACACTCCCAAATTAGTGCAATGACAGACACCAAGGAGCTAAGTGAAAAATCAGTTTGGGAGAAACCCAAGGAGTGACGGCACTATAAGAATATTTTCTAGAAGTCTCAGAAGGTTGCAGCACCTCCAGTGGGATGCTAGGCAACACTTTGCTCTGAAAAGGCATATTTTTTCAGAACATTCCGTCACAGCCACAGATGTATGGCAGCGAACTCTAAAAGGGTTAAAGAAGTAAGTCCTATGGCATATGGCTCTTAAAAGACAGCATTTCTTCGTATCTGTCACATTCTGCATGTGTCATGCTAAGCAGCTTGGTGCACGACTACACGGAATCCTCATTATAACAGTAATTCAGTCGTTGAGGCAGAAAACATACTTCGCTGTAAGCAGTGTCTTCTTTAATGTTGAAAGTCCTAAGTCATTGTAAGGCGAGAAGTACGTTCCGATTGCATGTGAACTCAGGAAACCTAACATCAAATGAAGCTACACTCAATTCTAGTGACATGACACTATTGTATTTGGAGCATGGAAAGGCACAGTGAAGTGCTGCACATTTTAATTATGAAAGTTACAAGAATTTATTTTAGTTGTCAGTTCAGGTTTATTTATGAACGACATGAATTTTTTTCACCGTTTTGTTTCTCAGCAAGCAAGGTTCACATCTTTGACATTGAAGATATTCATAAAGTTATATTGCTACAGTGTTTTGTTCCTCTTTGCCCTTTCCTGCATTTGACACTTAGTGGAGTCCTGTGCCACACTAAATAAATTTAAATGGTCATGCTGTAAAGCTGTACCCGTGGAAAATTGGAATGAAGCAACACAAATACATAAATCAATTTCATTGTAACGAGGGCACATTGCATGCCATTCTTTTGCATGTGGAAGTTGCTTTTTAAAACTTGTTCTGGCTTGTTTTTGCAGGCTTCACGTGTCGCAAATTTCCTGGTACCAACATGCCCTATGTAAAGAACTCCGGCCTCGCTTCTCGCATGGGACCTTGCCCCTGAAGCAACTGCCCCTGCCCCTTCACCTCTGAAGAGCCCAAGTTGGAGAGCTCAAACCAAAACACAAGTGTTGTGCTCTTGTAACTCTCGACATTCTTATGTTTTATGTTAGTCTCCTGAAGGACCCAATTTGGATTTCTCAAATGAGCATACAAATGTTGTGCCTTTCTATGGCTTGCCATTTTTATGTTAATATTATTTATGTTAATTATGCTAGTCTCCTGAGAAGCCCACATTGGATTGCTCAATCCAGAATACAAGTGCTGTGCTTTGTTATAGTTCACTACATTTTTATGTTAGTTTTTGATATGGTTCCAGTAAGGATAGTGTTTCCTTATTAATATATTTTTTAAGTATCTTGAGTCATTTCATGCCAAACCACCCAACAATTTTTTCAAGAACTGTTCCATTATGGCAAACCATTTCAAGTTTGCTTGATTTTGAGTAGGTACAGCGAGAAAATGTTCGAGAAAATTTGCTTTCATACATACTCTTAAGTCATTGCAGGGCAACCAACCAGCGTTTTTTTGGCCATCACAGATATAGTTGAAGCTCCGAACTCTTGCTCCCCATTTATTTTCCTTCACAAAAATTTTTTTGAATTTTGGCAAAAATTTATTTTTCTTGCCCAGCTAAGCTAGAAGCCACTGATACACGTTTCTTCTGAAAGGGAAATTGTATGATCCAGATATTCAGATGGTGTTCATGTCAAGAGACTGAAGTGGTGACTGCCAAAATTTGCAAAGTTTGAATTTTCTTCTAACGTAGGGAAATACAGAAGGCACAAAATGAATATAAAATCAGACTGGTTGACTTGGTACAGCTGCAAAATATTTCAAGCCTTGGAGGTTCAGTTGACCAGCTAAAAAAACTAAAGTTGAAATTTTTTGCAAGCTTCGTGTTGAAGGTAAAAAATTAGCTTTGGTGGTTGGCACAAAAATGTGTCACCCATCACTACACAGCCGTACATGTCTGCTATGCATGTGACAAGTAACAAGAAGTTATTATTCTTTAAGTGCGATAAATTATTTTTTATAATGTTCATTTGTGGATCACACATACAGCATGAATATATGAAGCCATGTCATCTAGCAAGGAAAGGTTGTTAATATATTAGCCACAAGAACTACTCAACAAACTGACTTCCTTTTTTATCATTACTAAAGCAGGTGACGTCAAGCGCTGCTGCTGCAGTCTCAACTCGTATTTTTTTAACATGAACGCAAAAAGTGGTCGCCAATGGTGTCTGACCACATCAGACTGAACATGGCACGTATGACTTTCATAGATGAGCATGTTCCAGCTCTGAAACAGTGGTAGCAAACAACACCACAAGAATTTGTTCATACTCATGTAGGTTTTCAGTCTGAATTATGAAGGTGTTTTCTACTTGCATCATCATTGGGCTTCAGGGAGCAGGGCACAAAGTGTCCTGCTCCCTCTATGTTGCATTGCAATGCGACATGCCCTTTAAGATGCTTTGTATGAACAATATCAGTGCTCTTTCTGGATTTACTGTCTGCATAATAGCTGATATTTCTTTTTCTAAACTGCATGGAACATATCTTTTAGCACTGCAGGATTCCCTCACATATTTATTACGTACGAGGTCTGTTAGAAAAGTATTCAACCTTTTTTTGCGAACACCTGATGAATATGAAACAAGCACGTTTTCATCAGCCGCCCTTGAACCTTTGTGCGCATGCACGAATTTTTTCCCACCTGCCAATATTGTGAATTGCTGAGACGCAGCGTTTGAATGAGGTAGTACAGTGCTCTCGTCGGTTTTTTATTGCAAGGAAAATGGCAGAGCGACTGGAGCAGTGCTACTGCATCAAATTTTGCCAGAAACTTGGCGACAGCCAAGTGGAAACCATCTGGAAGGTTCAGACTGCTTTCGGTGACTATGCTATGAGCAGCACACAGATTAAGGAGTGGTACAACCAGTATAAAAACGGCCACACATCGGTGGAGAGCGAGCCACGCTCCAGTCGGCCATCAACATGCCGAAATGACCAGGTCATTGCCGAAGTGAACCCCGTGGTGATGCGGGACCGTAGTGTAACTATCCAAGAAATTGCGGAAGAGGTGGGCATCAGCACATTTTATCCACATTCCATTATCACCGAAGATTTGGCCATGAAGAGAGTTGCGCCGAAATTCGTTCCCAAGCTGCTCATGGTGGAGCAAAAGCAACTTCGTGTTGAAGTCTCACAGACATGCTGGATTCCACAAACAGTGACCCCAACTTCATGAACACCATAATCACTTGTGACAAGTCTTGGGTGTATGTTTACGACCCGGAAACCAAATCCCAGTCGTTACAGCGGAAGCATTCCACACCATAATCACTTGTGACAAGTCTTGGGTATATGTTTACGACCCGGAAACGAAATCCCAGTCGTTACAGTGGAAGCAATCCACGTCGCCAACCAAAGACCGCTAAGTGTGCAGCAACGTCAAAGTGTTGCCGACTGCTTTCTTTGACTCCCGCAGTGTGGTACACCACGGATACACACCACAGGGTCAAACAATCACTAAAGACTACTACAGGGATGTCCTCCATGGCCTATGTGATGCTGTATGGAGCAAGATACCGAAGTTGTCAACAGGAAGTTGGCACATCCATCACGACAATGCTTTTCACGCACTTGATTCAGACTTTTTTGGCGAAAAACCAGACTCCTGTAGTTCGACAAGCTTCTTGCTCTCCTGATATGGCGGCCTGCAACTTCTGGCTGTTTCCCAAAATCAAGGGGCCATTGAAACAAGCGTGATTTCAGACAAGAGAAGACATTATGGCTGCAATGACAGCTGAGCTAAAGTCCATTTGGAAAGAGGCCTTCTCGGAATGCTTCTAACAATGGCAGCACTGCTGGGAGAAGTGGCTGGATTCCCAAGGAGACTACTTTGAGGGTGATTAAGTTTCCAACGCTTCAGTTATGCCAGTTTTTTTTCTTCAGCCAAAGGTCGGATACTCTTCTAACAGACCTCGTATTGATATTTTATGTGCAATGGCTGTATGGTTTACCTGGCCCACACCAAACACAAGCCTCGTTGCATTAGAGCATGTGTCCCTTGGCAATAAAATGCAGACCCTAACACCACTTCTTTGTCATCTGTGTTGCATACGAAGCCGGCTTTGTCGTTTGCATTCCCGGCCAGCAAGCTGTGCGCACCTCAGAGAAAAGTCGGTGCTGACAAAATTTCAAAAAAGAATTTCTCGCATTTAAAAATGCCTTTTTTAACTTTACACATGCATAGCAGACATGTAGAGCTATCCAATAATGTATCACATTTTTTCGCCAACTACGAAGGCTGTTTTTTCCTTGAACATGAAGCTTCTTGCAAAAGATTAGAATTTTTTTTTACAGGCGATCAGCTGAACCTTCAGAGCTTCATATATTTTTCTGCTATACTGTGTCACCTGGGCTACCATTTTGTATTTAATTTCTGTCCTGTGAATTTTTTCTGACGAAAAAAAAACTAACGGATTGCAATTTGACTCATTTGTGCCGGTGCCAAAAGCAATTGAAGTATTCAAATATTTGAAAAATTGCCTATTTTGGCAGTTTCATCACTTCACCATATTTCCACGCACACCATTTGAAGGCCTCGATCAATACAATATGCATTTGAAAAAGTATTTGAAGCATTTGAAAAAAAAATGAAAAGCTAGAGGACATTTGATGTCCTCTAGCTCAGCTGAACAGGAAAACTAAACTGTCGCCTAAAATGCTACAAAATATCTGGCAAAAATAACTAAAAGTGAGTAACGAGCTTCGAACTCTAGTAAACATATGGCAATGTTTCAGATATATTTGTGGTGTCAAAAAAATGCTTGTCAATTCGGCATGGAATCTCGTACCTGCAAGTGCATCTGTGCCATTTTTAGAGTTCAGTAAAAACGGCATTTTACATAACTTTGTAAAAATGGTTTATTGCTATCTAAAATACATGAGTAAAATTGATAGGTATAAGTCGGCTTAAATTTAATATGCAACGAAACATCTCCAGTAATGGCGATGATGTGCCTTTCATGTTTACATAAAACCATATCTTCTGAATTCTTTCGTTATTTTTTGTGGCAGCGAATAAAATTGAAATGGAACTCGCACAAGGAGCAACTTTGCTGTATTCCAGCACATCTCTAATAGCTGTCTTTGTTTCATATGGAAATCTGAAGCAGTTAATATGAATAAGTCGCTTGATATGGAATTACCTGTGCAGGAACGTTATCATGGCAGAAAACACAACTGGATCATGCAACAGCAATGCAGCATAATAAACTGCTCCCATAAGCATCACTTATTGTGATTGCCATGTTTCAAAAGTATGTAAGGTTTACTGAAATTGGCGCACACCATTGAACCAACATATAAGGATTGTACAGTGATCCTTTTTCAGTTTTACAGATATTTAAGTTGTCTGCCAGGTAGCATAATTCTTGTTCTTGAGCTAGATTATTCAGAGGTGGACATTACTAGCACAAGAAATGAAAACATTAAACTGATTGTCATAAATTTATTAATTCACTTATAACATCACAGCACATATTTCAGTTTGCAAATTGTAGCCAGTGAGTTTTCAAGACATTCACTTGAAATTAATTTCCAAGATGACACCAGTTTCGAAATTTTTCCATAAATGTGAGAGAAATACATGGGCATTCCGGTTACTTTTGTGCTTCGATGCATAACAGTGCGTTTTGTTAAAAAAAGTAAGTGCTACAGCAGTGCATTTCTACAGCCAGTTTGATGGCATGTGTCTCGTTACTAGTGTCATTCTGGAAATTCATTCTAAGTGCATACACCTTGTAAAATTACCGGCTACAATTCGTAAAAACTTTATTAGGAACTGAGTTTTTGTTAATCAGCTGACTATGGTGTCTTGTTTCTCATGCAAGTAATGTTTGGCACTCTGTATCTAGAATTATGTTAGCTGCAACAGTCAGTCTTCAATAAGTTCCATGAAACTTAAAGATAACCACCCTGCATATATCAGGTCTCAGTTGAGTGCTGTGGGCACAAGCAAATTGTGCCATGGTTATAGTACCACTGGCTACCTAATAGAGAAAGCAAGTACCTTTTTTGAGTGTTCTTATTTACAGTCATGTCAGTCTGCTTGTACATTTTTTTATTTAGGCATTTATTTCTTAAAATTTATTTCTTTTGGTAAATGTGTTTTACTTGAGAGCCACACTGACTACATCTTCAGTATTCAATTTTGTTATGGTGTCAAGCTGCAGGAAGTTTGTACTGTGCGATAGTTTTTAAGAAGTTTCTGATCTCAAACTACAAATGGTTGTACATTTACACAGATGTGTGGTTACAAATAAACAGTTCACCTAGAAAAATGGTTTTTGTCTGCATCAGTTCAGCACTCTTGATTTTTCGGAGGACCATTCACTCTGACAATTGAAAAAAGTGGCATAACAGTACTGCTAGCAGTTTTACAATATAGTTTATTACAGGCAATCTAGGCGCATGCTTTTGAGCCCAGGGTGACAGGGGCCTGCGGTACAAAATGCCTGTATTTAAATTTTATCCCTATCCTCTCACAGCAGACATACCTCCGTTACATCAAAGGTAAATTATATGCAACATAGCTCAGCAGTATTTTAAGGTAAGTGCAGGTTTAAACTGCTAAATACCCAGTGGGGCATAAAGGGCTTTCAACGTAATTTGTGTTGATGTTCAACAGATCTGCAACAATTCTTTCATGGGGTTTCAATATTCACGAACTACACACTTCAACAATACCTCCATGGGCTTTCAATTGAGACTCAACACATCTGCAACAATGCTTCAATGGGCTGTCAACATTGACAAACAACACATTTCAACAATACCTCAATGGGCTTTCAATTTTGAGCTTCAACAATGCTTCAATGGGCTTTCAACATTGACAAACAACACATTTCAACAATACCCCAATGGGCTTTCAATTTTGAGCTTCAACAATGCTTCAATGGGCTTTCAACATTGACAAACAACAAATTTCAACAATACCTCAATGGGCTTTCAATTTTGAGCTTCAACAATGCTTCAATGGGCTTTCAACATTGACAAAGAACACATTTCAACAATACCCCAATGGGTTTTCAACATTGACAAACAACACATCTTCAACATTGTTTCAATGGGCTTTCAAGAGTGAAATACACCATCGTTTCAACGATATGCCAATGATCTTTCAAATTGAGAGGCCACAATGATGTTTCGACAAAATGTCGCGGACCAATTATCAACACTTGTCAACAATTTCCTCAATGATGTTTCAACAATTCCCCAATGATCTTTCAAGGTCATTTGTTGACGTTGACCAATAATATTTCAATAACCTTTCAACAATTTTTTTTGTAAGGGTGGGAACAGTGACTACGCCAGCACAATGCTCTAGGTGTAAGTTTGATAATACATGATCTATTAAAGTGTGAGATCGGGACGGAGGACATCTTGTGGGTACGGTTGTTAATGAATCTAGGCCATATCCCGCATAGCAGTTGGTATAATTAGAGCAATGACTATCATTGGGGTTAGTAATATCTATGTTTATGTCACCGAGGATGACAACATTTTTGTTTTCGTTTGCAATGATGTTCAAGATAGCATCTAGTTGAGAACAAACGTCTGCAGAGCAAGATGATGGAGAACGGTAAACTAATCCAATTATTGTGTTTCTACTGTTAGCTGAAAGAAAAGCTTTATCGAATTCCAGAAATACAGATTCAACGTTAGGGCAAGAGAAAGATAGATCATGGCGACGGTGATATGGATGGTTATCTTGGACAAGAATTGCTGAACCACCATACCGAACATCCTTACGGACACATACTTCCATTGTGTATCCGCGTATACCAAATGGCTTGCTATCAGCGTTTGTCAGCCATACTTCTGAGAGGCAAATGATAGTGAAAGGGTTATTTAGATTAGAAAAGAAATCTATCATGTTATCATAGTTCTTTGAGAGGCTACGTATGTTGAAGTGTATCAGGCATTTATGGGTGAGCCTGCTGTTATTTAGTGAACGTTTTAGTTCTTCTGAAGAAAAATAGATTGTTTGGAATATTTATTTGATTAGATGTAAAAACGGAAGGCTTGGACAGCTACGAGGCGATTAGCGAAAGGTCGCGTGTGCTAGAAAGAACGTACGCGCGGCCTGTCTTTCGTGCTTTGATGCGGCAGTTGTCCGTCCATAGGAATTTCCAGTTGTGCTGCTTTTTTAGTTCGAGGGCTTCAGCAAACAGACGTTTGTTGTCTTGTGTTAAGTGGTCGTTAATAAAGACCTTCGCCTCTGCAGATGGAGGGAAGCCGAGAGTAGTAGTGTTTAGTCGTGCTTTTCGGGCGTTATTTATGAAATCAGTCTTCTTAGTGTTTATCCTTCTTCGCAGGGACGCGGTGAACAATGTCAATGTCAGATGGTGCCACAGGGCAGCCAATCTTGTCGCCGATTTTTTGGAGAACAGCGACACAATTCTCGCCCTGTGTGGACGGCACACCCCGAGTCTCGACATTGTTTGTACGAGAATACTGCTCGAGGTCCGCTACCCTTTTAGCCAGCTTTTCGTTCTCCTTTGCGAGTGCTTTGTTCTCTGCATTCACAGCGTCACATTTTCCCCTTGATTCTTCGTACAGGTGGTTCATCATGCGCAAACTTTCACGCATTTCTGCAATTTCTTTCCGAAGGGCGCCAACATCGCGAGCAAGTTCTGCATTACTGGGCATAGCTAAAAGACCACGGGAGTAACCTTGGCAGCAGCAGGCGTGACAAAAGTTAAGAACAGAATGGTTAATGCCGTATAAAAGCCAAGACTAACCTGCGTAGCCAAAAAAGTACTGCATAGTGGTGTGTCCTTGTTGCCGCGGCTGCTGCTGCCAAGTGAAGCGCAGGACGAAACGGATCCCTTTTTTTGTAGTGCTGGCGGCGCCACGGAGCGGTCCAGTTCAGTGGTAGCGTTGCGAGGTGTCATCAGGTGGCCACGGTGATATCGACTGGCGGGGATGGTGGGTGTGAAGTCCACGTGCCAAGATAGCCGTATGCTTGTCAGCACAACGGCGGTTGAGATCAACGCTTGCCGATTACTGTGCTCCGCTCTGCGTAGCCAAAAAAGTACTGCTTAGTGGTGTGTCCTTGTTGCCGCGGCTGCTGCTGCCAAGTGAAGCGCAGGACGAAACGGATCCCTTTTTTGTAGTGCTGGCGGCCCCACGGAGCGGTCCAGTTCAGTGGTAGCGTTGCGAGGTGTCATCAGGTGGCCACGGTGATATCGACTGGCGGGGATGGTGGGTGTGAAGTCCACGTGCCAAGATAGCCGTATGCTTGTCAGCACAACGGCGGTTGAGATCAACGCTTGCCGATTACTGTGCTCCGCTCTGCGTAGCCAAAAAAGTACTGCTTAGTGGTGTGTCCTTGTTGCCGCGGCTGCTGCTGCCAAGTGAAGCGCAGGACGAAACGGATCCCTTTTTTTGTAGTGCTGGCGGCGCCACGGAGCGGTCCAGTTCAGTGGTAGCGTTGCGAGGCGTCATCAGGTGGCCACGGTGATATCGACTGGCGGGGATGGTGGGTGTGAAGTCCACGTGCCAAGATAGCCGTATGCTTGTCAGCACAACGGCGGTTGAGATCAACGCTTGCCGATTACTGTGCTCCGGTCTGCGTAGCCAAAAAAGTACTGCTTAGTGGTGTGTCCTTGTTGCCGCGGCTGCTGCTGCCAAGTGAAGCGCAGGACGAAACGGATCCCTTTTTTTTGTAGTGCTGGTGGCGCCACGGAGCGGTCCAGTTCAGTGGTAGCGTTGCGAGGTGTCATCAGGTGGCCACGGTGATATCGACTGGCGGGGATGGTGGGTGTGAAGTCCACGTGCCAAGATAGCCATATGCTTGTCAGCACAACGGCGGTTGAGATCAACGCTTGCCGATTACTGTGCTCCGCTCTGCGTAGCCAAAAAAGTACTGCTTAGTGGTGTGTCCTTGTTGCCGCGGCTGCTGCTGCCAAGTGAAGCGCAGGACGAAACGGATCCCTTTTTTTTGTAGTGCTGGCGGCGCCACGGAGCGGTCCAGTTCAGTGGTAGCGTTGCGAGGTGTCATCAGGTGGCCACGGTGATATCGACTGGCGGGGATGGTGGGCGTGAAGTCCACGTGCCAAGATAGCCGTATGCTTGTCAGCACAACGGCGGTTGAGATCAACGCTTGCCGATTACTGTGCTCCGCTCTGCGTACCCAAAAAAGTACTGCTTAGTGGTGTGTCCTTGTTGCCGCGGCTGCTGCTGCCAAGTGAAGCGCAGGACGAAACGGATCCCTTTTTTTGTGGTGCTGGCGGCGCCACGGAGCGGTCCAGTTCAGTGGTAGCGTTGCGAGGTGTCATCAGGTGGCCACGGTGATATCGACTGGCGGGGATGGCGGGTGTGAAGTCCACGTGCAAAGATAGCCATATGCTTGTCAGCACAACGGCGGTTGAGATCAACGCTTGCCGATTACTGTGCTCCGCTCTGCGTAGCCAAAAAAGTACTGCTTAGTGGTGTGTCCTTGTTGCCGCGGCTGCTGCTGCCAAGTGAAGCGCAGGACGAAACGGATCCCTATTTTTGTAGTGCTGGCGGCGCCACGGAGCGGTCCAGTTCAGTGGTAGCGTTGCGAGGTGTCATCAGGTGGCCACGGTGATATCGACTGGCGGGGATGGCGGGTGTGAAGTCCACGTGCAAAGATAGCCATATGCTTGTCAGCACAACGGCGGTTGAGATCAACGCTTGCCGATTAGTGTGCTCCGCTCTGCGTAGCCAAAAAAGTACTGCTTAGTGGTGTGTCCTTGTTGCCGCGGCTGCTGCTGCCAAGTGAAGCGCAGGACGAAACGGATCCCTTTTTTTGTAGTGCTGGCGGCGCCACGGAGCGGTCCAGTTCAGTGCTAGCGTTGCGAGGTGTCATCAGGTGGCCACGGTGATATCGACTGGCGGGGATGGTGGGTGTGAAGTCCACGTGCCAAGATAGCCGTATGCTTGTCAGCACAACGGCGGTTGAGATCAACGCTTGCCGATTACTGTGCTCCGCTCTGCGTAGCCAAAAAAGTACTGCTTAGTGGTGTGTCCTTGTTGCCGCGGCTGCTGCTGCCAAGTGAAGCGCAGGACGAAACGGATCCCTTTTTTTGTAGTGCTGGCGGCGCCACGGAGCGGTCCAGTTCAGTGGTAGCGTTGCGAGGTGTCATCAGGTGGCCACGGTGATATCGACTGGCGGGGATGGCGGGTGTGAAGTCCACGTGCAAAGATAGCCATATGCTTGTCAGCACAACGGCGGTTGAGATCAACGCTTGCCGATTACTGTGCTCCGCTCTGCGTAGCCAAAAAAGTACTGCTTAGTGGTGTGTCCTTGTTGCCGCGGCTGCTGCTGCCAAGTGAAGCGCAGGACGAAACGGATCCCTTTTTTTGTAGTGCTGGCGGCGCCACGGAGCGGTCCAGT
Organism: Dermacentor albipictus; assembly: GCF_038994185.2. Classification (NCBI taxonomy): domain Eukaryota; kingdom Metazoa; phylum Arthropoda; class Arachnida; order Ixodida; family Ixodidae; genus Dermacentor; species Dermacentor albipictus. Next base: position 140,453,878 of record NC_091826.1, on the reverse strand, counting down.
TCAGTGGTAGCGTTGCGAGGTGTCATCAGGTGGCCACGGTGATATCGACTGGCGGGGATGGTGGGCGTGAAGTCCACGTGCCAAGATAGCCGTATGCTTGTCAGCACAACGGCGGTTGAGATCAACGCTTGCCGATTACTGTGCTCCGCTCTGCGTAGCCAAAAAAGTACTGCTTAGTGGTGTGTCCTTGTTGCCGCGGCTGCTGCTGCCAAGTGAAGCGCAGGACGAAACGGATCCCTTTTTTTGTAGTGCTGGTGGCGCCACGGAGCGGTCCAGTTCAGTGGTAGCGTTGCGAGGTGTCACCAGGTGGCCACGGTGATATCGACTGGCGGGGATGGTGGGTGTGAAGTCCACGTGCCAAGATAGCCGTATGCTTGTCAGCACAACGGCGGTTGAGATCAACGCTTGCCGATTACTGTGCTCCGCTCTGCGTAGCCAAAAAAGTACTGCTTAGTGGTGTGTCCTTGTTGCCGCGGCTGCTGCTGCCAAGTGAAGCGCAGGACGAAACGGATCCCTTTTTTTGTAGTGCTGGTGGCGCCACGGAGCGGTCCAGTTCAGTGGTAGCGTTGCGAGGTGTCATCAGGTGGCCACGGTGATATCGACTGGCGGGGATGGTGGGTGTGAAGTCCACGTGCCAAGATAGCCATCTGCTTGTCAGCACAACGGCGGTTGAGATCAACGCTTGCCGATTACTGTGCTCCGCTCTGCGTAGCCAAAAAAGTACTGCTTAGTGGTGTGTCCTTGTTGCCGCGGCTGCTGCTGCCAAGTGAACCGCAGGACGAAACGGATCCCTTTTTTTTTGTAGTGCTGGTGGCGCCACGGAGCGGTCCAGTTCAGTGGTAGCGTTGCGAGGTGTCATCAGGTGGCCACGGTGATATCGACTGGCGGGGATGGTGGGTGTGAAGTCCACGTGCCAAGATAGCCATATGCTTGTCAGCACAACGGCGGTTGAGATCAGCGCTTGCCGATTACTGTGCTCCGCTCTGCGTAGCCAAAAAAGTACTGCTTAGTGGTGGGTCCTTGTTGCCGCGGCTACTGCTGCCAAGTGAAGCGCAGGACGAAACGGATCCCTTTTTTTTGTAGAGTGGCGGCGCCACGGAGCGGTCCAGTTCAGTGGTAGCGTTGCGAAGTGTCACCAGGTGGCCACGGTGATATCGACTGGCGGGGATGGTGGGTGTGAAGTCCACGTGCCAAGATAGCCTTATGCTTGTCAGCACAACGGCGGTTGAGATCAACGCTTGCCGATTACTGTGCTCCGCTCTGCGTAGCCAAAAAAGTACTGCTTAGTGGTGTGTCCTTGTTGCCGCGGCTGCTGCTGCCAAGTGAAGCGCAGGACGAAACGGATCCCTTTTTTTTTGTAGTGCTGGTGGCGCCACGGAGCGGTCCAGTTCAGTGGTAGCGTTGCGAGGTGTCATCAGGTGGCCACGGTGATATCGACTGGCGGGGATGTTGGGTGTGAAGTCCACGTGCCAAGATAGCCATATGCTTGTCAGCACAACGGCGGTTGAGATCAACGCTTGCCGATTACTGTGCTCCGCTCTGCGTAGCCAAAAAAGTACTGCTTAGTGGTGTGTCCTTGTTGCCGCGGCTGCTGCTGGCAAGTGAAGCGCAGGACGAAACGGATCCCTTTTTTTGTAGTGCTGGCGGCGCCACGGAGCGGTCCAGTTCAGTGGTAGCGTTGCGAGGTGTCACCAGGTGGCCACGGTGATATCGACTGGCGGGGATGGTGGGTGTGACGTCCACGTGCCAAGATAGCCGTATGCTTGTCAGCACAACGGCGGTTGAGATCAACGCTTGCCGATTACTGTGCTCCGCTCTGCGTAGCCAAAAAAGTACTGCTTAGTGGTGTGTCCTTGTTGCCGCGGCTGCTGCTGCCAAGTGAAGCGCAGGACGAAACGGATCCCTTTTTTTGTAGTGCTGGCGGCGCCACGGAGCGGTCCAGTTCAGTGGTAGTCACCAGGTGGCCACGGTGATATCGAGTGGCGGGGATGGTGGGTGTGAAGTCCACGTGCCAAGATAGCCGTATGCTTGTCAGCACAACGGCGGTTGAGATCAACGCTTGCCGATTACTGTGCTCCGCTCTGCGTAGCCAAAAAAGTACTGCTTAGTGGTGTGTCCTTGTTGCCGCGGCTGCTGCTGCCAAGTGAAGCGCAGGACGAAACGGATCCCTTTTTTTGTAGTGCTGGTGGCGCCACGGAGCGGTCCAGTTCAGTGGTAGCGTTGCGAGGTGTCATCAGGTGGCCACGGTGATATCGACTGGCGGGGATGGTGGGTGTGAAGTCCACGTGCTAAGATAGCCATATGCTTGTCAGCACAACGGCGGTTGAGATCAACGCTTGCCGATTACTGTGCTCCGCTCTGCGTAGCCAAAAAAGTACTGCTTAGTGGTGTGTCCTTGTTGCCGCGGCTGCTGCTGCCAAGTGAAGCGCAGGACGAAACGGATCCCTTTTTTTGTAGTGCTGGCGGCGCCACGGAGCGGTCCAGTTCAGTGGTAGCGTTGCGAGGTGTCACCAGGTGGCCACGGTGATATCGACTGGCGGGGATGGTGGGTGTGAAGTCCACGTGCCAAGATAGCCGTATGCTTGTCAGCACAACGGCGGTTGAGATCAACGCTTGCCGATTACTGTGCTCCGCTCTGCGTAGCCAAAAAAGTACTGCTTAGTGGTGTGTCCTTGTTGCCGCGGCTGCTGCTGCCAAGTGAAGCGCAGGACGAAACGGATCCCTTTTTTTTGTAGTGCTGGCGGCGCCACGGAGCGGTCCAGTTCAGTGGTAGCGTTGCGAGGTGTCACCAGGTGGCCACGGTGATATCGACTGGCGGGGATGGTGGGTGTGAAGTCCACGTGCCAAGATAGCCGTATGCTTGTCAGCACAACGGCGGTTGAGATCAACGCTTGCCGATTACTGTGCTCCGCTCTGCGTAGCCAAAAAAGTACTGCTTAGTGGTGTGTCCTTGTTGCCGCGGCTGCTGCTGCCAAGTGAAGCGCTGGACGAAACGGATCCCTTTTTTTGTAGTGCTGGTGGCGCCACGGAGCGGTCCAGTTCAGTGGTAGCGTTGCGAGGTGTCACCAGGTGGCCACGGTGATATCGACTGGCGGGGATGGTGGGTGTGAAGTCCACGTGCCAAGATAGCCGTATGCTTGTCAGCACAACGGCGGTTGAGATCAACGCTTGCCGATTACTGTGCTCCGCTCTGCGTAGCCAAAAAAGTACTGCTTAGTGGTGTGTCCTTGTTGCCGCGGCTGCTGCTGCCAAGTGAAGCGCAGGACGAAACGGATCCCTTTTTTTGTAGTGCTGGTGGCGCCACGGAGCGGTCCAGTTCAGTGGTAGCGTTGCGAGGTGTCATCAGGTGGCCACGGTGATATCGACTGGCGGGGATGGTGGGTGTGAAGTCCACGTGCCAAGATAGCCATCTGCTTGTCAGCACAACGGCGGTTGAGATCAACGCTTGCCGATTACTGTGCTCCGCTCTGCGTAGCCAAAAAAGTACTGCTTAGTGGTGTGTCCTTGTTGCCGCGGCTGCTGCTGCCAAGTGAACCGCAGGACGAAACGGATCCCTTTTTTTTTGTAGTGCTGGTGGCGCCACGGAGCGGTCCAGTTCAGTGGTAGCGTTGCGAGGTGTCATCAGGTGGCCACGGTGATATCGACTGGCGGGGATGGTGGGTGTGAAGTCCACGTGCCAAGATAGCCATATGCTTGTCAGCACAACGGCGGTTGAGATCAGCGCTTGCCGATTACTGTGCTCCGCTCTGCGTAGCCAAAAAAGTACTGCTTAGTGGTGGGTCCTTGTTGCCGCGGCTACTGCTGCCAAGTGAAGCGCAGGACGAAACGGATCCCTTTTTTTTGTAGAGTGGCGGCGCCACGGAGCGGTCCAGTTCAGTGGTAGCGTTGCGAAGTGTCACCAGGTGGCCACGGTGATATCGACTGGCGGGGATGGTGGGTGTGAAGTCCACGTGCCAAGATAGCCTTATGCTTGTCAGCACAACGGCGGTTGAGATCAACGCTTGCCGATTACTGTGCTCCGCTCTGCGTAGCCAAAAAAGTACTGCTTAGTGGTGTGTCCTTGTTGCCGCGGCTGCTGCTGCCAAGTGAAGCGCAGGACGAAACGGATCCCTTTTTTTTTGTAGTGCTGGTGGCGCCACGGAGCGGTCCAGTTCAGTGGTAGCGTTGCGAGGTGTCATCAGGTGGCCACGGTGATATCGACTGGCGGGGATGTTGGGTGTGAAGTCCACGTGCCAAGATAGCCATATGCTTGTCAGCACAACGGCGGTTGAGATCAACGCTTGCCGATTACTGTGCTCCGCTCTGCGTAGCCAAAAAAGTACTGCTTAGTGGTGTGTCCTTGTTGCCGCGGCTGCTGCTGGCAAGTGAAGCGCAGGACGAAACGGATCCCTTTTTTTGTAGTGCTGGCGGCGCCACGGAGCGGTCCAGTTCAGTGGTAGCGTTGCGAGGTGTCACCAGGTGGCCACGGTGATATCGACTGGCGGGGATGGTGGGTGTGACGTCCACGTGCCAAGATAGCCGTATGCTTGTCAGCACAACGGCGGTTGAGATCAACGCTTGCCGATTACTGTGCTCCGCTCTGCGTAGCCAAAAAAGTACTGCTTAGTGGTGTGTCCTTGTTGCCGCGGCTGCTGCTGCCAAGTGAAGCGCAGGACGAAACGGATCCCTTTTTTTGTAGTGCTGGCGGCGCCACGGAGCGGTCCAGTTCAGTGGTAGTCACCAGGTGGCCACGGTGATATCGAGTGGCGGGGATGGTGGGTGTGAAGTCCACGTGCCAAGATAGCCGTATGCTTGTCAGCACAACGGCGGTTGAGATCAACGCTTGCCGATTACTGTGCTCCGCTCTGCGTAGCCAAAAAAGTACTGCTTAGTGGTGTGTCCTTGTTGCCGCGGCTGCTGCTGCCAAGTGAAGCGCAGGACGAAACGGATCCCTTTTTTTGTAGTGCTGGTGGCGCCACGGAGCGGTCCAGTTCAGTGGTAGCGTTGCGAGGTGTCATCAGGTGGCCACGGTGATATCGACTGGCGGGGATGGTGGGTGTGAAGTCCACGTGCTAAGATAGCCATATGCTTGTCAGCACAACGGCGGTTGAGATCAACGCTTGCCGATTACTGTGCTCCGCTCTGCGTAGCCAAAAAAGTACTGCTTAGTGGTGTGTCCTTGTTGCCGCGGCTGCTGCTGCCAAGTGAAGCGCAGGACGAAACGGATCCCTTTTTTTGTAGTGCTGGCGGCGCCACGGAGCGGTCCAGTTCAGTGGTAGCGTTGCGAGGTGTCACCAGGTGGCCACGGTGATATCGACTGGCGGGGATGGTGGGTGTGAAGTCCACGTGCCAAGATAGCCGTATGCTTGTCAGCACAACGGCGGTTGAGATCAACGCTTGCCGATTACTGTGCTCCGCTCTGCGTAGCCAAAAAAGTACTGCTTAGTGGTGTGTCCTTGTTGCCGCGGCTGCTGCTGCCAAGTGAAGCGCAGGACGAAACGGATCCCTTTTTTTTGTAGTGCTGGCGGCGCCACGGAGCGGTCCAGTTCAGTGGTAGCGTTGCGAGGTGTCACCAGGTGGCCACGGTGATATCGACTGGCGGGGATGGTGGGTGTGAAGTCCACGTGCCAAGATAGCCGTATGCTTGTCAGCACAACGGCGGTTGAGATCAACGCTTGCCGATTACTGTGCTCCGCTCTGCGTAGCCAAAAAAGTACTGCTTAGTGGTGTGTCCTTGTTGCCGCGGCTGCTGCTGCCAAGTGAAGCGCTGGACGAAACGGATCCCTTTTTTTGTAGTGCTGGTGGCGCCACGGAGCGGTCCAGTTCAGTGGTAGCGTTGCGAGGTGTCACCAGGTGGCCACGGTGATATCGACTGGCGGGGATGGTGGGTGTGAAGTCCACGTGCCAAGATAGCCGTATGCTTGTCAGCACAACGGCGGTTGAGATCAACGCTTGCCGATTACTGTGCTCCGCTCTGCGTAGCCAAAAAAGTACTGCTTAGTGGTGTGTCCTTGTTGCCGCGGCTGCTGCTGCCAAGTGAAGCGCAGGACGAAACGGATCCCTTTTTTTTGTAGTGCTGGTGGCGCCACGGAGCGGTCCAGTTCAGTGGTAGCGTTGCGAGGTGTCATCAGGTGGCCACGGTGATATCGACTGGCGGGGATGTTGGGTGTGAAGTCCACGTGCCAAGATAGCCATATGCTTGTCAGCACAACGGCGGTTGAGATCAACGCTTGCCGATTACTGTGCTCCGCTCTGCGTAGCCAAAAAAGTACTGCTTAGTGGTGTGTCCTTGTTGCCGCGGCTGCTGCTGGCAAGTGAAGCGCAGGACGAAACGGATCCCTTTTTTTGTAGTGCTGGCGGCGCCACGGAGCGGTCCAGTTCAGTGGTAGCGTTGCGAGGTGTCACCAGGTGGCCACGGTGATATCGACTGGCGGGGATGGTGGGTGTGAAGTCCACGTGCCAAGATAGCCGTATGCTTGTCAGCACAACGGCGGTTGAGATCAACGCTTGCCGATTACTGTGCTCCGCTCTGCGTAGCCAAAAAAGTACTGCTTAGTGGTGTGTCCTTGTTGCCGCGGCTGCTGCTGCCAAGTGAAGCGCAGGACGAAACGGATCCCTTTTTTGTAGTGCTGGCGGCGCCACGGAGCGGTCCAGTTCAGTGGTAGTCACCAGGTGGCCACGGTGATATCGACTGGCGGGGATGGTGGGTGTGAAGTCCACGTGCCAAGATAGCCGTATGCTTGTCAGCGCAACGGCGGTTGAGATCAACGCTTGCCGATTACTGTGCTCCGCTCTGCGTAGCCAAAAAAGTACTGCTTAGTGGTGTGTCCTTGTTGCCGCGGCTGCTGCTGCCAAGTGAAGCGCAGGACGAAACGGATCCCTTTTTTTGTAGTGCTGGTGGCGCCACGGAGCGGTCCAGTTCAGTGGTAGCGTTGCGAGGTGTCATCAGGTGGCCACGGTGATATCGACTGGCGGGGATGGTGGGTGTGAAGTCCACGTGCCAAGATAGCCATATGCTTGTCAGCACAACGGCGGTTGAGATCAACGCTTGCCGATTACTGTGCTCCGCTCTGCGTAGCCAAAAAAGTACTGCTTAGTGGTGTGTCCTTGTTGCCGCGGCTGCTGCTGCCAAGTGAAGCGCAGGACGAAACGGATCCCTTTTTTTGTAGTGCTGGCGGCGCCACGGAGCGGTCCAGTTCAGTGGTAGCGTTGCGAGGTGTCACCAGGTGGCCACGGTGATATCGACTGGCGGGGATGGTGGGTGTGAAGTCCACGTGCCAAGATAGCCGTATGCTTGTCAGCACAACGGCGGTTGAGATCAACGCTTGCCGATTACTGTGCTCCGCTCTGCGTAGCCAAAAAAGTACTGCTTAGTGGTGTGTCCTTGTTGCCGCGGCTGCTGCTGCCAAGTGAAGCGCAGGACGAAACGGATCCCTTTTTTTTGTAGTGCTGGTGGCGCCACGGAGCGGTCCAGTTCAGTGGTAGCGTTGCGAGGTGTCATCAGGTGGCCACGGTGATATCGACTGGCGGGGATGGTGGGTGTGAAGTCCGCGTGCCAAGATAGCCATATGCTTGTCAGCACAACGGCGGTTGAGATCAACGCTTGCCGATTACTTTGCTCCGCTCTGCGTAGCCAAAAAAGTGCTGCTTAGTGGTGTGTCCTTGTTGCCGCGGCTGCTGCTGCCAAGTGAAGCGCAGGACGAAACGGATCCCTTTTTTTTGTAGTGCTGGCGGCGCCACGGAGCGGTCCAGTTCAGTGGTAGCGTTGCGAGGTGTCACCAGGTGGCCACGGTGATATCGACTGGCGGGGATGGTGGGTGTGAAGTCCACGTGCCAAGATAGCCGTATGCTTGTCAGCACAACGGCGGTTGAGATCAACGCTTGCCGATTACTGTGCTCCGCTCTGCGTAGCCAAAAAAGTACTGCTTAGTGGTGTGTCCTTGTTGCCGCGGCTGCTGCTGCCAAGTGAAGCGCAGGACGAAACGGATCCCTTTTTTTGTAGTGCTGGTGGCGCCACGGAGCGGTCCAGTTCAGTGGTAGCGTTGCGAGGTGTCACCAGGTGGCCACGGTGATATCGACTGGCGGGGATGGTGGGTGTGAAGTCCACGTGCCAAGATAGCCGTATGCTTGTCAGCACAACGGCGGTTGAGATCAACGCTTGCCGATTACTGTGCTCCGCTCTGCGTAGCCAAAAAAGTACTGCTTAGTGGTGTGTCCTTGATGCCGCGGCTGCTGCTGCCAAGTGAAGCGCAGGACGAAACGGATCCCTTTTTTTTGTAGTGCTGGTGGCGCCACGGAGCGGTCCAGTTCAGTGGTCGCGTTGCGAGGTGTCACCAGGTGGCCACGGTGATATCGACTGGCGGGGATGGTGGGTGTGAAGTCCACGTGCCAAGATAGCCGTATGCTTGTCAGCACAACGGCGGTTGAGATCAACGCTTGCCGATTACTGTGCTCCGCTCTGCGTAGCCAAAAAAGTACTGCTTAGTGGTGTGTCCTTGTTGCCGCGGCTGCTGCTGCCAAGTGAAGCGCAGGACGAAACGGATCCCTTTTTTTGTAGTGCTGGCGGCGCCACGGAGCGGTCCAGTTCAGTGGTAGTCACCAGGTGGCCACGGTGATATCGACTGGCGGGGATGGTGGGTGTGAAGTCCACGTGCCAAGATAGCCGTATGCTTGTCAGCGCAACGGCGGTTGAGATCAACGCTTGCCGATTACTGTGCTCCGCTCTGCGTAGCCAAAAAAGTACTGCTTAGTGGTGTGTCCTTGTTGCCGCGGCTGCTGCTGCCAAGTGAAGCGCAGGACGAAACGGATCCCTTTTTTTGTAGTGCTGGTGGCGCCACGGAGCGGTCCAGTTCAGTGGTAGCGTTGCGAGGTGTCATCAGGTGGCCACGGTGATATCGACTGGCGGGGATGGTGGGTGTGAAGTCCACGTGCCAAGATAGCCATATGCTTGTCAGCACAACGGCGGTTGAGATCAACGCTTGCCGATTACTGTGCTCCGCTCTGCGTAGCCAAAAAAGTACTGCTTAGTGGTGTGTCCTTGTTGCCGCGGCTGCTGCTGCCAAGTGAAGCGCAGGACGAAACGGATCCCTTTTTTTGTAGTGCTGGCGGCGCCACGGAGCGGTCCAGTTCAGTGGTAGCGTTGCGAGGTGTCACCAGGTGGCCACGGTGATATCGACTGGCGGGGATGGTGGGTGTGAAGTCCACGTGCCAAGATAGCCGTATGCTTGTCAGCACAACGGCGGTTGAGATCAACGCTTGCCGATTACTGTGCTCCGCTCTGCGTAGCCAAAAAAGTACTGCTTAGTGGTGTGTCCTTGTTGCCGCGGCTGCTGCTGCCAAGTGAAGCGCAGGACGAAACGGATCCCTTTTTTTGTAGTGCTGGTGGCGCCACGGAGCGGTCCAGTTCAGTGGTAGCGTTGCGAGGTGTCATCAGGTGGCCACGGTGATATCGACTGGCGGGGATGGTGGGTGTGAAGTCCACGTGCCAAGATAGCCATATGCTTGTCAGCACAACGGCGGTTGAGATCAACGCTTGCCGATTACTTTGCTCCGCTCTGCGTAGCCAAAAAAGTGCTGCTTAGTGGTGTGTCCTTGTTGCCGCGGCTGCTGCTGCCAAGTGAAGCGCAGGACGAAACGGATCCCTTTTTTTTGTAGTGCTGGCGGCGCCACGGAGCGGTCCAGTTCAGTGGTAGCGTTGCGAGGTGTCACCAGGTGGCCACGGTGATATCGACTGGCGGGGATGGTGGGTGTGAAGTCCACGTGCCAAGATAGCCGTATGCTTGTCAGCACAACGGCGGTTGAGATCAACGCTTGCCGATTACTGTGCTCCGCTCTGCGTAGCCAAAAAAGTACTGCTTAGTGGTGTGTCCTTGTTGCCGCGGCTGCTGCTGCCAAGTGAAGCGCAGGACGAAACGGATCCCTTTTTTTGTAGTGCTGGTGGCGCCACGGAGCGGTCCAGTTCAGTGGTAGCGTTGCGAGGTGTCACCAGGTGGCCACGGTGATATCGACTGGCGGGGATGGTGGGTGTGAAGTCCACGTGCCAAGATTGCCATATGCTTGTCAGCACAACGGCGGTTGAGATCAACCCTTGCCGATTACTGTGCTCCGATCTGCGTAGCCAAAAAACTACTGCTTAGTGGTGTGTCCTTGATGCCGCGGCTGCTGCTGCCAAGTGAAGCGCAGGACGAAACGGATCCCTTTTTTTTGTAGTGCTGGTGGCGCCACGGAGCGGTCCAGTTCAGTGGTAGCGTTGCGAGGTGTCACCAGGTGGCCACGGTGATATCGACTGGCGGGGATGGTGGGTGTGAAGTCCACGTGCCAAGATAGCCGTATGCTTGTCAGCACAACGGCGGTTGAGATCAACGCTTGCCGATTACTGTGCTCCGCTCTGCGTAGCCAAAAAAGTACTGCTTAGTGGTGTGTCCTTGTTGCCGCGGCTGCTGCTGCCAAGTGAAGCGCAGGACGAAACGGATCCCTTTTTTTTTGTAGTGCTGGTGGCGCCACGGAGCGGTCCAGTTCAGTGGTAGCGTTGCGAGGTGTCATCAGGTGGCCACGGTGATATCGACTGGCGGGGATGGTGGGTGTGAAGTCCACGTGCCAAGATAGCCATATGCTTGTCAGCACAACGGCGGTTGAGATCAACGCTTGCCGATTACTTTGCTCCGCTCTGCGTAGCCAAAAAAGTACTGCTTAGTGGTGTGTCCTTGTTGCCGCGGCTGCTGCTGCCAAGTGAAGCGCAGGACGAAACGGATCCCTTTTTTTGTAGTGCTGGCGGCGCCACGGAGCGGTCCAGTTCAGTGGTAGCGTTGCGAGGTGTCATCAGGTGGCCACGGTGATATCGACTGGCGGGGATGGTGGGTGTGAAGTCCACGTGCCAAGATAGCCATATGCTTGTCAGCACAACGGCGGTTGAGATCAACGCTTGCCGATTACTTTGCTCCGCTCTGCGTAGCCAAAAAAGTACTGCTTAGTGGTGTGTCCTTGTTGCCGCGGCTGCTGCTGCCAAGTGAAGCGCAGGACGAAACGGATCCCTTTTTTTTGTAGTGCTGGCGGCGCCACGGAGCGGTCCAGTTCAGTGGTAGCGTTGCGAGGTGTCACCAGGTGGCCACGGTGATATCGACTGGCGGGGATGGTGGGTGTGAAGTCCACGTGCCAAGATAGCCGTATGCTTGTCAGCACAACGGCGGTTGAGATCAACGCTTGCCGATTACTGTGCTCCGCTCTGCGTAGCCAAAAAAGTACTGCTTAGTGGTGTGTCCTTGTTGCCGCGGCTGCTGCTGCCAAGTGAAGCGCAGGACGAAACGGATCCCTTTTTTTGTAGTGCTGGTGGCGCCACGGAGCGGTCTAGTTCAGTGGTAGCGTTGCGAGGTGTCACCAGGTGGCCACGGTGATATCGACTGGCGGGGATGGTGGGTGTGAAGTCCACGTGCCAAGATAGCCATATGCTTGTCAGCACAACGGCGGTTGAGATCAACCCTTGCCGATTACTGTGCTCCGATCTGCGTAGCCAAAAAACTACTGCTTAGTGGTGTGTCCTTGTTGCCGCGGCTGCTGCTGCCAAGCTATTCAATCTGGCGCTAATCGGGCTGCCAGCCAAGCTACAACAAATCGAGGGTCTAAATCATACCTTATACGCTGACGATATCACCCTATAGGTTAGAACCGGAAGTGACGGGCAGATAGAACAAACGTTTCAAACAGCGGTCGAAACAATAGAAAAATATCTAGACGGGACAGTGTTAACATGCTCGGCAGAGAAATTGGAGCTGTTGCTGTACAGACCGACTCGCAGAGGTCGCAAACAATGCAACTACAGGGAAGATCTCACCCATAGAGAGGAGAGACAGTTAAAAAGGGCCGATGGGAACCCCATACCCAATGTCAATAAGATCAGGGTATTGGAGCTCCTCATTGAAGCCAAGGGCAACAACGGAGAAACCCTAAGAAGACTGGGCGGAACTGTAGCGCTAATCATGAGGCTAATCATAAGGATAACAAATAATCATAGCGGGATGAAAGGGGAAAGCACGATCAGGTTAATACAGGCCTTCGTAATAAGGAGAATAGTATACGTAGCGCCGTACTTAAAATGAAAAGTCGCAGAAAAGATCAAACTAGAATGCCTCATTTGGAAAATATACAAACTAGCCATAGGACTACCGATCAGCACCAGCATGGACAAGTTGCTTCAATTAGGCCTACACAACACGATAGACGAGCTCATTGAAGCGCAATGTATGGCACAATATGAAATCCTCCAATATGAAACCTCAGCAGTCATGCAGGCATTACGGAATAAGGGTGTAGACAAGCCGTATGTAAAAATACTGAAAGATATCTATAGCGGCTCCACAGCCACCGTAGTCCTCCATAAAGCAAGCAACAAAATGCCAATAAAGAAAGGCGTCAGGCAGGGAGATACGATCTCTCCAATGTTATTCACAGCATGTTTACAGGAGGTATTCAGAGACCTGGATTGGGAAGAATTGGGGATAAAATTTAATGGAGAGTACCTTAGTAACTTGCGATTCACTGGTGATATTGCCTTGCTTAGTAACTCAGGGGACCAATTGCAATGCACGCTCACTGACCTGGAGAGGCAAAGCAGAAGAGTGGGTCTAAAAATGAATCTGCAGAAAACTAAAGTAATGTTTAACAGTCTCGGAAGAGAACAGCAATTTACAATAGGCAGCGAGGCACTGGAAGTCGTAAGGGAATACACCTACTTGGGGCAGGTAGTGACGGCGGATCCGTATCATGAGACGGAAATAATCAGGAGAATAAGAATGGGCTGGGGTGCGTTTGGCAGGCATTCTCAGATCATGAACAGCAGGTTGCCATTATCCCTCAAGAGAAAAGTATATAATAGCTGTGTCCTACCAGTACTCACCTACGGGGCAGAAACCTGGAGGCTTACGAAAAGAGTTCTACTCAAATTGAGGACGACGCAACGAGCTATGGAAAGAAGAATGATAGGTGTAACGTTAAGGGATAAGAAAAGGGCAGATTGGGTCAGAGAACAAACGCGAGTTAATGACATCTTAGTTGAAATCAAGAAAAAGAAATGGGCGTGGGCAGGACATGTAATGAGGAGGGAAGATAACCGATGGTCATTAAGGGTTACGGACTGGATCCCAAGGGAAGGGAAGCGTAGCAGGGGGCGGCAGAAAGTTAGGTGGGCGGATGAGATTAAGAAGTTTGCAGGGACGGCGTGGCCACAATTAGTACATGACCGGGGTTGTTGGAGAAATATGGGAGAGGCCTTTGCCCTGCAGTGGGCGCAACCAGGCTGATGATGATGATGATGATGAAACTTCTTATGTATGCTCCCCCCTTATGGTATACCCCAACAAGGGCCTTTAAGGTTCAATAAATTATGATGATGATGATGATGATGATGATACACGAAAAAAAGAAGCAAAAATTAATGTGTGTTTTCTGACAGGAAATGCATACATTTCTAACGGAGCTCATGCTGACAAGATTCTTTCAGCATTTTTAGATCTACAGCGTCCATAATTTCTCTAGGCAGCCGATCTGCACAGAATGCTAACTTCTTCCTCTGCAATGCACGCTCAGATGTCGAGAGTGCATTGTAAAGGAAGAAGCTAGCATTCTGTGGAGATCGGCTGCCTAGAGAAAACATGGTAGCTGTAGATGCAAAGACACTGGGAGAATCTTGTGTCAGCATGGCCGCTGTTACACTTTCATAGATGGATGCGTTTCCTGTTGGGATCTGTATGGAGACACATCAGATTTTCCTTCTGTTTTTTGTGTAAATTCGATTTATTGCTTGTCGACGAGCGTTTACTCGGCATGTTCAATAAGCTTTCATTTGTTAATACACTTCATGATTGTCTTGGTCTCTAGCAGACAGGTGTTCATTCTTTTTAAAGTGAAGCTGTATATGCCTAGGCGAAACACTCGTGGTCCGATCACAAAAACCTTAGTTTAGGGGTATGAGCTACTGTTTAGGGGGGTGTGAGCCATTATTCGTCTTACATGATGGACGGAGAAATTTCTTCTTGGGTGGACATAGAAATGCTTATGCATTTAAAACATACATTTATCTACGCATTATTGCAAGGAAGGGACACAGAGTGGGACGGAGTTAACGCAAGATCATGATGTTATAATTATCTCGCAGCAAAAGTGTGGTGGGCCATCGGCTACACCGATAGTGACGTCGTTTCTCTCTCACAGCAGAGCTTCAGTCTCTTTGACTTCCCAATAGGTTCGAAAATGTGTCCCTGTATTTATTTAAATGAAATGGGCAGCCCCGGTGTGTCAATTGGTAACTACAGTGCATAACCGAGTCATAAATACTATGATTAACGCATTACAAAACACAAGTGCGTAACATAATTCAGAAAGACTTTGATGGACCCGCTGGATTAACACAATGAACCACTCATTTCACTTTCCATGATGGTAATCTTGCGAAGCGCGATTTGTGGCATTCCAAATAAACAATGCGAGAAACCCAAGCCAAACGTATGCGTAACCTTATTAAGAAACACAGACACAAAGAATAACATAGAAAGACTTGAATAAACCGCCGGAATTAACCCAGTGATAAACACTGGGGCCGCACATTTCAGCCTCGCCGTTTTACCATCTGGTGCATGGGCAGTAATTTTTTCTGTTATTGTTTGTTAAGTATTGCATAATGTTGTGTCAGTAAAACACATTGGGCTAGTTGGTGCATTGTATTGGTGCTGCTTTTTTTTATTTTTTTCTAATGTTGTACCCTTGTTCCTTTCGTAACTACGTTTTTATTCGTCCTCACCTAATACTCCAACCTTGCAGCCTGCGAGGTATATAAATAAATAAGTACATAAGCAATGTCATTCATTCATCTGCATACACCTCGCACCATTCCTTGCTCAACCAATGTCACTGTGCTGATGTCTCGCAGTCTGCATCTACATTAACTACCGTTCGCATTTCGGTATGGTTTGTGAACAGTCTAGTGCATAAAGATTACATGACATTAAGGTTGTGACCTATGCAGTGCATAAGCAAACCTTGTAAAATATAACATGTTGGATAGTTCAAAATAAGACTAACTGTCTATATAGCAGTCACTTTAACAGCATTTAATTGAGCCCTTGACAAAAACTTCACTTCGCATAGATTCTAACGCGTGCACTGAATCTGCAGCTTTCTTTTGCTTATTAATGTGGTCGTTACTGCATGGCCACATTATAGATTTGAAGACGAAGTTCAATAAATTCATTTATTGCAATATAAAAATGTGCGTAGATCACTGCGATTGCAACACCAGAACTTGATATAAACATGCACACTATAGGATGCAGACAAATGCTCAGGACAGACTCCAGAATGTTTGCATCCTGATACTTATGAAGGTGAACGGTTTCATTCAGTGGCTGTCAATGAGAGGGAGAAAGAAAACTTAATTGTGTTTGTGGAACAAAAACGCATTGATAAGCTGAGATATAGTCATTTCTTAACACTTTCGAAATGAATAATTATAGCTTGCTATCGACATTGAAACAGCCTTTCGACAGCAAGAAAAGGAATCAGTCTATCCAGCTCCGAAAATTGAATTGCAGGAAATGCAAGCATAAAGTTCTGCCAATACAATCTGTTTAGGAATACCAAATTGAAATAAACATTGCGACTTTCATTTGTACATTCTCTGGCTGAGCAATCTAGTTTGGAATGACTCCCATCAGCATGTCGTAACAATGTTCATCAAATACACGAAAAATGCATGAATAGCTTAAGAAATCTGGATGATACATATAAATTACAGTGCAAACTGCAATATCTAATACCATCAATATATGGTAATAATATTTATTTCCACAAAACAGGCTAACCGTGAGCGGCGTGCGAGGCTGAGCAGAAAGCTGAAAAACTACGGCAAGTGTGCCTGCCGTGGGCCTACGATTCTGCATTATGGATAGCGCGTATTGATATGCTCTTCTTGTCAGAAGTTCCGAGTATACTACCAGCGCGAGACACAGGAAACAAAATGGACGAGAAGCGTGACATTTAGAATGCTGTGTTGCAACGTGCAGGTTTCTACAAAAGTTACGGTAACTGCTCAAAACATTTGATGCGTCGGCTTTTGCGCCTTTAGAAATATTTATACAGGACTCCCATATATATATATATATATATATATATATATATATATATATTGTTACGTGTAGCTGTAACCCAATGCTATATACATTTATTCAGAGGAAGCTAACGGAAGGCCACAATGGCGATGCTATATCAAGCGGGGCCCATGTCGTCTTCTTCCTCCTCAGTGCAGCCTCACTGTGGCGGCTGTTCCGTAGCATCATCCCCGGCAGTAGAAGCACCGTCCCGGTGCTTAATCTACACATCCGCGGTGAAAGGTGTCTGGTGTGGCTTTAGTCTCGCCGCGTGAACGATGTCACTTGGAGCTGACGATGACGCTGACAGGTCGGCGGGGATGACTTCACATGTGACATCGGTCACTGGTCGCACCACACGGTATGGGCCGCGACAGCAGCTTTTCAGAAAGGCCCACACGTCGAACGGGTGACCAGGGAAGCACCAGAAAACCCGGAGTAAAGTGCACGTCGAGATGTTGGCAATCATAGAGGCGTCTCTGATGCTCCTGTGAGGCCTCGAGACGGGTGCGGGCGAGCTGGCGCGCGTGGTCGGCGTGTGCGATCGCATCGCGGGCGTATTCAGCGGCTGAACATGTGGCCGAGTGCAACAAACTGTCTAAGGGCAACGCAGATTCTCGGCCATATAGGAGATAGAATCGTGAATAGCCGGCGGTGTCGTGACGCGATGAATTATATGCGAACGTCACATATGGCAAGTGAAGATCCCAGTCGTGGTGGTCGGTCGCAACGTACTTCGAAAGCATGTCGGTGATGGTCCGGTTGAGGCACTCCGTGAGGCCGTTGGTCTGTGGGTGGTAGGACGTGCTGAACTTGTGCTTAGTCGAGCAGAAGCGGAAGATGTCCTCGACGACTGCCGACAGAAAGCTGCGGCCACGGTCAGTGAGTGCACCGTGCACTAAAATCATGTCATAGAGCAGAAAGTCAGCAACGTCAGTAGCACAACTTGTCGGAAGGGCTCTGCTGATTGCTTACCGCGTAGCATAATCAGTAGCGACGGCGACCCATTTATTTCCGGAGCCCGAGAGAGGAAATGGTCTAAGCAGGTCTAGACCAACACGGAAAAAGGGTTCCGGTGGGATGTCGATCGGCTGGAGACATCCAGCTGGAGGTGAGGAGGGCTTCTTCCGGCGCTGACAGGGCTCACAAGCGGCAACGTAGCACCGCACGGAGCGGGCGAGACCCGGCCGAAAGAATCGACGGCGCACACGGTCGTATTTGCGCGAGACGCCCAAGTGTCCAGCCACGGGAGCGTCGTAAAGCTTTTGGAGGACAGTCGAACGCAGGTGCGATGAAATTACGAGCAGAAGGTCAAGGCAGTGTGGATCGAGATTGCGGCGGTTTAATGTCCCCTCCTTAAGGAGAAACATCCGGGGAGAGGCGTCCCCAGGCGTTGACTCGGGATGGTCGATGAGGGCTCGTAATGAGGGATCGCGGCGTTGCTCGTTGCCGGTTTCAAGCAACTGGGACACAGAGAAAACGCAAGCGATGGCGTCCGCATCAGCCGGTTCATCGACGGGGTAGCGGGACAAACAATCGACATCCTGGTGCAAGCGTCCCGTCTTATATTCCACGGAGACGGTATATTCTTGCAAGCGTAATGCCCAGCGAGGGAGTCGTCCTGTGGGGTCCTTAAGCGAGGATAGCCAGCAAAGCGCGTGGTGACCAGTGATGACACAGAAGGGGCGTCCATACAAGTATGGTCGAAACTTCGTAACAGCCCACACAAGAGCGAGGCACTCGCGCTCTGTGATTGAATAATTGCGCTCGGCGGGTGATAGAAGTCGGCTGACACGATCATGTCCACGCTGGCGTTGTGCTAACGCTGCTCCTATGCCGTGACCACTGGCATCAGTTCGTACTTCCATTGAGGCAGACGGATCAAAGTGGGCCAAAATTGGAGGCGTGGTAAGGAGAGTAGTGAGCTGCGAAAAAGATGCGGCATTGTCAGGTCCCCAAGAAAATGGAGCGTCTTTCTTCAAGAGGTCGGGAAGGGGACGTGCGATGGTCGCAAAATCCTTCACAAAGCGTCGGAAATAAGAGCACAGCCCCGCGAAACTGTGAACGTCCTTGGTAGACATCGGAACAGGAAAGTTCGTAACGGCGAGAATTTTGTCCGGATCAGGTCTCACGCCTCGGGCGTCTACGGGGTGCCCAAGGACGGTGATTTGGCGGCGAGCGAAATGACATTTTGACGAGTTCAGCTGGAGACCAGCACGGCGGAACGCGTCAAGAATCACTGAAAGACGGTCTAGATGCGTGTCAAATGTGGGCGAAGAAACGATGACGTCGTCCAGATAGCACAAACAGGTGGACCACTTGAACCCCCGAAGCAAAGAGTCCATCATTCGTTCGAAGGTGGCGGGCGCGTTACAGAGACCGAAAGGCATCACCTTGAACTGATAAAGGCCGTCAGGGGTAACAAATGCAGTCTTCTCTCGGTCCATGTCGTCGACGGATATCTGTCAGTAGCCGGACCGTAAGTCGATAGAAGAAAAATAGGTGGCACCGTACAGGCAGTCTAGAGCGTTATCAATACGTGGCAAAGGGTACACGTCGTTTTTTTTGTGATTTTGTTGAGGTGGCGATAATCTACACAAAAACGCCACGTTCCATCCTTCTTTTTGACAAGTACGACGGGGGAAGCCCAAGGACTACAGGAAGGCTCGATAATGTCCTTTACAAGCATCTTTTTGACTTCCTGCTGGATAACAGCTCGTTCGGACGCAGAAACACGATATGGACGTCGGTGAATAGGGTTTGCATCGCCAGTGTTTATGCGATGGGTCACGATGGACGTTTGACCTAAGGGTCGATTGTCAAAGTCAAAAATGTCGCGATAGCCTTCAAGAACGCGGCAAAGAGCTTCAGCTTGAGCAGGTGTAAGGTCAGAGGAAACCATATTCTCAATGTCGACGTCAGTACCGTGCGATGACGTCACGGTATAGGCTGAGCTGTGATGATCTTCCACTGCGAATGGCTCGATCTCATCATCCTGCGAAGCGCTAATTATAGCCAATGAAATCCCCTGAGGCAGAACATGCGCGATTAGCGTGAAATTGACAAGGGGAAGGCAGGTGCGGTTGCCAGTAATTGTCAGCACAGTGTGCGGCACGGTAACACCATGTGTAAGTGTAAGTGCCGGAATTGGTGCGACCACATAATCACCATCAGGTACAGCTGGTGAGGACAACAAGTCGACGTGTGTTACAGAGTGGGGCGGTAGGCGAATAAAATCCATGCAGCTCAAACGGCGTGGAGGCGGGTCCACAGGGTCGGCAAGAAGAGGCAAGTCAAGGCGAAGTGAGCCGGCCGGACAGTCAATGAGGGCAGAATGATTGGCAAGGAAATCCAGACCGAGAATGAGTTCGTGAGGGCAATGCTCGATGTCGGTAAAAAGAACGATGGTGTGTCTCTCAGCAATGGTGAGTCGGGCAGAGCACATGCCAACAATAGCAACAGTCCCTCCGTCGGCGACTTGTACAACTCGGTTCGGGGCGGGCGTCAGAGCCTTCTTGAGCCGACGGCGAAGAACAGCACTCATATTGGACACATGCGCCCCGGTGTCAATCAACGATCACACAAGGACATTGTCGACGAGAACGTCGAAAATATTCTTGTTCGTGGGTAATGTGAAGCGAGGATTTCGTGCCAATGTCGTCATTGCAGCTTCACCAATTCCGAATACTGCACATGCGGTGAAGGTAGCTATAGGAACTTGTAGACTGGTAATCTTGTAGATTGTTGCAGCGCAGGCAGAACGAAACCGTCATAGAAGGCAGATGAGACAACACACGGCGTTGAGATACCGTTTACGTGCGCCATGGAGGAAGGAAACTGAGGAGAGGCCCTACCTCTTCCACGCGCCAGGAGAGAAGTGTGGAGGAAATGACGTAGTAGGTTCTCCTTTGTTTTGCTGTTATTTTATTTCTTTGCTGTAGCGGCCCCACTTGTCGAGCCACAATGGCGGCTTCGTTATTCTTCTGTGCGCTCACAGCTGTTGCTCCATAGGTTTCGTACCGTGGCAAAGGCGCCGTGCGGGCAGGTTTGCGTTGGTCTCGGTGTTTTGTTGCCCTGCGTTAGCTGGAACCTGCTCTCCCGGATTTTGCTGTGGCCAGGTGGGACACGAGGAACTAAAGTTCGTGAAATGAACGCGCATGCAACGCTGTACGCAATGTACCGCGCCACGGCAATGGCAACGGACGAAGGAATATAGACAACCGCACGCCAAGTTTCATCCTAGACGCCAGCGCTCGTTTCTCCCCTGGCGGCACGATTTCATCTCCAACGGGTGTAGGTTTTCGCCGCCGCTTCCCTTCACGATCGCGCCCGCGTACAGTTCGCGCTGCGCGTGAAACGTCTCTTGTTTGCAACGGCGTCTCTTCGGATGACTGGAAATTATGATTGTGTTGTTAACTGTCACGACAGCAATGCAAACACGAAAGGGTTGATGCCACCAGTGAAATTCTGCCGATTCACAAGAAAATGGTACGATAAAAGCAGAAGAGAGACATGAAGTACTGCGGTGCGCCGAGTGAAGTAAACAACTGGCAAACGAAGCGAGCTCGTTCATTGATCGCTCCTGAGTGTATGACGGTTTTTATATGTAACCCACATGAATTTAATAATTGCTCGCTACACAATCGTTTTATTCATATAAAATCTTTAAGTTGTTCGACGAGCGCTAGTCCTGTCTTCTTTCTCGTGTTTCGTTTGTGTGTGCGCTGCCCAAGAATGGAAACCACTTCTGTTGTATGCGCTAGCAGTGGCCGAAGTTCACGCGTGCAGAGAAATTGAATATGTGCACGATGCATTGAACATGACCGGAGTTCATTACCGCTTCACCACTGCACCGATCGATCGAGTTACTGGACGATACACGCCCGCGCGTCTTGGTCGCGCCAGCATTGCTGAAGCAGGAATGATTACTAATACTTTCAACTTCCATCTCTTGAGTACTGTTAAAAAATGGCCAAGCTGTCTACATTGCTGCCTCTATTCCATATTGTAGGGGCGTACTAGGTAAAGTTTTGTGCGCATGTCGTACTTGTGCTATGCAGCGATATATTTTGTTTATTTCCGCACTCTGTCGATGGAAATCCGTTGTCGCCATCAGAGACAACACGGATTTGTAGCAAACATGTGGGAAACTGCAAAAATGACTTTAGCTCGTATGCGCCGTATGTATGTGCCGCATCGTACATGTTGACGATTTTTCCGGCGGCACATACGATGTTGTTTCCAATTACCTGCTCAAAGTCACTTACATGGTTCAGCAGACGCTGCCCTTTCGCCGCTTTGCAGTCATTAAATAATCGTCAAGCATACCGATCTTCTTAAAGGCAAATAGAAGCGTGTACAGTCTGTTTCGCACTTAGGGGAAAACTCGGAACGTATTGCATCGCGATGCGGCAAGCAATGGAGTCGTGCGGCGGCAGCAGCTCGAGCAGGCGCAGACGCTCGAGGGGCGGAGTCGTGATCTGCATCGTCTGCTACGGCGGCGCGCGCTGGCCGCATTGTCGGAAAGCGTGCTGCTGTCAGGGGCAGTGCACCGACTTCATCGGTACTGCGGGAACTGAGCTGATATCCTTTACTAGACGTTGTGCGTCGCTAAACCCTGAGCCTTCATTGGCGATAATGGAGTTCCACAAACTTCTTTTGACAGCATGCTTCGTTTGTTCTTTCGAAAGGCCGGGGTACTGAGCGCGTGCACGTATATTTCTTCACAGTGTGTGCTACCGTAATAAGCAGCGACAAGACGCACCAAGATGTGTGCGCAACGTGCTCAGTCTTTGTTTGACTCGAAAGGAAAACAAAGCACTCAACAATGATAAATGTGGGGGTCGAACACGATGAAACAAACGGATACAATTAAAGGAATGTTTTACGTTAAGACAATGAGCTGGAAGTGACTTTTCTCGACAATCATTCGCTACTCCAGACAGACCCTGCCCGCTGGTGGGGAATTGGACACGTCACGCTCGGAACTTCAGTTAGTATCTCGTCATGTCCCCAGCGGCAGCGATGACAGCGCTCATCCCGGAAGGCAGTGAAGTGTAGATTGACTTGATCAGGGATGTGTTCATTCGCAGCACGTCTCAGTCGCTGGCGATGGTGGATCGAAGCCTATCCTCGGGCGACTGATAGAGGAGATGGTGCAGCAGCGATACTTTCAACGAGCCGCAGGCATTTTAAATGATGCTGGTGCCCGGGGATTGAGGCGTCCACTCCAAGAGAGTGAGTGCGCGCACTTCCAGCAGTTCTTGCACAACACGAGCAGTATGGATCGGCGACCTATCGCGTTAGAATATATAGTCGCCTTCCAGAAACAGGCCGTCAAGAATGCATGGAATCAGAAGGTCGTCTATGACTGTCCTGCAGCAATGAACTTACCTTCCAGGCGTATCAGTGGGCGTCGCACAGCGCTTAGTAAAGAATACCGGCTCATTTCACGCAGTAACGATGAGATCGGCGCCCTGCAACTGACAGTAGGTTTCCTGGCAATGCGGCCAGCGCGCGCCGCCGTAGCACACGACGCCGTTCAAGATCTCGCCCCTCGAGCATCTTTGCGAGCTGCTGCCGCCGCCTGATTCAAGCGCTCGCCGCATCGCGATGCAATGCGCTCCGAGTTTTCCCCTAAATGTGGAACAGACTGTACATCGCCCTTCGAATCAAATGTCCACGCTCACACACGCAGGCACACACCGCGCGCGGCACGAAACGTGCCCAAACACGCGCAGTGCAGGAGGCAATCAAGGCGGTGCGAACGAGAGGTGGGAGAGGGGTACCACCCGCTAATAGAATTTTGCTCCGCATGCGGCGCTCTCAACGCCGGCGCAGCAGCGCCGTTCTCGGTGCCGTTCTTGTCTATCAGCGGGAAATTTTGCCCTCTTTGGCGGAATTATGCTAACGTGCTAACGATTGTTTAGTATTGCTGCGGAGCGCACGGGTCCGAGCAGCACGGTTGCGCGCAGCGTGGCGTGGTTTCGCGAGAGATGTAAACAAGAGAGGAGAGCTGGCCCGATAGGCGGAGCAACGCCATGAGCAACGCCAACTTCCGGCTTCACTTTCGCTTCACAAAAAGTGACGTCAGGGCCTCTCCTGAGTTTCCTTCCTCCGTGACGTGCGCCATGTCTCACTGAACTGCAGAAACCGCCGTTGCGCACTCCAAAACAAATATTAACTAACGCGTTTTTAAATTACTAAACGTGCATATTATTTTCTTCTAATCAAGAAAAGCCAATAATGTTATATTGTAAATATTTTATTCATTACAATAAAAGAATTCTGCAGCGTGTGCTACGAAACCTGACAGTAAGCAACCCTGGGCGTCGCACCAGTCGCAGAAGGTTTTGGTACAGTGGTTCTGGTGACACCATAAGGCACAAAGGTAGAGGGAGAGGAAGCTCAGGAATATGTTAGGATAACAATAGAGGCAGCATGTGCAGAGCCAGAGAGTAGCGAAATGGAGAACAATGACAACAGCAGGACAGAATTAGAGGAGGAGAACGGAGGGATGACAAGTAAGGAATGGGACAGAATTGAACACAAGGTCCCCGTGGGAACAGTGAGAGGACCTTATGACATACCTATAAGCATATTAGGCCAGCAAAGTAAATTAAAATTACGGCAACTTATTGAACAAATAGTTGTAGGGGGAGATGTTCCACAGGACTGGAAATCAAGCCGAATGATATTATTTACAAAGGTAAGGCAAGCAAGGACAACATTAAATCCTACAGGCTAACTGTCACATCAGTCATATACAGAGTAGCAATGCAGATGGTGAAAATGAGAATGGAGGAATGAGCAGAACGTGAAGAGATCTTGAAAGAGCTGCAGAATTGATTTCAAAGGAACAGAAGGCTAGATGATAATTTATTTGTTATAACCCAGTGCATAGAGATAGCGGCAGCCAGGCAGAAACCGCTATGGATAGCTTTTTTTAGACATTACAGGAGCCTATGATAATGCAAACCGAGAAAAGTTATGGAGCCAGTTGAAGGGATATGGTCTAGATAGGAAGGTGGTTGGATTCCTACAACAAGTTTATACAGATAATGAGGTAGAGATAAGATGGGAGGGGGTAACTACAAAGCCAGCTAAAATAAGAAGTGGTCTCAGGCAGGGCTGCCCATTGTCGCCCCTGCTTTTTATGATTGAGCCAAATGGAAAAGAGGCTAGAACAGAGCACAATAGGAACCGACATAAGCTATATGCTGGAGGGGCAGGAGGTAGCTCAAATACGAGCCGGTCTGATGTATGCAGATGATATTGTACTGCTTGCTGACACCCGAGCAGGGCTACAGGAAGTAATGAGGATATGTGGAGAGGAGGGAGAAAAATTGGAACTGCAATTCAGTAGAGAGAGGTCTGGGATAATAGCATACAATGAAGAAAGGGGGCTACCATTGGAAATACAAGGCACTAAGGTTGATCATGTCGAAAAATACAAGTATTTGGGCATATGGCTAAACGAGGGCAAAAAGCACTGGGAAGAACATGAAAAATTTATGATTAAAAAAGTGAAAAGGAACTCAGCAGTGATGAAACACAAGGCACTATGGAACTATAATAGGTACGAGGTGGTTAGAGGGGTATGGAAAGGGGTTATGGTACCTGGCCCCACGTTCGGAGATTCAGTACTGTGCATGAAATCGGAAGTTCAGGCATGCATGGAAACAAGACAGAGAAGTGCAGGCAGGTTGGCCTTAGGAGCGCACGGGAGCACCCCTAATAAGAGAGTGCAGGGGACATGGGATGGACGTCATTCGAAGGTAGAGAGGCAATAAGTAAGCTAAAATATGAACAGAGACTCCCAGCACTCGGGGAGGGGGGAAGGTGGGCAGGAAAAGTGTACAAATATCTATACATAAAAAGTTTTAAACCAAAGTGGACACTGAGAACTAGGAAGCTGAGAAGTAAATACCTACAGCTGAGGGAGGGGGTCCAACGTCGTGTGTTGTAGATAGTGTTAAGCAGGTCAACGATGGTCTGGCGCTGCTGAATACGCGTCTCACAGAGTCGCTCGGCACGATCGATGGGAGGTTCAAGGAGCTGCAATGTAGAATAGAGGTGTTCGAAAACAAATCCAGTCTGAGTGCCTCTCCCGTTCTTAAGTCGGGATCTCAGTCGGCTGGTTCCTCAACAGGGAAGTCTCAGGTTCAGCAAGATGGCCCGCAGCAACTGCTTCAACATGGCGCGACCAAATGAGGCTTTTTGTGTGTGGCAATGGAACTGTAGGGGGTATGCTCGTAAACAGGCGCCTCTACAGCAGCATATTCGCGCGTGTAAGGGTAGGCCGCAGGCTATTCTACTGCAGGAGACAATGACGGAAGAAGTTTCTCTGACGGGCTACCGAACCGTCTTTGGCGGATCCAAAGCTCGGGGCACCTGCATTCTGTTGGAGAGCAAACGGACACAGGTGGTCAGTGATCTTAAGATACCTTTCAGTTCCCTGGAATATGTCATGATTGAGGTGATTCCTAACCGGGTGAACAAGAAAAGCGTGTTTCTTCTGAACGTGTACAGTGTCCCGAGGGACAGGGTGCTGAGGTTCAAGCTGCTTCTGCAAAAGGCTTCTAAGCTTGCCGAGGACCATCCGCTGATCGTAACTGGGGATTTTAATGCTCCGCATCACGTGTGGGGTTACGAGCATGACACAGTTAAAGGGAGTTACCTTTGGCAGAACGCTGCGGAGTTTGACTTTGCGCTGGTAACTGACCCTGCCTTTCCGACACGTATAGGGACGTCGACGCGTAGGGATACTACGCCTGACCTCTCCTTTGTAACGAACGCAGCCAAGCCTAGTTGGTGCAATCTTGCCGAAGACCTAGGTAGTGATCATTATATTAACCAAATCGTTTTTGAGGTTGAGGGTAGGCGCCCTAGGGCGTTAACGTTTATAGACTGGAATAAGTTTCGGATGATCCGGGAGGAGAAAGGGGGAAGGAATTCGAAGGCCTGTACCGGCCGTCCCTGGAGGATTGGGTCACCCAGGTGAGGGAGGATGTAAAAGAGGCTACGAAGGAGATCACTACCGATTTGTAGGTGGATAGTGTTCATAGCAGGCTGGCCCATCTGATTGAAGCCAAGCAGTTTATGCTGGCTAGGTGGAAAAGGCAGCGTCTTAATCGCAGGCTGCGTAAAAAGATTTCCGAGCTGAATGAGCTGATTGAGGAGCACTGTAAGCTTTTGTCGAGGCAACAGTGGGATGAGCTATGCAACTCGGTGGACGAGCCGGTGCGCAACGGGAGGTCGTGGGGCTTGCTTAAGCATTTGCCGAACGACTCCAATACGAGAGTTAGTCAGGGGCACGTCCTTGCTAGAGCTGTACGCGGAGCAGTGAGGTCTGCCTCGGAGGGAAAGCTGGTTGAAAAGCTGGTCAACAAATACCTTCCTGTTGCGGGCCCGGATGCTCTTCTGACGGAGCAGGCCTACAGGGGAGAGGACAACTTTTCCCTACATGAGGATTTTTCTGTGGAAGAGATACGCATGGTTTTGCATAACCTCAGCAGCAAGTCGGCTCCTGGACGCGACGGGATTTCGAACAAGCTTTTGAAGAATCTGGACGATAGGTCAATCAAGTACCTTACCGAGGAGGTTAACGCTATGTGGATACGGGGTGGTTCCGGAGCAGCGGAAGACAGCTCTCACGGTGCTGACTTCCAAGGCTGGCAAAGTCCCGAGCATTGATAACTTAAGGCCTATTTCGCGCACTTCGTGTGTGGGAAAGGTAGCCGAGCATGCGGTGCTTAATGGGCTTACAAGGTACCTTGAGGAGAACCAGGTCTACCCTCACACTGTGATTGGTTTTCGGGCCGGGCTGTCGGCTCAAGACGCCATGAAGCTCGCCAAGCATCAGGCGATTGATGGAGATGGAAGGGGCGTTAAGGCCATCCTAGGGCTGGACCTGGAGAAAGCTTTTGACAACGTTCGGCACTCTTATATTCTTTAGTCCATTTCGGATCTTGGCCTCGGCGGGTGCTTCCATGACTATGTCAGGTCCTTCCTGTCAGGCAGGAAGGCTACCTTGAGGTTTGCGAAGCTGGAGTCAAAGACGTTAAATCTTGGAGACAGAGGCACTCCTCAGGGGGCCGTCATCCCACACTCCTCAGGGGGCCGCCATGGCCACATTGTTCAATCTGGCCATGGTCGGATTGACCAAGAAGCTCTAGGAGATTGAGGGGATTAAGCACACCATGTATGCAGATGGCGTGACCATATGGTGTCCCGGTGGTAGTGAGGGCTATGTCGAAACTGTTCTGCAGGAGGCAGTAGATGTAATTGAGATTTATTTGGATCCGACGGGGTTAAGGTGCCCCCCCTCCAAGTCGGACCTGTTACTGTATGGTCCCACTAGAAGGGGACCCAAGCCAAAGGGATGGATCCCCGTGGACCTGCTGAGCATTCAGCTTCGTACAAGAAATGGCGACCTCATACCTAGGGTAGATAAGATCAGGGTTCTGGGGATGATGATTGAGTCGAACGGCGCCAACACGCTTACGACCCAGATCATTGCTAAGACAGAAAATGCGGTACGCCTAGTGAAGCGGGTGGCCAACAGGCAGACGGGGTTCAAGGAGGATAGTCTGATTAGACTTATGCACGCATTTGTATTGTGTCACTTATGTGGCGGCCATGCACAAGTGGAAACCATCGGAGAAGGAGAAGCTTGACACGCAGATTAGGAAGACCCCGAAGAAAGTGTTGGGAGTGCCAATGTTCACCAGCACCGACCGACTTCTCCAGCTGGGAATTCATAATACCTTGGATGTGGTAGCTGAGGCTCAGAAGAGGACGCAGATGGTGTGTCTCTCTACAACTAGCGCGGGTTGGCAGATTCTGATAGAGTTAGGTGTTCCTCAGGAGAAGATTTCGCAGCTTCACGTCGGTATTCCCTAGAAGGTCCGTAATCGGTATCACGTCAAGCCTGTTCCCAGGAACATGCATCCGGAGCGAAATGGGGGTAGAAGAAAAGCCGGGGGGCTTGCCTGCTGAGACTCATTCGTGATGAGAATCAGAAGGTTGGCTTCATCGATGCTTCTTTTAACGAGTAGAGGAAGGTGTTTACCATAGTTGTCGTGGACACTGAGGGCAGTGTCGTTAACGCTGCTACCGTTCGGAATCGATAGGCCAGAGATCGCGGAGCAAGCGGCTATTGCGCTCACCCTGGTTCACAGGCGCAGGCCTTTTGTATATAGCGATTCAAAGTCGGCCGTTAGGGCCTTTGAGAAGTGCTCGGTGGCTAAGGTTGCTTCTAAAATTATGCAGACATGTGAGATCTCTCAACACTACTTATGTTGATTCCCTACTCACCTTGGGATGATTGAGGGAGCCTCTCCGAATCTCAATGAGTCCGCTCATGAGGCAGCCCGAGATCTTACCCTCCGCTCTGCCCCGCGCCACGGTGTGGCGGTACTCCCCGAGAGCAGAGACTCCCCTACCACATACAATGAAATCACAAAGTATTACCTTCTTAATCGCAGGGTTTATGGTTTGCCGCAACCTAAACTGAACAGGGCTCAGGCACTTACATTACGCTTACTACAGACTGGTACTTATCCTTGCCCACGGAGACTGAACATGTTTTATCCGGAGACGTATACAGAGCCTTATTGCCAAGATTGTGGCGCTTTAGCACACGCTCGAACACATGCTCTGGTCTTGCGAAAAAATTGAAGACTGCGATCAAGGATGCGTCCAGGTGGGAGGCTGCACTTCGCAGCCCGGACCTGGATCAACAATTTTGAGCTGTCCAGCAGGCTCACGACGTGGCCATGAGGCTTGGCCTTCCGGTCCCGACGTGGGAGCGGTCCACTTAGTGGTTAATTATCACTACATGCAGGACCAAATAAAGTTTTCCATCCATCCATCCTGTGACATCACATGGAAGTTGAATTCTCTGCTACTGGCAGTTTGTGCAAGTTTCGCGAGCCAGCAACACCAGCGCAGACCTACGTGATCAGGAAAGTACTGAAACGCAAAAGCTTGGGCCGCGCAAAGTCGAGCGCAAATGAAACCGTTCGACCACCTGCATCGTTGTCCACGGCACTGTCAATTAGTTCTTTTTTTTCTGAAAATGAAATAGAACTGGACAAGTAGCATTTTATTTAATTTTATAATACAACACAAAGATGTTGTTTTGCAGCGAGTAGTTGAGCACTAGTGGCAAAATTTAATTGAGGAGTGCTTTCGTCATCGGGCGAGTGCTTGAATGCCCCGGGGGTGTTTTTACAATTGCTAGTAGGTACAGCGAGGCGTGACGCTTTTCACGGCACTCGATGTTTCTGCGGAGGCGCGAGAAGGGTGCGAGAGAGAAAATCTGGGGGGCTTTGCTCCTTGAATATGTATCTGCGAGTCTGCCTAGGTACAACGGAGGTTTCTTAACGTGTGTTGTACGCGCTTGTCCCCTAGGCATGCCGGCATTGCGGAGTGCGGTCTAGTTTGTTTACGCTCCGCCACTGGCTGCCCATGGGGTGAGGCAGTGGGTACGGACGACCCATTCGGTGATCGCGTCCCGGGGGAGTCTCTAATGTCCTGCATTTACCTCAATATATTGATTATAACGGCTCTGTTCGCGATATTGACGCCTTAGAGATTCCCAAGCACTAATCTATCACTTGAGCTTGACTTGGTATTTGCCTTTAGTGTCCCTTTAAAGAAAACTTCACACATGTAAGGTGGACAATTATGTAAGCGCATTTCGGCTGCCGAAACCAGTCGATTAATGATCGTTGCCAAGCCAACTATCGTTACTTCAGTTATGTCAGTGACCGTTAAACAGAGCGTGATGCATCACTAACCGTCGTTCACAGCAGCTGTGCCTTTTCGATATATGCGGTGCACACGTAGATTTAAACGCATATTCATTCACACCACAGACTACACAGCTGCTTCATAGCAGCAAATCTCCAAGTGGAAAAAGATTCAAGATGCAGGAGTTTGTAGATCAAATCTATTTCGTACAAGGGAATGGATGACTAATGGCTCCTGGCAGCAGGGCAAGAGTGCTGGTTCTTTGAGGTTTGGGGGGCGGAACTCAAAGCAACTGGAACGGCAACAAGCTATAAAGAGTAACAGCAGCTTATTTTTATTGCACTAATCGCACCAAGATCGCAAACTTGCAAAGTAGTAGTTCACACATTGTAGACTGTAATATGGGAACGCGTTTTTCTTGATCTCTTCATACTGCTCAGTTCAAGTTACTGTAACATAGTGCTTATTAAACATACAAGCAGAATTTACATTCCTCATGTCGACCAAGGTCAATCTAAAAAGCAAGATATTTGAGTCAGTAAATGCTGAAGCTATCACAGCTGTCGTATTTAATAAGCGGGAACATGGGGTTTTCGCTTGCTATGCAAAATGAACACTAGCACATCAATCAACGTTACATGAAAACTACAACGCCTACGAAAAATAAAATTAGGAACAAGAGAGAAAAAAACCAGGCTGCAGTGGGTAAATTGTACCTGCTAGCATTTGCCTTGTTTTAAACCCACTGTTTGAGACTCGCGTAGTCAGAACAATCGTACAAGCAACATGGCAAAATGGGCGAGTTGGTAAGTTAGCATTCTTAGCGTATATGTGTGACACACTCTCTCTCTCACACGCGACACGGACATATATAGTTCCTTCTTCATCACGCATAAGGGTTGCAATCCGGGTCAGTTGGTACATACTTTAAGGGAAAAAGCCAGTCAAAAAAATGGCTGTGGCTTAGCTAAGGTAAAGCCCAGGATGCGAAGCATACTAGCCTTTATTTTAGTTCTTGAACCACTTGAACATCTTGAAGGGGCAGCGCAAAAAGACGATAACAGAAGGCAGGAACACACAGGACACCGGGTTTTTCGTCTTTTTGCGCTGCCCCTTCAAGATGTTCAACCAGTACCAACTCGCCCAAATGTCGATCCTTCTGTTGAATCACTGTTTAGCCTGGTGAACTGCTGTTGCTTGGCTATATTTGGTTCGGCTAGACGAAGAAACAACTCATGCGTTACTCTGCTTCGCCTTCAAGAGTGGAACGCGACAGCGTTCCCGCCGACTCGCCAAGGGGTGTAAGACAATGGGCTACGGCGCAGCGACTACGCGCCCTGCATTGGACGCGGTGAGCGTCGAGCAACGCAGCGTTCGGCGCGGCAACGAAATGTGCGCCTGAGCAAGCGACGCACGCCTGAGCCTAAGAAAACAGCTCGTTTCCAAGGCAACACCGCATTCACTAGAGGCGCTTTTGTACCGCTTTGAAGCATCGTACACGTGGCTCAGTGGTAGCGTCTCCGTCTCACACTCTGGAGACCCTGGTTCGATTCCCACCCAGCCCATCTTGCAAGAGTTGAGCCCGGCTTGCAGCTGTTGTGACGTCAGTGCCCTAGCGGGAGGCAAGCGCAGCTGCTTATATACCACCGCGACGCTGCAAGCGACGGCGCGAGTTGGAGCCCCGTTTCTCCTCTGTCGTGACGTCACGGTGTCACGTGGTATTGAAGGCGACACCGCCGCGCCTGAGGAGCTGGGTTGAGCTCTCGTAATATGCTTCGCATAAAAACACAACGGACAAGAGGAGAGGTTCATCACGCATCTGTGTCGCGCTGCACATATGCATACATGTCAAAAATCTTTCAGAAAGTTAACAACCTCTCATGCCAGGCGTACGCATCTCGCCATTAAACCTGGTGTTATTCGGGATAAGTGTTGCTTAAGTGTAAACAAGGCGGACACACTATGCATATCCTGGTTGCTTTCGGAGGCGGCCAGTCCCGGCCGGCCCGTAGGCAGTAGCCATACCAGTAGCCGGTGCACATTTGTCCATTCGCACGGCACCGCACAAGAGGCTTCGCCACCTTCCATGCGGTTTGTACAGTTGGTACGCTGCACCCCTTCATACTGGAATACAAGTGTCACTATGATGTGTTTCGTTTCACTTCACCAAGGCCTTTGACTTGTAGCGGCAGCAGCATCGGCGTCGCACGCACGAGAGTTGACGTAGACGCTCGCGTCTACACGAGGCTCGAGCGGCTGGCACGCTCCGGCACGGGCTAGCGTTCCGAAGAGAATTAAAAGAATGCTACGCTAAGCGATCGAGTATTGGTGCTTCCTCTCCTGCGAGAGCCGGACTTTACCGGTCAACGTGGTCACTCGTCGCCACAGTTTGGTGACCCGGACGTGATACTGCCATACGCTCTTGTGGTAGAGACGACCATGGACCAGACCAACGCTACGAGAGCTCAAGGCCAGAACCCTTCCGAGGAACGCGGTGAGCCCTCCTGTTCCGCCATCACTGTCCGCCTCCCACAGTACTGGGACCAGCATCCTTCGGCGTGGTTTCTTCAGGCCGAAGCGGAATTTCAAGTCGCTGGTATCCGCTCTCAAGCCTCGAAGTTGGATTACGCTGTCGCAGCACTCTCGCCCGCCGCCATTGACGAGGTAGCAGATTTGTTGAACTCCCCATTGTCTGCATCCGCCTATGACGATCTCAAGGCAGCACTGCTACAGCGCACAGCAGCTTCACAGCGTTCTCGCATCCAGCAGCTTCTATCCGCTGAAGAACTCGGCGACCGACGCCCTAGTCAACTTCTTCGCCGAATGAGCCAGCTGCTCGGAAACAACGCGAGATCCATCGACGACACGCTGTTGCGCGAACTGTTTTTGCAACGACTCCCGGCTAACGTGCAGATGGTCCTGGCGACAGCCTCTACCATGGACCTTACCGGCCTTGCCGCTTTGGCCGACAAAGTCATGGAAGTAGCCACCCCAACCATCGCAGCCACGTCACCGTCTCCGGGTGACAATACAACCGCTCTGCAAACTCTTCCCTGCTCTTCCGCAGTGCAATCTCCGCTCGACTCCTTGTGTGAGCGCTTGGAACGCATCATCTGTGGAGCGGAACATCGCCGCGCGTCTCGTCGCCCACGCAGCCGTAGTTCTAGCAGATCAAGACGCACGGGCACCCAAAATGAAACCTCAACTACACCGCCTGCATTTGCTACTACCACCGCCGTTTTGGAAACGACGCTCGTCACTGTCGGCGTCCCTGCGCTTGGCAGGGAAACAGGCCGGCCGACCTCTAACGGCGACGAGTGGTCCGGCCCAACACACGTCGCCTTTTCTACGTGACGGACAGAGTTACGGGACAACGATTCTTAGTCGACACAGGTGCTGACGTGAGCATTCTACCCGCCCAGCGCTCCGACCGAAAAGCGACTCCTGTGTCGTTTTTGCAAGCCGTCAACGGCACCAGGATTCCAGTTTTCTCGTCACGCTCCGTCATGCTAAACTTTGGCCTTCGACGAGCATTCCGCTGGATTTTCCTGGTCGCAGACGTCCGTCATGCAGTCATTGGAGCAGACTTCTTGCATAACTACAGACTCCTTGTGGACATCCAACGACGCCGTCTCATCGACTCCGTGACCCAGCTATCCGTTCGCGGCGTCCCATCATCAGGCACATCACCCTTAGCGCCTGTTTCTGCCATGTTGGACGAACCTTTCGCCGCGCTCCTACGCGAGTTTCCCACTTTGACGCGCCTGCCGGACTGGACGCAACCGGTACAACATGACGTGTGCCATCACATCATCACCTCCGGCCCACCGGTCTACTTCCGACCCCGGCGTTTGTCCCCGGAGAAACTCAAGATCGCTCGCGCGGAGTTCGAACACATGCTGCAACTTGGCATCATCCGCCCTTCCTCCAGTAACTGGGCATCACCACTTAACATGGTGCCTAAGAAGACGGGAGTCTGGCGCCCATGCGGCGATTACCGGGCACTAAACAACGTCACAGTTCTTGATCGCTACCCGCTACCAAACATTCAGGACTTCACGGTAGCGTTGCACGGTGCGACGACCTTTTCTAAGATCGATCTCGTTCGCGCCTACCATCAACTACCGGTCGCTGAAGAAGACATTCCCAAGACCGCCATCTCCACACCCTTCGGTCTTTTCGAATTTCTCCGCATGCCTTTCGGTTTACGGATCGCGGGCCAATCCTTTCAGCGTTTCATCGCTTCCGTCACCCGAGGTTTGCCTTTCGTTTTTGCATACATTGACGACCTTCTCGTTGCAAGCTCTACGGCAGAATAACATCTTCACCACTTGCGGTTATTGTTGTAACGCCTTGCCAGTAAAGGAATTGTCATCAACGCCGCCAAGAGTGAATTCGGTCAACCCGAAATCGAGTTCCTCGGTCACATCGTCGACGCTAACGGCATTCGACCTCTGCCGTCCAAGATTCGCGTCATCGAAAACCTTCCCCGACCGACCACACTCACCAAGCTTCGCCAATTTCTCGGATTTGTCAATTTCTACCGCCGATTTATTCTCGAGTGCGCACGACTTATGGCTCCGCTAGACGCTCTCCTGGTAAACAAACGCAAACAAGTGTTTCAGTGAACTTAAGAGGCCACCGACGCTTTCACAAGAGACAAGTCCGCCCTCGCTGACGCCACGCTGCTTAGACACCCAAAGTCAGACGCACCCACTGCCATCATGACCGACGCTTAAACACTGCCACTGGTGCCGTTCTGCAGCAATTCATCGACAATGCGTGGCATCCACTCGCTTTTTTCTCCAAGAAACTGAAGCCTGCGCAGTCCCGCTACAGCGTGTTCGGCCGTGAATTACTCGCTGTTTACCTGGCTATCAAGCATTTTCGCCATTTCCTCGAAGGGCGTGCATTCACTGTCTTGACGGACCACAAGCCCCTTGTGCACGCAACGAATCGTTCAGCGTCCTGTTACTCGCCCCGCGAAATTCGACACCTTTCCTACATCTCCGAGTTTACAACAACGTTCCGCCACATCAAGGGCACCGACAACGTTCCAGCCGACGTTCTGAGTCGTGTCAATGTCGTTTCCACGTTGACATCGGAACCTTTCATCATCGAGGCCGACTTACTCGCCAGTCAACAGCGTGACGACACTGAACTTCGTACACTCCGGAATTCGTCAACGTCCCTGAAATTGGAAGACGTCGTTGTGACCCCAGATGGTACGTCCATCGTCTGCGACACATTCCGGCATCCCTTCGCAGACGTCTATTTGAAACCGTGCACAACCTGTCGCACCCTGGCATACGCGCGACACAGAAGCTTCTTTCCAGTCGTTTCGTTTGGCCTCGGCTAAACGCGCAAGTTCGCGACTGGGTTCGCTGCTGTTTGTCGTGTCAACGTTCGAAGATCCAGCGTCACCCCATTCCGCCTGCCAAGTCTTTTCTTCCACCGGATGCTCGTTTTGACACCGTACACCTGGACCTCGTCGGCCCTCTCCCACCTTCGAAAGGATACTGCTACATACTGACATGCATCGACCGTTACACACGGTGGCCAGAAGCTACACCTATATCTGACATCTCAGCGCCCACTGTTGCAGCAGCTTTCATGTCTACGTGGATCGCAAGGTTCGGCTGCCCAGCCACAATAATCACAGATCGCGGTCGACAGTTTAACTCAGCGCTCTTCAACGAGCTACTCAAACTACTCGGAACGACACGTTTTCGCACAACTGCTTACCACCCGCAGTCCAACGGACTAGTTGAACGTTTTCACCGGCATCTCAAGGCCTCCCTTATGGCACATGAATCGCCGGAGAGGTGGGTCGTGCATTTGCCCCTCGTCTTACTTGGCATCAGAGCCGCACTCAAGAGCGACCTAGGTTGCTCCTGTGCTCAGCTAGTCTACGGCACCCACCTACGCCTTCCGTGCGATTTCTTTGTCGCCACCCCCCAAACGCCTATGACATCACCTGCCGACTACGTTGCCGAACTGCAAGCTTTCTTCAGCTAGATGCGCCCCGTGCCTACACGTTCACAAGAAGCAAGGTCCCCGTACGTTTCTCCCGCACTCAGCTCTGCTACCCACATTTTCGTGCGTAACTGTGCCGTGCGGAAGCCTTTGCAGCCACACTACTCCGGGCCATATTGTGTTCTAGAGCGTCGTCCGACGACGTTTGTTGTCAATGTCAACGGCCGATCAGACACAATTGCCCTGGAACGTCTCAAACCCGCTTACATCGAAGCACCCGCGCCATCAGCTCCACCAGTATGCGACGCGACCCTGCTGCATCCTTCGTCGCCGCCTGCGCACGTGACACCCAAGACCAACGCCAAGACACGTCGCGTCACGTGGACTTTCCATCGTTCGTCGAAGTTTCCTCCTCTCTAGGGGGGGAGCCCTCTGTAGCGGCAGCAGCATCGGCGTCTCACGCACGAGAGTTGACGTAGACGCTCGCGTCTACACGAGGCTCAAGCGGCTGGCACGCTCCGGCACGGGCTAGCGTTCCGAAGAGAATTAAAAGAATGCTACGCTAAGCGATCGAGTGTTGGCGCTTCCTCTCCTGCGAGAGCCGGACTTTACCGGTCTACGTGGTCGCTCGTCGCCACAGACTTAATCACGTTAAATACCGTACCAGTCACCCGTTGCCGATGAATGCAACACACGCTCAACGGTCCGCTCATTGCAATGTCGATGTCACTGATGGAATCGACGAGTTGGCGTCACGCGCGTATAGTTGGCTTCGCAGCGGCGCAGTTGAACATTTCACGTCAATTTTGCGCCACGTGATAGCGCTATAATAGCGATGCAAGCGGCGCCGAAAAAGTTATGCGCAATTCTGATCCCTGCAGGCGCATATTCAGGAACAGTAGTTGATGGGATGTTGAAGCATTGTGATGTGAGCGTGTCAGCGTGTCTTGCGCGTTTCTGTTTATGGACTGTGAATCATGTCGCGCAGAGCCAGACGCCACCCTCTCTTCCGTTGTTCTTTTGCGCACTGGTTCATTTGCTCGATATGCCACTCCATCTCAAACAAGAGCAGTGAGCTGGGAGTTCCATTGTGCATTTCGCAGGCTTTTCATTTTGGACGCCGTCAATGCTGCATCATTGTGGTTAGACGATCTTCGCGTCTGACCAGGTGCGATCCCACAAGCTATGCGCCGCTCAAGCATGCGGAGCCCATACAGTTGAGTTTCATGAATATTAAAGCGAACAGCTGTTATGGATGTTTAGAGGTCAGTGGTCGGTCATACGTACTATTGATGTGCAAGGAAGACGTTCGTTTGTTGTTTCGCTCTCTTGCCAACTATATTTTGCTATCTCTCTCTCTTTCTTTTGTTCGCTCATTCATTCGGGCTATTCGCTTGCACTGACATTCATCGACGGTGGTTTCTGCACATTGTTTTTGTATACAGTGTGCCCACAGTAGAATTCACCGCAACACTTTCTACAGAGCACCCTTCCTATAGACAAGAAAACCATGGCCAGGCGGCGCTACTGCGCCTCTTGACAGCGCCCCCAATGTGGAAGCGTCAAGCCGGGCGGTCGCGCCGTGGCGCAGTCTCCGCTTTGTTTACATTGTGTTGTCCGCGCTTTTCTTCGCTGCTCGTGCTCACGGCGCTCCGTTTTCGACGGCGGCAGATCGCCTGCTTGCGCAACAGCCATGCAAAGATTGCCGTGCGGTTTCAAGAAGGCTGCCGACGCCGACAGCTTTTTTTCGTGGCGGCAACCTCACGATAGGGGAGCGTCTGCTTCCGAACGTGTACGGCGTTGAACTAATTGTGGACGGTGATGTGAGAGTGAAAGCCAAGTGCGTGTCACAGGTGTCCGACAAGATCGTAAACGACGTCGAGTTAGAGGTACGCACTATGTTCAGAAATTTAGCCACATTTATTTCAATTACAACATAAGTCACACTGGCAGCAGGAACTTCTGTTGTCATACTACTCGATGACTGCAGATCCATTGGGCTGCTTCTTGACGGTTCCGTCACTTCACAAAGGCTTGTTCTGGAGTCTGTTTCACACGTGTCTTGCCGCTGCTCAAGAGCTGCGTCGCTGCAGTAGGAAAGCACATGTCCCGGTGGTGCTGACTGCTGAGAAGACTGTTGTGATTGCCATTGGTCTGTTTGGCGCCGCTTCCATCTGCATCGCATATGAATGAAACAGTATGTGTGCCTATTTGTTGTGGGGATTAAATTACTCCCAATAATATGTTTGCAAAGGTAACGTTCCTGTGATTGTGTGCATATATTATTCTACAAGAGTGCTACCACTACAAGTTACAATACTTGCACACTTAGATACTTAGAAGGCATGGGAAAACAACAAACATAACGCGCACGTCTCGAGCGGCTGCTTTCCGATCTGCCGCTTCCCGACGCACGCGACGACCGCGGCTTGCATTAAATACGGTCTGATACCACACACAAGTAGCGCGCGGCCCCTTTCGTTACCTGCACAACTAGTAATTTAAGTTGCAGCATTTGGAAAAAGGAAATAATTCTCTTGAGCTCGTCCATGCCAATCGCGAGGGAAGGCACAGTACAATCAAATAAATTCGGAGGTTCCGAGTGCCAAAACCGTGCCAAAACCACGAAATCAATATGAAGCCCGCTGTAATGGGGAGTCTCAGGAATAATTTTAAGCTCTGGGGGTTCTTTAACGTGCACAAAAATCAAAGCACACGGTAACAAGGGTGTTCTTGCATTTTGCCCCTATCGAAATGCGGCCGCCGTGGCTGGGAATCGAGCACGCGTCGTAGAGCTTAGCGGCGCAACACGCCTGCATTTACCGCTAACAAACGGCGGATGCCACCACAATTCAACAACGCGACACGGCTAAACAAACGGCCGTGCACTAAAAACAGGCATATGACTATTCCGCTTTCAAGATATTACACGCGAATGCGAAAGTATGAGACTTACTTGACTCGGCGCACTGCAGTTATCTATGCTTGTCGTCTGTCCTTCTCGTACCACTTCCCAGGAAATCTGTAGAACTTCACGGGCGGCGTAGGACCTTTCGTGTTTTCGAGGCTGATGTGGCAATCAACAACACATCAGTATTGCGTGCCACCTTTCCTGGCTGATGAGGTCGCACTCGGCGTCGCAAAAACCACGCGCACGAGCGCTCCCGCCGTACAGAACACAGGCGCGCGCTAGCGCAGCGACGACCCTCCAAACTTCCATCGGTCCGCTAGGGGAGCATTCGGCGCTGGTGCCGCGCGGGCAAACTTTAGGTTGCCTCGTCTATATGAACGGATGTACCGATGTATTCCTCCGGTGTCATCGAAAACTTGCAGACGGGCAGAAACTTGGGCAGAAGGGGGGAAGGAGGCATGCGTATTTTCAAGCTTACCCTTAGCAGACGTCTTCTCTTTAACTTGATCCCTTTATTCATGCGTAATATAGCAAAATCCTTATAAATACACCGCATGAAAATGCTTACAAAATGGAACAGGGGAAAAATGAACATGTCATCGGTAAAATACACTTCAATGTGTAAGAAACTGAAAACAAAACGCGTAAAAAGTAAAATCAATTAGGTCGGGCACTGCGCTCAGTGTGCAGCAGCTCTTTGAATTTTGCTGCGTATCCTTCAGTGCCTACGTGCGCTGGCAAGTGGTTCCATTCGACGATAGGGCGCGGTATGAATGAATTTGCAAAATGATGAGAGTGACATATCGGTCGTTTCACATTTGCATTGGTGGTCATGACAAAAAAATTACTGCAGGGCACTGAAAAAATTGTCAGAAAGAATTGAATGATGATGGAGTTTAGGAAAAAGCGAATGCTATTGAAGTAGAGGATGCGCTGTTAGAATCAGCACTAACACCCGCATAGTCTACTGACAGGCAGCGCTCCTCCGAAGTCGATGTGGAGCCGTTGTCTGCGTCACAAAGAGTGGCTTCAATGTTACTGCACTAGCGCACGATTTCTTCGTGGCCTGCTGCAATGTCAACTTCCCTTGCAATCGTGTGTCACTTCCGACGTGAGGGCAACACCACAAAAGGCTTCTTTTTCCCAACCAAACTCATGCTAATGCAGGCGGAATACAGCAGCATTTGACACGATGAGTGCTGCTTGATAAATGGAGAATTCTCCCGCCAAGAACGGCACCATCGAAAACCCAACCCGCGAACTGAACAGATACGGCCAGTCTTGTGAAAACTTTTTCGAAACTTATTCACCCCTCGTTTTTAAGCTATCCTGCTTGCAAGGTTTTTAATGCGTCGAGCTTGGACAAAAAATCTGTTTGAGACGTTGAATCCCTTAATACGACGTTTTAAAGACTTTGTGTGCTACCTGGGTAGGGTAGCGCGACGTATTCTCATAGCGGTTGCAGGGGCATCGAGCGGCACTGGCAGCCTTTCAGCCACTTGCATTCAAATGCGGTTGCTAAGGCGCTCTGACTTCTACTATATTCAACATATGTGGCCCAGCCTCTACTACAGTCCCTGCTGATCCCACGGAAACATCTGTGATGTTATTTCCAAGGTACATTGCTGTAAGGCACGAGAAAGCTATGCTCCGGCACGACCGACTCGGCACGAACGCCGCAGGTGCGAGACAGTGTGTCCGACACAGCGGTCGCCAAGTGCGGCGTCAGTGCCCGCTGCTTCACCTATGTCACCGCGCCAGCAGCCAGCTCTCGAGTGTAAACAAACTCGACCCCACCCCACAATGCCGCCACGCCTAGGGACAAACGCATACACTAACAAAACTCCTCCGTAGTGCCTGGGCAAAGTCATATATTCAAGGAGCAAAAGCCCCCAGATTTTCTCTTGCGCTCGTGCCTGTGCCCAAATGGCTGGCTATCCCTCAGATGAACGTCTTGCATCCATCTCTACTCAGAGCTAGTAGAGTCGCACCCAGCAGTCAATCCATCTTCACTCAGAGCCCACAGAGCTGCACCCAGCAGTCTGCTGGACGCGACTTTCGCACCTTCTACTAACCCTTTTCGCGGCGATCCCGTGGGCATTGCCATGCTTATTTACGTATCACTTGCGTCAACCAACGTTACAAGATGTTGCTAGCAACGTTGACCTCAACTGCCTCCGAGTCTACAATGAATCTGTATGACGCCGGTGTGGCTTAGCAATAACCTCTGTTTTGGGAGATACTGCAGGCAGTGACTGGATGGGCGACATGAAGCTTTGGCCACAGCTTCAGAGAACATGCAAAAGCGCTATTGAAGCAGATAATAGCTATATCCAAACGACGAGCAGTGTATATGGTGCTTGTCCTAAAAGCGGGGCTAAATATGCATTCCAATTAAGCTATCCTATCTGGTCATGAATTGAATCAGGATTAATGCTTTACTCTTACTTCTTCATTTCGCAAATATTCTGAAGCAGCGGTTTGTCAAGTTTCTGACTCAGTAAAGTTCCTTGGTGCGATCACTATCTGATTATTATCAGCCTAATCGTTGGTGATTGTGCCGAGTTCCGATAGATCTGTTCTTGCTACGCACAAGAGCTCAAACGTAGCTGTTTTGTACATTGTACTAGCTTGTATAGCAAAGATCAATTTTCGCTACTAACTCGCTTACTCTTGCAGAACGTTGCGAGCCATTCAGTTTCGACCATTCGAGTGCTATCTCTGTAGTCCGTCATTTACCGTGCATATATAGGGCGCATATATTCAATTGTGTGACAATTCACTTATTCTTGACACGTTGGCAATAAAGTGGGCGCAGTCTTCATGCTAGTTGGGGTAAATGTATGCAGATACTGTGCACGAAACTTACTATGACAGCAAGTGGCGCTACTCCTTTTGTCATTGTTTAACGAGCGATACTCACTCTTGCCGACGTTCCGGGGCTGAAACCTTTCTGAAGGTTAGCGATGCAATGCTGTCAGACGAGCGAATTTCTGCATCCTCGATGAAAGCCGCACATCTCAAAGTGCCGGTAACAAGTACGGACC
Organism: Dermacentor albipictus; assembly: GCF_038994185.2. NCBI lineage: Eukaryota > Metazoa > Arthropoda > Arachnida > Ixodida > Ixodidae > Dermacentor > Dermacentor albipictus. Next base: position 140,412,074 of record NC_091826.1, on the reverse strand, counting down.
GTTGCAGCAGTGGTCTGCGAACTTGGCCACACAGATTCATTCCATTCCTTAATATGCCAGTCACTATTTTTGTACCCATGGCAGTTACTGCACACATCTTCAATCCACATGATTCAATCCAGCATGATTGGAGCACATTGTGTTAGCGAGAACTAAGTTGCATTTCCGACAGCTGATCGCACAGAACCAAGGGAGAAGCGGTAATGGAATTTTACGAAACCATTATCGTCACTCCGTCGCCTTCAGCAGCTGAAGGCGAGAGAGTGGTTGTGACTCTTGCAAGGAAGGGTGGGCGGGCAGTTGCTTTGTCGCACCGCTAATAGAAGGCGCGAAAGTCAAACCCAGCAGAACACCCGGCTCTGATGGAACGCTTTGGGATGGCTCACTGAACGAGGGAGAACCGGCTTCCTCTCTCCAAAATAACCGCTGCTCACTTACTCAACCACGGCTCACTCGCTCTTTAAAGAGAGCTGCTTAAAAGATTCAGCTCGCTCCTGAGCGGCCCAACTCCAGGTGGTGCATTGCTCTCAATGCAGCCAGCTGCTGTCGCACGCTGCCACTAAAAATCTGTCCAACATTTCTTCCTTGTGGTTCATTATCATCATCATCATCATCAGCCTGGGTACGCCCACTGCAGGGCAAAGGCCCCTCCCATACTTCTCCAACTACCCCGGTCACGTACTAATTGTGGCCATGTTGTCCCTGCAAACTTCTTAATCTCATCCGCCCACTTAACTTTCTGCCACCCCCTGCTACGCTTCCCTTCCCTTGGAATCCAGCCCGTAGCCCTTAATGACCATCGGTTATCTTCCCTCCTCATTAGATGTCCGGCCCATTCCCATTTCTTTTTCTTCACTTAAACTAAGACGTCATTTACCCGAGTTTTATCCCTCACCCAATCTGCTCTTTTCTTATCCCTTAAAGCCTCACCCATCATTCTTCTTTTCATAGCTCGTTGCGTCGTCCTCAATTTCAGCAGAACCCTTTTCGTAAGCCACCAGGTTTCTGCCCCATACGTGAGTACTGGTAAGACGCAGCTGTTATACACTTTTCTCTTGAGGGATAGTGGCAACCTACTGTTCATGATTTTAGAATGCCTGCCAAACGCCCCCCAGCCCATTCTTCTGGTTATTTCAGTCTCAAGATCCGGATCCGTGGTCACTTACTGCCCTAAGTAGATGTATTCCCTTACCACTTCCAGTGCCTCGCTACCTATCGTAAACTGCTGTTCTCTTCCGAGACTGTTAAACATAATTTTAGTTTTCTGCAGATTAATTTTCAGACCTACCCTTCTGCTTTCCCTCTCCAGGTCAGTGAGCATGCATTGCAATTGGTCTCCTGAGTTACTAAGCAAGCCAATGTCACCAGCGAATCTCAAGTTGCTAAGGTATTCTCCATGAACTTTTATCCCCAATTCTTCCCACTCCAGGTCTCTGAATACCTCCTGTAAACACGCTGTGAATAGCATTGGAGGGATCGTATCTCCCTGTCTGAGGCCTCTCTTTATTGGGATATTGTTGCTTTCTTTGTGGAGGATTACGGTGGCTGTGGAGCCGCTATATATATCTTCCAGTATTTTTACATATGGCTCATCTAGACCCTGATTCCGTAATGCCTCCATGACTGCTGAGGTTTCGACTGAATCAAACGCTTTTTCGTAATCAATGAAGGTTATATATAAGGGTTGGTTATATTTTGCACATTTCTCTATCACCTGATTGATAGTGTGAATATAGTCTATTGTTGAGTAGCCTTTAAGGAATCCTGCCTGGTCTTTTGGTTGACAGAAGTCTAAAGTGTTCCTGAATCTATTTGCGATTACCTTAGTAAATACTTTGTAGGTAACGGACAGTAAGCTGATCGGTCTATAATTTTTCAAGTCTTTGGCGTCCCCTTTCTTATGGATTAGGATTATGTTAGCGTTCTTCCAATTTTCCGGTACGTTCGAGGTCATGAGGCATAGTGTATATAGGGTGGCCAGTCTTTCTAGGACAATGTCCCCCCCCCCCCCCCCCATCCTTCAACAAATCTGCTGTTACCTGATCATCCCCAGCTGCCTTCCCTCTTTGCATATCTCCCAAGGCGTTCTTTACTTCTTCCGGCGTTACTTGTGGGATTTAAAGTTTCTCTAGACTATTTTCTTTCACATTATCGTCGTGGGTGTTACTTGTACTGTATAAATCTCTGTAGAACTCCTCAGCCACTTGAACTATCTCATCCATATTACTAACGATATTGCCGGCTTTGTCTCTTAACGCATACATCTGATTCTTGCCTATTCCTAGTTTCTTCTTCACTGCTTCTAGGCTTCCTCTTTTCCTGAGGGCATGCTCGATTCTATCCATACTATAGTTCCTTATGTCAGCTGTCTTATGGTTGTTGATTAACTTCGAAAGTTCTGCCAGTTCTATTCTAGCTGTAGGGTTAAAGGCTTTCATACATTGGCGTTTCTTGATCAGATCTTTCGTCTCCTGCGATAGCTTACTGGTCGCCTGTCTAACGGAGTTACCACCGACTTCTATTGCGCCCTCCTTAATGATGCCCATAAGATTGTCATTCATTGCTTAAACACTAAGGTCCTCTTCCTGAGTTAAAGCTGAATACCTGTTCTGTAGCTTCATCCGGAATTCCTCTAGTTTCCCTCTTACCGCTAACTCATTTATTGGCTTCTTATGTACCAGTTTCTTCCGTTCCCTCCTCAAGTCTAGGCTAATTCGAGTTCTTACCATCCTATGGTCACTGCAGCTCACCTTGCTGAGCACGTCTACATCTTGTATCATGCCAGGGTTCGCGCAGAGTATGAAGTCGATTTCATTTCTAGTCTCACCATTCGGACTTCTCCACGTCCACTTTCGGCTAACCCGCTTGCGGAAAAACGTATTCATTATCCGCATCTTATTCTGTTCTGCAAACTCTAGTAATAACTCTCCCCTGCTATTCCTAGAGCCTATGCCATATTCCCCCACTGACTTGTCTCCAGCCTGCTGCTTGCCTACCTGGCATTGAAGTCGCCCATCAGTATAGTGTATTTTGTTTTGACTTTACCCATCGCCGATTCCACGTCTTCATAAAAGCTTTCGACTTCCTGGTCATCATGACTGGATGTAGGGGCGTAGACCTGTACTACCTTCAATTTGTACCTCTTATTAAGTTTCACAAGACCTGCCACCCTCTCGTTAATGCTATAGAATTCCTGTATGTTACCAGCTATATCCTTATTTATTAGGAATCCGACTCCTAGTTCTCGTCTCTCCGCTAAGCGCCTGTATCACAAGACATGCCCGCTTTTTAACACTCTATATGCTTCTTTTGGCCTCCTAACCTCACTGAGCCCTATCATATCCCATTTACTACCCTCTAATTCCTCCAATAACACACACGTTAAACGTTGCCAGGTTCAGATTCCCATGGCGGCCTGTCCGGAGCCAGCTATTCTTAGCACCCTCAGCTGCGTCACAGATCTGACCGCCGCCGTGGTCAGTTGCTTCACGGTTGCTGGGGACTGAGGGCCGGGGTTTGATTGTTGTATCCATATAGGAGGTTGTGGCCTAGTACTGCACCAGGGTGGCCAATCCTGCTCTGGTGAGAGGGTGCGTTACCGGTTCTGGTTACCGGGATCAGGCCGCACTCCAGGCCTGTTTGTGCAATTTTCTCAACACACGGTGTTTTTTTTTTTTTGCGGTGGTGAATCGCGCGGCACCAGGATTCGAACCACGGTCCTCTTGCACGCGAGGCGGATACTCTACCGCGCGCGCAGGAATTGTACGTCTCATTTAACCTACAGTGGGGCCTTATTTGATCCGTCAAGGTGGACCGATCTGAGCTCGGTTGTACCGCGCGGATGGCACTCAACTAGAGAACGCGGTATTTATGACCTGCACATGTGTGGCCATACATAATAGAGAAGTTTTTTTTTTTTATGAGGGTCCCTCTATAGTGATAACCTAAAAGAAATGACATATTGAAAGGGGGGAAGAAAAAAAGGAAAAAAAGAAGGAAAACAAACAAAAAAAGGAAGAGAACAGGTAATTTGAACTCGTGACCCTTGGATGTTGCCCGAAAAGATAGCTCAGTCGATTGGTCCGTCAGGCTCCAGATTACGTTGAAGCGCCATACCTCCTTTCCAGAGTCTCATACTTACGTGGAAAGGGACTGATGTCCGCGATGGTTGGAAGGTATATTTTCTTGGAAAATGGCCGCCCGTGGATAAGAGCAAGCTCGAACAGCTTTAGAGACTAGGAAAATCTTGATCACGTGCTAGGCAAGTGCGGCACTCTTAGCGTGGGAAGCTAGCCCGAGTAACTATCTCAAGGACTGCTGCTCAGGAGGGCGAAATACCTTCGTGTAATTATAATTATAACAACCCTACTAAGACTACTTTCAAACAGGAGAACGGCCGCGAGGGCTGTACTACGAGTGCTATCACTGATAATTATATATATATATATATATATATATATATATATATATATATATATATATATATATATATATATATATATATATATATATATATATATATATATATATATATATATATATATATATATATATATATATGGGTCATTCCATCTCAAGTGTACTCGGTGTTTTATCGACCATCTGCGATTCTGCTGAAAAAAATCATACTGGTTTACCTCAAAGTGCGAAGTAATTATTCAAGCGATTTTTCTTGAAAAAAACTTTTCTAATGCCCTGAGGACGCTTTGAAGGTTGCGCACACAAGTGAAACTATGCCAGGTAGAAAAATTTCTACAAAGTTATTGCTTTGACATGTTACTGCGAATATTTTTTTAATTAGTCGCCAGACCGTGCTCTTTCGTGACTATTGTCGTTTATTACTTTTTGTTTTAATTTACATAATTTTTAGCCCTAAGAAAAAGTCGACAATTGCCCCTTTTTTAACATTTTTTATAAAAGAAAGTAACGTTTCCATGAGGAATATATTCACAATAGGGACTTGGTATGTGTGTATTCTAGATGATAAAAATACTCGTATAAGAAATAAAGCCTAAACTTTTGCTTAATGTCATGGTAAATATGAAAAAAATTACGTTCTGACTCAATTTGTGGCTTCATTTTCACTATGTAGCGTTCCAAGTAAAAATATGGCATAGTCGGCATTGCATAGTATGCTTTGCTGTCTATCTATGTACAAAGATTCAAAAGATTAAATTTTGTTTTAAGCGAGAAAAAAAGTTTTGAACTGCACCATCACAAGGTTGCGTGGAGCATCTCTTTGCTTCGCCTTCACTGCATAGCACGTCGGTGGGTGTTTCACTCTCGCTCATATTACGTGCTTCTTCTTTTTCTTTTTGAAGACAAGGTCTTTTTTGGCGACTTCAGGTTGATTTGCGGTTCGTGGGGACTGAGTTTCTGGCCATTGTCATCTTGTAAGATTAGATACTTGCAGGCCTTCTAGTGCACGTAGGACAAGAAATAGGCGTCTGAGTTAAGCTTGGAACGAAAAAGATGCAGAAAGCTAGTGTGCTACTATATACGGAGAAGTTATAACGCGTAATTCTTAAAAATACGGCGCAATAAATTCGATCAACATGCCACCAGTCACTAAAAACGCGCCAGAACAGGAACCAGAACTGTGGCTTTATTCAACGAACAGGCGATTTGTGGCGTTCTGCTAAACCTAAAACAACGAAAAAGGCCACTGGCCGGCTTGATACCTAGAATGTCTGCGAAGCGGCTTTAAATGTGTGGTTGGAACACGTATTCGTATCGTAAACGCGTCCCGCGATGCCACCCACCGAGGCTGGGAAAGCGACGTCAAGACGACGGGAGGAGCGTGCATTACGAGCAGACGATAGGTGTGTCGTCTGTTACTGCTCCTCTTTATCCCAGGCAAAGCTACAGCTGTCACAGAAGCAAATCGGCGTTCATGTTTACAGTTTCTTTCCGATGATCGAGGTGTGAAGAAAATGTATCAAGTCGACAGACTGGACGACAGTTTTGGTGCGTCTTCAGCATCTGAGAATTCAGGTACATGGATTTGCGTAATAATTCATGGCACGTTTAAACTATACGATGTCTCTAGTTCATGTATTTCCTCTCCAGGACAAGGGGTGATTTTAACGCCATTGTGTTGCCGGATGCATATAAAAATGCATCTTTTTCGTTCCAAGCTGAACTCAGACGCCTATTTCTTGTCCTACGTGCACTAGAAGGCCTGCAAGTATCTAATCTTACAAGATGACAATGGCCAGAAACTCAGTCCCCACGAACCGCAAATCAACCTGAAGTCGCCAAAAAAGACCTTGTCTTCAAAAAGAAAAAGAAGAAGCACGTAATACGAGCGAGAGTGAAACACCGACCGACGTGCTATGCAGTGAAGGCGAAGCAAAGAGATGCTCCACGCAACCTTGTGATTGTGCAGTTCAGAAATTTTTTTCTCGCTTAAAACAAAATTTAATCTTTTGAATCTTTGTACATAGATAGACAGCAAAGCATACTATGCAATGCCGACTATGCCATATTTTCACTTGGAACGCTACATTGTGAAAATGAAGCCACAAATTGAGTCAGAACGTAATTTTTTTCATATTTACCATGACATTAAGCAAAAGTTTAGGCTTTATTTCTTATACGAATATTTTTATCATCTAGTATACACACATACCAAGCCCCTATTGTGAATATATTCCTCATGGAAACGTCACTTTCTTTTATAAAAAATGTTGAAAAAGGGGCAATTGTCGACTTTTCGTTACGGCTAAAAATTATGTAAATTAAAACAAAAAGTAATAAACGACAATAGTCACGAACGACCACCGTCTGGCGACTGTTTAAAAAAATATTCGCAGTAACAGGTCAAAGCAATAACTTTGTAGAAATTTTTCTACCTGGCACAGTTTCACTTGTGTGCGCAACCTTCAAAGCGTCCTCAGGGCATTAGAAATTTTTTTTTCAAGAAAAATCGCTTGAATAATTACTTCGCACTTTGAGGTAAACCAGTATGATTTTTTTCAGCAGAATCGCAGATGGTCGATAAAACACCGAGTACACTTGAGATGGAATGACCCATATATATATATATATATATATATATATATATATATATATATATATATATATATATATATATATATATGGGATCGAATGCGAGCGCTGTTGCTTTGTCTCTGCGGGTAGTCGTTAAGAGAACGAATTTAAGGGAGAAGAAGAAAGAAAGGAAAGTTTCTGAAGCATAATCGCAGCGCCGTGGTTTTAATGTGCACCAGCGGTTGAGCAACGGAAGGCGATATAAGGGTGCGTGGTCATGATACGCGCACGACAAACTGCCCTAAAATATTTAGAGACTTGAGAGAAAGTTTCGTGAACAACCCATAACAGGGCAATCAGCACTCGAATACGACGAGAGAAATTATTGAGACGTAGAAAATTCCCTTGAACTAAGTATGGTTTTGCGAGACAAATGCTTGGAATCATTGAACTTTTTAAAGGATGAGGGGAATATGCGCTCACCGAGAGGACAGCGTCCGCACGAGACCACACCAGGGAGCTTAATGAGACATGGAGTGCAATGTGGCCGGAACAAAGCCCCCTTCTCTGCCGGCCAAGCACAGAAAACGTGCGTTCCGATCGCTGAAGGCTTCGCGGGCATAGTATAGCTCTAGAGTCTAGGAAAAGCTTAAACAGGTGCGAGCGCGGCACTCTTAGCGTGGGAAGCTAGCCCGAGTAACTATCTCAAGGACTGCCGCTCACTAGGGCGAAATATCTTCGTGTAATTATAATAACCCTAGTAAGACTACTTAGTAACCTTAGTAACTTAGTAACCTTAGTAGGGCTGTACTACGAGTGCCATCACTGATAATTTTCTATATATATATTTCGAATGTTCGAATGCGAGCGCTGTTGCTTTGTCTCTGCGTGTAGTGCTTTGTCTCTCCGGACAGGCCGCCATTGGAATATGAACCTGGCAACGTTTAACGCTAGAGCGTTATCTAGTGAGGCGAGTCTAGCAGTGCTATTGGAGGAATTAGAGGGCAGTAAATGGGATAAAATAGGGCTCAGTGAAGTTAGAAGGCCAAAAGAAGCTTATACAGTGCTCAAAAGCAGGCACGTCCTGTGCTACCGGGGCTTAGCGGAGAGACGAGAACTAGGAGTCGGATTCCTGATTAATGAGAATATAGCTGGTAACATACAGGAATTCTATCGCATTAACGAGAGGATGACAGGCCTTGTTGTGAAACTCAATAAGAGGCAAAAAATGAAGGTTGTACAGGTCTACGGCCCTACATCCAGTCATGACGACCAGGAAGTCAAAAACTTCTATGAAGAGGTGGGATCGGCTATCGGTAAAGTGAAAACAAAATACACTATACTGATGGGCGACTTCAATGCCAAGGTAGGCAAGAAGCAGGCTGGAGACGAGGCAGTGGGGTAATATGGCATAGGCACTAGGAATAGCAGGGGAGAGTTATTACTAGAGTTTGCAGAACAGAATAATATGCGGATAATGAATACCTTCTTCCGCAAGCGGGATAGCCGAAAGTGGACATGGAGCAGCCCAAACGGCGAGACTAGAAATGAAATCGATTTCATACTCTGCGCTAACCCTGCATCATACAAGATGTGGACGTGCACGGCAAGGTGCGCTGCAGTGACCATAGGATGGTAAGAACTCGAATTAGCCTAGACCTGAGGAGAGAACGGAAGAACCTGGTACATAAGAAGCTGATCAATGAGTTAACGGTAAGAGGGAAAGTAGAGGAATTCCAGATCAAGCTACATAACAGGTATTCGGCCTTAACTCAGGAAGAGGATCTTAGTGCTGAAGCAATGAATGACAATCTTGTGGGCATAATTAAGGAGTGCGCAATAGAAGTCGGTGGTAACTCCGTTAGACAGTATACTAGTAAACTATCGCAGGAGACGAAAGATCTGATCAACAAACGCCAATGTATGAAAGCCTCTAACCCTAAGCTAGAATAAAACTGGCAGAACTTTCCAAGTTAATCAACAAGCGTAAGACAGCTGACATAAGGAAGTATAATATGGATAGAATTGAACATGCTCTCAGGAACGGAGGAAGCCTAAAAGCAGTAAAGAAGAAACTAGGAATTGACAAGAATCAGATGTATGCGTTAAGAGACAAAGCCGGCAATATCATTACTAATCTGGACGAGATAGTTCAAGTGGCCGAGGAGTTCTATAGAGATTTATACAGTACCAGTGGCACCGACGACGATAATAGAAGAGAGAATAGTCTAGAGGAATTCGAAATCCCACAGGTAACGCCGGAAGAAGTAAAGAAAGCCTTGGAAGCTATGCAAAGGGAGAAGGCAGCTGGCGAGGATCAGGTAACAGCAGATTTGTTGAAGAATGGTGGGCAGGTTGTTCTAGAGAAACTGGCCACCCTGTATACGCAATGCCTCATGACTTCAAGCGTACCGGAATCTTGGAAAAACGCTAACATAATCCTAATCCATAAGAAAGGGGACGCCAAAGACTTGAAAAATTATAGACCGATCAGCTTACTGTCCGTTGCTTACAAAGTATTTACTAAGGTAATTTCAAATAGAATCAGGAACACCTTAGACTTCCGTCAACCAAAGGACCAGGCAGGATTCCGTAAAGGCTACTCAACCATAGACCATATTCACACTATCAATCAGGTGATAGAAAAATGTGCGGAATATACCCAACCATTATATATAGCCTTCATTGATTACGAGAAAGCGTTTGATTCAGTCGAAGCCTCAGCAGTCACGAAGGTATTGCGGAATCAGGGTGTAGACGAGCCGTATGTGAAAATACTGAAAGATATCTATAGCGGCTCCACAGCCACTGTAGTACTCCATAAAGAAAGCAACAAAATCCCAATAAAGTAAGGCGTCAGGCAGGGGGATACGATCTCTCCAATGGTATTCACAGCGTGTTTACAGGAGGCATTCGGAGACCTGGATTGGGAAGAATTGGGGATAAGAATTAATGGCGAATACCTTAGTAAATTGCGATTCGCTGATAATATTGCCTTGCTTAGTAACTCAGGGGACCAACTGGAATGCATGCTCACTGACCTGGAGAGGCAAAGCCGAAGGGTGGGTCTAAAAATTAATCTGCAGAAAACTAAAGTAATGTTTAACAGTCTCGGAGAGAACAGCAGTTTACGATAGGTAGCGGGGCACTGGAAGTGGTAAGGGAATACATCTACTTAGGACAGGTAGTGACAGCGGATCCGGATCATGAGACTGAAATAATCCGAAGAATAAGAATGGGCTGGGGTGCGTTTGGCAGGCATTCTCAGATCATGAACAGCGAATTGCCATTATCCCTCAAGAGAAAAGTTTATAACTGTGTCTTACCAGTACTCACGTACGGGGCAGAAACCTGGAGGCTTACGAAAAGGGTTCTACCTTGTGGGTTCACAGTACGTCTCCGCGCACGGCGTTGCCAAGTGGCCCCCGAGAAGTGGAGCCTCACGACGCGGCACGACGGCGCACGGCGATAGACCCACCGCAGGTTCGAGCACCGAGCCGAAAGACCTGGACGGCTATGGCCGTACGCATGGGCGCTCTCCCAGGAACACACGGCGTCCAGGACAGTTAAGGCGTTTATTGATCACCAATGGCCAACATGTACCAGACTGCACCCAAACACACGGAGTACACTCGGCGCCCGCGGTTCCCGGTGGCGAGGAAGGCGGGTTACACGCCGCGTCGAACAATGGTTTACGCGCGCGGGCCGAAATGCGTTCGCAAACGCTACCTAGCGCTTCCCGTCACCGACAATGGTCTGCGACGGTTCGGACACGCAAAATGTGATGCACTGAGCGCCTGCGACTACCGCAAGGGCGGAACGCAAAGCCACTCAGCAAGTCACACTTACGCGAGCTAACAAAGCACGTGAACGTCCCCAGGCCGGGGCGTTGGGGACACAAATAGCTGGTCGTTCACGTACCTTGCAGCTTGCCTCTCGTGACCGGCGCTCGTCCCTCTCGCAGCACGACTCCCCCGCGCACCGCGATCGTCCCCAGTCGGGGCTTCTTCCCTACGTCACGCCCCACGACCCAATCGCAGGGCCGCGTAGCATGACGTCGCGGGACGCGGCCGCGGCGCCCGGGGAAAAGCGGCGCGCGGGTCGAGGGGCAGGCATTTGGGAGAGGTTTTCCTCGCAATGGCGAATAAGTCCGGAGCCTTAGGCACAGCAACGACTGCGCCCCGGCTGACCGAAGGAACTCCCACATCCCTGTCCCCTTAAATGTCCCTACCAGCTGAGAAATAAGCCGGCGGCATGTAACACAAAGGAAAAGTCCCCTGTATTAGCCAGCACTAGATATTGCAAGGACGGCTAACCTCCTGCCTCCGTTCCAGCCCTTAAACACATATTAAAGAAAACGAGAACGATACAACCAGGGCAAATACACTAATAGCACAATTATTTAACACGTACAACAAACCCAGTGAAAATCCTGTACAACCATATAACTCAAAGGGAAAACTGTACAACACACTGCTCCAAAATACCCCCAGAATACCCCCCAGAATAAACGTACTGTCTGCTACACGAACACAGAAACATACACACACACGCACAGAGACACACGCTCACAAATAAACATTTAAAAAAAAGTTAAAGAACCCAACGTACAAAATAAAACGGCAAGACGTCCCCGGAGCCTCAGCGCTCAGTCCCGAACGTCTTATACCAAAGCCGTCGCGGGCACTTGGTCGGCGGCCACCACGTTCGGATTTGTTTGTTTCGGCGCATTAATCCGTCGCTCTCTGTGGGCCACCTCTTCATCGCCTGGAGCTCCCTGCCGAACGAGCGCTGCGAATCCGGGGTCCTCCCGCATCTTCTGCCGGCACCATTGGGCCAGCTCGCCGTCTGTCAGCGCCGTCGCCGCGCCAAAAGGCACCGGGGGATCTCCCGCCGCACTCTTCTTCCTCTCCTCCGGGTGCATCCGGCCGGTGTAGTGGCTATGGTGAATAACAAGGGTCGCGCACTTCCCGCAGGTAGCAGCACCAGCAGGGAGGGGCAGGTGGGCGCCGTCCGCGGCTGCCTCCGTTAGAGTGAGCGTGTGCCCCTTAAAAGGATAGGGCACGGGGTGCTGGCACCTCTCCACTCTGCGCTGCGCGGGCCATGCCTTCACCGACACGTACCAGAGGGGTGCCGATACACCCTCCTGGCACGTCCAGGTGGCCACACTCCGTGTTTTCGGACTGGTCTCCGTAGCTGTTGCAGGCGGGACAGTCGTTGGAGCAGGGAGTATCCTTGCGGCTGGAGCGCCTGGCTGTGCAACCCAGCGCCGGCGTCGGCTGCGGCGGCGGCTCGAAGGGGCGACAAGGGCAGACGGCTTGCCCATCTTGAGCGCGAGTGCGCTGCAACTCCAAGCTACCGACGAAGGCGACTGTCGAGAGAGAATGACAGCGGGAAGACAGTTCCGGGCACCGGCAGCAGCAGTGCCAGCAGGAGTAGTAAATGCTGACGCCAGTCGTTTTCAAGAAGGAGCGAGCAGAGATGGGGGGCACAGGATGGAGGGTCGCGAAGCCAGCTGGACGTGGTTTTCGTCCCCTTTTGCACGCGCACACACGAGGCACCCGCGACACGTGCCCTTAGGGCTTGCAACGGATTCGGGCGCAGGCAACACCAATGTCTCAGGCGTCCAATGTCTCAAACCTCACCCTCATCTGACGCTCCCGTGGTCGCACGCCCCCCGCTTTCCGGACACTTACGCGGCGAGTCTCAAAGACGAGACAACAAAAGAATGAGGGCACCAAGCGCCCCTCTACAGCTACGTACAATGGCGATGCGGGGTAAGAAGCGGGGCACTTTGAAAACAAGGCTATGCACACGAGGAAGGCTAAACCTATTATTCAAGCAAGAAGAAATACAAGCACTGAACAAACGGGCAAACTTTTTGACATCTAGTTAGGGCGGGCTGGAACCGTGGCGCGCTGGCCTCTATGCGGGAAATCCCGTGAGAAAAGAAACACTCGCTCGCAGAGGCAGAAAGCAAGAGTAACGCGTTTCTTTTACCAGAAAGGTCTGGCAACGCGAGGGCGAATTCACAATGGTGGTCGTCGCCTGAGGGGGTATCGATGCGACGGCCGAAAGCGGTCGGCAACACCGGACGTGCTCTGTTCCCCGGAACACCCGAGATCGCTGGGCTCCGGCGCCGGCTCGACTGGCCTGCAATGGTAGGCTTTCAAGTCGGCAATGTGAACGCGGCCCCTGGTTCTCCCCGTCTGAGGATCCGTCAGCTCATACACAAGTGGTGAAAGTCGTTTCTCCACTCGGTAAGGCCCCAGCCATTTAGGAGCCAACGCTGCGGAAAACCCTTTGCTGGAGTCACCGACCTGAAAGCAGACGTCGCGATGACTCTTGTCATACTGAGCTTTCTGCTGGGCTCGGGCGGCTCCCAAGCTGTCCCTTGCTCTAGAGAAAGCGCTGGCAAGCCGGGAGCGAAGCTGCGCTGCGTACGAGGAAAGGTCCCCTGGCGCATTCTCAACCCCTGCTCGGCGCTGCGTAACAATGGTTAGCGGATTCGCCAGTTCACGGCCAAAAATGAGGAAAGCGGGGGAGAAACTTGTTGAGCGGTTTTGCGCCGTCCGGATGGCGAACGCGAGTTCGTTCACGTGGTCTGCCCAATCCTTCTGGCTCCTGGCAAAGGCCGTGAGCATCGACTTCACAGTACGATTAAAGCGTTCCGTGAGGTTGGCCTGGGGGTGGTAGGGCGATGTGAGGCGATGCTCGATCTGAAGGGATGTACACGTCTCACGAAACACCCGAGAAGTGAAGTAAGACGCATTGTCAGTAATCAAACGCTCCGGAAATCCAAAGCGTGTGCAAACTTCCATTAGCTTATCCAACACTGCCCGAGCCGTCACCTTGCAGAGCGGAAATAGCTCCACCCACTTTGTAAAGTGATCGACCACTACCAAAAGGTGCTGAAAGCCCTGTTTACTCTTTGAAAAAGGCCCAATTAAGTCGCAGGCGGCAAACTGCCAAGGCCGCTGACTGTCAATCGGCTTCATTAAACCCGGCGGACGGCCACCGCGAGATTTCACCGTCTGACAGACGTGACAAGTCCGGCAATAACGGAAAACGTCGCGCTTCATACCGGGCCAGGTGACAGTGTGGCTGAGTCTTGCAAAGACCTTAGAGCCACTGAGGTGTCCAGCCAGCGGTTCATCATGAGCGTAGTGCAAAAGTGCGCGCCTCAGACTTTTAGGTATCACCACCTTAAACGGGTTAATTGATTCATCCTCGGTAGCGATATATCTAAGCACGAGCCCATCGTGGTCCAGCAGGTAGGAATCTTCGGAAGTACCAGCAATAAAAGCTGGCCCGGGTACTTCTGCGCTCGTTGCAACACCAGCAACGTTACGGCGCTCCGTTTCCGCTACTCTACCAGCAATTTCCTTGCAAAATGAATCCTCCTGCTGGGCCTTTAGGAGCTCTTCTCGGCTGAAAATAATCGCGATCCCTCCAGAGTGAGAGCCGGTTCCATTACTTCCTTTTGGAGATACTGCAAAGGCCTCGTTCTCCGGTGTCGTGGTACGCGGCTGTCTTTCTGCGGCTAACTCCTTCTGCACCCGTGCGAGAACATCATGCGCGGTGACATCGTGTTCATTAAAGGCACAGTCATTAACGGTTAAGTTACCACCAGTGCCGGTCGATCTATTCACAACGCTCCCCTTTGGCTCGCTTACAACTATTTCCCCCACTGATGGAGAACTCTCGTCACCGCCCGGCTGTACAACGCCGAAAACCTTTTTTACCGGAGTCTCCTCTATAGGTGGGGACCCGAAGACGGTCTCTCCCTCTTCCTCGGCCACTTCACCGCTCGCACAGGCGGGCGTGTCGGCGGCTTCCGTCTTTCGCCGCTCGCCTCCGGCATCAGCCGGGTGGGGAAGCGGCGCACGCGAAAGCGCGTCTGCGACGACGTTCGTGCTCCCCTTTCGGTACTGCACCGAAATGTCGTAGTGCTGTATTAGAAGTGCCCAACGTGCCAGCCGACCCGCAGGTTCTCGAAACCTCATGAGCCAGCTGAGCGCGCTGTGATCCGTCTGCACGACGAATTTCGTGCCGTCTAAATAGACGTCAAATCTCCTCAGTGCAAACACAATCGCTAAGCACTCTTTTTCCGTCACGGAGTAGTTCTTCTCCGCAGGGAGCAGCGCCCGACTAGCAAAAGCCAGAGGGTGCAGGACACCATCGAATTCCTGAAGGAGGACCGCCCCCAATCCCAAATCGCTCGCGTCCGTCTGAATGACGAATTTCTTGGTCAGGTCAGGCAATCTGAGGCGAGCTGTCTCGGCGATGGCTCGGGACAAGCCGCGGAATGCCTGCTCCTGCTCCGGTTCCCAACGCCACTCCACAGAATTCCCCAACAACTTTGTCAGCGGTGCCTGGAGTTTCGCACAAGATGGAATAAATGACCGGTAGAAATTGGCCATTCCGAGGAAGCGGCGGAGGCCGCGTACATCTTTGGGGGCGGGAAAATCCAGGAGAGCCCGGAGCTTCTCCGAATTCGGCTCAATGGAGCCTCCTCCTAGGGTGAACCCCAGCAAGTGGACTCGAGTTTGCGCCACTTGTGCCTTTGCCGGATTTAGCGTCATGCCCGCTGACCTGATCCTCCCAAGTATGTCCCCAACGTGACGTATGTGCTCCTCAAACGTTTCGGAATAGATCACGATGTCGTCGAGGTAGCACATGGCATGGGACCATTTGGCATTGCCCAGAACCCGATCCATTAGCCTCTGAAATGTGGCTGGGGCGTTGCACAGACCAAACGGCATTCGCTCAAATTGAAACAGCCCACGATGGCACGTGAAGGCGGTCTTTGCTCTGTCCTCGGGTTCCACCTCTACTTGCAAGTAGCCCTTAGCAGCGTCCAGAGTCGTGAAATACTTCGCTGAACCTAGGCTGCCCACAATTGACTCGATGGTTGGCAACGGATAGGCATCTTTACGGGTAAGTGCGTTCAGTCGACGGTAATCAACGCAAAGGCGGAAACTACCATCCTTTTTTGGAACCAGGACGACAGGAGATGCCCAGGGGCTATCGGAACGCTTGATGACACCGGTCGCCAGCATCTCGTTAAGCACACCATCGATAGCCTGTCTCTTGGACAGGCTAACCGGCCTGGGGTTGCACTTCAAAGGACGCGTATCCCCAGTCTCGATCCTGTGGCGTACAAGGTCAGTGCAACCTGGGTCTTCTGTGAACAGGTCGTCATAGCTGAACAGAACTTCGGACATGTCAGATTTTTGTTTGAGCTCCAGCCATACCGCACGGGCGATCAAAGGGTGGAACAAGCCACCTCGCGCAGGCACGTCTATCTGAGCGGTAGTGCACGCAGAATACTGCGCCAGAAAGGGCTCAACCCCCTTATCTAGCGCGCCGTGCGGGCCCGCCACTCGCTCCGCGGCGACACATGCCGGAGGGTCAGCGAAAAGCCTCAAAGGGGACAACGGTCCCACCCTATAGCCTCCGTTCGCAATGTCTACCACTATACGGGTCTTACGAAGAAAGTCACGACCCAGAATCACGGGAACACTCAAGCCAGGCAAACGAATGAAGCGATGGCGCCTCGTTCGACCATCCCAACGAACAGACAGCCTCGTTGCCCCGCCTGCAGGAACGGAGCCGCTGGCTAGGTTAAAAGTTGCTCGGCATTCGCGCAAGCGAACAAAGCGCTGCTGCAAGAGGGTCAAAACGTCGTCGCCAAACAAAGAGGCACTGGCCCCTGTGTCGAGGAGCGCGGAAAATTCGCGACCAGCAATAGTGACAGTGACGAATGGCGCGAATGCATCCGCGGGAAAGCCCGCACGACACACGGAGGGAGCGACAATCACTTCGGTCGGACGTGCGTTCACGCCCGACCCCCATCCCCGTTTCCCTGCCGGAGGGTGCGTCTGGGGCAGTAACGAGCAATGTGGCCCAGCTCGCTGCACTCAAAACAGCGGGCTCCGCCGCGCGCATTCCTGTGGTTGAAAGCACTCTGCCCCGGTCGTCCTCCTCCGCCCGCTGCGCTGCCCTCAGGCCGTTCGGGACATGCGTCTTCCGCTGGGCGCGCGCTGCTGCGGATTGCTTGGCGTATTTGAGGGGGCGGATTGGGCCTTTGCTCCGCACTGGCCGCGCTCCGCGCGTATGCATGAGGATCCAAGGCGCGTTCGCTGATTCCCCAAGCTTGCCGGTTTTCAAAGCCCACCGCAAAGGTGGAATGCACGGGCGATTGCTGTTGGCGTGAACGGAAAAGAGTTCCCGTCCATGCACAGCGCGGCTCTAGCGCCTCGCTTGCGGGCGGTGGAGGGCGGTAGGCACGCATGGCCAGCAGGTCGCCTTGTATACGCTTGGCCTCGGCGGCCATGTCCTCCAGATCACGGAACCGACTTCCGCGCAGGTAGGCCGCAAAGGTTGGGTGAGCCTGCCTTATCACCCTCTCGACTCTCTCGTCGCTGGAGGCCGTCGGCTCCGCGATCTGGAACAGCTCCTCCATCGCTCGCACATACTCGAGGAGTGATTCGTCCGGGGCTTGTGTCCGCAACTCGAGCTCGCGCCGCATTCTACGATAGTAGTCGACAGGCAAAAATTCGTGGTGGAGAGCCGCCTTGAAATCTTCGAGCGTCGTTGCGCGGTGGCCGGAAAGCCTGTACCACTGTGCTGCTCGCTCTGTAAGAGCAACGGGCACAATACGAGCCAGCATTTCGCGGTCATCAAGCCCCACAGCTGCCTGATAGTGCGCCAAACTGTCAAGGAAGTCTGTGACACTAACCGCATCCGCGTACCCGCGATATGTGGGCACTGCCAGCTTAACCACCGGCCGCGAGTGCCTTGGCGACTCCAAGGAAGTCCGGAGGGCACTCGAAAGGGACTCAATTAGTCGCGTGGCTTCGCCCAGCAACGCCCTCGCGTCCGGTGCGCTCGTCTCATCAGGAGCGTCCGCAGGCGGGATTTGGGCAGGCTGGGGCACCTGCAACCCTCCCCTCATTTCGGTTAGCGGTACCTCGCTCAACCCTACGCGACTCGAGGCCACCTCGCCACCTCGCACAACGGTGCTCGCGGCAGGCGGTAACCCCCTACTCCCTCCGCGCCCGCCGTCGGTGGTGGAGGCCACAGCCTCGAAGCTCCTCAATGCGGGTGGGGTTCGCGGCAGTCTCCCCTCTTCCATGGCGGCAAGCTCATCGTTGCTTATCGCTGCATTGAGAGATCCACGCCCGTCGTGGAGCGGCGTGGACATTGCACACGCATCTGGTAGGTTTGCGCCAACTAAGCTTGCACTCCGTGGTTCGTGCTCTGGGAGTTGAGCTGTGCCTCCACGCTCGACACCAGCATCGGCTGAGTAATCGAACAGGGCGACATTCGCGAGAGTCGTCAACAATGACGACTCCTTGAAGCTGGAAAACATGGCACGGCCGGCCGATCAAGCGGGTCTCCGGCTCGTTACGCACCGCAGCAATGCAAAGGCAGTTACTGCCCCACGTTGGGCGCCGAAATGTGGGTTCACAGTACGTCTCCGCGCACGGCGTTGCCAAGTGGCCCCCGAGAAGTGGAGCCTCACGACGCGGCACGACTGCGCACGGCGATAGACCCACCGCAGGTTCGAGCACCGAGCCGAAAGACCTGGACGGCTATGGCCGTACGCATGGGCGCTCTCCCAGGAACACACGGCGTCCAGGACAGTTAAGGCGTTTATTGATCACCAATGGCCAACATGTACCAGACTGCACCCAAACACACGGAGTACACTCGGCGCCCGCGGTTCCCGGTGGCGAGGAAGGCGGGTTACACGCCGCGTCGAACAATGGTTTACGCGCGCGGGCCGAAATGCGTTCGCAAACGCTACCTAGCGCTTCCCGTCACCGACAATGGTCTGCGACGGTTCGGACACGCAAAATGTGATGCACTGAGCGCCTGCGACTACCGCAAGGGCGGAACGCAAAGCCACTCAGCAAGTCACACTTACGCGAGCTAACAAAGCACGTGAACGTCCCCAGGCCGGGGCGTTGGGGACACAAATAGCTGGTCGTTCACGTACCTTGCAGCTTGCCTCTCGTGACCGGCGCTCGTCCCTCTCGCAGCACGACTCCCCCGCGCACCGCGATCGTCCCCAGTCGGGGCTTCTTCCCTACGTCACGCCCCACGACCCAATCGCAGGGCCGCGTAGCATGACGTCGCGGGACGCGGCCGCGGCGCCCGGGGAAAAGCGGCGCGCGGGTCGAGGGGCAGGCATTTGGGAGAGGTTTTCCTCGCAATGGCGAATAAGTCCGGAGCCTTAGGCACAGTAACGACTGCGCCCCGGCTGACCGAAGGAACTCCCACATCCTAAATTGAGGACGACGCAACAAGCTATGGAAAGACTCTATGGAAATACTCAATCATACTCAATACTCAATACTCAATACTCAACGAGCTATGGAAATACTCAATCGCACGCGCGCGTGCTCGCACCATTACTTTTGCAGCCTCATTTTTTCTTCGCACAGCAGTGGACTGGAATGGCCTTCTCCGGAACATTGCAGCCATCACGTGTTCATCAACTTTTGCGGACAACTTAACTACACTTGTTTCTCATGAACATCACTCTCTGTAACCTTGATTTGTAAACCCACCCCTTATGCAATACCCCCTAACCGGGGTCTTTAAGGTAATAAAGTGATGTGATTTATTTATTTATTTATTTATTTATTTATTTATTTCAGATACTGTCAATCCCAGCGCGATTTTTACAGGTTGGGCATAGATTATACACTCACAAATAGTGATAAAAAACAGGCTTACATGATTTCAACAATATTTGCAATCGACACGAAGCTGATATACACATATGGTAGGAAATAAAACAAGGGTACATTTCATTTGGCAAAAGGGGGTGACATTACATAGGCAAATACAATGCTCATACAGATTTCATTTTATACAATGACATGAGTGGTGTTATTTCCGGCTAACATAATCTAATTATTGCACAACAGCTCTTCTACAAGGGTTATAAATTTCGGCAACGATGTGTTAGTCGTTATGAAGGGGTCCAGGCTATTCCATTCTCTTATTGCAAGAGGAAAGAACGAATATCTAAAACAGTCAGTGCGAAAGGCATATTCTTTAAGTGTTAATGAATGCTTATGGCGGGAAGGTCTGGTGTCAGCTAGGGATATATACAAAGAAGTATTTATTCGTAATGCATTGTGTATTAATTGGAACAATAATTTTAGTCTTGCTAGCTTGGCGCGGTTTCGCAGAGTAGGAATACCGGCTTGTTTTAGCAGTTGGGTAGGTGAATCGCTATTCTTGTATTTGTTAAAGATGAATCTAATTGCCTTTCGCTGTACTCCTTCTAGTTTGTTAATAAGCTGTTGTGTATAAGGAAACCAAATTGTGTTACAATATTCGAGAACTTGGCGAATAAATGCTTTGTATGATAGCAGTTTAATTTCCGGTGGCGCAGCTCGAAGTCTTCTTCTGAGAAAGAACAGCCGTTTTAAAGCACATGGTATGATACTGTTAATATAAGATTCCCATCTTAGGTCATGTGAAATGATCAAGCCAAGATATTTAAGCTCATGAACTCGGGTGAGTGGTATATTATTGATAGTGTATTCGAAGTCCAACCTATGTTTTGTGCGGGTTACAGATAAAAAGGCAGTTTTTTTAATGTTCAGCTCCATCTGCCACTTTTTACACCACTTCACTACATCGTGAAGGGCGCTGTTTAAATCAACGTGGTCAATCATAGAGTTAATTTCATTATAAAGAATGCAGTCGTCGGCAAAAAGCTTCATTTTAACACAGATGTTAGAGGGCAAATCATTAATAAAAATAAGGAATAAAGTGGGAGCAAGGACGCACCCTTGAGGCACCCCCGATGTAACTGGTACAATGGAAGAAATTTCATTGTTAGCAACAACATACTGAAACCGGTTGGTTAGGTAATCTTCAATCCAATTGACAATAGAACCATCGCCTAAAGTTGTTTTCAGTTTGCTTATTAGTTTTCGATGGGTTACTCTATCAAACGCCTTCGAAAAATCTAATGCTATTAGGTCAACTTGTTTTTGATTATCAATGCTTTGGGATAAGTCATGCGTTACTTCAAGTAATTGGGTTATTGTTGAAAGTCCCCGCCGGAAACCATGCTGGATAGGCGATAATACTTCTGCTTGCTCTAGATAGCTCGTGATATACTTTAATATGATATGCTCTAATAATTTCCCTACTGTGGACGTTAGCGATATTGGTCTGTAATTACCAACATCACTTTTGCTTCCTGCTTTATGAACGGGGATTACTTTCGCTATTTTCCATTCCTTTGCAAGGCTACATGTTGATAAGGATTTGTTAAATATTAGATGTAGATATTTCGCGTTGACTTCGGCATATCTTTAAAGAAAAGTGTTGGGAATATTGTCCGGGCCGTTTCCTTTTTTTGTGTCTATTGATAGTAATAAGTTGAGGACTCCTGACTCAGTTATCGTTGGCATGCCTAGCGGTCTCTGGTTGTAGTGATTCACCTCCGGAATGTGACCATCGTCAGCAGTGAACACAGACTGGAAGTATGTATTTAATGAATTTGCAAAACTTAAATTTTGTTCCTGAGAATTGAGAGTGTTGCTTTTTGGGGGGGGGCTAAGATACTTCCAAAACTTTCCAGGGGAATGTTTTAAAAAGTTAGGAAGCGTAACTAAAAAGAAATGTGCTTTCGCCTTACTAATCTTTGCTTTCATTTCATTGACAGCACACGTGAGTTTACGTTTATGTTGAGGACCTTTTTTTGTTTTGAGCAATTTTCTTAGTCGCTTCTCTTTGCGCTTCGCGTGAATGACATCGCGTGTTATCCATGGGTTATTTCTATTTATTCGTTTGGTTCTTATTGGAATATAGTTATTGATGCAGTGGCATACAATGGCTTTAAATCTTTCCCATATTGCGTCTATATCAGTGTCTGAAGAATTAGCAAGTTCTTCAAATGACTGATACACCAAAATTAAGTAATTGACTATGCTTGAGTCGTCAGCTTTTGTAAAGTCTGGATAACTAGTTTGGGAAATAGTAAGATTTGTTGCGGCCTGAATGGGAGTAGTGCATAATGTTAATTTGTGATCTGATATTCCATCTAGCACTGCTAAGTTAGTTTTATTGATCGAAAAGTGGTTGCTCAGAAAGATGAGGTCAAGAATGTTGGATGCATTGCCTTGAACACGTGTGCGCTCGTTAACAACTTGTGACAAGTCAAAACTAAGCATAATATCAAAAACGATTTCTGAACAAGGAGAGCGATAACTCATGGTTGGCCAGTCGATATCAGGAAGGTTGAAATCCCCGAGAAGGATCAGCCGGGATTTTTGTACATGAAGTTCCATATACTGATATAATGATGTCACTGCGCGTTCATCAGTCGAAGGGCTACGGTATATGCAACCGACACTGATAGTCGTTGCGCCAAAACTAAGTTTGCAAAAAAGTGCTTCAGCATTTTCGACTTCTGGTAAGACAGTGAAAGGAATTTTTTTATTTATTAGTAAAGCAACTCCTCCCCCTCGCGTTAATCTGTCTTTGCACACAATCACATAGTCGGGTGGGGATATTTCTTGGTCCTGTATGTCATCTGTAAGCCACGTTTCTGTAATCGCCGTAAAGTCGGGCTCTAGGCTGATAAGAAGAGACTCTAGTGCGTCAAGCTTATTCAGGATACTACGCGCATTTACGTTTGCAAAGGTTATTTGTTTCGTTTTGGGGGCGGTCGGGGGCGTAGGTGTGGTCCAATTCCTTCCTGGTTTTTTTGGCCTTTACTCGCATTTGTTTGTGCCTTTACAGGTACCCGACAGCTCTTTTCTTCATCCCACTGAAACAATTCTCCGTTGATTCGGACTTTATCGTAAACGAGCGCCACCTTTGCACCGGAATCTTTCATTGATTTTACACTAACCCACAGTTTTTTCCTTATGTCGCGTACTCGGACAGAGAAATCTTCACTGATCGCGTATACAGTATTTTTAAGTTTGCTACAGTTTTTTAGCACAAGAGTCTTTTCACGGAAGTCAAGAAGTTTAAGTATTACAGGCCTGGTTTTCTCGCGTGAAGGTTTTCCTAACCTATGAATGCGTTCAATGGCGACAGGTTGAATTTGAAGAAGGTTCTTGGAAATGCTTTCATTAAAAGTTTGTTCAAGGGATTCGTTGTCTTCTTCTTCATCTTCTGGAATTCCGTAAACTAAAAGATTACACCGTCTCGAGCGATTTTCCAAATCATCCAGTTTTAGTTCAAGCGAGGAAACAACCTTCTGCAGGTTGGTGACCTGGTTTATGCAGTCAAACATTTCTAACGCGATAGCGTTAAGGAGCTCGTGTCGCAGAAAAGCCGGTGTCGTCGGCATCGGGTGTCGGCGTCTGCGGCGTTGACCATGAGCGATAAATCACGGCAGGCACTCCATAAATAAAAAGCAACTTCCAAGATTGGCTGGGTGGGAATCGAACCAGGGTCTCCGGAGTGTGAGACGGAGACGCTACCACTCAGCCACGAGTTTGATGCTTCCAAGCGGTACAAACGCGCCTCTAGTGAATGCGGTGTTGCCTTCGAAACGAGCCGTGGAAAGTTATACTGCAGTGTATATCGGTAATTATGAACATGTAACTTACAGAAGTCGCAATTACACGAGTAGCGAAGTGCGTTTCCGCTGCATTTCTTCTGCGCTTTCCGCACACGCAGAGCCATCTTGCGGCAAACACAGAAGACCTCTCCTCTCCATGTAGGGCGCTGCCTCGACAGATGGCGCGCCACGCGCGCATTCGAGCTATGGAAGGACCGGTGCGAGGGGGGTCGTTGCCCGGACTCTCTCCCCTGACAACGCTTCGCCTTGCTTCCTCAGCAGAATCAAGCGTCCTTCCTTTGTTTAGATCACTATCTGTCTATCTCTCTGCCCGTGCCGATCACGACGTTTGGCTAGCGTGCATCATTTCCCCCTCCGAGATACCGAGTTCTTTGGTTCGTTCCGCTTGCTCAGGCGCACGTTTCGTTGCTGCACCGAACGCCGCGTTGCTCGACCATATGGCTCGACGCTCACCGCGTCCGATGCGGGGCGCCTCGTAAGTGATGGCTGCCGTGTAGCCCATTGTCTTACACCCCTTGGCGGGTCGACGGGAACGCTGTCGCGTTCCACTCTTGAAGGCGAAGCTTAAGCGTCCTCAAATTTTTTTCTCAAGGGCAGCCATGTTTTTCCAGTTTCGTTTCAATTGATGTTAGTCGATCCTCTTTAATGCTTTTTATGTCTCCGGCAATCGCCTGGAGCTGTCTGGAGATCTGTTCAAGATCTGGGCCGGGGTTTGTTTCGACGTCTCCAGCCAGTAGCAGCAATTCCGCCGCGTGCATTGCCAAATCACACAGTATAGGACACAGCAGCCTTGGGCACGGCAGCATAACAAGGAACGGATCATTTGAGCGAATACATTTGCCATAACGCCTTACCTGCACAAGATAGACGAAAGGATTAAGAATCCGCATCGTGCTGTTGCTGCCGTGCCCAGTGAAGTGCGTGCTGGTCCAGTCACGCTTTAAGTAGCACCGAAGCGCCACCTGGTCCAAGCTGGGAGTCTCGTCGATGTGTGTCGTCCCTGTCGACTTCCGGTGGAAGACGAAGGTTTCGATGACCGCTGTCGTCGCAGGGCGGAAGGAACCGGAATGGTTACCCAGCCGCACTATCATGCCCTGCGTCATGGGGCCAGAGCCGTCCCGTGCGTCGGTATCACCAGGGAAATAGAAATCAGCTGCACAAGATAGACGAAAGGATTAAGAATCCGCATCGTGCTGTTGCTGCCGTGCCCAGTGATGATGTGATGTGTAATGGTAAGGGATAAGAAAATGGCAGATTGGGCGAGGGAACAAACGCGAGTTAATGATATCTTAGTTGAAATCAAGAAAAAGAAATGGGCCTGGGCAGGACACGTAATGAGGAGGGAAGATAACCTATGGTCATTAAGATTTACGGAATGGATTCCAAGGGAAGGGAAGCGTAGCATAGGGCGGCAGAAAGTTAGGTGGGCAGATGAGATTAAGAAGTTTGCAGGGACAACATGGCCACAGTTAGTACATGACCGGGGTAGTTGGAGAAGTATGGGAGAGGCCTTTGCCCTGCAGTGGGCGTAACCAGGCTTATGATGATGATGATGATGATAGTAGTTAAGTAGTCCTTTCCTTTCCTTGCTTCTCCTCCCTTAAATTCGTTCTCTTAGCTACTACACGCAGAGACAAAGCAACAGCGCTCGCATTCGATCCCGTATATGAGATGAATATATATATATATATATATATATATATATATATATATATATATATATATATATATATATATATATATATATATAGAAACTTCTCAGTGATACCACTCGTAGTACAGCCCTCTCGGCCGTTCTCCTGTTCGAAAGTAGTCTTACTAGGGTTATTATAATTACACGAAGATATTTCGCCCTAGTGAGCGGCAGTCCTTGAGATAGTTACTCGGGCTAGCTTCCCACGCTAAGAGTGCCGCGCTCGCACCTGTTTAAGCTTTTCCTAGACTCTAGAGCTATACTATGCCCGCGAAGCCTTCAGCGATCGGAACGCACGTTTTCTGCTTGGCCGGCAGAGAAGGGGGCTTTGTTCCGGCCACATTGCACTCCATGTCTCATTAAGCTCCCTGGTGTGGTCTCGTGCGGACGCTGTCCTCTCGGTGAGCGCATATTCCCCTCATCCTTTAAAAAGTTCAATGATTCCAAGCATTTGTCTCGCAAAACCATACTTAGTTCAAGGGAATTTTCTACGTCTCAATAATTTCTCTCGTCGTATTCGAGTGCTGATTGCCCTGTTATGGGTTGTTCACGAAACTTTCTCTCAAGTCTCTAAATATTTTAAGGCAGTTTGTCGTGCGCGTATCATGACCACGCACCCTTATATCGCCTTCCGTTGCTCAACCGCTGGTGCACATTAAAACCACGGCGCTGCGATTATGCTTCAGAAACTTTCCTTTCCTTTCTTCTTCTCCTCCCTTAAATTCGTTCTCTTAACTTGTGGTTGGGCCTTTTTTATTTCTTGGCCATGTCCGATTTTTAAGCCACATGTGCCGAAAAATCTTGCCAATGCCTCACTGATTCCTCGCGCATAGGGGATAGCCACTCGTTTCTGCTTCTCTTTTTCTTGTACTGTTGCATGGCTAGAAATTAAAGACCGCAATTCTTGAGTCTTCAGTAGCTGTGGTGGGCAGCCATTGTTGGAGAGGTCCTTCCTTACCATGGCTAACTCTTGCTTGCACAGTCCAGGCTCGTAGCAGATGCGGAATGTGCGAGAAGAATGTAGCCACAATGGAGCATTTCTGTCCTATATGATGTCAAGAATCAATTTTCAGGTATCTCCCCATGTGGGTCCACTTCCGATACAGATTGGTTGCAACCCTCTTGGCTGAACGTCTCACGGGGACGTGGAGGAAGGCAACCTGTCCATTGTTTTCTTCCATGGTGAACTGGATACTTGGTATAAAAGAGTTTAGACGCTCAAGGAAAGGTGATATGCCTTGGTGACGAATCACATGTGTGACAGGACAGTATTCTAATCATTATTTGAAATTTTGAACATTCTAGCAACAGCACAATCCACTGTATTGGTTGCAGCATATCTGCCAATCCTGTCAAGTTTACACTTGGTAAAATGCCACGAGAGGCGGGGGCAGAAGGGGCAAGGAGGCATGTGTATTTTCAAGCTTACCCTGAGCAGACGTCTTCTCAGTGATACGCATGCATTTGAGTAACAAGGATTTAACTTTAGACGCAGCAAGCTGGGCCACAGCAAACTTTGTACAGAAAATAGCCTACTTACAATAAACAAGCTATTTCTAGATCAGAGGGACTTTTTCAGTAACTTGGCTGTTGCCAATTTCACCTCTTCAAGAACTTCTGCATAAACTTGGACAAAGCAAGTATTGCATCGTTACACCATCAAAAGACTTGAAACGGAAGGTACGAAGACTGGCTTGCGGTACATTTTTACAACACAATTAATTTTTCGTAAAACACGAGGCTATTCATAAAATCGTAAAACAGGCCCAAATTCATCAACTTTACAAAAAAATTTGGAATGGTTACGAAGTATGGTTACAGTAATAAAATTTGGCTGTAACGATATCACATTTTTATTTGCTATAATAATGCTACATGGCACCAGCTTAAAGAAAAGCTGCTTGGTCCATTGTTGGCGAATGCCTTAGATGTCAGGTTCACCCCTGCTATAGAGGCTGGAAGGTTATGAGAACCTTTCTAGCCTCTATACCCCTGCCGCTATCAATATGCTTGACTACAACATACAAGGTGCTTCACTGTATGGCAAGCCATGTGCGTAAACTAACAAGTTTACGCACACCACTGTACTAAGGTCTTGCTGTCTTGCACATGATTTAAGAATTAATTCCTATGATACAGCGATACTTGACAGACTTATTTCGCAGAAAAGCTGTTTAGGGCATAAAATTTTCTACAAAAATTACTAGAGAGAACTCTGGCGCTGCAGTCATTGTCCTACCATGGGAATGATGGGAAGTACATGGATTTGTCTGATCTTCGTGCTTGTGGATTCAGACGTTCTTGTGGCTTTGTATATTACGCTATATAAATCTTATTGTCGTATAGGTTGTATTCACTGACGACACGCCCACACTGCCGCACGGCCTGATGGGAAGGGCGCGAGCTGGTTCCGCTTCCGGTGCGCCATGTTTTTGGCCACTTTGCGAAGCTGGGGTGCTATTCTCGACACGCATGACGGCTGCACGGCCGCCATTATCCGCCATGTTGACTCTCTGATTGGCTGTGCCGAGCTCACGTGCCTTGAAATTTGTGCCGGGAAACGGAAGTTTTGCGAAATGTCATTTTGCGTTTTCATCAAGATGACGAAACGTGACGTGAAACTGCAAATTTTATGGACTAATACATTTTTTTAATCCTTGGCAGATCTATTGTGATGTTAGCGCTTCAAAAAGAATGTAAGCGGTAGCGTGCAGAAGCCAGTGCAATGCATCTGCATTTGCGCGAATATGTGCCATGCCAGCTTGCTGATTGGCTGAAGGAATATCTCGTGAGGAGCGTCACAGGAAGGGCTGTTTCGTAAACGTCATTTTGACGATGCGTGACGTTGCGCTGGGCCGCCATTGCTGAGATTTTCCGCCATAATTTTTGCTGCGACGAACCGCGCGAATCACGCTAATGAGCAGCCATATGCAATGGCAGCCGAGAGGAATGCGTATCGCCGCATTTTCACCGTCGTTTGGCGCCACGAAAATCTTATGTTCGTAACGCGTGCTCATAGTATTTGCATCGCTCTCGGGTGGTGTTGGCATTTGTGTTTGGGGCCATCATTTTTTAAAAGAACGCGTTTGTACGAAATAATATTGGTTAAACATAGCAAACTTTCGGCAATGTTGTCCATTTTTGACTGCTGCATTTGTATTGTAATCAAGATTAATGCCTTCTCGCACAATCAAAAGTTATGACAACGGCCTCTTTCTAGTTTATATAAAGAAACGTACGCAAGGCGGCACCTTGAAGTTCCGATTGATTGATTGAAACTTTTACTGGAAGGGATGGCCCGTGGCCTAAGATAGGGGTGGGGGTTAGGTGAAAGGAAGGATGCCTGCCTCCTTCGCAAAGGAGAGCAAAGCGTTGATTTTTCTGGTGGCATCTGCTTGAGGTGCGACCCAGTCTTCGTGCGATGCCACCTTTAGAGGTCGGGTGTGCTTGTCCCTAAGGGTGGCTGTGGCAGGACAGGACCAGATCATATGTTTAAGATCGACGTTGATAGCAGGGCAGCTGGGGCATTCCACTTCTGTTCTTCTCCACTTGCTCAGGACATCCGGTGTAATAGATGCCTTAGCTCTTGCTTTGTGGATGAGGACCTGGGCTGTTCTAGGAAGGCGAGTGGGAATGGGAGGAAGGATGCTAGGAATGGACTCCCGTAGTAGAGCCTTCCTCTCGTGTTTCATCCGGGCAATCTGTTGATCTGGTACAACGACGGATGACGGGGAGCTATAGGTATGGTCCAGCAGGGACGGGCTCACTTCTATGTCTATTGTCTATGTCTATGTCTTCATGTCTATTGTCCCGCATGTGGCGGCAGGCTTGTTTTATGCGGTGCGCTATGGTAGTCGTGTAGGATCGGGAGTTCAGTTGCTTGACGGCCTCTTGACTGTCGGTGTAGATATGAACCGTGTCTTCGGTGCGCGCCTCACAGAGTTGAATGGCTTCTTCGATGGCCAGTAGTTCAAGATCGGTGGCTGTCCAGGAAGTATAGCCGCTGTGGCTCACGGCGTGTGCTTGCCCGTTTTCTCTGTAAAAAGCGGTAGCAGCATACATTTTTCCTGAATGTTCATCGTATTGTAACGCAGCATCAGTATATATTTTTGTTCCTTCATGCTTTTGTTCCGTCTCTAGTACACTTTGTTGTCGGTGTGCCCTGCCTTCACCTTTGGTGTTCTTAGGTAGTGGTCTGGGTTCCGTAATCCGTATTTCATCCCAGGGTGGAAGGAGGTGATCCAACTCTGGCAGGTGCAGGTTGGTGCCATGCAGTGCAGATAGCAGTCGCTGATCATTCCACGTGTTCTTCAGCCTCGTTTCATGGTTATCCTTGTGGATTTTAACCAATGCTTCCACCGTCGGGAGGCCGGAGTATCTGTGCAGGTCTTCTATTTTTGCATGTATTGGTAGGCCTGTGATTGCCCTCATAGCCATGTTGTGTAGCTTGGCAAGTTGCTTGTAGTTTGCGGCCGTCAGGTCGTAATGTGGCGCTCCGTACCTTATCTTGGCGATGAGAACAGCTATCGTAAGCCGCCGTGCAACCTCTGTTCCTGCCCCTCCGCTGTGGTGGGTTAGCCTCCTGATAAGGTGCACGATCGGTTTCCATTGCTGCTTCAAATGTTGCAGCCATGTGCTTGCCGTGCCGTCCTTGTTGATTGGGATGCCCAATATTCTGAGGTATCCCTCTTCTGGTTGGCGAATTTGGTGGCCATAGAAGTAAAGGGTTACGTCGGAACTTCCATGTCTGTCATGTATCGTGATGTAGTGCGTCTTCTCCGGCGAGGGCCTCATGCCTGTTGGTTTCAGCTCCTGATCAATTATGTCCAGTGCATTTTGTAGCGTTGTTACTTGTTCAGCTGAACTGAGCCTATAGGTCGTCCACAGGGTTATATCATCAGCGTACATTGTAAACCAAAGGTTTTCAACTGCGTTTAACTTCCACGCGATCTTGGTCATGACGACATTAAAGAGTGTAGGGGAGATGACTGACCCCTGTGGGACTCCTACAGAGTTGGTGAAGTGCCTTGCTAGATGACCGGGAGATAGCTGAAATTCGTATGTCCTGTCTTTTAAGAATGCTTTCACGAAGTTTACAATTCTGGTGCCTGCTCGAGTGCTTTCGACTGCTTTTATAATAGCAGGGTGTCCAATGGTATCAAAAGCTTTCTTCAAGTCAACTGCTACTAGAATGTCTGGTCGTCCTCTGCAAAATTTCCTCTCGCGGTTGATGGTGGTATGCAGAAGATAGAGGCTATCCTGTGTGCCCAACTGCGGCCGGAATCCGGTCTGGAAGGGGTGGAAGTACCCACACTCTTCGAGGTGGTGGGAGAAGCGTATAGTAACCATCTTTTCCATTAACTTACAAATGGTCGGAGTAAGTGAGACTGGTCGCATATTGTCGAGTTGCGTCGGTTGCTTGCCAGGTTTCGGTATAGATATGACAACGGAATGCTTCCAGTGCTTAGGAAGGGAGCCATCTTGCCAATGCTTGTTTATCAACTCTAGGAGCTTGTGCTTAGTATTTGTGTCTGCGTAGCGGAGCATGCTCCAGGAGATCCCGTCTTTTCCTGGGGCACTGTTCCGCTTCACTTGCGAAAGGGATAGCTCCAACTCAAACAGGCTGAATGGAGCATTGATGCCGTCGGAGTTCGCAGACGGCAGAAGGGTGTATATATCGTATGGTGGCAAATGAACGGGCTGCGGGAAAAAGGTGTATGCTGCCTCAAGCTCTAGTTCATCGACGACCTGACCGGTGCGGATCAGGATGTTCTCTATGTTATTCCTAGTCTTCTTTTGACCATTCATAGCTCGGAAGGTGCGCCACAAGCGCCCTGTACCGGAACGGTGTGACAGAGTGCTACAGAAGTCTAGCCATCTTTCCCGGGTGAGCTGCTTAGCGTATCGTCTCGCCTCTGCTGTTCTCTTGCGCAAAGTCAGCAATTTTTTATAATCCTTTCTTGATAATAGGTAATCTTGTTCTGCCTGCTTCCTGCTCTCCTATAGATTGAGGAGGTGGGTATCTGGTGTGGGGACATCTGTTGTCACCAGTGTGGAAGTGGTGGCTTGTTCTTTGGCCCTGCGCAGGAGGTCCTCAACAGGAAGTTCCTCTAGATGTTCATCGAGTGCCTCTCTGAACTTTTGCCTATTGACTGTTTGAGTAGTGCGTCTTCGTTTTCTGAGAGTCGAGTTCAGCTCAATCCGAATTTGGTAATGATCACTACCCATTGTCTCATGGCCGCACCGCCAATCCTTAATGATGTTTCCAGGGTGCCAGGTCACGTATGGAATCGTGTCACGTTGCCCAGGTTGCATACCGCGTCGCGTGACATAATCGATATTATTGGCCAACAAAAGCCCTGCCTTTTCCGTGGCTGCATTAAGTCTTGTTCCTTTTGAGCTTGAGTTTCGGTAGCCCCATGTTTCATGCGGCGCATTCAAGTCCCCACCTACCAGAATGGCATCCCTTGGGTAGGCGTGTTTCAGCTGCCATCATCATCATCATCATCATCATCATCATCATCATCATCATCATCATCAGCTGAATAGCATTTAGACGATGTTATATATATATATGTATGTATGAATGTAATTTTTCTTTTTCTTTTTTTTGATTTACAATATACGGAAATGCTATTTTCGCTTGCCTGTCATTGCTATTTGTAGATTTCTTGCTGCTCAACCTACCGAGCATGCGCGATGTCTTTCAGCATACCAGTATGAATGCGACTCCTCGTTATCAATATCCCGTTGTTGTCAATATGCTCTGTACAGCTTTTGCGGTTCAGCGAATATCCATATTTTAAAATATATTGAACTTTTGTAATGCTTTTTTCGTTCGAATTGCTCTATACGGCTTGTGCGGATCATGGAATATGTCTGTTGCAATGTATTGAATTCTTGTTTCGTTGGAATGCTCTGTACGGCTTGTGCGGAACATGGAATATGTCTATTGCAATGTATTGAATTCTTGTAATGATTTTTGCTGTTAACTTTTGTTTTGTTCATCTGTATATCGTACTGTCCACTCCTGCCCAAGGCCTAAGACTAAGGCCGGCAGTATCCTGTAAATAAATAAATAAATAAATCATCATCAGCCTGGTTACGCCCACTGCAGGGCAAAGGCCTCTCCCATATTTCTCCAACAACCCCGGTCATGTACTAATTGTGGCCATGCCGTCCCTGCAAACTTCTTAATCTCATTCGCCCACCTAACTTTCTGCCGTCCCCTGCTACGCTTCCCTTGCCTTGGAATCCAGTCCGTAACCCTTAATGACCATCGGTTGTCTTCCCTCCTCATTACATGTCACTGTCACTGTTACAGCTGCCATAACCAATCATAATTTGTATCCTGCGATTTTGCCGATGGTCTGTAGTATGCGCTAGCGATGACTATATGCTTGTTGTTGCAGCGTATTCTCGCTGCCACAATTTCTTGATGTGGTGAGCAGAAGGTGGCGGTGTCCAGCTGCGCATGCGGTGTGTCTTTATGTACAAAGTGGCGGCTTGTGCTTGTATTTTCTCCTTTCCACAATGAGCATGCGTGATGCTGGGAGAAAACATAGCTGTGTAGTGATGAAGACCCGGAGATGTTCCCTTGGTCTCCTGCAGCAGAAGAATGCTTGGATAACCTATACGCTCGAATAGAAGATTCAATTCTGTTGCACAGGCTTGAAGACCTCGACAATTCCACTGTAGGATGTCCGGTGTATCTTCGGGGGAAACAGGCGCCATATTTATGCTGTTAGTAGGGGGCCGACCTTTGCTTTCCGGCGGAGATGTGCTTGGTTGGGGGTGGGTGCTTGTTTTCTAGGGCGTCCAGTCGCTGTCCAGCGATAACGTGGCCTAGAACGTGCGCGCATCACCACTGGTAGGTCGCGTATGTTGTCTCAAGCAAGAAAACAAGCGCGTTGGCGCCAACATACGATGACTCATTCCTTTTTCCGTGGACACGCATCCTAGCTATTGAAG
Source organism: Dermacentor albipictus (assembly GCF_038994185.2). Classification (NCBI taxonomy): domain Eukaryota; kingdom Metazoa; phylum Arthropoda; class Arachnida; order Ixodida; family Ixodidae; genus Dermacentor; species Dermacentor albipictus. The sequence goes on along the minus strand of NC_091826.1, from coordinate 140,378,841 downwards.
CAGACGACGGCTCGTACACAGCAGACGACGGAAGCGAGAAGTGTTTTCGACGGAATAATTATACGCTTTGAGATAGCTGCTTTATTTTTACTGCGGAGGAAAACTGTTTTGCTTTACCGCGATAACGCTACATTCAGTGCCTTCATTTCAGTTTCTTAGGCGAAACATCAAGTTGGCGTCACGTTACGTAAGCAAAACGGGGCCACCAGCGCCATTTTGTTTGCGTCGCGCCTACGTCACGCATCGAAGAAAATGGCGGAATGTCCAGAATAGCGCCCCGGGTAGGGTGGCTAGAATTCTAGCCACCCTACCCCGGGTCGGTTCGCGGTACAGTGTGCTAGAATAGGGGTAGTGGGCTTGGATGACGGCTCCGCTTGAGGCCCTTGATGTCGCCTCCGAGAGATGGCGCTACAAACATCTTCACCTGAAACGTTTTGCAGTCCTGCGCCTACGCTTTGCGGGTTCTGCGGGTTATTTCACTGCATACAGTAAATCTGAATAAGTTGTTGCTATCTGTATTACCGGAAAGGCGTCTATTCGCATTTTCTGCTTTATATTAAAATAAAAACTTTACCATTGTGACTGCGGCGGCTCGGGAGGCGTTATCGATGACCTCGCGAGTACATAAATTTGGGTGCTGGTTCGCCACAAAAGTGGGCAGCTTGCGGTAGTTTGTAGCAGTTACTGTGGCGATAATGTGAGCGCGATGATTCGTTTTATACGTTTTATCTAGTACCAGTAATCACTGTGTAATCGTCCACTGCGGTCCACTAAGAGCAGCGTCGAGCGTGCGCCGCTCTCATTAGCAGTGGACCGTTGCCCAAGCTGATCGCAATTTGTCAAGTTGCGACGTGTGACGTGTGAATGCGACGTGTGAGTACAGATCGCCGGAAAGAAATATACGGCGCAAATATTTATGAAAAATTATTTTCCTTAAAATATCAAACAAGCTTTTTATAATTGTACACAATAATTTCAGCAATGATTTCAGCGAGTAGGCGACATTAAGTGTTCTCCGAGCGCATAAAATTGCTTTTATTTTCGAATGCACTTTCAAGTTCGTACATTTTATTACAAACAGCATCGAAACAAAAATGATGTACTATATTGTTGCAGGAGTGAAAAATAAGCAAAATCAGCCCCACCGAAGAATACTCAAAGGACTGCACAGATTGCGAAAATATTACAAATCTCACTGTTAGTGCATGCAGGAAATATTTCTTTTTGCAACAATAGCAATGTTTAAAATATCAAACCAGAGTCCTTCCATGTCCTTCCAAGGACTCTGATCAAACTAACCATTTTTTTTACATAGAGCACACACCAGATACAGAGCACTTTAAGTGCATGCTCAAGAATATGGAGTAGGGCGAGGAGGAGGAGGAATAAACTTTATTAGCAGAAATGAGCCCACGGTAAAATCGTCCGAGGTGGGCGGCGTCCCTAGTCCAGGATGCCGTAGGCCTGAGCCGATAGCTGGGCCCTGCTCACCAGGCGATGCTGGTCTTCAGGGCTCGAGCTTGTCAGCTGGGCCTCCCACTGTTCGACGGTTGGTCCGGTGATGGGCGGTGTCCATGGGTTTTGTTGACATTCCCATACCATGTGGTAGAGGGTATTGGGCGTAGAGCAGAAGGCGCATTTGTGAGTATAGCTCGTAGGATACATGGCATGTAGCAGGGTGCCGTGCGGGAATGTGCCGGTCTGTAGTTTTCGGAAGATCACCGCCTCTTCTCTTGTCAGCTTGGGATGCGGGGTTGGATAGATCCTCCTTCCCAGTTTGTAGTGGCTCGGGATATCGGCGTATCTTTGCGGGACGCTATCTCGTATATGAACACAACAATCAAACCCCGGCCCTCAGTCCCCAGCAGCTGCGAAGCAACTGACCACGGCGGCGGTCAGACCTGCGGCGCAGCAGAGAGTGCTAAGAATCACTGGCTCCGGACAGGCCGCCATTGGAATATGAACCTGGCAACGTTTAACGCTAGAACGTTATCTAGTGAGGCGAGTCTAGCAGTGCTATTGGAGAAATTAGAGGGCAGTAAATGGGATAAAATAGGGCTCAGTGAAGTTAGGAGGCCAAAAGAAGCATATACAGTGCTAAAAAGCGGGCACGTCCTGTGCTACCGGGGCTTAGCGGAGAGAAGAGAACTAGGAGTCGGATTCTTCATTAACAAGAATATAGCTGGCAACATACAGGAATTCTATAGCATTAACGAGAGGGTGGCAGGTTTTGTTGTGAAACTTAATAAGAGGTACAAAATGAAGATTGTACAGGTCTACGACCCTACATCCAGTCATGATGACCAGGAAGTCGAAAGCTTCTATGAAGACGTGGAATCGGCGATGGGCAGAGTGAAAACTAACTACACTATACTAACGGGCGACTTTAATGCCAAGGTAGGCAAGAAGCAGGCTGGATACAAGGCAGTGGGAGAATATGGCATAGGCACTAGGAATAGCAGGGGAGAGTTATTAGTAGAGTTTGCGGAACAGAATAACATGCGGATAATGAATACCTTCTTCCGCAAGCGGGATAGCCGAAAGTGGACGTGGAGGAGCCCGAACGGCGAGTCTAGAAATGAAATAGACTTCATACTCTGCGCTAACCCTGGCATCATACAAGATGTGGACGTGCTCGGCAAGGTGCGCTGCAGTGACCACAGGATGGTAAGAACTCGAATTAGTCTAGACCTGAGGAGGGAACGTAAGAAACTGGTACATAAGAAGCCGATTAATGAGTTAGCGGTAAGAGGGAAAATAGAGGAATTCCAGATCAAGCTACAGAACAGGTATTCGGCTTTAACTCAGGAAGAGGACCTTAGTGTTGAAACAATGAACGACAATCTTGTGGGCATCATTAAGGAGTGTGCAGTGGAAGTCGGAGGTAACTCCGTTAGGCAGGATACCAGCAAACTATCGCAGGAGACGAAAGATCTGATCAAGAAACGCCAATGTATGAAAGCATCTAACCCTACAGCTAGAATAGAACTGGCAGAACGTTCGAAGTTAATCAACAAGCGTAAGACAGCTGACATAAGGAAGTATAATATGGATAGAATTGAACATGATCTCAGGAACGGATGAAGCCTAAAAACAGTGAAGAAGAAACTAGGAATTGGCAAGAATCAGATGTATGCGTTAAGAGACAAAGCCAGCAATATCATTACTAATATGGATGAGATAGTTCAAGTGGCTGAGGAGTTCTATAGAGATTTATACAGTACCAGTGGCACCCACGACGATAATGGAAGAGAAAATAGTCTAGACGAATTCGAAATCCCAAAGGTAACCCCGGAAGAAGTAAAGAAAGCCTTGGGAGATATGCAAAGGGGGAAGGGAGCTGGGGAGGATCAGGTAACAGCAGATTTGTTGAAGGATGGCGGACAGATTGTTCTAGAGAAACTGGCCATCCTGTATACGCAATGCCTCATGACCTCGAGCGTACCGGAATCTTGGAAGAACGCTAACATAATCCTAATCCATAAGAAAGGGGACGCCAAAGACTTGAAAAATTATAGACCGATCAGCTCACTGTCCGTTGCCTACAAACTATTTACTAAGGTAATCGCAAATGGAATCAGGAGCACCTTAGACTTCTGTCAAGCAAAGGACCAGGCAGGATTCCGTAAAGGCTACTCAACAATAGATCATATTCACACTATCAATCAGGAGATAGAGAAATGTGCGGAATATAACCAACCCTTATATATAGCTTTCATTGATTACGAGAAAGCGTTCGATTCTGTCGAAACCTCAGCAGTCATGGAGGCATTGCGGAATCAGGGTGTAGACGAGCCGTATGTAAAAATACTGAAAGATATCTGTAGCGGCTCCACAGCCACCGTAGTCCTCCATAAAGCAAGCAACAAAATCCCAATAAAGAAAGGCGTCAGGCAGGGAGATACGATATCTCCAATGCTATTCACAGCGTGCTTACAGGAGGTATTCAGAGACCTGGATTGGGAAGAAGTGGGGATAAAAGTTAATGGAGAATACCTTAGTAACTTGCGATTCGCGGATGATATTGCCTTGCTTAGTAACTCAGGGGACCAATTGCAATGCATGCTCACTGACCTGGAGAGGCAAAGCAGAAGAGTGGGTCTAAAAATTAATCTGCAGAAAACTAAAGTAATGCTTAACAGTCTCGGTAGAGAACAGCAATTTACAATAGGCAGCGAGGCACTGGAAGTCGTAAGGGAATACATCTACTTAGGGCAGGTAGTGACGGCGGATCCGGATCATGAGAAGGAAATAATCAGAAGAATAAGAATGGGCTGGGGAGCATTTGGCAGGCATTCTCAGATCATGAACAGCAGGTTTCCATCATCCCTGAAGAGAAAAGTATATAATAGCTGTGTCTTACCAGTACTCACCTACGGGGCAGAAACCTGGAGGCTTACGAGAAGGGTTCTACTCAAATTGAGGACGACGCAACGAGCTATGGAAAGAAGAATGATAGGTGTAACGTTAAGGGATAAGAAAAGAGCAGATTGGGTGAGGGAACAAACGTGAGTTAATGACATCTTAGTTGAAATCAAGAAAAAGAAATGGGCATGGGCAGGACATGTAATGAGGAGGGAAGATAACCGATGGTCATTAAGGGTTACGGACTGGATCCCAAGGGAAGGGAAGCGTAGCAGGGGGCGACAGAAAGTTAGGTGGGCGGATGAGATTAAGAAGTTTGCAGGCACGGCATGGCCACAATTAGTACATGACCGGGGTTGTTGGAGAAGTATGGGAGAGGCCTTTGCCCTGCAGTGGGCGTAACCAGGCTGTTGATGATGATGATGATGATGATGATGATGATGATCTCGTAGGTCTACCGGTGCTCGTGAACCCCGTGGGATAGCCCGGAGAATGTGATCTCGGGCAGCGGCATTAGCCGCTACATTACCCGCCAGGGACTCGTGTCCCGGCTCCCAGACAATGTACATTTCTGGAAAATTGTCTCGTTTTTCGAGGATGCTCAGGGCTTGTTTGGAAATGCGGCCCTTTTGGTAATTTCTACATGCTGTTTGTGAGTTGGTGATGATTGTGATTTGATCTTCCTCTCGCTGGATCGTAGTGGCCGGCAGGGCTATCGCCGTTTCTTCCTCGCAGTCGATGTCTGGAGTGCTTACCGAGGCCGCTGCTACCAGAGCGGCCCACGCTATCAGCGTGATCAACGGCCAGTGAGTAGGCCGACATGATATATATATATATATATATATATATATATATATATATATATATATATATATATATATATATATATATATATAAAATTCCCCATTAAGGTCATAGTAACCAGACTCCTCAAGAGTTCAAGTACGGTGTTGGTTCTTTCATGCGCTTTTTCATGTGATGCGCCATCGTGACATATAGGCTTCATTCACGTTGACATATGTTTTTATTTTTTTAGATCTGCCTGCCCCCTCTTCATTCAAAACAAACATACCGTTAATTGCATTTTTTTAAATGGAGAAAATGTTTAAACGTGTACTGCACAGCTTTCTCACACAGTTTTACTTATTTTCCTATGCTTAGCTGCTTCCCTTCTGCTGCGTTGCTCTGAGTTCTCGCCTTTCCCGAAAAAATGGAGCCGTGTAGTTAAATAGAAGCTGATAACTTTTCTTGTAACTTCAGCTGTGTGCTCATTGCAACCAATATGCCCCTTGTCCTTACGAGGGTGAGTACGTTCATATTAGTGTCTGCAAGCAGTTCTTGCTTACTAAAACATTCTGTAAACAGGTTTTGAAGCATTTCGCTATTCGCACGAGGCACATGTTTGGTCAAGCTTGTCTTCACGGTGTTTCTTTTCCACTGATAGACAGTTTTAGTATAGCGTACGCTATTCCATTGCGTACGCTAAAATATAGCGGGTCGTCACTGCGCATGCGCTGAACGCTAAACGAAATAGCGGGTATAGCGGGCGTACGCAACGCAAACGAGTTAGCGTTAGCGTTTTTGCGGGGTTTGCGGAGTTTGCGGGAAACATGGCGGCGATCCCGGCTGCCCGCTTCGAATTGAATTTGGCGTTGCTTTTGTAAAATGCACTTCGTTCGTAGCAAATGACTGTGTAAACGGCTTTCGCTTAGTCTCAGGCCGCTTCGACGACAGAGTATTATGGATAACTTCGTGTTGTTTTCGAGATCGCTTCTCGTTTCGAACGAGTCGAAGCCTAACGAAAGAAACCATAGAGAAAGGGAATTGAACAAGAGCGGACACTCGGCGAAAATTGGAAACAGGAAACACGTCACGCTATACTTTTAACATCGACGAATTGGGGTCGCGAGCATCGAGAAAAAGAAGAATGTGAAATGAGATTAACAGCAATTGTTTAATTTATTTTATTCTTTCCCGGAAAAATTAAAGATATCTGCGTATAAATTAAGTTAAACTTTGCGGCTTACTTCCGTTGCCTAGCGACAGGCGAACGGGCGAATGACGAGGCAGATGTTTGCGTCATTCGTCAGACACGCCGCCGAAGCGAGAGCGACCGGCCGCGTATCTGAGCGTTGGACTGTTTGCTCACCCGTGTGACTGTTTTTCTGTTTTGGGATTTAGCCTGGTTTCATTGGCACCCGGCGAATTCTAGCGTTCGTTCGGAACTGCGACATGACGAAACTGCACATTGGACAACGGCAAGGTGAGAAACTTTCTTTGACAGTCTGCGACGCATTTCGAGCAATTAGGCTTATCTGGCACCTAGTCTAGACTTGTGATGCAGTTAACGAAAAACAGCGTGGCCGTCGTGGAGCAGTTAATTTTAATTAAAGAATCGTACTGGGAGATGTTTGCGACGCTTCCTGTAAGCCTTAACTAATTTTAACTAATTTCAGTAGTTTTTGGGCACGCGACGCTAGCATAGACGCTAGTCGCACAGGGTGCTGTGACGCTGCGACGCAGTTTCGCGTCTACTGATATTGGCGCTTCCGCTGACCCCCAACATTATTGTGACTACATTGGTTACTTTTTGGGGTACTTTTCAAGCGCAGTGGGTGCGCCTGGCGCTGCGACGCAGTTAGCGAAAAGCAGGTCTGCCGTGGTGCGCGGTTTCGCGCTTTAATGCACTGACAAGTTCATGGCGCTTTTCTTTCTCTGACGCCCAACATTGTTGAAAATTATTTTGAGGCCCGCTCGCCGCGCCTGTCGTGACGCAGCAAAAAGCAGCTCGGCCTTCGCGCTTTAAATGCATCTAGCAAGATAAATTTGCGGCCCTTCCTCTGGCGCCCAACGTTACTGTAACTTATGTTTTGTTAAATTAAAAATGTTAAAGCTAATTGCCTTTGTTCGTAATCTCGTCTGTTCGCCGCTTTCGCGCATGTCGCCTCTTCAAGCGCTTTACATCAATGACACATGCTTGTCATTTACGTTTCTCAACAGATGTCCTCCTGTAGTGGCTCGTACGGCAGTTACTGTTGTGTACAGTGGTGCGAAAACAATGGAAGAACGAGAAAGAAGCCCGGCACCAGTTTTTTTCGTATCCCACAGGACAGCAGGTTTGTTGTGTTGCAATTTAGCAGCGCACTGTTTCTGCTGCTTTAATGAAAATATGCAGCAATGTCGCCCGATTATAACATTTATTTAGCTGAAGTAATCCAGTGAGGGGCATAATGTGTACGCTCTGGAATCAGTTTGGGATTCTTAAAGAATCATGAGCATTTACACATTGCAGCAAATGCATCTTTTTTTTTTGTGGTATAAGCGTACCATTGTACCTGTAACTTAAGTGTTGTGTACCTCTTTGTGACTATCTTGTTATAGAAAATTTGCAAAATGAAACATTCTATCGCATTAAGTGGAACATTCTAGAGGCCCCTACAGCTGTTCGGCAATTTCAAAACTAGTGTACAAATTTTTTTTTATAACTAATGTAGCGCATTTTAAATTCCTGATTTGTTAAATTCCTGATTTGTCAAGCATGTACACACTAATGCAATAAAATGCTTGATGCTTATTGTTTGTGCCATACAACATGCTCTTTTAAAACGTGCGCAGGTCGACGGCATGGGTGGCATATTCCCGCAGAGCCGACCTTATGGAAAAGCCGGCAGGTGTGTTGTACAAGTCATACAGGATATGCAGCGACCATTTCACTGCAAAAGATTTCCTGGACCCAGGTCGCACGCGACTCATTAGAACAGCTGTACCAACAGTTTCCTCAGGTACGCAATAGAGCAAAGTTCCAAGTGTCAGCACTGTCTTGGTGCACTTTGCTGTAGCTCATGTACGTCTCTGTGTCTTCATAGAATTGCTAGTGGTAAGAGTTTTGTGGCAATTATTTCGACCTGAACCAACCTCAGGTGAACATTTTTTTCTATTTAGCTTTTGCAGATGCTGCCGATGTGCCATCTGTTGGATTCGCTGTTGCATCACATCAAAACACCGTTCCAGAGGACCATCTGGAAAAGTCTACTATAGGTGATCGAATTGATGCAATATTTATTGATATTTCAAAAGCTTTCGACACTGTGTTGCACTCTGAATTGTTCAAGAAGCTCACTGTTATTCTTAACAACAAAGTGTTTAACTGGATTTCTTTTTTATCCAATCGGTCTCAGACGTACTATGACGTACTCTTTAGGTCTTCTCAATCCTCCACATGCAGTGTAACGTCTAGTGTGCCTCAAGGTTCAATATGAATTGAGTGAATGAATGAATTGAGTTTTATTCTCCTTGAAACAAATACACAAGGAAGGAGCAGCCACAAAAAGCTACTGAGCTACTATTGGGTGCGCTTCTATTTTTGATCTTAATAAATGATCTAACAAGTAATGTTCCTCTTAGAATCTGCATTAGGCAGATGATTGTGTATTGTACCATACGATTAAAACTCGTCACGATCACATGATCCATAACGACTCATTTGCATCACTTCAATCATGGTGTGACTTGGCAGATGCAAATCAACTTCCAGAAAGTTGTACCTATGTCATTTACCAAACATTTTCCGCCTTCTCCACTTACCTATTCGTATAACGACTACCCTCTAGGAGATGCTTCACATCGAACTCGTGCAACCTAGTGCTTAGGCTGCTTGCAACGCATATTACGTTCATCCCCACTTAGCACACGACTCCTCACTTATAAAACGATGGTTCGTCCAATACTGAAGTGTGGCTCTGGCGTTTGGAATGCACACAAAATATCTATCAAAAAAAGTGCATCTGACAAGAAAGCTGTGGGCTTCGTTTATCGTTTTGACAGGTATTTTTTGCCCATTTCCCATCTTAGTTCTTAGTCTTCAACTTGCCAGTCTCTCTTCTCGTCGTCACTTTGAATCTTTCAGGTTTCTTTATACTCTTACTCCCCACAATTCTCCATTCTCCTTACTTGGCAAGTAAGGGAAATCTAGACCCAATATCACCAGTCACCATGAGTTGAATACGTCCACTTGTCACCATCATACCGAAGCGTTTAGTCTCCCTGTCCCTTCTGAGATTGCGGAGTGCGCTGCCTGGTTACGCAAGATCTTTACCACTCAATGAATTTCTATTGTATATTAGTCATGATGTTCTGTGCTGTTTATGCTATTCTATGTATTGTATTTCCCCACTCCTGCGATAGCCCTTCTGGGCTGCAGTATATCGAAATAAGTGAAATTAATAAATAAGTCCTTAGTCGACCATAACCTTTGAATAACCATTACATACGAGGTAACTGGAAGGTCAAGGGGCGATATTTAAGAGTACTGTTCAGATTGGAGCACGCTCATAAAGTGCACAATCTTTTAGGATGATTATTCTTGTGACATATATTTTCCATATATGTGTACTTTGATTGTATCATTGTTAAATTGTGTGGTGGACACTGGCACTTCTCATATCAGAAATTGAAGCTTTTATGAATGCTTGTCTGCAGAAGCATGAGCTTTGTAAATGCGTAGAGTGATATCTCTAACAAACTCTGTAAACACATGGCGTACAACTTATAAACTATGCAATATTTATTTTGTTTAAAGAGCACAGTGGTATTAACTGTTGATGCTTAGCATTTGGTTAGGTCTTGCTGTGCAAGTTAGGAAATAATTGTCAACGCACAAGCTACCGTTGCTTTGTACTTTCAACTATATTGGCAGTAAGGGAGGGAGGTAATGCAAAATTGTGCCAGGCAAGTTCTTGTTAGCGTTGTAGCTCAAAGGATGCTTGGGATGCATAAGCTGTTTGGGTAATATCTTGCTCTGTGTTTATGTGCAGATGCCATTTCCGAGGTGTCCCCAAGCGCCAACATTTTCGATTCAGCTGAAAGACCAGTAGGAAACTATCCCGGTGAGTGTTTGGTTCATTTAACGCTAGCCAAAGGCTTTGTGGATTTTCTTCAAGATGGGGAGTGTTCTTGTAATAGTGGTTCATTTTAATAATGGAAAAGTTGAGCAGCCGAAGGAAACTCATATTGTTTGATTTTTGTACTATTTACTCGAACTCCTTCATGAGTATATGCGAGAAAGGCTCCCTCATGGCTTTGACACAAAGCAATTTAGATCTACTTTTAATTGTGTTCATGGAGGCTCTGTGTAGGAATTGTACCTGCGAACAATGGTTATATTTGGTTGAATGTATCGTACTGTTTTACAGTTTCATAATGAGCTGTTCAGTATGAAGTAACCAGTAAATTAGTGTTGTATCAAGAAATTGTCGAATTGTCGTACACGTAGCTTTATTTATGCGTGCATATTTTTTGTATCTTACAGTTGCTTGGAAGAGCGCAGTGAGGAGCTCTCCATCAACAAAATTTAGGGCGACCGTCCGGCGACTGCAGTCCAAGCTAGCAAGATGCCAGCGGACCATCAAACGGTTGCAGAAGAAGCAGAGCAAGCTACCGCCATCCATTTCGAAGGCACTGGGCATTATTCGTCCATCAGTGACAGAGGAGGTTTTTAAGCTTTTGTGTACACACCTGCGATTGCAGCAGAGGGGAAAAGGCAAGCGCTTCCCTATCTGGCTCAAAAAGTTTGCCTTGCATTTGAACTTCCGTGGACCCCGTGCATACCGTTTTTTGGCACCAATTTTCTCTTTGCCAACACAGCGTACTCTGAGACGCTGGTTGTGCAACTTTAGGATGTCACCAGGAGTGATTCCCGGAATTATTCAAAGTATTTCTGCTAGCACTCACGCATGGAATGAGCGCGACCGAGTATGCACCCTCATGTTTGATGAAATAGCTTTGAAAAAGAACTTATCCTATGATGCCGGTGAAGATATTGTGCATGGGTTTGCAGATGATGGCATCGAGCGGTCATCAAGTATTGCCGACAGAGCCATGGTTGTGCTTCTGGCAGGTATATCTAAGAGGTGGGTTCAGCCAGTCGCATTTACGATAGGGCATGTATTGACATGGGCAAATGTTATTGATAAATTACTAATCTCGATTATTGAGCAACTTAAAGCCGTCAGAATTGTTGTCAAAGCGGTAATCTGTGACCAAGGCACGTCAAATGTCAGCTTGGCGCAGAAATTGGGCATCACAATTGGGAAACCATATTTTGAAGTTCTAGGCGAGAGAGTTTATTTTATTTTTGATGTACCTCATTTGATCAAAACGACCCGCAACAATCTCCAAGCACATGAGTTGCTCATTGGGAAAGAAGTTGTGAATTGGTCTCATATTGAACAACTGTACAAATCCACACATGAACTAAGGTTACGATTGGCTCCAAAGCTAACAGAGCGGCACATATACCAAAGGCCATTTTGTAACATGAAAGTCAGCAGAGCTGTACAAGTCCTGAGCTCATCAGTTAGTATTGCAATTATGACATTGGTTTATGTAAATGAGCTTTCCTCTTCAGCTGTAGCTACAGCAAACTTTTGTGACCGTATGGATAAGCTATTCGACACATTGAACAGCTCCAGCCCCCATAGGAATGCTCAGAAATACAGATATGCCATAAAAAAGGGGCAAAATGAATTAATTAAATTTCTGAAAGAACAGCTTCCATGGATTGCTTCTTGGAAATTTTCTGGCAAGCGTCAGCCGCAAACAATCACTGGCTGGCAGATAACAATTCAGGCTGTCATCCATCTTTGGGACGATCTCTCGGCCAATTACAACTTCATCTATCTGCTAACTCGTAGGCTCCAACAGGACCCACTAGAGAACATGTTTGGGCACATCAGACAAAAGCACGGTTGCAATACTAACCCAAATGTGTCTCAGTTCATTTGTGGTTTAAAGCATATTTGTATTCAGAAAGCCTTCAAACTCTCTGAGCAGGGCAACGTAGAAGATGATAGATCTAAACTCCTCCATGAAGTGTCGCCGTTCTCTCTAAATAGCACCTCTCTGGTTGATGTAGTCGAATCAGTTGGCCCTGATAACTTTCCGTCTCTCGAAGACATTTCAGTTCTTGCAAAAGACATTCAGTCGCATATCATTGACGATTCAGCAGCATATTACGTGGCAGGCTTTCTGGTCAAAGTGTTCCTGGCAAAATCATTCGAAGGGTGCACTTGCCGACAGTTGCTGCAAGGTGACATAAATTCAGTGAGTGCCGAGCACCAGTATTTTACACTACTGAAGGCTTATCACGTACCGAGCAAACTGTTTGGAAATTTGACAGTGCCATCACAAAGATTGTTCGATTTTGTTCAAGAAATGGAGACCCACTTTCTTGCCGTGATTGAGGCTACAGCGCATCTTGCACATGTGTGTGATGTTTTGTATCAGTATCTGTTTGGTGTGGGGGAAATGGAATTTTGCTGCATTGCATGTCGCCAGAGATTTGTCAAAATGTATTGCCGGATACGTCTGTGTTGGCATGTTCGATTCGTAAACCGCAATTTAGACAAAGTTAGGTTTCATTCATCAGTGTCTGGCGTGCAGCTTGAAAAAGTTAAAGGTTAATGCAGTACTTCTTTTCACCAATGAACATATAATTGGCATTTAAGGTCTGCTAGGGCTCCCTTGCTCAAATTGAATAGCATTTTGGCAGGGTCACACTATTGATACATTACAAGTGTGTGGTGGTAGGTGGAGGGGGGCGGGGGTGGTTGTGGTGGGTGGAGGCACCCTCCGGAGGTGCAGCAGCTCCTCCGGGGGGAGGGGGGGGGACATGGCCCTACAGAATGCTATTCCTTGTGAACACGGCACCCACAGCAGGCTGAAAACAATTTCTTTTAACCTTTACCAAGTGCCAGAGTATAGAGCAGTGCGCACTGGTGGTTGCCTCAAAAATGTTACTCTTGCCTGCGTCCGGCTGAAACGTTTAATGCTTCTATATTGATTTTGCACACCTTACTGAGCTGATAAGGAGTGGGTAAGGATTTAAGCCCAAAGCAATGCAGTTGTCTCAGCAAGACTACTTTGTTAATTGGATATATAACGCCAAAAGTATACGAGGACGTGTGCACGAGGAGGAGGGTGTGGAATGAGGGATGGGGGGGAGGGGGCACGGATTTAAATGTAAAGCAATGCGGTGGTCTCAGCAACAGTACTTTGTTAATTGGCTATCTAATGCCAAAAGTATGAGGATGTATTCACGAGGAATGGGGGTGGGGTTAGCTTGTGGATTGAGGGATGGGGGGAGGGGGCACGGATTTAAATGTTAAGCAATGCGGTGGTCTCAGCAACACTACTTTTTGTGTTAATTGGATATATAATGCCAAAAGCATGACGATGTGTGTGCGAGGGGTGTAGGGGGTGTTAGCTCGTGGAACGAGCGATGGGGGAGGGGGCATGGATTTAATTAAGGGCAAAGCAATTTGGTGCTCAGCAACACTGCTTTGTGGGTTAATTGGATACGCAGCAGCGACAGTATACGTGGATGTGCGTGTCATTTTTTGTATTTCAGTTTGCTTGCAGCGCGCAAAGTGTATTGCAGATAGATGTATGGTTGGTGTGAAAGCTGCTTTCTTATGAAGCGAGATAAACATTAATTTTTTCTTTTTCTCTAAGGTTCTGTATTGTATTCAAAGCTTTATGTTTTGTATGTATCAGCATTCGTTTTAATGCTCCAAATGGACTGCATACCACGTTTGTTTTATTTCGGGGGTAGAGGGCATGGATTTATATTTAAGTGCAAAGCAATGTGGTGGTCTCAGCAAGACTACATACTAAACTGTGTGTTAATTGGAAACGAAACGCCAAAAATATACGTGGATGTGCGTGTCATTTTTTGTCTTTCAGTTGGCCGTGCAAAATGAATGCCAAATGTATGATTGGTATGAACGCCGCTTTTTTATGAAGTGAAATAAACATTACTTTTTGTTTTTCTCTAAGCTTCTGTAGTGTACTCATAGCCTCATGTCTTGTGTTATGTATCAGCATTCTTTTTATTACGCCACATGGACTGCACAGTGTTTTATTTTGATGGAATGAAATAAATATGGAATTCCATTGAAAGCTTATCCTAGCATCTCTTTTCTGGAAATGGCACTGCTGTTCAAACCCTGCCTGACAGCTGCCTTTCCGTATATTTTCACATCCTACAAAATGCTGCTTCCCGCCCTAAGCAGCGCGCGCCTGTAGAAATAAAAAGCACGCGCATTAATGGTACGAAAAGGGGATCAGCGCAGCAGGCGCCACGTGTACCAGCTAGTATTCAAAACGCGCGCGCACAAAACCGAAACCGGAAGTGTCCTTCAGGTTTTAACGTCGACGGCTAGGTGCGCTGCAGTCAATTCGGCCGCTGGGCTCTATGGGAGTGTCCCCTCTTATTGTATTTTTCTTTCTCTATGAAGAAACGTTCAAGATGTCAGCGCCGCCTATCGCTACAGGCGCGAAATAGCCACAACGACGGAATATGGCCTCAGAGATCCGTAGATATCGTCGGCCAACTAAAATTGTAGAAAACGTGCGCTGCTTAGCGTACGCTATTTTATAGCGTATAGCGTACGCTATACTTACGTACGCTAAACTGAAACTCTCTGATGTCTCCTTCGTCTTGCGGGACACTGAAAAGAGACGCCTTCGGCGAGTCTTTCACTCGACTATGGCCTGTCCGGCACCCTGGTGCAAAACAATAATTGCGCCAGCGGCTAGGCATAGTTCCTTAGCGCACCGCACAACGAGCACGAAGGATGTCCGAGGACGTTGCAGAGACAAGTCTACGAGCATCGCACTTCACAAAAACAATCAAAATCCAGTCGATTCGCATCCTCGTGTGCAGGCTGCCGCAAGCAAATGGCAGTGACGGGAGCGCACACGCTGGCACGGGTCTTCAGGTGGCTCCAGCACCCCTAGCGGCCTCCGGCAATGTCAGCGGCTTCAGCAGGAAGCGTGCGCCGCGTAGGGCAGAGAGAAGCGTATCCCCGCAGGCCGGCTGTACCCGGTTTAGAGGCAAACCGGATGTGACGTGGGCCAGTGCCGTACTCCCTGCCCCCAGATAGGTACTTGTACGCCTAGGGAAAGACGCTGCTAGGTGCTGCTGCTAAATCCCTGTGGTTTCTGCCGGCTCACGTAGGTTCGTTCGCGTGGTCTTGTTACGCCTCGCTGGATCGTGTTCACTCATGCCGTCCTTGCGCGGCGTCATTGTCGGCGAATCAGGTTAAATTCTTTAATAGGTCGCGCCTGCGCCTAATTGAGTCTATTAAAGACTGCACATTCAGTTTTGCTGGCTACAATTCAGTGTGGCTGGCGTGGGCTGTCTCCACGATGCGCTTCGAGCGTGTCGATTTCGCCGTTCTTTATGTTGGCGGAAATGACCGTGAAAGCAACATGGATCTACAAGAAATATGCAACAACATCAAGGTAAGTCTACTGAAATCACAAAATTTGAAACAATAAGCGCTAATAGTTGTGTTTTCTTTTAAATTTTAGGCCTTGATTGTTCAGCGAGACGGCGCCCGTCGTGCTGGTTTTCAAGGTGCTCTCTCGCTGGCTAGAAGATGCTGATGCGGAACAGAAAATGCAAAAACGTCGCTTGCTCAACCGCAAATTGACGGCTACGCTGAAGCGCATGCCGTGTCTGCGGAATTTGAACCCCGAGGTATGGACCCCTTTTTTCCAGCGGCATGCCGTTACATACCGTCAGGAACACGCTTGGCTGATTTCTGACTCGGTAAAAAAAATGTTTCACTTTTCCTCGCTGCTGTAGAAATGCGGACCGTTTGTCGTAGTTGTCTCCATTACAGGGTGGCATTACTGCGGTGAACAAAGCAAGTGTTGCCGTACATACTGTGCGCACTGCACCCTTTGTTGGGCGGTCGGAAAATATTGGTCCCACTATTCAGGGCAACTTCGCTACTCTGTAGCGGTGAAGTGTAATGGACTCTTTTGATCGAAATTCCGCGTTTTCATAATAGCTGAATTTTGGTGCGGTTAGGTGTCTAAATTTCTCGTGCCCACAGCTACCAAAACAGGTGATCAAATTATTAGCATCGCGAATAAATCGCATTCCTACATATGCAAGCTGCTACATATTTTTGATTGATTGATTGAATAACTTTAATGAGCGGTTCTTAAAACGAAACCCTCTTTGCCTCTTCCTTGCTTAGTGGGTGGTGGCTGCTGCAGTCCTGCCAATATTGGTCACTGTGTATGGCACTGGATATGTGCTGCTTGGCATGTGTCCAAATGGCAACTTGGATTACCTGTTAAGTGCAGCTCAACATGTACCACTGGGTAGACACGTAGAACAAGAGGCAAGAAATTAAGTATACAACAGGAAATTTAAGAAGTCAGCCACAGAGAAGTTGGAAAGTCAGCATCGAAAGCAACCGAGTATGGACAAAAATGAACTAAACGAGACCAGGACATGCATTGTGTGCAGAGTTATAGAAGTGAACGAGTGGTTGCATTTTACTGAACATTACAAAGGCTTCACTTATAACCGATTTTCACATATGCATGGAATCTGCTAACTTTTCTGTGCAAAACTCTACCGGAAAGGATATATTGCATCCATCGGTGTTAATATATTTCCTAGCATATTTTCTCTTTCAGCCAACATACACATCCCCGTTAAATCAAATAGATCACTGTAGATGGCTGCCACAAGCATATTACAAGAACTGTGAATTGGAAGCTGTTGGCTACCTGTAGCACGAAGTCATGCAAGGGTACATGTAGTCTTTGTGTGCACATTGACTTCATGTTTTACTCATTTGACTGGCTCCTATTGCACTCCGGCTGAATAGCAATAACACACAGGCCACTTTACGCTCGAGCTACTCGAAAGCCTGCGAAAGCTGCAGGTACATTCATAAAAGTTCATAAGTACATAGCATTAGTGAAAAAAATTAAAACCTTTTCTGGTACAGCCGTGCGTTGTCGGAAGTGTCTCAATGCATTGCAGTGATTAAACAGGCACATATTGGCTGTACCACTTGGATTTCAGCGTGCACGCGTTGGCTGGATAAA
This sequence comes from Dermacentor albipictus, assembly GCF_038994185.2. Lineage (NCBI taxonomy): Eukaryota > Metazoa > Arthropoda > Arachnida > Ixodida > Ixodidae > Dermacentor > Dermacentor albipictus. The sequence goes on along the minus strand of NC_091826.1, from coordinate 140,361,561 downwards.
AAATTCTACCATATTTTAACTCCAAACATTTGCTCACGGGTGGAAAAGCGCTGTTTCTGTTGTAAATAGATGTGGCTTGCACACAAGGTATGCTGCATGAACAGAAGGTGCTGCAGCCACATAACCTGACCTTTGATCTTCATTATGCTCACAGATTGAAGGGATGGAACTAAGTGCGTGTCTTGTAAATGCTTGATTTCAGCCAGTTAAATTTGCCAACACGGGGGATTCAAACCACTGGTGTCCATCTGCTGTTGGGCTGGATTCTCAATTTAGTGAGAATACTAACTACTGCGTTCATTGGTGCTGACAGATATCAAGTCAGTTGTAGCTCGGCATTTACTGTATTCCGTTTGTCACCAAAATGCTAGAGAACCACTCGAGATCCTTCGATGTCAGCATCCTCATAATCAGTGGGCACCTCATAAGAAAAATAGGTCAATTTTGGATGGTATCCTTGCAAGTGTGAGAAGGCTAGGCCACAGAAACTCTCGTTTCTGATTTGTGCACTATTCAGCCACGTTAAAATGTGAGGAGCCTAGACATCTAAAAGACGAGGAGCAAGCAAATTGAATGTAGCTACCAAGCAAAAAATGTGGAAGCGTAAGCTGTTGATTTTTTACTCTAAAGGCACGTTCATACTGAAGACGGAGCGGCTAAACCGGGCAAAGCTCTTGGCCAGGCGTATAAAAGCAGGCGTTAAACGAGGCAGCAAGCCCGATCGCTCGCGGACCACTTTTTTTCCTGCCCGCCAGAGCTGTCCGCTTTGCTGCAGCCAATTGGAACACCAGACGACGCTGGCGTGTGCGCGATAAGGATGGACGACCGGTGCTACGAGACGGCGACAAGTGCACCACAAAAACGTAAGATACCCCGCCTCGGTGGTGCGGGCAGCCAGGCAAGCTGTCCAGTATACAGGGTGTTTCAGCTAACTTGTGCCGAGGCTTTAAAAGAGAAAGACCGAAAGAAACTAGGCCTGCAGTACTCAAATGCAATCAATTCAGTAAACTACCCTTTTGAGCAACTTTAGTACTTACGGCTCATTGAGAGACATCTGCTTTATTTTTTCAAGACAAAAGAAAGTGCACAAAATCGAAAAAAAGTACCATGCAACTATGCACTTTTTAGCAGTGATGAACAATGCGGCATGCAGACAGGATGTAAAAAATATGCAGTTCCGACACACTGTGAAAATTATGTAAGCAGCTTTCTTTGCTGCTTCTGTTCATTGATGACATTTGGCAGTGATGTGTTAAATGTTACCTTGCATGCACCACTTGTGTTTGTAGTACACAGAGCTCGCAGGCAGACGTGCGCTCCGATGCTCAAGGTGGTGTTGTGCACCATCCATATCCTGTGAGAGTAGTGGCACTGTCATTCCCTCACATGGTGCATCGCATGGCGGGTGAGGTAGAGAAATCCGTTCATTGAATCCTTAGGAGAAATAGTTGCTGCCACGTCCTGTGCCCGACAGAGCAGTGCCTGCTGGCCACCCAGGCTTCTGTCACGCAGCATGGCCTCCCAGTGTTGCAGTGTAGGGACATTGAAGTTTTGACGCTGGACCACCACTTGCATACTGTCGTTTTGACGGCGTGGTGCTGTATTGCAGTTTTGCATCTGCACATCCTGTGTCAATTGTTGGCATGGACACACTTGCCGTGTTTATTTTTTTAGAAATAGCATAAACATGCCATACCACACCTTGAACTATCATTATATTTTAGTTTGCCCACAACTGTCACCATGTCTAGTTTTAGTGTTTTTCTTTTAAAGAGACTCCATACGAAAGATGCTTTCTGATGCGCGTGGGCATCAGAAAGCATGGGCTTTCTGATGCCCATGCATCAGAAAGCCCATGCTTTCTGATGGCATCTTTACCTTCTCGTGTGATCATTCAGCGAGCACAAAGTACTGCAGCTTCTGCAATGCTTTTTTCTATTCCTTCCAGGCACACTACTCTCAATGTATCATTAGCGCTGAAATAGAATACCACCTGTTGCTCAAAGCAGCTTCAATACAGATTCTAATCGGAATAGGCAGACTTGTGGCAGTATACAACTTTCTATAGCCATAAAAGGCAAGCTAGCATAGTGGGGCATCTCAATGCTCGTAAAAGCATTCAACTGCATGTATCTCCAAATAACTAAGCTTAAGCAGACACTGTCAAAATCTGTGCTTGTCACGGTGAGTTGGTGCGGGAACTTGAAGGTGTCGCTTTTCCTTCATTTTTGTGTCTCTTATGTTTTTGCTAAGGCTCTTGCCACAGCAAAGCTGCTCTTGTGGTATTTTAGAAGGGTAATTTACTAATCACCTAGGCGATGTCATTTCCTACATTTGGTTGCACCGTGTGCATCAGTGCAATAAAATGGGTCAAACGGCTTAATACGAGATGTTGCCAGGCCTTTTTGGCACGACACTTGTGGATAACATTTTGGTGTGACTTGGGCGAGACCGAAAGAGAGAAATTTACACATACGAGCACAAAGGCCAGGCACTGTTCCCTTGTGGCCTGCACAACCACTAGAATAGCAGCTAGTCTTATCAGTTTATACTGAGTATCACAAAGTGGAACATTGCAAGAACTGTAGCTTGGTTGAGACAAGGCACTTACAGCTGCAGCTGAAACATGTGGTGTGATCATGTACAAGGTTACAATACTCTTCACCCTTTTTGTATTTAAGACTTTTTAAACTTTGCCCACAATTTGATTACAGCTTTCCAGAGTTCCTTGGAAAATCCTCCCATGCAACTGCCATGTACATTGCCCCCGCCCCCCCCCCCCCTCGATGTGGCATGCAAGATGGCAGCAGCAGCTGTGGAACAGTTGAAGAGGGGAAGAAAGGTCCACATTATAATAGGTTGTATGTAAATAAAACTGATCGAACACAACTGATTCGGCTTCCACTTTTGTCAAGACAATTGTCAGCAAACAAATGGAGTAATTTCAGTAGGGCGATACTTATAGTGCATAGAAATTCTTGGAAGCCTCGACAGCCTTCTTGCTGTTAACAGGCTGTGTTGGTGAGGTGGTTTAGGCAGGGAATGCCAATTCATGAGGGATGGTCATGGCCACCATGTTCAATGTATGTGCAGCATCAATCAGTTCTCTAGACCGAGTGCACTAATATCATGGCAGGCCAGCACTTCGTCGCATGATATATTTTCAAACCTCGCATGCTTTCTTTGGGGCTCTGAGAAAATTAATGAAGCATGAAACTAAAATCGGCATGTTGCAGTTTTCAATACAACCATCACTGCATTTGTCCATTCTTGAAACAAATTTTATTGTACCAAATGCATACAGAATTGTGGAATATCCGAAGTACATTTTGCTTGTTTTGGTCAAGCAGCTGGCAGAACAAAACCACAAAGTTCCAAAGCAGGAAGGTAACACTTCTATTGAAGTACACAACGAGTGCAAAACTTGCCACCAATTAAAAAAAGAAGGGAGCTGCTACACACCATTTCTTGGTTCTTTGACCATTTATTTTTTTTTCTTTTGTGGCTGATGTTTAAAAATCCTTGCTATAGCAAATGCAAAGACATCAAAAATCAACGCACGACAGATATTGGTACTATGGTGTAAAGTAATGAAGATATAATTTTGCATGCACATTATTTCGTCTGAAATAGAGGGATATAGCACAAACGTTGCTCTTCAATCCCAATAAAATATAAGGAACTCGTGGGCTACGGATGATTGTTGAGGGCCTCGGATTCTGTAATGTGCAGCTATACTTAAGTACACAAGCATTTTTGGAATCTGCCTCTACCTGGGTGCAGCTTTGTGACCTGGAATGAAAAGCCACAGCCATCAAGATCGAGCTGCTGCAGTGGCGACATCACAGTAAAAGGTAATAGCGAAAAATTAAAACAATAATATGGCCATGCAACTTGCAACAAATCAGATAGGTCACCTGAAGCTTCTATTTCCAATTTTTCTGGTGTTGCATAGAAGGGCAAAAATCTTGAAAAGTGATAGTGTACGACTTTCATGCATAAACAATTGTGCATATCTACTTTTTTTTAACCATGCAGATATTTAGCAAAAAGTTTTGAGCACGGAGAGCCCGGCGTTTTTGCAAAGGAGTTTCTAGGTGAGGTGGACACACTATGCTGCTAATAATGCGAGTTTCAGAAAATTAATTTTGAAAAATTCAGTCGCTTCTTTATTAGTAACTTGGCGGCAGCCTTCTAAATGGCATATTTGGAGGCAGTCGCATGTGAACGCACACCCTTTCTTTTTCTAAATCTCGAAAATTGCACTTATTTTGAGATATTCATTATAATCAAAACTTGGTGCATCCTCCTCCACATCAGGCGGCAGTGCCCTGTCAAGAAGTGTGGGACAAAGCTTAAATGATAGCCTGACATGGCACACTGACGCACATGCTTGCCAGGCAAAGTGTGTCGTATCAGCAGCTACTATGACTGGCCAAGATGTTTCCATCTGATGAGATAGCGGGACCTTCTTTTCTGCACTCCCAGCACACTCAGTTCCAATATTACCTCGATTTACCAGTGAAATTCAATGATGAATATCTTGAATTAGGTGCAACTTTCAAGATTTGTAAGAAATGAGAGTGCATTAGAGGAATTCCTCTGCAAGAATGCCACATTTTCCGTGCTCATAACTTGAAAACAAGAAAATCTGTATGGTAATAAAAGACACCCTATACGTATACAGTGTGTATTGGCGCATTTCATGCAACCAATATTCAAGCACCTTCTGTCTACAAAGAATTCATAAAGCAAATTTATGCATTAATACTTGAATCAGTTACGAGCACTGGAAATGCAAACACTGTTACGAACCCTGGTCACATGCCAGGCATTGTGTTGCTGCTCTGCGTAGGGCCTATGAATAAAAACCACCTTCAACATCGCACAGTAAGCTACTAATTGCTATGTATAGGAAGACTTACAGTTCTTCAAATGCAATTATGACCTAGACATTCTAAAGCTTTTCTAATAATGTACTTTTAGTGAACAAGTACCCAAAACTTGGAACAACTCTGAAGCTATAATGCCATTATTATCTGAAAGATGCACTACACATTTTTTTAACGCAGTAAGGAAACATTCATAATCGACAATGCCACCATAGACATGAGAGTCATATAATATTGCACTGCGTGCAGCAAGGATAGCACAATCTCGCACAAAAGATTAGTCTCTCCCGCAGCCTTTGAGGCCCCCTTTATTATGTCTCGCTTATGATGCCATAACATAGTATGAAACCATGATGACGTAACTTATGATCGTGAGTTACTCTTGAAAGAAAGCTTGTGCACACATGCATATTCCTGCATTGTAACTCTGGAGTGCACTTACAGTAAGGACACTGTGAAAAGAAGAAAAATAAGGCCAACAGCAAGAACCTGGCAGTGCAGTGCTATTTGCACCTTCTCGGCTGTTGTCGGTTTAAGTCACCTTTGCTGCAGCAGAGTCGTGTTATGCGGCGAAGCATATTTATCATCGTGCAGTGAAGCATATCTGAAGTTAAAGGAGACACTGTCACGGGGCCCCTGCGGGTGCTTTTGGTTACCCGACACTAGCTTAAGTAACCATACTGTGACCTCTTCATGCATTTGGACAACACCAATCGCCATGTGAAAACCTCTGTGTTCACTGCTAATCTCGCCAAGAGCCTAAATTGTTCGAAACTACAAATTTCACCAAGTGGCAAACTTGGCAATGCTTCTGGAACCTCATTCTAAAGTACTTTAATACTACCAGGATGCTTCAATGTCAAACTGGATTAACAACCTGGGATGAAATTGCGCCAGCTTCTAACTTTCTGAATGTTTGCTTCACCTCCTACATCAGTGAGTAGGCAGTGTTCAATTGGCGCTCCCGCTTCACCAAGCAGACGACCGCTGACGAAAGCACAGTGAAGGCGAATAATGAGAGCGCAAGCAAACATTCAGAATGCGAGATCTCGCCCTTGGATTTAGAGAAAGGAAGGGTAATTTCATCACGAAGGAACCAAAGTATGCATTCAACAAAAGCTTCTGAACGGGCCACTTCCACATCAGCACTGTGGAAAGACTCTGATGAGCTTATCAACCAGCAGAAATTTTCACTCGTGGCAGAAATTTTCACTACCACAATCGCAGGTTCAAAGATATTTGCATGATGACATTTTGGTCCAAAAAGAAGATCCGTTTGAGCGATGGTGTAAGCGTGGTGCCCACTGTTGGCTCGGCTTGCGAAGAGCGACCTGCTGATACCAGACACTTAAGCAGCTCTTTTTGATGTCTGAATCGATGGTGACATGCACTAGGTGTCATTGCTCTTCGAACATGTTGAGCTGTTGTCCTTGCTTCATGAAACATTAAGTAACTACAATTATGACATTGTCAAACAAAAGTGTTGTATTAGAGAATTTTGTTCACCACGAAACATAATATCCCTGTACATTATTTGCTATGCAGTCTATGTAGTATAACTATTTTGCACCTCTGGTTGGTGAAAAGAAATGGATTTTTGCAATACCAATAGTATTCATATTCGAAAAATATTCGCTTTGCACTTAGGGTTCATTATTCGAATTAGCTTTGAAATTAAAAAATTGATATTTCCACACCCATAGTTTTTACTCAAATACCTGGAGCATAACTCATTTGAGGATGTAACTTCAGGAATAGCAACAGTATGCCACCAAAGAGTCAACACAGTTCAAATTTTTTTACATTCTTTTGCAATTGTTTCCTAATGTACATTCATTAAAACCATCTTAAGCCTCAATAATTGACTAAACTAAGCTTTGATAACAGCTGCATGCTTGGAACGAACGGTGCATGTTCCAGCCACTCTAGGGTAGCAGTTTAGGGTAAAAAATATCTGTTACTTAGGAACGCCACTTGGTGACCTTGTGCAGAGAAACCCCAGCTGGACTTTGCCATCTGAAGCTGCTGCGCATAATGGCTAATCACTGGCTTCTTTGGTCTTCTCGATGGCATCTACTTGCTTGAGAAGCTCGACCTCAATGACGTCTGACCACTGGCAGCACATATTTCTGTTTATCACAGATAAAAATTGCCTATGAGCTCTTATTTCGCCCAAAACACAGACTTTTGCCACATTTAAGAAAGTAGCACTCTCCAAGTCAGTGTGGTCAGCATGTCTGGCATGCACTTTCATCTCCTGCGTCAGAGTGGAGTTACTATCCTAAATTAATGTGCTACAGAGATGACAGAGAGGTTGGCAAAGAAGTTATGTGCCCAGACAGAAAGAATGATAATATTTATGTCTACTGCAATTCAAAGCCATCTATTTGAGCACCTTGCACCACCAGAGAAATCCTAATGGCTTCCTTTTCTTCCATCTCATAATGTGGGCGGTAACACCCCATTAAATGGTCCCTAAGATGGTTTTTGTCAAACCTGAGGAAATCTCTCACAGAAAACTTGTAGACAGTCTTGATAAGTGTTGTCAGATTACCTTTCAATGTGTCCTTTATCATCACTGTGGTGATCGTAATTTCAATTCATGTGCAGCACTCACACAGTGTGCACTCCTTGCGGACATATGTAACTAGTGGCAGTTTACCAGCATACTTGAAGGGAGGAAAAAAGAGCATGGCCACACCAACCACATCACAGCATGTGCATACATCAGATGACATTGTGGAACCTAATTCTATGTCAGCAGGAAATGCATGGCTGCTGTCGCTATTTCGAGTGCAAATATTTGTCCCACGGGTACAGAGAAGTCATTATGGCAACCACATAATCCAGGCAGCTTAGTGCTGGGCAACTGCAATATTTATGAAGCAGCACACTGCATTCAAAGCCAGGCACTGTCACACTTGTCTGGGAAAATCGGTGCTTGTATACACAGGGGCTGGACCATTTCAAACCACAGTCACATTGGAACTCTGTCCACTCTCGTAGGGTGCATTTTCTGTGTAGTGACTGCCACTGCAGGAATAATTTTCTTCAAACTGCACAAACAGAAAATTGTAGCACTGTGCTCTGCAGTGCTTGGTGCAAAGGCAGAACAGCCATGAGCCTTCTCCCATCCACAATTCAGAAATCCGCCAATACATAGATGGCTTACAGTGGCATCTCTACAGGCAGCACACACCACCTATATGCTGCCACTTAGATTGCAACACACTGAGGGTCTCCATGCCTTTATGTAAATGCTCAAATATACTACAGGACAGGATCTTTAGCGAATAAAGGTTGTTTCACGGTCCTCATATCTATGCTATGACAAAGCCAACTCCAACTGCACAGGTAGAAATTGCTGTGGAAAATTAAATTTTACAGTTCCATGTACCATATTTTCCATACTGTACTATAGTCTGCAGGATCTAATTTGGGCTGAAAAGCCCCTCTCATTAAGCACCATGGCAAATTTTAGTTATAGGTACATTGGAAGTTGTAAGATGCCATCAAGGGAGCATTTCCTCAAACAAATATTTCTAATTAGTTCATTATTAAAGGAAATGGAAGAAATTGAAATGTTGCATTTTCACGCTGCCAGGAGGCGAGTGCTAAAAGTGACGGCACTCAACCCCTTTGCCTCCAAGTGATCTTCCTTCTTCATCTTCCCCCATGACGGAGCCAAGGGTTCACGTCACACTCGCATGACGAGCCGTCTTTTCTTTCCTTTTTTTCTTCTCTTCCTTTTTTGCTGTGGGGCACACATCCAGGGATGGCATGTAACATTGGTTGGCTTACGAAAGTCACGTGCCATGGTTGGTGATATTGCAGGCAGCATGTTTTACATAGAGACATTTGTGCATGTAACCTTGACTCTGGCTGAAGCAGGGCTTCGTTGAGACCATGATGGCTTTTGTTTAAAATTTCAGTTGTTTTCCCACTGTGCATAATTTTGATAATTTGGAGACAGGATTGTTAGTGTGTGATCTATGCACTGCACTTGTCGGTTTGCAACTTCCAATCTTGGTGAGACACCTTTTCATATAACAAAGTGCAACTGAACTTCCTGAAGGCATTTGCCTCCTATGTTCAAGGGAAGCAGCCCACATCCGCATACCTTATTCACAGATGTCAATTCTTTTTTTGCTGCTGCTCCGTATTAAAGATGGGAACCCAAGACTGTGGAAGTAGCGTGGGCTTGGTGGTCTGGAGCTTACCATTGGTTGTCGGATCGTGCCGCTGACTGCATTTTGCAGCGACTCATGAGTGCCGAGGGGGCCAGGCAGGAGATACGGCAACAATTCAATGAGTAGCAATGAATGTTTACTTCACATTGTTACGGAGTGGTCAACTCTGCAAGTTTCCCGATGGTGAGCGACAGACATGCTAGTTTGCTCAAAAACTGAAGGCTGAAGTCCATTAGCGAAGACATCCTTTATAGTGTTTGGAATACCCTCGCTCAAGAAAAGGAGAGAGAAAACACTCTGCACGCTGGCAGCTGCCGCTCGGTACATGCAAGTGTTCAACGAATTTTCTAACCCCCACTGGCTCAGTAGAAGGAAAGGCACTGACATGCACACACGCACACAAAGCTGGCATCTTTCCTGCCGAGGACGCAGAGAAATAACGAATGCACACACAAAGCTTAATCGTCCCACTTGCTGAAGGGAAACAACACTGTGGAGACTAAGCAGACATCAGGGTGTTGTGCAAGCCGTGGGTAAGCTGGCGAAAATGCCTGCACAAATGATAAGGTCTTATTGCTATTGGGGCCTCCTAGGCGTTTTCCAACGGTTGCAGGCGGCTCGGCATATCTAAAGGGTCCAGCCTTTCGCTGTTGCTTTGGTGGCGCGACACAAATCGTTGACCACACAGGCCAGTCATAACATCAGTTAGACTAGTTCTTGTGCACGCTCAAGGACACTGAGCTTGAACAACGCCATGAATGCTCTGTCTTTTCAGTGCTATTAGAACTGTTCTTGTATTTTCTGTGTATACGAAGTCGATTATAAATCTCTTGTGCATTTTGCAACGTGGCCTTAAATATCCAAGCACTGAAACGCAGCCACATGATCAGAGTAAGCAGCATTCACTTGCATATCGTGAGTTGCCAGAATAAATTGAAAATATTGTGCTGCGACTATCATTACTGCATCATGAAGCAACCAGAAATGACAGTACCATGCTTCACAATGAGACTTTCATTTCTCCCCTGGTGCGCTTGTACTTCTCTGGTCCCCTTTCCACTGTGTAGAGCTCCCAGAAACGCTTTTCTCAGGACAGGGGACCATACTGTGCGCTCAACCAGGTGGCACCCATCACCACAACATTGCCCCAATCAGTCTCACCTTGTCATCTCTCGTCCTGTCCAGTGACGTTCTTCACATTTCAAGGATAAAGGTTTAGCACTGTGCTTCCGATGACTCTTTAGAGCTCTGGGACAGTGCTTCCGCTGCCAGGGATAATGCTACAGAACAGCGAGTCCACTGACGCAGGTACGCGATGTTTGAAGAGACAAAGATAAAACCTTGTGCAGGCTGTCCGACATGCATATACATCTTTTTCTGCGCCTCTTTCTAAGCAACAATGCTTTCACTGGTGAACAGGAAGGCAGCCTTTGTTTCTTTTTTTCGTTATCGTTTCTCAGTTCTACAAGGCCATAAAAAAAATAAGGAAAACAGAAAAGATTGCGAACCAGCCCTGCAATTTTCTTGTATTGGAAACGAATATGTGCGAACAGAGGATGCCAAATGAAATGAACAGTCAGGTGCAACAACAAGTGACATCATTCAGGTGGTGCAGGCAGTTTGGGAGGCCCATAAAATGCCTTAATAATGGGATTTATTTGAGCGTGAACATGGTGAGAAGGCTGCTTCTGCCTTGCAGTGGTGTAAAGACTGCTGCATGTCTGGAGGTTAAATGCTCATCATTCTATCATACATGGAAGTATTCCGACTATTTAGTGGAGGCATGGGAAAGCCACTCAAGCCTACATTAGCAAAATGTGTGGTACTGATTACAGCGAACGCACTCCCTCCATGTTCATGCAACCGAATGTAAACATACTGAAAGCTGAGGTGTGCCTGACGAGTGTAGCATTGTGATGTTTGCCAACAGCCCATAGGACAGGAAAGGCAAATCCCTGTGCACGCATAGTGAATTCGTCACTACTGTGCATGCTCATTTCGGCAAACTGGCATAACAGATGTATTGCGAGTGCAATATGTGACTGTAAAGCATGTGGCGCGTCTTTGTCACCATAGCTTGAGCTTGGTGAGAATCAAGTGGTTTGATAAATGTACAACAGAGTCAGCAATGGTGGGACAGTTCTTAGAAACTTTACAGCATGCCCGTCTGCCTCTACAATGTAAAAAAAGAATTGGCTTTGATCCAAGAGCCAGATCTTTCTGATCGGGCAACATTCATGCACCAGCTTTGTCAGTTTTTTTTTATGCTCCCAATACTTGTGCTGAGGTTGTGAGAAAGGCCTGGAGAGAGTATACAATTAGAGAATCATGTACCTCTTACATTGTGGATGTCCTGGAATTGTGCTAACGCATGAACACCACCACGTCTCAAAATGATCGAATGCGACATATTAAAGGCACAAGCACTGTTACCTTATACGCCCTTGGTATGCAGAACCCCAGCACCTTCACCACTTCTAAGGAACCGCTTTATTCTTGCCGAGCTAGAGCTATGGCGAGGAAGAAGCGACACACTACGTACGGATGAGGAAGATGAAGGAAAGCCACATTGCGCTCACAATATCGCTAACGTGGTAGTTTCCCAAAGGAAGCGGTCACACCACTGCGTATAAAGTGTATGCACAGGGATACTCATGTCTTCCCTGTCCAAGGGATTGGTGGCAAGCACCACAGAGCAGCACTGGTCAGGTGCATTCCAGTTAAATTCTTAAGAATTGAGAAAAGGCCGATTCCACACAAAGCAATGACCTGACACCCTTGCCAACAAATATGTTGAACTGGCATTGAGTTTCAGGTATTTGCGGCCACACATAGGTAAACCAATGGGCAAGGTTCTGACTGGTGTTGTAGAAGTCGCGGGGCGCTTTTTTCGTTGCGACGATAGATCGGATTCATTTACAAGTACTGCTCCAGGAGGGCACATGTAACCGGCAAACAGAGGCCTCAGGAGAGCATTAGATTATAATCAAGGAGGCGGCAGGGTACCCAAACGGTAGCGGAGCAGGTTATGTTGCCCCAACCCACGGACCACACTGACTCCTGCTTTTTTGTCCGCGAAAGCGGACAGCTGATCTTAAAATGCGTCAGTAAATTCGGGAAGTACGACTTAACACACAGCCTACGGGCATCATAGATATACTACTAGCACGCGCAGGCCTCGGCGAGCCCCAACCCATGGACCAGTCCGGGTTCTAGCTCTGGTGTCCCCGTTACCGATTTGGTGTCCTGGAGACGCCGCCAATAATATGAAATAGTGACACGTTGTTACTAGTAAAAAAACACGATTTAAGCCGCTAACGCTACGTTCAGCACTGCCGCGCCCAACAACTTCTGCAACGCCTGTGAGAACTTCGCCAATCAATGGTTGTTCTTGGCAATACTTCGAACTTGTGAATTTTGTGTACCGTTCATGCTTAACTTTGTAGTGCACTGTGGCTTAATGAAGCACTACGCTTGCGTGTAGCATACGTACACATCTTACCTGATAGACGGTGAACGGGGTCTTGTACATATATCCGCTGAAGAAGAAAAGACTACACCTTCACATGTGTTAAAACACATGCCAAACTTGAAAAAACAGACGTACAATGAACCTCCACACGTTAAAATAGCAAAAGAATCACTTAAAAGGCGAAAACTATTGAAAACTTCGCAAGCGCCACGGCAAGCGCAAATCCGCCATTGCTGCTGATATTGATGTTGATCAGGCTGTCCCCTTGCGATCGAGTCGGCAAGCGCACGTTTCTTTATTCTATGGAAGCGCAATTGGCGCAATGTAGCCAAAATAAGTAAATAAAAAAAACTGCATCAACTCCAAATACACACACGCAAAAGAAAATAGTCGGGATTCTCTATAGCGACGTTTCCAACCCCTTGACTGATATTTCATACAGCTCGTTGCATTAATTAAAATACCTGCAGTGCATTGTTTTCATAACGCGCAAAAAAAAATTGTGCGCTTAAGTTTACCCGCACAAACACGCGGCGCAAATTCGTAGAACGCCACCAGTGCAGCCCCCACCCTCCAAGAATATATATAAAAGACTAGTCAATAATAATAGCATATAATTATAACGTGAGCGTCGGTGCAATCAATGGAGAATTCGATTTTATTTGTTATAGAAAATCAAATGCAATGCAGTAAACAATGGATAGAATTCAGCATACGGCTTCCTGGAGTCTAAAAAAAAATCTGCCTTGAAACTTGACATGGTGACGAGGCAAATTGTGGGTATACGATTGAAAATAATTGCTATAATGTGTTGGCGTATGAGTAAGCTTCTCAAAAGGAGTTTCAAGTGTTTCCATGGTATGGCAAGCTTATATCTTGATTCATAAAGTTTTTTTTTATTCATATTGGTCAATTATGTTTAAAAAGAGAATTGCAAATTTCAATGGTTTTGCTTTTTACCGGGGGAACACAGAGTTGAGCCACTGTTTTGAAACAAACTTTTATTTAAAGGCAGTTACAAGTAACGCCGACACCCTCACTCATGACAAAACAACTTTCACTTGCTGTGTCCAGACACTTGGTTCAAGTTGCATGTAATGCTTCATCTCCAAGCTTTGCGTGGTTTCTTAAAGGCATTGTGAAATCTACACGGTGTTTTTATTTTACACCTCCTCATCTCACAGCACAAGATCTGAAATGCGTGATTAAGAAGAATCAGGCCAGCACATATTCACAGAAACGAACTCTTCACAGTGCAGTTGACAAGTGCAAAAATTACAGCAGAAACTGTCAGTCACATGATATGAGCAAAACATAACTGTTCTTTTTGCGGGAAAGCCTCAGTCCCATGCCGACATTAACCCATATGGTGGTCATCACTGGCAATGTTTGAAAGATTTTCATAAATTAGAGACTGAATGTCTGGAGTGTTTATCATAAGGGAAGTAGAAACTCACACGTCTTCTAAACAGCACTTTGCAGTGCTAAATGTATGCTGGCTATTGATAGTAATAAATAGTATGACTGTTACAACTGTTAAACAAGACAAAAGCTCACAGGAATATGAAGGCTTGAAGTGATAAACAGTGTTTGGAGGGGGAATGTAGCTGTAATGAACCTTTTGACAAAGATTTGTCTTCGTCAGTGCTGCAATTAAGTTCTGCACAGCAATCTTTATGCACGCTTAGCTCACTTTCCCACACCGTCAATGTAGGATGAAGAGGAGAATAAGATAGTGCGTAGAATGAAGTTGAAGTGTAGAAAAGAAATGGGGAGACAGTGAAAGAGAAGGTAGGAGCATTGTTGTAGATTATTCTTCCAAGGTTGCTCTTCCAAAAGAAAAAAAGAAAAATATTAAATGTGTAAGGAAGCATTGCCAATTATTATTCTGTCACCATAAGCACCATAAGGGATGCAATATAAAACTGATCTGATATGTAGAGTGGCCTAAAGCTTTCTGCATAGTCTTTACTATCATTATGACACTGTCTGCTGCAGCCAAATATGCAGAAGTTTTCATTGAGTGCACATGACCAGAGCAACTTATCCAGACTGCACACAACACCACTGCATATACCCTCTATTTTGGTAATCGGAAAAATAAAAGTTTATTCAAATGGGCAATAAAGAACATCACATGGAACACAACATCTAGATCGAATTATGAGGCATGCCACAGTGCGGGACTCAGTATTATTTTGACCGCCTTGGGTTCTGTGATGTGCACTTGAATTCAACTACACGCTTTTTTTTTTTCATTTCACCACCACTGAAATGCAGCCACCTTTGCTGGGATTGAACCCGCAGGCTTGAGCTCAGCAGTGCAACATCATGACTACTGCGCTACTGAGTGTTTACACAAATTTATAAGTAGCAAAACACATTGGAGGCTTTTGCACACTGAAACACTACACACCGTCCAATGCGCTTCCTATGTACAGACATACTTACCAGCGGCTCATATGACAAGCATGGAGGCGTGCTCTAACACACTACAATCCAACAGCTGCCACATACCAGAGATAACCACTGGGTCTGTACCTATTTTCACAGAACACTTACCAGCAGCTCATACAACAAGCATGGAGGCATCTCTCGTGCTCTAACACACATACCATCCAGCTGTGACATATGGCTGCACACCACAGACAAAAACAGACGGGCTAATCATCAGAGACCACATGTCATGATTTGTTTATATGCGAGCCCTCAACCTGCTTCTATAAGGCATGACAGCACAGCACTACTGCACCACTTCTCTCTTCCTAACTGCACTGGAGGCTTGTTACCAGTAATCGTGCCCTGCTGACGTGGTTATCTCTTCAGTTTCTATGTTGCTGTCCCTAAGCTGTTATTTAAGGACTTCCTTTTGAGCTTCAGTGGGCCTTGAAAGGCTAGATGATGGCTGCGACAATCTAGGGTTTTTTGTAGAGTGAAATCTTAATAGGTGCACAACTTTTTTGTTGGCTGGTTCGTTTGAATGGTCTGGCATCTTTCTTTTTGGGTCACTTTCACTTTCCACAAGCATGAAAACTGGCTAAAACAAATTGTTTGCCTTCTCAGCCACACCCTCAGAGACTTCACCATCTGATATTGCCTGTCTGACTGAGTCCATTTTTGCTCTTAAGAGTGTTGAGCTTGACACTGCTTTGGCTGCTTCCAGCTTTGTTATACTCCGTACAATGTGCAATACCTGACTTGCCTCACATGCTTCTTTGGGTGAGCTCTCATGGGCCTTGTTGCTGCTAGTTGGATTAGCGATGACCACACAGTGACTGTGCTTGCACACACACTGCGCATTCCTTGCACCTCAAAGGACAGCAAGCACCATCTTTCACTTTTGACACTTTGTATGAGAGCCCTTTAATAGACTGAGATGGCACAGTCCATATGCCATCTTCATTTATTTTGGCACAAGCTGCCATTTCACTGCCAGACCTGTGGTTCTTCTAAATTGTTCTCCGCTCCTTACCCTTTGCCCCTTTCATCATCTGGCTAGCCCTTTTCATTCAAAAATTATTTGTCAAGTCCATGAGGGCAGAAATTAGTTTGTCACCATGCTTATTCTGTTTTCTCTCCAGCATAGTATGCTTTAACGTCCTGTGCTTGCTTTCAAGGTGCATGTTGGTGTTGACAGCTGCTCTAGTCCTAAAGCGATAGGCCCACTCTTGCGGCCTAACTGCATAGTGGTCTTTGAAGTACTTCAGGAAGTCCCACAGTTTTTCTTCCTCACTAGAAAGGAATTGCTTAAAATAATCTTCAAATGCCTTTTCCGTGAGGAACTCTAAGAGTAGCCACACACTATGGTAAACATGTGGCCTTAGCTGTCTCTCTACACACTCGAGTGTCTTCTTACGCCAATTGTTATCCACATGCTAGGCACAGAGAAGTTTCTGTTTTGCGGCACCCATGACCCTGGACCCTGCTTTGTAGAATTGTGAAGCACCATCAGATATCAATGTCTTAGCGGCCACTTTTTTGGCCATGGCCGACTCCAGATATTTGAAGAATGCTGTCAAAGTTTGCTCGTTCATCTGGTTGCAGATGAAATAAGCTATAGCTACAACTGATGCTACTTTATCTAGCACCAGAAGAGTGGTCAGCTCAAACAGGTACTCTATAGTTCCATGTGTGGAGTCAAGACATACAGTCCCTGCAGGGCCCAATTTTTCTAGTAGCCCCTTCTGAGGCTCTGTCATCAGAACAAGAGCAAAGTCTGCTGAAGAAAATGTACCACTTGGGTCCACTGCACCTTGTGCCTTGTATAGGCGGACAAGTGTTTCACCTTTTTCTTTCATCACAAGCACCCACATGTCTACACTGACAGCGTCATTAGTGTGACAACGTTCAGGAGCAGCAAGGTTAAACTGCCGTTTGATGTTATGCAGGGTTGAGCACTCTGCCAAGTGCACTGGCCTCAGCTTGGATGCCACAGATGTTCTTATTCGCTTTAGAATGGTTTTCATGGGCACACCCCTTTCTAGGTTCTCTGCTACGCTGGCCTTTTCCTTGTCACTCATTCCCAAGTGCTGAATTTCTGGTTTATGACCATAATGGTTTCTTTGATACCTGACTTTTATGGTGGTGCTTTCAGGTGTCGGACTCTGAGTGTTGTCCATTGTGATGGTAATAAATGAAAGACAAATCTTACCAGACCTACAGCTCCCCTGACTTTTCTCCCGACGGTCACCATGACCTTCCTTTTTCCTTGCCTCGCCTGATCTATTACAGTAATAGTGGATCCTTGTCTCTCCACTGGCCAGCTTTTTGGGGTCCTGGGCAAAATGAACCAGCAGTTTTGGCTACCCTCTTCTTCTGCTTTCCATTCATGAAATTCTGTAATAAAAGCACAAAATAGCATTAGATGGTGACAAGTACTTTGGGGAGAGAGATGCAAACAAAAATAATCACTTTGAAGGCTTTGGACACGGGCTAACGTAGCATTTATTTTACTCCCTCACCTTCAACTCGACTGTGTCATGAGGTCACCCTTGATATTGCTCAAATTTCTATTAAAATTGAATTTCAAATATGCAATGCGCCATAACTTCAAAAAGTTTATCATATTAGTTTTGTTTTAATAAGAAACAAGTATGAAACTTAAGCATGATCTATGCTCACTCCTTCCTCAATATTGAATCAGACTGTACATTCACAGCAATGCTGTTACGATAAGACAAAGACGAACTGAGAGCACGTGGTGCAAGCTACGCCCCAGAACAGTGTGAATCCCTTCCCTCAGTTTCTTCTTGAAAAGCTCCTTCTTTTCAAGAAGAGCTTGAATTTTTACTGTAGATAGGGGCTTGGCGAGGGAGTGTTCCATGGTCACGCGGTTATGATCTGGCTTGGGCACGCACCTGGTTCGAAGAGGCAGCATTATGTGTGATTTCAATAAACCAGTTGCTAGTCTGCGTTCGTCCTGTTTTCTTCTACGTTGGTGTCTTTTCCCAAGCGCAGTTTAAGTTCACAAAAAGATGTCTTACCAAGTAGCCTCCTAACACACTCTTCTTAAAGAAAAAAGGATTGCGCGTGCGTCAAATTTGGCTCTATTTTATGAAATCTACAACCAGAGTCCTCCAATTCAAGGACTGTGGTACTACTAAAGAATTTTCCCAAAGTACGCCGGGAGACCAAGCCGCTGACAGCCGCAATTGCAAGTGTATTGCGGTCGGCACTGAGGCGAAGACTGTACCACGCACGCAAGTAGCGCAAAGCAACGTGAGAACGCAGAGCAAATCCCTCCTCTCGTTTAAGAAAAAAAAAAAGAAGAAGGGGGGGAGGGTGCGCGAGCGTCACATTTCGCTCTATTCTATGAAATGCACTACTAAAGAGTTTGCCAACAATACGCTGGGAAACGATCCCGGCGACATCCGCAAATTCAAGAATGGTCCTGGTTCTGCATCTCTGCCGCATTGCAACGTGCATTGAGGCGAAGACTAGGCCACGCACGCATGTGGCACAGAGCAACGTCAGAACGCAGAACAGCTTACTTCTGTCGCTTAAAAAAAAAGAAAAAAGATGTGCAAACGTCAAATTTCACTCCACTTGCTGGGCAGGAAAGCAGACCATGCCAAACGTATGTCATGTAGCGCATCGCTGGGAGCGCGCACACATGACTATACTATATATAGATGGATAAACAAACAAATTATATTTAACGAGGATACAAACTTCAACATACCCCAAGGAAATAAATTAGGCACGTGCGCAAAATATACTCTTCGCGAAACAGATGGAGAAAGAAAAAACAAAGGCCCGCATGGTATAAACAACTGCTTTTGGAGGCACACTGCGCAACAATTAAAAAAAGTCCGACATATAATAATGCGTTTAAACGTCATTTGCTTACGATGACTGAGAATAAACTTAATAAAACTGTTCCTCACCCTTATTGTTCCGGAACACAGGTGCACGTAGTCAGCCTCGAAGTTGTGCGCAGCGATCTGGTGCACCGAATACTTCTCCATTGTAGGCAGGGAAGTGCCACATACGTCGCATTTCATCAATTTCTTGACATCCACGGCCATTCTGTGAACGTTCCTGATGTGTTGCAGCATGTTCTTCCTCTGTATGAATAGTTTGCTGCAAAATTCGCAGCGACGATCGTCATCACCGATGGCAGCTCGATCACAGACGTGCGCCATTCCGAAGCGGAGAGACGGCGTTTAGAATCACGTGGTTTCTGCGTCATTGCACGCGCTAGGATTGTTCTATATTCCGGCAGTAATACAGGGAAGAAACCTCCCCAATCACGTGACACACTAGGTATTCAGTAGCCTCATAGGGACAGTTGGAAACCAACTTAGGGAACCAACATCCGGGAACGCAGGGTCACGTGGATGCTGCCTTCTATTGTTCACCGGCCTCAGCCGGCCTGCGGGGAAACGCATGTGGGCAGAGAGCACACTACCAAATATTCTAATACACCGTAGTTCGCGGAGAAGCAGGTGACCTGCAGTGCAGTAGCAGTGAGTCGCAGAAATCATGGTAAATTGCGCGTTTTATGGATGCAGCAATAGGTCGTGGCGAAAAAACAGCGAGAACACAAACAAGGTTAGGTTAAGTTCTATGGAGTGCCTTCAGTCATCTAAAACCAACGCAGCAGGACGCAAGAATTGTCGGAAAGGCGTCGTGCCGAGTGGTTTCGCCGCATTCGTCCCGCTGACATCGACGAAAATTCTCCCAACTACAAAGTGCGCGGTGTTCATTTCATTTCTGGTAAGTGCCAGTTTACATTCCAAACGTTGCAGTTACGCGTATTTTATTGCTTGAGCACGAGTGTGTTTGTTGCCGCGTCACCAAGCAGCTTTGAAAAGGGCAGTTAAAGTTGGGGTACTCCTATGTTTACGCTTACATAACCGGTTTTTTATGGACGTAGGTGACCTTAATGTATGTACACCGCCACCTCGCGCGGTCTCAGCTGAATTGTTTCAGCTGCACGTAGTAATTCTTGAGTACGTGTGTGCTGTCGCGTCACCGAGCAGCTTTGAAAAGGGCAGTTAAAACTTGTGGTACTCCAATGTTTACGCTTGCATAACAGCTTTTTCTTTAATTTACGTAGGCGGCGTTAATGTACACTGCCCGCGTGCGCAAGTGTGTTGTCGCGTCACCAAGCAGCTTAGAAAAGGGCAGTTAAACTTGTACTCCGGATATTCACGCTTTCCTAACCACCGTTTTATTGACGTAGGCGACGGTAATTTGCGCTGTCAGCGTGTACGGGCGCAGCTGAATTGTTTAAGCCCACTTGCGACGTCTTTTGTAAAAAGCTGTCGCTTGGACTTTTCTATGTGACCTTGACAACTGCCTGCAAGGCACGGCGCTGACATGCGTGCCTGTATTTTTTTTAACTTGCAGGAAAGCCATCTTTTTGGATGGACGAGACAAACCCAGACTGGGCACCAAGTCTTCAGCTAGGGTACGCAATAAACCCTACAAATCTTGCAGAGGGCAGGTATGGCAGGTCCTTTTTGTTCGCTTTTGCTTTCTCCTACAACTCGAGCAACAATAAAGCATTGCTCTCGCGATGATATCTGCGCATTATGCATCGCTGCAAGTTTCTAGCAAGGCCTGAAACGCACTGTAAAGGTTGTGGAATGGTTATCATAAATGAAGGTACTTTTTCTTGCGATTCGTTAGCTGCTGTGATGAAAGTACATACTTCCTTAGTGTAAATTGAATTTGACCCGCTTTATACTTTTCAAGACGGGTGACTTATTAAAAGGAATGCACGAGCTAGCCACAGTGGTGGCTTACCCTCATTGCCGTCGAACGAGAAGCCGATACAGTCAGACGATTTGACGACAGACGAGATTGTTAGCGCCAATAGAGAGTTTTAGAATAGGGGCCCCAATATTTTGGGGCCCCAAAGAGCTTTGCGGGTGTTAGCTTTGGGGCACGCAGGAGTGAAGAGTTTTAGAATAGGGCTTTGCGTTTGCGGATAGCGTCTTGCGCTGACAGCGCCATTACGGCGTCTAAGAAAAACGATTAAAAATAATTAAATTAAACATACCATTTTATGATATGAATAGTAATTTTGACTTGCGTGTATTCGTGTTTAATTATAATTTATAGGTTATTCTTCAAGCAGCAAACAATTAGTTGTGCTTAGTTTTGAGCAACAAAACCAACATTACGTGCCTTCACCAGCCAAGCTTAGTCATGTTAGGCCTACGAGCCATAAAATCCACACTCGAATTCGGAATCAGCGGAGTCTAATTAATCAAACTTCATAACACACGCTAGTTGAGAGAAAGCGATAACTGCAGTCACTTCTCCTAGCTTACGAACTTCACGCGTTACCGCGAATCGAACCCAGTTTGGTGCTAGGTTAGAGCCGTCGCTTCGATGGGTGCCGCCATGTTTGTTGACGCAAAGCTTTTGGGAACGCTGTTTGAGCTCCCGCTAAATCGGTGAAATAGCGTTCCCAACGCAAAACCCAAACGCAGCTTGCGTCTCGCGCATGCGCAGTGGCTTCGACGCTATTTCTTTGGGGCCCCGAAACGTTTGGGGCCCCTATTCTAAAACTCTCTAATGTTACTGTATCAATTGACGGCCACGATGTGATGGCGCTAGTAGACACCAGGCGACGATGTTTCACAGAAAAATACTCATTGTTATGCATCCCAGTCGAAAAAAACAATTGAAACCATTTGGAAATATCAATGGGTCCAACTGGAAACGGCAATTTCCAATTGGACCAAGTGTTTTCTCCAACAGGACCATTTGGACCAGTTAGAACGGCCAATTGGGTCATATGGACATCCTCCCTTCCAATTGGGCCAGATGGAGTCTCCAGCGGGACCATTTGGGTAAATCCGAATTGCCACATGGTCCAATTGGAGTTATCAAAACCATTTGGATAAAATTTAAGTGAGAAAATGTTAATGTCTCTTGTGTACAAAATTTGCAGATTTCTCTTTTCCTTTTGAGATTTCTCTATTGAGATTTGGACGCGAGATTCGAGATTGGATTCGTGAGATTGGAAGACACTATTTGGCATTTGGAGGGCATGTAAATGGGGAACAACCGTAAAAAAAAGTGATCGCGATGTATTGATCATGTTAAACAATAAAAAAAACTTTCACTTTTTTATGTGTTTCTTAAACACACGACTCAAACAACTTTTAGGCGTAATGCAATTTGTAATTTAGCAATATTGTTTAAATTTTATATTTCACATCTATGAAATAATTCTTCCTTGGAATTAAATTTTGTCCAGCGTCATTTTTCCTTGGCGACCGAACGGGACAGCATAATCGACATCAACATTAGCAACATGTGCTCGTGTGTGCAGCAACCATGGCAGCAACAAAAACATTGGAAATACAAAGCACTAAGATTGATCATGTTGAAAAATACAAGTATTTGGGCATATGGCTAAACGAGGGCAAAAAGTACTTGGAAGAACAGGAAAAAACTATGATTGAAAAAGTGAAAAGGAACTCGGCTGTAATGAAACACAAGGCACTTTGGAACTATAATAGGTACGAGGTGGTTAGGGGCGTATGGAAAGGGGTTATGGTACCTGGCCTCACATTCGGAAATTCAGTACTGTGCATGAAATCGGAAGTTCAGGCATGCATGGAAACGAGACAGAGAAGTGTAGGCAGGTTGGCCTTAGGAGCACACGGGAACACCCCTAATGAGGGAGTGCAGGGGGACATGGGATGGACGTCATTTGAAGGTAGAGAGGCAATAAGTAAAATAAAATTTGAACAGAGACTCCCAGTACTGGAGGAAAAAAGGTGGGCAGGAAAAGTGTACAAATATCTGTACATGAAAAGTTTGAACACAAAGTGGACACTCAGAACGAGGAAGCTGAGGAATAGATACCTACAGCCGAGGGAGGGTATCCAAAGTGGTTCTACTGTGGGAAAGGAGGTGAAGGAGACGGAAAGAAAAATGTGGGAAGAAAGAATGCTCGGAAAGCCATCGCTATCAATGTATAGGTCACAAAAGCAGGAGATTAAGAGAGAGCTCTTATTTGATAACTCGCGGGGCAGCTCACTATTATTCGAGGCTAGGACGGGGGTTTTAAGAACGAAAACATACAGGGCTAAATTTGAAGACGTGGACCTTCGGTGCGCAGCTTGCGGAGCCGAAATGGAGACCACTGAACATATAGTGCTGAGATGCACAGCCCTTCGCCCGACCCTGGCAGAGGGAACAGTGGCAGATATGGAAGGGGCATTAGGTTTTCCCGGGGAACGAGGGCAAATAGACGAGAAAAGAGTGGCAGTAACGAAGGGGAGGCTGGTGGAGGAAGTCAAGGGATAGATAATAACATAAATCGGGGACAAAATGTTTCCTCTACTGTTTTAGATAGTTATCTTGGGGGGGGGGGGGAGGGGAGTAAAAGCTAGGTTGAGAAAAAGAGGATATAAAGATAGGAAAAAAAGAATAATAATAAAATAGGAGGGGGGAGCAAAAGGCGAGGTGGCGCTAGCCGCCGCCCGTTACAAAGGGTATAGCCGCCATCCATCCATCCATCCATCCATCCATCCAGTCACTGACAGTCGTGCATGCGTGCTGCACTGCATTCTGCGCTTTGTCCTGATCGCCTTGCGTGCTTCGTGCGACCGTCTGACAGCACTATGATCACCCACGCGTAGTACATGCGGTACGAAATCGACAAACATTTGGCAATTGTGCCAGTGACAGACACAAAGAACTTCAAGCCTGACGACGACTTTTCGGCGGCTTTTTGTATGGTGAAGTGGACGGACGCGGCCGGCACGTGTGCCCACTACCTTGCCAGAATTTTGCAGATCGGAGGTAAGTTGCCGCGTTTCCAAAGCTCTTGTAATTAATTTGCATTACTGCACTACACGAGTGCACGGGCCACGCACACTCGTTTGAGTTAAATGATTGCACAGATATATGTATACGCTTTTGTGTAATGTAGCAAATATGCATGATGCACTGAACTAATTTCGACAAAAATGCTTCAAGTGTATTGCATGAGCGTTTCTTTAAAAGCAAGGTTTCCCCGAGAGCGTCGTGACAGCACTGGTGAAACGTATGAATCACTACGTGGGGGAGAACATTGCTGACATTGACAGAACAGCGAAAAATATATACTGATTAGAACAATTTTCTTGCATTTGCTACTTAAACCTTAGCTACATAAACCGCAAATTGTGACTCTCTTCAACCTGGTTGGATTGCTGAATATTAAAATTGAGGTGCCTTTTTATCTAATATCAGCTTGCCTGTTGTGCCAGCTTTTGAGAGCAACAGGTTTTTCAGGATTCCATACACAATGCTGTCTTTCTTTTTTATCCATTTCTGCAGGTTGTGGCGCGACTAGACCGGAAAAGGACCATGAACACTATCCCGCATTGCATTTTTCTTAGTAATAAAGCTTTAAATCCTACTTTTCACTTGTTGCCTCATTGTCACATGTAGTTATCATCTTAAGGAAGTAGTGGCTCCTTGTGTGATATGATGTGAAGCAAGAAAAGCATGGGGAAGAGTGTTAATGAAGAGATTCTCTTTATGTGCTGTTCGTATTGTATTGCATCATATTAGATCACAATATATATGAACCAACTAGCCGAGCAACACGTAATAATGTGGTTCCTTATTGCTGTGCTAGTTTGCCAGATTCGCACAGCGCAGGCAGGCGGTGCACAGTCGAAACCATTTGACCCGTCGAGCGGCTCCATTTGCACCATTTGGTTCCATGCCAATTGGCCCAATTGGTTCTATGCCAACTGCACCATGTGACCCAATTGGCAACAACCAATTGGTTTTATGCCAACTGCACCATTTGAGCCAAATGGTATACAACCAATTGGTTTTATGCCAACTGCACCATTTGAGCCAGATGGTATACAACCAATTGGCCCAATTGTTCCAAGTGGCCCAATTGGGTACTAATACACAAATGGGACCAATTGGAAACAAGTGGAAATTTTCCAATTGGGTCCAATTGTTTTTTTCAACTGGGATTGCATAAAACAGCATTTGAAAAGATGTACAGAATCTTACAATGTAACATGACAACTCCAGCTGTGAGCACTGGTACATTTTTTTTTTTTGTCTAGGTCTGCCAAGCCACAGTGACAAGGATCTTGGAACGCTGGCTTGATGTCATGTACATATGCCTGAGCCAACTAGTGGAGAGGCCAGATCAGGAGGAGCTGCAACTAACCATGCCCATGTGCTTTCGTAGAGCACTTGGAACTAGAATAACTGTAATAGTTGACTGGTTCGAAGTGTTTATAGAACGGTCGTCTTCAGTTCTTCCACGCTGTCAGACGTGATCACAATACAAGCATCATAATACTGTAAAATATCTCATTGGAATTGCACCTCAGTGTTCCATCACCCACATCATCTCTAAAGGATGGGTTGGGCGTACAAGCGACACGCTCCTGGCCCAGCGCTGTGATATTCTAAACAACCTTTTAGCAGGAGACGCTGTGCTTGCGGATCGAGGTTTCACTATTGCCAATGCCGTAGGGATTCATTGTGCACGTCTTAAAGTGGCAGCATGCACAAAAGGGAAGCGACAGCTCACGGCCTGGGAGGTGTAGAAGACACGGAAAAAAGCCAATGTTCACATACATGTAGAGAGAGTCATTGGGCTGTTGCGTCTGAAGAATGCGATTTTCTTCTTGTAAGATTATTCCAATCAAGCTTGTGATGGTATACGTGGAGACACGGTAGCACAACTGGACAAAAATGTGACAGTATGCTCTGCCCTGACTAATCTCTGCAAGTCTGTCGTGCCGTTTCAGTGAATTGAGCATATGCTATTACTGTAATTCACCAAATAGTCTTGGTTTGGAACAGTTTTTTCCCTCTGCAAGTGCTGGAATTGCAGAAAAGTACAGACAAGTTGGACATGACACGTGTGTGCGTGTGACGTGCTTCCAAGTCATCCTGTGTCATCCCCCTTGCCGACTGATTAATGTACCCTGATAAAGGCTGCTGTTTTTTTGTGCTAGGCAGAACCATGCCTTGGTCTTAGGCGGACGTTTCACATTTGCACATGCAGAATGGAGCCATTTAGCGGGACAATGTCGGCTACTGCACTTAACCATGTGACCGTATTCAGCACCACCACAGTAACAGTAGCATTCACTGTGCTGAACTTTCATCACATGTAAGCATTGTTTCTTGTTGTGGCAAATTAGTCCAGTGTTTAAATAAAAGCTGCGAGAGCAAAACCTGTCCAAAGAATGCTTTGGACTTCTGTGTCATTTATTTGCAGAAAGACAAATCTGATGGTGTCCACAGAACGAAATCACAGTACTGCCGCTGACACAGGTACAGTTGTAGTTGTACTTGGCAGAAGTATGCATGGCTTCTCTTCAATCGTGCACTGTCATCACATAGCCCCAAACAGCCACCTTTCTGCTCCAGCATATCACCCACACAGACTGCTGAATAGGGACACTTAATTTCTAGCACGCCATCGTGACAGCATTCACACGAAATCAAGCCATCTGGGCTGGCGGCTAGGTAGGGTTCCTCTGCAGAAATGTGTTGGCCAGAGCTATGACACACAAATTTCTCATGCTTTCTCATGCAGTCATTGCCGAAATGTAAGGCTTCCTGGCTACTACTTCTTTGTGTTTCCCCCATTCGGTTGCCGCTGAAAAGAACTTCTGCTCTTCGGGATAGCACATCCTCTTGAGGCTTATGGACGGCTTGTAGAGGGGTGTTCGACAGGTTGCATACGCGGTCGATGATGTCACCCTTCCTGCTCAGAATGCAAACCAAACAGAAGATGCTGACTGCTCCCTTGTTGCTGCCTCTACAGCCTGACGTACATGCATGTTCAAAACAGAGACCATTCAAACAGTGAAGGTGTTGCAATGCAACAAGTTTATGAACTGGCATCACTCACGTTGACCACTGGTATGGAAAATACAAGTACTTTGCCATTCTGCCCTTTACGTAACAGGCACAAGCCGATATGCCAAGATTATTAAAAATATTTTAGCAAAATACTGCCTGAAGGAATGCATAAATTCCACGCTCCTTACGTGCCTTGCGGAAACATTAACTGACCAGTAAACTGTACTCTTCTTAAGAATGCAGCTTTAACACCTCAGGCGCACCAAAATTACATACTACTACGCTATCGTAAGAGTACCACTATGCTACAGCTTGTTAAGCACACCAAGCTTTAACGTTTACATGATGTCAAAAGCAATGTGTTGCTTACCTTCAATTCTACAGTGAACACTAGTACAAACATCTGGCACTCCTCTTAAATGTTGTCCCATGTTGCTGATTTGATATCGGTCAGCTCCCCAAGAACAGCTGTAGAATACTTGTGAGACAACGGAATGAAGTCATCGCAATAACCCGTTGTGAGTGAGAGCACTGCAGATTGCGCTCCAGTATTTTGCACTGGTCAGGAAGGCAGCCCATTCTTCTTTTGATGACCTCTCGATGCGAGCTTTACTTTTCTTCGCAGAAGGGTGCTTTGTTTCACTGAGACGCCGTCTTTTTGCATTGGATGATGAAAAGTATATCTCAGCAATTGGTACACAGGCCACATTGGTCATATGAGGTGGCAACCATTTGTTTGTCTTGTCTGTGCAGGCCTGGCTCTCTTGAAATGAAGCTGCTGCCTCCAAATAAAAAAGAACTGCGCCTAAGTGAGAACGGCCTCACCCAGGCCCGCCATGAGCGTACAGTGTGCTGCCTTCACTATTCCGTCTTCTTTAATAATAATCCATGGCTCGAGTGGTTGTGTCGAAAGTGACTGCAAATGGTTTACCTGTAAATGCAATGAATAGAATTGTTTAGAATTATGAAACTGCTTCGAAACGGTTTAGCCTTCTTAAGCCATATGGCCATCTGACAAACATTCATAATTACAATGCTTTAAATCTATCCCGCGACACATCATTCGCTCCAGGTAATGGGCTATGCAGCACAAGTTTACACACTCGTGGGCTTAGACACTCGTGCACACACCGATATGCTTAGTGAAGTGTTGCTTACCTTCGCTTCTACAATGAACGCTCGTTCAAACAAGCTGTGCTGCGCACTGTCCATACTGCTCATCGCCGCGAAAAGCACATTCGCGACATAGGGAGATCAAATGCTTTAAGTTCACGGGTGGCGGTTTACATTACCGAATAAAATGATTCCGAAGTGTAATCAAATGATTCCATCAGAACCTTAAAACACACACTGCTGCGCGGTACTGTGAGGATCCGCGTACGTCGTATCTGCTGTAGCCAGCGTGTGCGCGAATCCTTGAATTTCCGTTCTTCCACGCGCGCGTGAAACCGTGTGTACACTTTTCTCGGCAGCCATGCAACGAGCGCACGATCGCTTCTGTGAAGCGACGGCGAGCTAGGTTTCAAATCTCAGCTTTCAGCCGCCAACGCTAGCTCGTATGCAGCCCTGACGCGTCCTTGAACCTCTCTCTTCTCGCTCGAAAATACTTATGCACCGCTGTGTTGCCACGCCTGCCTCGCCTGCCATCGTGACGCCGCTCCGTGCGTTCGTCAGCACAGAGAGAAGACCGCTTGTCGGGATTCAAAACGTGCTTCTCACCTTTCTGCATACGATGATGACGTCGTCCACCTTCTTCAGCTGCGGCTCCTGAACAAAACCGCTTGTCAGGTAGTTGTGCACTTCGAGACCAGTTTTTTTTTTTTGCATTTAGTTGCTCATGTGTAACGTAGCTAGTCGCGTGAACTAAATTATCCTTGATGTCGCAGACTTCTACCTTTGGCACAAGCTCGACATCAAAGCACAGCTCGTCCGTGCCCAGCAGCAGTGGGTCAACACCGCCGCAAAGCTTCACTTTTTCTACGTAGCGTTTTTTTTTGCTGCTTCCTCGCCGGTTTGCGCATGTGGGCACGTTGCAAGTGCTAGGCGGCGCCCTGTATGGATGGATGGATGATTGAGGCTCAACCCTTTGAATCGGGCGGCGGCGGCGCGCGCCACCTAGCCTTTAATGGTTCTATATGCATGCACACCTATGTATTTACTCCTTTACTTTTGCGTTGAAATTATCCACCAATCAGATAGTCTCCATTTAGTTATTTCTACCTGTTCAAAGTCTATTCTACTTTCACTGTCTTTAAAACCCAAGGCTTTGAATAGTTCCCCGTTAGATTCAGCTGCAGAGTGGAGTTGTTTACAAGCAAGTATCAGGTGTTCCGCCGTTTCCTCCTCCTCTCTACACGCCTCGCATACCAAATCTATCTCCTGGTATCTGGCTCGGTACGTTTTAGTCCGCAGTACACCTGTCCTGGCTTCAAACAACAATGAGCTTCCCTTAGAGTTATCGTAAACATTTTCTTTGGCTATTTCTTGCTTAAACGTCATGTATGTCTCCAATGCCGATTTGGTTTGCATCTCTGTACTCACATACCCCTCTCTGTCTCCTTAACCTTTTTCTTGACAGATGATTCCTTACTTGTCCCCCCGCTACTGCCCAAGTATTTGCTTGTCAATTTTCTAGTTCGCTTCCTCCACCTCATGTCAACATTCCTCGTGTATAAGTAACTGAAAACCTTCCTAGCCCACCGAATTTCCCCCATTTTTCTCAATCGCTCCTCAAATGCTACCTTGCTACTAGCCTCTCTGCCCTAGAAAGAATACCATCCCAGATCCCCCTGCACTCCAAGATTTGGTGTCTTGCCATGTGCTCCCAGAGCGAGCCTACGCGAGCCTACCCAAACCACGTTGCCTAATTTCCAACTGTTGCCGGGTCTCTGTTCTAATACATATAACTGCACTGGCAAAAGTCAGGCCTGGTACTATTACCCCCTTCCATATCCCTCGTACTACCTCGTACCTATTGTAGTTCCACAGTGCCCTACTCTTCATAATCGCTGCACTTCTGTTACCTTTAGTCGTTAGATATTTTTCGTACTCTGTCAGATATTCAATGCCATTATTTATCCACACCCCAAGGTACTTGTATTTATCGACTATCTCCAGCGTGGCCTCCTGTATCTTATGCTCACCGCAAATGTTATCATTAAAATTATGACTGCTGATTTTTCTTTGCTAAACTTCAAGCCTAATCTGTCTCCTTCTGTACCACATATGTCCATTAATTCCTGCAGATCTGCATTGTCAGCCATTAATACAATATCATCCGCGTACATCAGTCCTGGTCATGACTGTTCAATCAATTTTCCTTGTTTGAAAAATGATAGGTTGAAGCCGAGTCCGCTTTGCTGTATTTTGGCCTCTAAACCTTGTAGGTACAGCATAAACATCAGAGGTGACAATGGACACCCCTGCCTAAGCCCCCGCCTAATCATTACAGGCTGCGAAACCTGCTTTTCCCATTGTATAATCACCCGGTTACCTTTATAGATATCTTTTAAGAAATTGGTTACTCCATCTTGCACTCCTAAAGTTTCCAGAATGCCCCACAAGCCCTCTTGAAGTACACTGTCATAGGCTCCCTTGGTGTCCAAAAAATCCAACCATAGGGGTCTGTGTTCCTTTTCAGCTACTTCAATGCACTGTGTTAGCGAGAACAGATTGTCTTCTAGCCTCCTATGCTTCCGGAACCCATTTTGTAGTTCTCCAAGTACCCCCTCGTTTTCTACCCATGCCAACAACAACATAACAACGGCATCCTTCAAAACCGCATCGGCATGCGTGGCAGAGGCTGCAGCCATCGCCTTGGCCATTCAGGACGCCGAGCGCCAAGCCAATTCGGCTGTCATATTATCCGACTCACAAGCGGCTTGCCGCCTGTTTTTACAAGGAACGGCACCCAAATCAGTAATCAAAATTTTAGGCACTCAACTAGAGGGGCACCACACTATCGTCTGGTGTCCGGCACACGAGCGACTGGCAGGAAACGCTAGGGCAGACCGTATTGCTCGAGGTTTGAACGTCCGAGCAACGGCATGGCCTAGCGATGACCTTCCACCGAATTCTCGTGACATCCTCCTTCAGCAAAGGCAGGAGCGGAGACGTTTTGGACATCCTCACTCCGATTTAAACAGCCAACAGGAGAGGGACTGGCGTCGTATTCAGACGAATACATACCCCAACCTGCACCACCTACACAGAATACACCCCACGAGGTTCACTGACGAGTGCCCGTGGTGCACAGACACACCCACACTAAAACACATCACATGGGAGTGTTCCAGGAGGCCTCCGCACATAGACAGTCCCATATTACACGAACATCCACTAATGAGGAATAGGCAGTGGGAGGCATGGCTTGCGGACGAGGGTCGGGAGAGCCAGTTGGCTCTTCTGGACCAAGCCCAGCGAGCCGCTCGTGGCAGTGGGGCCCTAGAATAGGGGCTCCAACCATCGTGCCTTGTTTTATTTACATTTAATAAAGTTTTACTCTCTCTCTCTCTTCAGTCTGTCCTTTATAATCTGCATAACCACACTGTAAACCACTGACGTCACTGTTATAGACCGGTAGTTATTTATGTCAGCTTTGTCCCCCTTTCCCTTATATATCATTCTCATCCTACTTAGCCTCCATTCGTCAGGTACTTTACCATCCACTAGCATTTTGCTCACCACCTCCCTCAATGCTTTCTTAGATTTCGGGCCCAATTTCTTTATTAACATAATTGGAATGCCATCGGGGCCTGCCGATGTGCTACTTGGTACCCTCTTCTCAGCCCTTTCCCACTCTTTTTGTCCAAGCGAAAGCAGTGGGTTGACCGGGCTATCCGTTTCCGACGTACTGCATGTACCATTTCTCTGTTTTGTAAATTTTTCCCTCATCATGGTTCCTATATGCTCCATTGCCTCCTCTCCTTCTAACCGAGTACCTTGAGCTGCTACTATATACATCTGCTCTAGGCTTGTCCTATTAGCCAAGGAGTTCAGATGTTGCCAGAATTTTCTAGCTGCCTGTTTATCTTTTTTATTGCTTATTTTTGACAGCCATTGGGACCCTTTTGTCTTGATTTTCTCGTTGATCAAATTGGATGCTTCCCTTTTGCATTTTATGTAGTTTACCCATTTCCTCTCTACTTCTGCTTCAGGTTCTCCCTTACTTTTGGAATACCTGTGTTCCCTCGAAGCTTCCAGACGTTTCTTTATGGCCTTCTTAACCTCTTCATCCCACCAGCTCTTGAGTTTTCGTATCCCTTGCCTTGTTTTCCTGACTCGCGCCTTACCTAGCTCACGCTCAAATAGTCTCATTAACTTTGGGTAAGTCCAATCAGTTTCAGTACCCTCCGATATTTCCTCTTCAATTTGTTTGGCCGCTATTTCCACTTGGTCTTCTGAGTAAAAAATCACATCTGGCATTTTCTCGCGCGTCGTTCGTGCTTTAGTTTCCCTCTTAAAACTGAACTTGATACGTTTGTGGTCGCTACCTATACTTCTGGAGCCCTGTTCATCTATAATCATGGCTCCTAATCTATCGTACATCCTATGTGACATTAACGCATAATCTATTGTCGAGTGTCGACCCCCTACCTCCCATGTTATGATCCCGTCACACTTTTTAGTAGAGTTACAGACAGCTAAGTTAAGCCTCTCACACATATCCAGCAGCATGTTACCTGTGGAGTCTGTGTACCCATACATATCTTCAATATGCGCATTCATGTCTCCTAATACAATTACTTCACATCCTTTTCCTAGCTCATTGATGTCCGCTGCTATACAGTCCAACATTTTTTTGTTTTCCTCTTTAGCATTTGATGCTGTCCAAAGGTATACAAAACCTAGAAGTGTTTTCGCCCCTGCTACTTTTCCTTTTAGCCATAAATGCTTCTTGCATTCCTGTTTGACCCTTTGCCAATTTGTATTTTTATGAATGAGTGCTCCAATTCCCCCACCCTTTCTGCTACCCTGCACTTTCTTGCAGTATTCCCATGCATAATCAGGGTTACAGGGCGGTTCTTCCATGTCCCTAAGCTGTGTCTCTACAAACCCATAAACCATTAAGTTCTCCTGCCTTAGTTGTTCTCCGATTTCCTCCCATTTTAGCCTATTTCTGCCACCTTAATGAACCCTATGTCTGACTTAATTTGGCTCTTGCGCTTATTCCTGTCACCTCTCCTACAGTACCGATGGCTCCTGCCTCGAATCGTCCTCGCCTACACTACTTCTTTCAGGGCTCTGGGTCCCCCTAAATAAGCTGTTGCCTGGCGACCCATCCTGCCCCCTATCCTTTTGCCTGTGGCACCACTGTAGTGTATGCCATCCTGCACAAAAGGCTGGAAGCCGGTTCCGTACACGTCCCTGTTGACCTCCATCACGCTGTACCCGAGTCGTCCGTTCAGGCTCCTAATGACCCGATTGGCCTCAACCACCCTCCTTTCTACCTGGTAAGCCTGGCCCTGGACCTCTGGGATAGTGCATATGGTCACATGCACCCTCCCGGAGGCCTATCTAAGCTTACTCAGCCCAGTCTTAATGTGCCTCTCAAGGTCCTGGCTTCTCCCCTTAAGCACGTCATTGAGCCCAGAATGCATAATGACCAAGCTGTCGCTCTCCGTGCTGACCCCAACTACCTCCCGCGCCTTGGTCATAGCTTCCGCCATGCCCTTGCCCGCTTACGCCTCCACCAGTACTCGCCCGTCCGCCTTCACTCTCGCCATCACGCCCTGCTCGGCCCTCCCCACATTGGAATCGCCTATCACCAGGACCCTTCTGCGTGCAAACCGTTCGACTGCAGCCTGTGTCAGCTGCCCCTCCCTTTGCGTCCGCTGGCGCCCCTGTGGCTGCAGCGTCGCCTCACTCGGGGCGCGTTGTTTCACCGGCGGCGGGCTGTCGACGGCTTGCTCTGGCTCCCTGCCTCCCACTTCGCCTGTAGGGTCTACCCTACTTTCTGAGTTTTTGCCAACCCTTTGATGTCCTGACCCGACCTTCTCCGCTGCCCGCGTCTCCAGCGCGTCGAGCCGCCTTTCCAGTTCGGCGCTCCTTTCTTTTTCTTCCTCAAGCTCGGCCACGGTCCTTACTAACTGCGCGGCCTGGGCCGCCTCCACCTTGACGAAATTGTCAGCTTTCGCCGGCAGTGCTACCCGCTTCTCCTGTTCCTCCCTCAGGTCTGCCTTAAGCTCGTCGAACTTAGCCGCGCAATCCCTTCCAGTTTTTGGACGGCTTCCCTGACGCCCTCGCACGACCTGCACGTCTGCTAAATTCTGGAACTTAGTTTCGTCGAGGAAGCACCATCGCAGGCACTCGTCGCACTGCACTTGCTCCCCGTCCCCGCGGCCTTCACGTTCTTCGATTTCATCGCTAGGCCTACGTCCCTAGGCCCAACGAGGAAGTTCGCCAAATCACTCAAGCAAAGCCGACCTCGACCGCTATCCCAAACTAAAATAAAGAATTATCACTCCCTACCCCATGTAAGAATCCGAGGAGCTAGCTGAAAGAAATAACTAAGCCTATCAATAGATCCCTCCTACCAACTAGGCCTAACGGGGGTAGAGTGTACAAGCGCGACTTGGACGAGGACGAAGAAAGAAACAGATACACAGACACAGCGCTTCACTTTCAACTATATATTTTATTTTCGCACGCATCGATAAATATATACCGTGCGAGCGGAAACAAACGTGACAGCAAAAAAGAACATTGAGTGGTACATTTCGTTGAACCGGACACGTGTGCAAGGCAAGGGGAAAAAAAAACATCTACTACAATTGTCCCGAAGACAAGCCAAGGAATCGTATCTCCTTTTCCGAAAGTGATGCCGAAGGTTTGCTTACGCACTTTTGCTGTAATTTTGCTATCTCGTGTGCCTCTACAATCTCCCTCGTCATCCTGCTATGAGCCTTATACAGAACGGAAGTACTTTCAAACATGGGCTTGCAGGAACAATCTCGGCAGTGAATGCCCAAGTGACCCGAGATTACCTTATTGACATTGTATTGATGCTCCCTTAATCTATCGTTGATGCATCTGCCGGTTTGACCAATATACGTATTTCCGCATGAAAGTGGGATGGCATAGACAACGTTATGAGTACAGGTTACAAATTGTTGGCGATGTTGGGTAGAACATGAGGGCCTTCTGTTATTTTCTGTGTTAACCTGTTTGCATAGCTTCTGTAGACGCTCAGGGGCAGAGAAAACTACGTCTACTCCCGATTTCGCCGCTATTCTTCTGAGATTATGAGAAATGCAATGAATGTATGGCACCACAGCAACTTTCTTTGCTCTAGCATTGGTACTACTTGCATTCGACGCGTTTTTGCATTTTTTGCTTAAGCCCTCCGCGACAGAAGTTAGCATGCGCATCGGGTAACCAGAATCTGCCAGGCGCTTGGCCTGCTCTTTGAGACTGGCTTCCATTTTGTGGTCACATGACTTCGTCAAAGAATTGTTGAAACACGATGTCACTACTGCGCGTTTTACAAGTTTTGAATGAGCAGAATGAAATGCTAGGACAGGCTTATTGCCTCTCGGCTGATAACTCCAGCATGTCATTTGTGGATAAAAGTATAAACCCAAGTCTAAAAACCTTATGAAATTGCCTATGGGGACTTCATGTGTCAAAGACAAAGGGGACAACACTTTAGTGAATGAGGTTACGGTTTTTGAAACCAGCGAGTCAAAATTGTGTGATTTGTTATTTAGAATGATTAGAAAATCGTCAACGAATCTGAACACTTTCGCGACATCGGTGTCATTTTTTAGACGTTCATCAAGAACCTGGTCACGGTTAGCTAGAAACAAGTCACTTAAGCAGGGAGCAATACATGACCCAATGCATATGCCATCTTTTTGTTTGACAACATTTCCTTCCCAAGTCGCGTAAGTCGAGTTAACATAAAAACGAAGAAGTTCTAAAAATCTGTCGCTAGTTAAACCACAAGCGTTCTGAAAACGAACCGCCCCAAACTTGTCAATGCTATCAGTCACACATTGCATCACGTCATTCTGTGGGAGGGAATAGTACAGATCTTTTAAGTCAATAGAAAAAGCGACCATATCTCTGTTTTGACAGTCTTTAAAGAAATCCACTACTTGTTCTGACTTAGTCACCAAAAATGGGTCGTCGATTGGCAGGAGCTTTAAGTGCTTTTGTAAGTAGGTCGCTACATGTTTCTGCCAAGCAGCATTCTCAGACACAATCACTCTGAGGGGACATTCCGGCTTATGCGTTTTTGCAGAAAAAAACAATTCAAGGTCCCCCTTTGTGCTTTTTTCAATAGACCGGGATAAGCCATCACGTTTGAAGCTTCTGCATAGATTCTTAGCTTCATTTTGGACTTCCTTAAGTGTTACGTCCTTGTGGACCCTGAAAGTTGACGAAATGGCTTCACGAGCCTTTGAATTATACAGCGTCCTGTTCATCACCACGAAACCACCCTCCTTATCCGCAGGGATGAGCGTGAGCGCATTGTCTTTCAAGAACTTAACAGTCCTGTTCAAGGAGAACTTCTCGCTAAGGGGACGGGACCGCGTAAGCACATCCACAGCCTCTGATACACACCTTTCCGACTCGGCTTCAGGTACACGCTTTGACACTTGGCGTACCATTGCCAACAGATCGGGAGCTCTACTATGGATTCTAACCAACTAGCCCGCCAGCGTGTTTTAACCTAACGGGGGAACCGCCAGACGAAGACAAAGCCGGTACGTTTACTACTCTTACCAAGAATTCAAAATTTGCGCCCCTACTCCATGCAAAAGAAAACACTTCAAAAGACTAGCTAATAAAGATAAAAGAGCACTTAGCTACGAACGAAGTCGCTGAAGCCTCGACCACAGGAGCGTCCATGAGCCACCCCTAGCGCCATCTGACGAGTAGTTGCTCGAATGCAGTAGGATTACTAACGGTGTCAGTAGCTCGCGCTGCGTGTTTGGAGCCCTGTCAAACGTTAGTGACGGTGGGAAACAGCGTGCCGATCATAATTTTAGCCGGGTTTTGGTAATTAAAAGATCTTGACAGCTTTTTTTCGTGAAGATAATTTAGGGAAAGGAAGTTATCTATTTGAAGTGGGGCATGTCTACGACGTGAAGGAAGTGTTGAACTCGCACTGATCGGAAGTGACTTCTAGGTGTATTCCGCAAACGAAAAATAATGCACCAGCGAGATGCGTGAAGCTCAGCGTAAGTTACTTCGTTATCTACGGTGTGGACGCATGAAATTATAGGTGACATTGATTCGTGAAGGTCGGCGACAGCAGACAAATTCTAGCGGGGAGCTGCGATTGCCGTGCTGGCATCGCAGGGAAGTGCAAGCACGCCGCAGTAGTTTCCCTGTACATACAGGACGGCAAATGCGAATCCAAAACATCTCATCCAAGAACGTGGGGCGTACGAACGACTCGTAAGACCTACCCGAGGTATTCTAACGTGGCTCTCCCCAAACACAAAAAAAGGTGAGGAACTTACCAGTTGTGTTAGACAACGCTCGGAAAATATTTTCGCCCATGTTACTGGAAGTTCGATACTTTTTTGTTGTTGAGATTTTTCGGTGCGTGCAAAAGAGGTTCCAATAAACAACATCGTCAAATATTTTGGTGATGTCAACTGCCCCTTAGTTGATATGCTGGGCGCAGAAGGGTGTATGCCAGCTGAGCCAGCTATAACCCCTCCTCGCAGCTGGCACTGTTTGAATGGGAGAGGATTGAAAAAGGGTTCCACAGCTTTACTGCGGTACAGTGAGGAAACAAACTACTTTGTTGGATATCCAGGTAGTAGTACGCACTTCAGGCGTCCCGTTGCTGCCATCGCTGCTGTGAAAGCAAAGAATTCAGCGTTAACGTATTTGGCATAACGCCGGAACATAAAACCGTCGGACAAGCGCGATCCAGCGTTCACGCCGTTCTGCTTCATACTGTCGGCTCGGAAACCTGTAAAACTTTGTTCCTCGTGAGTTGGTGCACGTGCTGTTGCAGCCCACTACGCAACAGCTAAGGTTGCGCTTCAACATTGCTCAGAAAGGGCAACAGCTACGCGCGAAACAGTGCACACACAGCCTTTCCGAACGCAAGCGGGCTGGTCGCATACTGCCGGGTGCGCGCTCGCCGCCGTGAGGGGCGCCCTAGTAGGCTCGGGAAAGCGGAAGGTCAGCAAAGGTCAAGCGGAAAGTCAGAGAAGCTTAATTAATCTCATGGGTGGCGGCAATGGAAAAGAAACCTGCCATGAGTAACTACTTAAGAGGAAAAAACGAAATCAGGAAAGAAACCATTTATGATAACTCAAAGGGAAGCTCATTACTTTTCGAAGCGAGATCAGGATGCCTTAGAACACGCACCTTATAAAGCAAGATATAAGGAAGAAGAAGCATGTGCTTGCTGTGGTAAAGCTAGGGAAACTACGGAGCATGTTTTATTAGAATGTGAGACGTCTACCCAGCGGTCGATTTAGGCACCACCAGTGGCGTAGCAACAGGGGGGGGGGGGGGCGTGGGCCCCGGGTGCACGGGGCCACCAGGGGGGGGACGGGGGGTGTCATATACGTCTGAAGACACCCGAAAATTGTCGATATCCTCGCCTTCCTCGACTACACCTAGGGGGGGGGGGGGGGGGGTATCACAGAAGAGCTATCGGCCCCGGGTGCCAGACGACCTAGCTACGCCACTGGGCACCACTGGCCTCCTTGAAGCCCTTAGGTTCAGAGGGAGCAGTGGTAAAGCAAACATGTCCGCAATAGAGTAAGAGGCGACTGGAGTATAGTGTACTAGAATAATGTCCTAGTGACACGACCGGAAAGGGGCGCGCGTGCCTCTTTCCGTTGACGCCACCAGGTGTCGCCACTGCGACCTTTTCCAGCAGATCGGTTGCTCTCATATTCGCTGCTTTTGAGGCCGCCCGTGTTATTAAGCGTTTTTTACGGACATGGTTCTTTCATTATAACAGAAAAGGATTGTATTTAACAAAGTATTGTGTAAAGGAAGATTTTGAAGGCCACATCGAGACTATACTATCGACAATGTCGTCTGCTAGCGTATTCTCGCACAGTCCGGCGCTTTCATTGCGCTCGTCGTATCGCCTGTGCCAGCTGGCAATTCACTGAGCTTCTTGTTGCTCATCTACTGCTCGAAAGCCAATATATATGGGCCTGCCTTGCTTTTATGGAGCTATATTTACCACTCCATTTAAATCGCGTGCTTATCGCGAATGACAGGAAAGTGCGTAGCGACTTCGGCGTGGCGCTGCTAACCCCGAGGGCGTAGGATTAAATAATGGACTCGTTGGCTGCACTTTCATAGTGGGAAAATGCAAACATGTCCGTGTTGCCGGTTATAAAACCCCAGTTGGTCAAAATTATTCATGTGTCCCTCCCCCCCTTTACTGCGTGCCTAATAATTAGATCTTAGTGTGTTTTACACATCAAACCCCAGAATGAATTCATTTTTGACTATGCCATTGCGCACATACAACCTCACAATTTTTCCCGAAATTTTAGCTCCTAAAGAATCAGCCGCATCTTCAGCACATACTGTCAGAGTGACGCTCGAAAAAAATCCAGGTTAGTATTTCTTTTTAATTATTCACAATGAAAATAGCACAGCTATAAAGGAACCCTGAAGTGTACCATCCCTAGATACCGAGCATCTAATCCCATTATAAGCAACTATTACTGTTAAAACACATGACCAAAAAACACCTTGTAGCATGGAGTTCTAGGAACATCAACTGAGCTTAATATATTTTGATGCCTGGCGCCTGCTTTCATTACACTTGTTCACGCTTTTTGTGAAGAAATGTAGTCTGGTTGTGATGTAGAAGCAGTGAGTTCTGCTGTGATGGATTCGGAGTGATCAGGGCAGCCAAGTTGATGCTGCAGCCTGGCTTTAACAGCATGTAAAACATCTAAAACACTGTGTGCAACTCAAGAAGACTAAAACAAACCACGAAGTCTTTGTCCAAATTGATCATAAACTTGTACAGAGGGGAGA
This sequence comes from Dermacentor albipictus, assembly GCF_038994185.2. NCBI lineage: Eukaryota > Metazoa > Arthropoda > Arachnida > Ixodida > Ixodidae > Dermacentor > Dermacentor albipictus. The sequence goes on along the minus strand of NC_091826.1, from coordinate 140,321,713 downwards.
CAGGATATGACACACCACCGTTGTCTTTCATATGGTAAACTCTGCAAGCCTCAAATTTCCTGCTGCCCATTTTGTGACCAGTAGTAAGTTCAAGCAGGCTTCACAGCCTGTCTTTAAAATGCACTTTCTCGCCACAACCAGCGATATAGAAAATTAGGCGGCTGTCACTGGATGCTGGAGTCCCAAATACCACAGCAGCAGGCTGCAACCTCGAGTTAAAACATGTGAAAGGTCATGAAAGTCACTTTCAGGCATTATTCCTTGGCAGATGATGCGGCTCTCAGAGTCTCAGGCAAATGGTTCGCAGCGGCAAGGGAGCGTACAACTATGTCTTGGCACAGCGCACCTCTAAAGTACAGTTTAGCAGACACTTCGTCTTCATGCCCACTGAAATGCAGAATTTTTCATGCAATATCTTGAGCCTTTCTTGCTTTTGTACCTACGATGTCGCGAAAACTACGATTGAGTCGTTGCCACAGGTAAAGTGGCACCAAAGCTTGAGGGAACATTCACTACTTGGAGCGAGCTAATTGTGAATGGTTCATTCTTCGCAAACTGTCCGTTTTCATCTTACGCAGTCTCGACCAGGATCTCGTGAAGTGGTTGGCGAAGCTGACAATCTCCCGCTCTTTCTTCATTTTGTGCGGTACGCGTGCGCTCTTACGTGGCTTCGTGTTTACCATCGGTGCACTTCCTGCGGCTGGCCTTTTCCTTTCTGGCCTCTTCAACAGGTGCTACAGAAAGGTAGGGCGTACAGTGGGGCAGAAGGGTAGGCACCGCGCCAGGCGCCAGGGACAGCTTCCCACATGGAAGTCGCATTTCGGTGCTATTGATGATGTGGACGTAATCCCTCCAAATGTATCGAGACTCAAAGTGGCGCTCATATACCGCTGAACATAAAAAAATTGTAACAGCGCAAACACATGCAACCACAAAGTAACAAGGACGAGACACAAGCACGCATTTTTTATGTAAAGTGTGCACCAACTCGCCCAGAAAGAAGTTTTAATGAAATACCGCTGAATATTCAGTGAGATGCTTGTCTGCTGTTCGCAGATTGCGCTCTTTCTTCCGAAGTTTATTTTCCGTTGGTGCGGCGAACAATGACGCTTTCGGAGAGCCCTGATAATCGCTGTAGCAGCCCGGAGCGTATATATGGGTGTGCGTATTTCTTTTTGGCATCGACCCTCCTGTGCTGCAGTAGATGCAGGGATACGCCTTCTTTTTTCAAATCATCCACTGTTTTTCACAAGCATGGCCACGTTGAACGTAACACGGCTCGGAAAACACACGGAGCAAACAGCCGCAGAGCGTGTCTGAGCCGGCTCGACCGCGCGCCAGCAGCTAGGATGGATGGATGGAAGGTAGGAGCGTCCCCTTTGAAACGGGGCGATGGCAGTTGCCACCATGCTCAGATTTTTATTTTGCCTTTTATTTTTATCTGTGTTGTGTGTTATTGAATTTCTTGATTTTCTTTGAATACGTCTTCCTACCCTTTTAACCTTATGTCACCTCTCTGCTTTTGAGCCACCAATCCTCCAATCGCCTTTTGCTAATTTCCACCGCACATTTATTTACATGACTATCATTATCTCTGAACCCTAGAGCCTCAGGAAGGGTGACTGTGGCCGCATCGACATCGGGATTGATACCATCACATTTTAGTATGAGGTGTTCCATTGTTTCTACATATTTACCACACACAGTACATGTGTCTTCTTCTTCGTTAAATTTCTTTTTATAGCTCCGCGTTCTAAGACATCCTGATGTAGCTTCAAAGAGTAGGGCACTGCCTCTTGAGTTATCATAAAACGCTTCCTTCCTGATCTGCTGTTTCCAGTATCGATATAGTTCTACACTATGCTTCTTTTCCATTGAATTTATCCAATTTTTACCTTCCGCATTTTTAACCTGTCGCCATTGGACCACGAATATCCTCTGGACATCCCGATAAGATCCGAACGTCCAAATCCCGGTCAGGATGTCCAGTGGATAACATGTGGACATTAATTTCGGGATGTCCTATTTAAGACATCCTTCAGACATCCACACGATTAAACTTCTGCGATCTAAACAAAATCCCAAAACTTTAATCCTATGGATGTCCGAAGGATGTGTTCAACGGGATGTCCCGTACCGGCCTTATGTGGAACCAACACACAGTCCAACACGTACTATGTGATCATATCGCGGCATATAAATCTATACCACGGCTGCCTTCAGCGCACGCTCTTCCGAAAAGACATGTCAGCCAGCAATATGAAGTTGCTGCACTCATAATCTTCCAATTAAGACGATAAATGGAGAAGTTGAAATGAACGACCGAAACTGCAGAATCATATCGGGAGGAAACGTCACAAAGCGGCAGGTAGAACGCCGGAACAGCTGCGCATTACTACCCTACCGCAAAGCGTAAACCGCGTAACCGAATCAATCGCTCTCCGAACATGTCGAGTGTTGCGATGGTTGACGGGCGGAGGCAACGCCCCTCCCGTAGTGAACGAGACAATCGTTCCAGCCGAAGAACGCCGGGTTTATTCACGCTCGGAAATATAAAGAAAAGATAAGGGGAGAGGGAAGGTGTGACAGAAAGAGTGCGCACATGCGCACTGAAGGAAATAGCTTGCTTGTCATGTTCATGGGTTACCGCATTTCTTCACCCTTAGTAACCAAGACGCACGACAGGTTTCTTTAATCGTGTAGAGCGACGTAGCTCCTGAGGTTGCGCTTCTGGTATTTTCTCAGGTGTTTCAGAGGTCCTTGGTTCCTTTAATACCGGGGAACCCGTTGTAGGAAGCCTCGACAGGTCGACGGCTGCTGGGGTCTCATCTGTGGTCCGCTTACGAACTTGATCCAAGTGGCGGCGGACAAACCCGTCCGCAGTCTTAACATCCAGGAGGCGAGCGCCGGAAGTAGCTTCCACAGTGCCTGGGGCCCACTTAACGCCGATGCCATAATTTCGCACGTACACATCGTCTCCCGGTGCAAAGTTCCAGCTTGAGTCATTCACAGCTTTAGCAGGGCAGGCTCTGGGAGGAAAAGACATGTCCAGTCTTGTGCGCAACCGGTAACCTAATAGCATCTCTGAAGGAGAAGGGCCTCCTTGGTGTGGTGCGTTTCGATAATTGCACAACAGCCGGGCCAACGACGTTATGATGCAACTGCCTCCTATCTTCTTTAAGCCTTCTTTGACGGTGCGCACGGCTCGCTCGGCTAGGCCATTACTCTGGGGGTGATAGGGGGGTGCCCGAATATGTACTATTCCATTTCGCTTCATAAACTGCTCGAACTCCCATGCTGTGAATGGCGTCCCGTTGTCTGACACGACCGTTCGCGGTATACCGAAACGGCTAAATATTGTCCTGAGGGCATTAACGGTGTTGTGAGCGTTAGCCTGCGACATGGGAACCGCCTCAATCCACTTTGTGTGCGAGTCGACGACTACCAGAATCATTTTCCCTTTGATTGGTCCCGCATAGTCGATATGCAAGCGCGACCACCTTTCGCGCGTATCGGGCCAACTTACTGGTTCTTTAGCCTGAGGCATCGGTAACGCTTGCACGCAGTTGTGGCAGGTCGCTGCAATGCGCTCGATGTCGTGGTCTAAGCCGGGCCACCAAAATAAAGACCTGGCTTTTGCCTTCATAGCGGACACGCCTTGGTGGGCTGCATGTAGTAGCTTTAGCAGTTTCCCTCGCGCATTTGTCGGCACTACAAGACGATGACCCCAGTAGAGCACTTCTTCAGTAACAGACAGCTCATGCCGTTTTTTGTAGAACTCTGCCATCTCTTTCGTTTGCATGTCAAAACTGCGCGGCCAACCTTCCCGTGTGTACTTGCGTACCTGTGAGAGTACCTCATCAGCGACGGCGAGTGCTTTGAGTTCCTTTAACGGCACGGCAGGCTGATCCCACTGGTCCAGGGTCAGTACAATTTGGGCCTCATCCTCCTGGTCCGCTTCGTCCTGTGACGGTTGAGGCAGGCGGCTCAGAGCATCGGCATTGCACATGAATTTTCCAGGCTTATGTTGCAATCGATATCGGTAGGCCCCGAGTATGATTGCCCATCGCTGAATGCGGGCAGAGGCCATAACCGGCGTTTGCCTGTCTGCTCTTAGGAGACCCAACAATGGCTGGTGGTCAGTTATTAGTGTGAATTGCCTGCCCAGCAGATAATCTCGGAACCTCGTGACACCGTAGACGAGAGCTAATGCCTCACGCTCGATCTGCGAGTAATTCTTTTCTGCGGCAGTGAGCGTCCGAGATCGGAATCCTAGGGGCCGATACTGTCCTGCAATGCGATGGAATAAAGCCGCTCCCACGCCGTAGGGTGACGCATCAGCCTCCAAAAATAGCTCTTTTGAGGAGTCGAAGTGAGTCAGCACCGGAGCTGAACACAAAACGGCTTTAGCCTTCCGGAATGCCTCATCCTCAGGCCCTTCCCAAGACCATCTCGATTTCTTTTCTAGAAGTCGGTATAAGGGGCTGAGGAGCGTGGACAGATTAGGCAAGAATTTGTTATAAAACGTGAGCATGCCCAAAAATGACCGAAGCTCCGTAACGTTTCGAGGAGTCGGAGCCAGCTTAATTGCCTCGATGTTCTTTTCCGACGGGTGCAGCCCTGCGGCATCAATTCTATGTCCTAGATACGTAACGGACGATTCGCCTAGTCGGCACTTGTCCGCCCGGAGCTTGATGCCGTATTCCCTGAAACGCTGCAGAACTGCTTGCAGGTTCTTATTTGGCTGATCCTTCGCATCTGCTATTAAGACATCATCTAAGTACGCTTGAACCCCTGGAAGACCTTGCAGAACGTACTCAATCGTTCTTTGAAAATCGCAGGTGCCGACGCGATTCCAAATGGCAGTCGATTATAGCAGAAGAGGCCCTTGTGTGTATTTATAACAGCTAATTTACGCGAATCTTCGTCTAGAAGAATTTGGTTGTAGGCATCGCGTGAATCCAAGATGCTGAACTGCTGTCCCCCGCGAAGCGTAGCGAAAATGTCGTATACTACGGGTAGAGGATACCTTTCCATTTCACAAACTTGGTTCAGTGTTACTTTAAAATCTCCACAGATGCGAACTGTCCCATCGCTTTTCAATACAGGAACCACCGGGGTGGCCCATTCTGCATAGGAAACAGGCGAGATAATGCCGGCGGCCACGAGTCGGTCTAACTCGGCGGAGACCTTGTCTAACAGAGCGAACGGAACATTTCTTGCCTTGCAGAACCTTGGTGTTGCTCCGTCCTTTATATGCAGCCGTGCGGGTGGCCCCTTGATGAGTCCCAAGCCCTCCGAGAAGAGGTCAGCGTACTGCTCCATCACGGGTGCTGCTCCTTGGCTCTCCAGCTTCACTTCGGTTGACTGCGACGTGATCTGAAGAAGCGGCGCCCCTTTTATCTCGAGTTTCTGCAGTAAGTCACGGCCACAAAGGCTAGGGCCTTCGCAGTTCAACACTACGAGATTGCAATCAACTGTCGCAGACTGATAGGAAGCTTGCATTTGCAGAACGCCCAGCACTGGTAGCTTTCCAAGGTAACATGAAAGGGTTAGCGCAGCCTCACAAAACGGTGGCCACTTATGACGATGAGCTTCGTATATTGCTTTAGGCACCACGCAGACAGGCGAACCGGTGTCAATTATCATTTTCAGCGGAATTCCATTCCACGTGACAAGTTTCTGTATCGGCGGAACCAGACTTTCATTACTTTTTACTGACCATATTTGCAATGCATTGCTGCCGCTGTCTTCCATTTCAGCTGAACATTCGGTTATCGCCAAGGTTCGTTGGGCGGGAACTGTTCGCGAGCATACTCTCGCCAAGTGACCTTGTCGCCCGCATTTGTAACACCGGCGCCTTCGCAGCGAGCACGCAATAGCTTGATGCCCTTGTCTGCCACAGCATCTACATTGTTGCACTGTCATACTCGGTTCATTCCTTGATATTGCGGGTTCCCCTTTCCGCTGAAAGTTGAGCGCATCGATGGCGTCACCTTGACTGCTTATCTGTTGCGAACCTAGCTCTGCGCTTTCTGCTGCTAGAGCAAGTGCTTCGGCTTCCGCGAGAGTCAAATCCTTCTTCGCTAGTAGCTGTTTCTGCAAGTTTTTCGACCGCACACCGCAAACGATGCGATCCCTCAGCATTCGCTGCAACATCGAAGAGAAATTGCAGTTATGGGCTATTCGACGAATTGCTACGATAAACGCCTGCATAGACTCTCCTTCTTGTTGGCTTCGATGAAAGAACTTGAAACTTTCCAATATCTCGTTAGGAGATGGATCATAGTGCTCATTCAAGGTTGAAACGACTTCTTCATAGCTTAGTGAGCTCGGCTTTCTAGGTGCTACTCTACCGCAAAGAATTTCCACGGTTCTAGATCCTAACGCCGCAACCAACAAGGCTCTCTTCTTGGCGTCGTCTGTAACCTCGTTTGCTTCAAAGTAAGCGTCGACTTTTACGAGGTATGCGTTCCACTTATCTGTGTCCTCTATGAAATCCGGAAGCTTGAGGGCCATGGTCGCGGCTGGGCTGATGGGCGTCTTCGTGTCGTGGCTGGTGCCCGGTCGCTGTTGCGTATCCGTGGGGGTTCTCGTCGCCACTGTTGCGATGGTTGACGGGCGGAGGCAACGCCCCTCCCGTAGTGAACGAGACAATCGTTCCAGCCGAAGAACGCCGGGTTTATTCACGCTCGGAAATATAAAGAAAAGATAAGGGGAGAGGGAAGGTGTGACAGAAAGAGTGCGCACATGCGCACTGAAGGAAATAGCTTGCTTGTCATGTTCATGGGTTACCGCATCGAGAAAGAGGAGTACGGCAAGCTCTGCAACGCCTGCAACCCCTGCCGTTGTACAGAGCAGTGATTGTCTTTACCCAGTCGAATCACCACTGTCTGTTGCATCCACACGCACGCTTTGCGCTGATTTGCGCGTAGTCGGTCACGTGACTTAACGACGTGGTCTTATTGGATCTCTTCACCGTTTTTTGCAAGCTCGGAATGCCTGAAGGCTTGCAAAGGTTGCTGGGTTGGTGTGCTCCGCGCTCTCACACGCTCAGTTCGCGCGCTCTCTTTGAACGTGGTGGTTGTATCGTTGTGCCATGTGCTCATGAGTTCCAGGGTGAGCGTTGGTCAGCTCCAGGTGAACGTTTTTGTCATGCGCTTTGGAGCTCCATTTCTGCGGCGCCTGTACGTCTTACGCCTATCAAGAGGTAAGTGACAGTTCATGAAATCAATGTTTTTGTATTAGCAGCCCCGCAAGTGTCGTGTCTGCGCATAATCGAAGGACGGGCATGGGCAGGTTGCAAGTGCATAGGCGGCGCCCTGTCTTTCCGACCCCTAGCGCCATCTGACGAATAGTTGCGCGAATGTGGTAGGATAACTCACGGCGTCGGCAGCCCGCGTTGCGTGTTTGGCGTCCTGCCAAACGGTAGCGATGGCGCTAAACAGCGTGCCGATATTAATTTTAACCCGGTTTCGGGAATTACAAGATCTTCATAGCTTTTTCGTGAAAAGAATTTAGAGAAAGGAAGTCGTCTATTTGAAGTGGGGCACGTCTACGACGTGAGGGAAGTGTTGAACTCGCACTAATCGGATGTGACTGCTAGGTTTATTCCGCAAACGAAAAATAATGCACCGGCGAGATGCGTGAAGCTCAGCGTAAGTTACTTCGTTATCTACGGTGTGGACGCATGAAATTATAGGCGACATTGATTCCTGAAGATCGGCGACAGCAGACAAATCCTAGCGGGGAGCTGCGATTGCCGTGCTGGCATCGCAGGGAAGTGCAAGGACGCCGCGGTAGTTTCCCTGTACATACAGGACGGCAAATACGAATCCAAAACATATCTCATCCAGGAACGTGGAGCGTACGAACGACTCGTAAGACCTACCATAGGTATTCTAACGTTGCTCTCCCCAAACACAGAAAAAAGGGAATGAACTTACCAGTTGTGTTAGACTACGCTGGGAAAATATTTTCGCCCAAGTTACTGGAAGTGCGATACTCTTATGTTGCGATTTTTTCAGTGCGTGCAAAGGAGGTTCCAATAAACCACGTTGTCAAAAATTTTGGTTATCTCAACTGCCCCTGCGTTGATAATATGCTGGGCGCAGAAGGGCGTATGCCAGCTCAGCCGGCTGCAACCCCTCCTCAAATCTCTCAGCAAGCCCTAGCGCTGTTTGAATGGGAGAGGATTGGGCAAGAGTTCCACAGCTTTACTGCAGTACAGTGTGGGAACAAACTACTTTGTTTGCTGCATATCCTGGTACGCACTGCACGCAGTGGCGTAGCAACGGGGGGGGGGGGGGGGAGGGGCGTGGGCCCCGGGTTCAAGGGGCCTGTGTGGGGGTGTCATATACGTCTGGAGACACACGGAAATTGTTGATAACCTCACCTTCCTCGAATAAACCCGGGGGAGGGGGGGAGGGGACAGAAGACCTATGGGCCCCGGGTGCCAGACGACCTAGCTACGCCACTGACTGCAGGTGTCCCGTTGCTGCCATCATTGCTGTAAAAGCAAAGAATTCAGCGTTATAACGCACTTGACATAACGCCGGAACATAAAACAGCTTGTGCCGTCTGACGAGCGCTATCCAGTGTTGACGCCGTTCTGCTTCGTACGGTCGGCTTGGAAACCTGTAAAACTTTGTTCCTCGTGAGTTGGTGTACGCGCTGTTGCAGCCCACTACTCAACAGCCAGGGTTGCACTTCGGCATTGCTCAGAAAAGGCAACAGCTACGCGCGAAACAGTGCACAGACAGGCTTTCCAAACGCAAGCGGGCCGGTCGTATCCTGCCGGTTCCGCGCTCGCCGCCGCGAGGGGCGCCCTAGTAGGCGCGGGAACTACGTTCGCAACCTGCCTATTGTAATACATCCCCATCTTTTGCAGCGACGGTAACATCAATCGGCGATTGACCATGCGTTGTGTTGCGTTTGATCGCATCGTACTACTTTTCTGCAAACTTCTGAGCTTACTCTGTCCTATATTTCTGCGCAGCGCTGATATCCGCTAAAAAAAATTCTGAATTCGAAACTTTAGAACCGTTCACTCCCCTGTAGCACACAGGATGAGCCCACGAAAGTTATCGTTGTTTTTACTGAACTTGCAGTGGCGAATAATAAGAAAATGAATATTAATTATAACAGCTTCCCGACACACACTGTCCAGAATAGCCTTGCTTCAGCTTCGTTTGCGTTTTCTTTGCGTAACCGTGATTGCGATAGCAATCAATCGTACAACTGCGTAAGCTTGAAATAGCTGAAATTTTGTACGCATTTGTATCGCGGTCGGGGCACATTTCTGCACGTTATGGCCGGAAGCGCTGCTGAATTTTAATACGCCTGTCTTTAGGGTTGCTATATTCTTACTAACAGTGCATGCACTTTTCTTGGAATAACTAAACTTTAGGGCGACTTGTTAGACTTAATGGCTTGTTCGCAAGAGGTCGTATTTTTTAGTACGTAACAGTGAAACTTTTTCTTACTTGACTGATTCCTTCGCGTGCTCGTCGTGATAACCGTGTCGCTTAAACTTCGGTATGTGTGCCGTTGGCGTTTTGTTTGCGTAACAGGGATTTCCAGAGTAATAGTAAAACTGCGTTCGTTCGGGATAATAGAACTTTGTTGTCGTTTGTATCGCGATTTCAGAATTTGCAGCCCGTGATGGCCGGTCGCGCTGCTGAATTTAACAGCTCGTGTATTTACGGCTGGTATTGTTTTTTGGCTAACAGTGTCGTGCACGTTGTCGCGATAACGAGACATCTGGGCGACTTGTTAGGTTTCTGCTTATTTACACGTGAACGGATGCATGCTAGTATGGTGTTACGGTCCAATTCACGTCTCAGCTCTGTAACGACGAAACGTGCGCGCTGATGAGCTCGTTCGCACGTGGTCGCAATTTGTTTATTATAAGAGTTAGTCAGGGTTGACTCCATCACACGCTCGTAGTGAGTAACCGTGTTGCTTAAGCTTCGTCTGCCATTGCTGTTTTGTTTGATTAACGATCGCGATAGCAATCGTAAAAACTGCGTAAGGATGGATCAACTGAATTTACTTATTTCAATACTCTTAATGTCACGCAGGGCGTTATGAAGAGGGGTGGGATCCTACACAATAAGTGGAAATCGTGGTTTTGAAGTATGATGGGACAGCTTGTCGCTGACCTTAGAAGAAGGAATAACCGTCCACGTTTGTACGTGAACTTGGCACGTGGAATACAGATGTAGGCATCTGTATCACGATCGGAGCACTTGCTGCGCGTGATGGCAAATTGGGCCGGCCGCACTGCTGAACTTTACCGCGCTTGTCTTTACGGCTGGTATACCAACCGTAAAGACAAGCGTGGTAAAGTTCAGCAGTGCGGCCGGCCACTTCACCATTACGTAAAGCATACATATATGTGCCAAACAGTGACATGCACATTTTTCGAAATAACGAAACTTTGGGACAACTTGTTAGGCTGCTGCCTATTTGCATGTGGTCGGATGCATGCTATTATGAGGGTAATAAGATCAAGCTTAGGCCTCAGCTTCCTGTAACGATTGACACATTTACGCTACTTGGCACCCTGCAATGCAGTTTGCCTGTACATGTCGCGCCACCTGGCAGCGGCGGTGAGCACCCGCGGGTAGGCCCTCACCGTCATTTCACCATTGCCCGTGGTGCGCTCAGGCCCGCCTGCACGCTTGCTTTTCCAATTTTCCAATGGATTCCCCGCGGCCTCTTCGCAGCTCCATCGGGAGAAGCATGAACAAAAAGAACAAGCGCAGATACTGCTGCGTTAAGGACTGTCACAACCGCGAAGGGGTTGTCGGCATCAAATTGTACCGCTTCCCTTCAAAACGCAGGGGAAGCAACCCGGCGGCTGAAGTGGATCGTCGTAGTTCGTGTCGGTCTTGCGAATTTCTGTTAAACGAACGAAGACGTAAGTGCAACAAGAAAAAGAAATGAAAAGGAGCCAGCAGCGGCATCTATAAAAACACGCAATAAAGCGTCAACTGCATAAAAACGCGTGAATTGATTCCGGCTGTTGTAGATCAGTTTTGATAGTTGTTTAGCTCGTCTTGCTCCAAAACAAACGCACAGTGGTTGTTAGGTGTCAAATATAGCTTCGTAAGCGCTCGGTGCTGGAGCTTTGTATGCGCTGTGCTTCTTCCTGCGCCAAGATCAAGACGCGAATGCTGGAACCGAGCTCATTCGTGCCGATGTTTACTCGCGCTTAGAACAACTGAACTAAGGTTGGAGTACACTGCAGAACACGTCGAATATTCGAAAATTAGCATTTCCCTCGCACACACAAGCGCATATTTGTTAAGTCTTCACGTTGTTTAGTCTCAGCTGATTGCTCTCTATGATGCTTCAGCGGTAATGCCTGTCTTTCACATTCGAGCCCGAACGACAACACCAGAATATGCTCGAGGCACTTTGTCAACGAAGAAAAAAGCACTTACCGGCCAATTCGCCAGAACCTCTACAATGTGAGGTGCAATGCACGCACCAAGTAAGGAAGCGACAAATTACAGTTAAATGACGTCCACGGCCGTATCTGCTCACTTAAGTGGCATAAAATAATGATTTGTTAACGCACTTTGAGATGGACGTCGTAAGCATACTTACTTTGTTCTGATAAATACTTCGCGACCTGCGGAGGGTTGCTAAGTGGCTACGGTGTTGGGCTGCTGAGCGCGAGGTCGAGGGAGTAAATCCCGGCCACGGCGGCCGAATTTCGATGGGGTCTAAATACCAAAACACCCGTGTAATTAGATTTAGGTCCACGTTAAAGAACCCCAGGTGGTTCAAATTATTCCGGAGTCTCCCGCCACGGCATGCCTCCTAATCAGATCGTGGGTTTGGCACCTAAAACAACACCATTTAATTTAAGCACCTCACTGTAATGTCCGTGCTGTTTACTTCTTTGACTCGGTATACGTGGTTGCAGTCGTAAATTTGACGTCCTTTCTCAAGCGTCGGTGGTAAAAAATGGGCCTCGACGTTTTCGATTGCCTTAACACCGGAATTTAGAACGTTCGAAGTGCTTCAAACGAGCGCCGCAAAAGCATGCCTCCGCAGCAGCGGCCGCCTCGGTGTTTCGCGCAACTGACACGGTGGCGCTGACGGCTGAGCCGATCGCCGCGCCGCCTGACCATTGCAGGGAGCCTATAGCTCGTTCGCACGTGGTCGTATTGTTTCGTATTAATAATGGGGAACGTTTGTCGATCTTCGTTGACTGCTAAATTTGCGTCACGCTACCGCCCTCACTGATTAACAGTGTCGCCAATTGAGCTTCGTCTGCCGTTTGAGTTTTCTTTGCGTAACTGCGACTGCGAGAGCGATCGTAAAATAGCATGCGGTTGAAATAACTACACATTTGTGGGCATTTTTACCGCGATCCCAGCACTTGTTGCACGTCATGGTTGGCCTGCCGCGCTGCTGAATTTTCCCACGCGTTTCTGTCATACAATGCCCTACACGTTCGTTTCTGGGAATAGCGAAATTTTGGGCGACATCTTTCACACGTTCTGAGGTGCATGCTAGTATGCTGATGAGGTCAAGCTTACGTCTCAGATGTCTGTAACGATCGAATCGTTTACGCCTAGCTATTAGGCTATCGCTCCGAATTCGCACGTTGTCCTATTTTTAGTAATGGAGTCCCGGCCGCGGCGCCCGCATTTTGATGAGGGCGATATGCGAAAACACCCGTGTACTTAGATTTAGGTGCATGTTAAGAACCTCAGGTGGTCGAAATTTCCGGAGTCCTCCACTATACGGCGTGCCTCATAATCAGAAAGTGGTTTTGGCACGTAAAAACTCCATAATTTAATTTGACTGTTAATTAAATTTCTGTCGGATGCGCGTTTCATCGCGTTTTGCTGGACACAATAAGAGTTTGTTCACTCACTCTGTCAGGTGATTTACCGTGTCGCCTAAGTTTTGTCTATCGTTGGAGTTTTATTCGCATAATCGCGTTTGCAAGACCAATACAATCGTGGAAGTTCCAAATAATGGAACTGTATTGTAGGCATTTGTATTTCAATGGCAGCACCTCGCACACAGGGCGGTTGACCAACCGTGCTGCTTCAGTTTTCTCGCATTCGCTATCATTTGGGCCAGCGTTTGTGCTGACATGTGTGTGCAACGCGCTGGACAAGATTACGAGCCTGTTGCATCCCCATGTTGTCATTGTACATTTACTGGAGTTATATAGTCGACAATCGCCTAATTTTTGTATTATTATTGCGATAGGAATTGTACGGACACTCCTGATGAAATTCCGCTGACGCGGACGTGCGCCGCGATGGGTAGTGGCTTCGTGGGCGCTGTTCCCGCGCAGCTTAGTGTCGAAGTTCGCGCAAATTTGGCTCTGGAAAGGCATTGTGGCTGGAAGCAGCAGGAAGCGATCGCGTGTTGCTACCGCCCCCTCTTCACACCAGCGTTCATACAGCGTGTTTACCGTCAGGGAGATGTGTTCATGCTTGGCTTTGCGCACGACACTGTTTGTTAATTTAACAAGGGAGCGAAGGTTTACTGTAACTTAAAGTGGCGATAACACGTAGAGCTGCTTAAATATAGCCGTTTGGTAATTTGCTGTTCCAATCGCTGCTTCGCTTTTGGGACGAAACTATGCTATGATGACGAAGTGACTAGGAGAATTCCTTTTATTTTTATACAGAGATAAAATCATTACTTTTCTGATAACTGTTCGCTCAACGAGTTTGTATTAAGCCACAAAGAAGCAAAGTTGCTGTCAGAACCTGCAGATTGCTGTTAAATGTGCAGGTTGTTAAATAGCAATTTTCGTAAACATTTCTAACACGTTTTTATTGCATACTTTACAGCCATGCTGTGTTCCTGCCATGAGCCTGGTGTCACTTTGAGTCGACATCATTCTTCGTTGATGACCAGCACAGAAACAAGCCCACGGAAATCTGCTAACCTTCTTAGTACCTCTGGTCTCAGCAATGTATTTTCTTGTTTGCGACCACTGGAACCGATCATGCAGGATTACTAGTAAATTGTGTAGCGTACCCCGGACCTCTTCTGTTCTGCATCTGAAACTATGGACGAAAGACTTCACCCAGCGTGTGGCGACTTCCTTATGGGCTGATATACCTGTGAACTCTGGGTTGCTTTTTGTCTCTGGAACTGTTCAAGCAAGCCCACAGAAATGCCCCACTAAATTTCTTAGTACACGTGAACTGCAATGTAGTCGTCTTCGACCGCTGAGCCAGCCTGCAGTGAGCCTTAGTAAAATGTTTAGTCGCCAAGATACCTGCAGTCTTTTCACAAGTATTTGTATCTGCTGCCATGGAAGAACAGCCACGCTCTGCCTCTGGTAACTTCCATCGAGGCTGTCTGACACCCGTGAATTTTTAGGATGAAATTGTGTTTTTGTGTGGCCGCTGAAGCAAGCCCACACAAATCCTCTATTAGCTTTTCACATGAGTGAACTCATATAATGCTGAAGCGATCATGCTGCAAGCTTTTAGTTAATTGTGTAATCGCCAGGGTACCTGTGACGTTTCAGCAATATTTGGCTGTGGCCACGGAGAGGTCACATTCAGCTTCTGTTTACTTGCTTAGAGGCCTTCAAGCCTCTAAGCAAGTAAACAGAAGCAGAAGAAACAGAAACACAAATTCACTTATGGTGAATTTGTGTTTGTGACCACTCAAGTGCAGCAAGTGTCTTGTAACTCTAGTACTTGTGACATCAGTTTGGTATTGTGTTGAAGCAAGTGTCTTGTAACTGCTTTTGTATCTGTGAACTCTCCAGTAATGTTCGTGTTTGCAACTGCTTAAGTGATCCTTGAGTAATTTTTTTAATGCCCAGTGTGTCTATAAAATATGTAGTACTTCTACTGTGTGCAACCGCTGAAGGAGGCCTGCAGAAAGTGTAGTAGCTTCCGTCATGGCTAAGACACCTCTGAACTTTCCAGTAAATATTGTATTTATGGGCCCGTGACCGTTAAAGTGAGCCAGCCCACAGTAGCCCTCCTACTAACTTCATTTGTACCCCCCACCCTTGCATAGGGCTTTTGAAGTTCTTTTACTGGCCGAGGTGCATCTGCGAATTATTAGCTCAACTGAAATGGTCTTGTCACTACACACGAAAGTGTCGATGTTTGCTCTGGTTACCTTTGCCAGAACTTGTTATGGATGCACAGTGCATTTGCTCTACACTCTAAGAACAGTTGCACCCTTTGGGGTGTAAATTTGTGACAGAACAATAATCGTCATCTGTCTTACTTGCCTTTCCTTTCTTGAAAACCCTGCGCTCATTACTTTCCTGTCGAGAATGCTCTGTCATGCTCATAATGCGCATGCCGTTCGTGACATGGAAGTACTGGGCTTGCAGCGTTAAAGAAAGGAAATGCAGGCAAGTCATATGACGATTATTGTTCTGTGGAAAATATACACCCCAAAGGGTGCAACTGTTTTTAGAGTGTAAATGGATGATCATACAGCAGCTGTTTGTCTATATATGACCACTGAACTAGTCTCGAGTAATTTTGTTAATTGCCTAATGTAGTTGTGACATCTTAATTTAGCATACCTCGTGTTTGTGTATGTAACTACTGAATATGGCATAGGGAAAGGCTCTGGCAACTTAAAGTGGCTAACATATCTAAACATTTCAGCAAATTTTTCATTGATGTGCCTGCGACCATGACAGTGAGCCCACAGCAAGCCTTGTGATAAGTTCCATAGTGGCCCCACTGCGAATTCTTAAATTTTCTTGCTACCCAAAGTGCATTTGTAAAGAGTTTGAATAATGTGCACGTTTACTAACCATGGTGCAGTATAAATAACTCCTAATAGCTGAACTTGTATGATGAAATTATCGAGTTTTATTTGCATTGATGGGTTTTACTAAAAACTGTTAGTGCATTTTAGAGTTCAACGAGTGATCTTCCTGCAACTGTTCTATTGAAATAAATGCTGTATTTTTAATGAGATTGTCAAATGATTCAGCAGCCTGCAGAACTTAGTTCTGTAGCTTCGTCCCTGTTAGCACAAAGAAGTATAGGTTGCATGTCTATATGTTTTGAATTAATGCATTTTTATCAAGTTGTATGTAATGTATTTGCTTAGCGTAGCAGGGAACATTGTGCACAATGCTTAGTTGCACTGCAGCCTTCATTTAACGTGCTTTGAGATGCGGTGGGCTGCATTCCTGGCTTTTCTCCTGGTACTTCAGCTTTTGCATGACAAAAATATTTGGTTGACTTATTGGATTCCTGGATTTTTTTGTGTTGCTCTGGTATACACTGACGCCATGAATGTTTAACCAATTTTCTCTGCTTGCATATAACTTACTATTTATAGATGTGAATCTCAAGGCTGTATTATTTGTATCATTTTATACTATTCACTTTCTGTAATATGATTTCTTGCAGCATTCTATTGTTCATTTTTTACCCTTATGCATTTCTGTTATACAATGTTCACTAATGTTCACCTTTTTTTTCTCGTTTATCCATTATGTTATGTTTGTGTTCTCTTTATTGTGCACGGTACCATTTCTGTAGGGGGTACAGACCTTGTCAAGCCGAATTCATTTGGCTTTTTGTTGTACTCCTGTCATCTGTACATGTATAGATGCAAAATGAACTTGAAATTCACCGCTGGGATGGATCTTCCTTTCATCATTGCCTACAAGTCAACACAAAACCAGCTTACTTTGTTAATGGTATGTAAACTGCAGCAGGCTTGCTGTACTGTAGGGCCCATTCTGAGGAAAGTCCCAATTATGGTAATTTGTAATCAATATGGACGCCCTGTGGATATCCTCAATCCCCAACCAAATGTCCCACAAACGTCCTTTGGACGATTGGTAAAATGTCCCAGAAGCGTCCTACATCCTCGCAAAAATGTCCTTGGGATGTACTCCGGGTTATGCAATAAGAATAATCCATATTTAAACATCTCTTGGACGTCCGAATATCCCATTATGACGTTCGGGGGACGTTTCTATGAACGTCAATCCCAGGGACGTCCGAATGTCCCGTTTTTGATCTCTGCTGGGCATCTGTAGGACGTTGGTGCTCCAATGGGATTATCTTCAAAGGTCCTGCGGACGTCCGAAAATTTGATATTGATGTACGATGGACTTTCGTGGGATGTGCAATTCTCTTGCGTCGGACGATCCTATGGACATCCGTAATACATCATCGGGACTTCTAGGGCTGTCCGACGGACATCAAAATATCATTTGTAGGACGTCCTTTGGCCATTCACTGGAGATCTGTGGTCCAGTGGGTCGTTTAATGCTCCGTCCTTTTTCGTCCTGGTGTCTGGCATACTTACTGGTTAGCTTCCTAGTTCTTTTCCGCCATTGTGAGTCAACGCTCTTTCTGTATAGGTATTTAAACACCTTAGCTGCCCACCTGTTATCATCCAATTTCCTCAGACGTTTTTCGTATAGGATTTTACTCTGAGCTTCCCGTGCTTCGAATGATGCCCAGCCCATATCTCCCTGTACTGCTTCGTTTGTGGTTTTCCCGTGGGCACCTAGTGCTAACCTTCCCACAGCTCTCTGATTTACTTCTAGTCTCGACTGAACCTCTGCCCTTAAACACAGGACCGCATTCCCGAATGTAAGCCCCGGCACCATTACTCCCTTCTAAATGCCTCTCAGTACCTCATACCTGTTGTAACCCCACAATGCCTTATGTTTCATTATCCCGGCATCTCTTCGCCCTTTTGCTATTAGAGACTCTTCGTGCTTTTCCGTGTACCTCTGCCCTTTGTTTATCCATACCCCGAGATACTTGTATTCGGCCACTCGGGGTATTTCGTGGCCTTGTATTGTAAGCTCTTGATCAGCTGTATCGTTGCAAAACATCCCACCGGACTTAGCTGCACTAAAACTGAAACCTAAACTGTCTCCTTCGTCCCCACAGTAATTAACCAGAGTTTGCAAATCTTCCTGGCTATCTGCTAACAGTACAATATCGTCCGCATACATTAAACCCGGTAGTCGTTGCTCAACAACCTTTTCGCCTGATCTGTACGACAGATTATACCCTAGATTGCTTCGTTGTAACCTTCTTTCCATGCTTATCATATAAAGCATGAACAGCAGCGGTGATAGAGTACAACCTTGCCTTAATCCTTTGTGAACCTCGACAGTTGTCGTACTCTTGATTCCTTCCCATGTTATTCCAACATTATTTTCTCGATATAGTTCCTGTAGAAAATCAATTACCTCATTACCGATACCTTCAGCTTTTAATATGTTGCACAGGAGTTCCCTGTTCACATTGTCGTATGCACCACTTATGTCCAGGAAGGCTAAATACAGAGGTCTATTTTCCGCCTTAGCTATTTCTATGCACTGGGTAAGCATGAACAGGCTATCATCTAAGCGCCTACCACTTCTGAACCCGTTCTGAAGTTCTCCAAGTATTCTATTACTTTCTACCCATGACTGCATTTTTAATTTCACCGCCTGCATCGCCAGCCTATATATAACTGATGTTATCGTAATTGGTGGGAAAGATTTTATGTTCTTCTTATCACATTTCCCTTTATAAATCAAATTCATTTTACTCTGTTTCCAGCTGTGCGGAATTTGCTTATTTGTTATTACTGCCTCCAATGCTTTTATCAGCGTTTCCTTGCTTCTTGGGCCAAGTTCATTAATTAACTTGATTGGAATTTCGTCTATCCCCGCGGCCGTGCATTTTGGAACATTTGCTTCCGCCTTTTTCCAGTTAAGATTGGTCAATTCTAAGCTGTTTTCTATTACGCTATTCTGTGTTGCTCCCTCACTTGGGGCGATTACCCTATCGTCTTTCCTAAATGACTCTGCCATAACTGTACCAATGTAGTTCGCAGCGTCATCTCCCTCTAAACAATTTCCTTCGGCATCGTGAATCTGTTCCTCTTTTCTGTGATTATCTTTACCCAGCCAGCTTATATGGTTCCAGAATTTTCTTGACCCCCCTAGTTGCATCGCGAACTTCAGCCAGCCAGCGATCAGAGGACTGCTTTATTTTAGCCTGGACGAGGACCTGCACTTGTTGTTTCTTTTGTTGATAATATTCCAATTTTTGGCCTATTTCCTCTTCAAATAACTGCGCCCTCTTTGCTTCTCTGTGTTCCCGTGATGCCCACCGTCGTTGTTCAATGGCCTTTCTAATTTCCTTATTCCACCAAGTTCGTGGCTTCCCCTTTCCTCTCCAGCGGTTTACTCCTTTTACCTCTTTTATTTTTGTACTAATGTGTAGTTCTAACTGATTATAATCCCACCTTTCCATAAGATCTTTCTTTATTGCTTCCTCTATGCCAGCTGCTATTTGCGCTATTTGTTCGTTATTTAATTTTGCGTACTCTTTTTGGCTTCCCTGCATTTCTCTTTTGAGTAGGGCTCCCAACTGTAGACTAATACGCTTATGATCACTTCCGAGGCTGTACTTCCCCTCTTCGTCTATTTCCATTATTGCTAGCTTGCTATACAATCCCTGCGACATTAAGCAGTAGTCAATGGTCGTCAATGGTCAAAGAAAGGCGTCAGGCAGGGAGATACGATATCTCCAATGCTATTCACAGCATGTTTACAGGAGGTATTCAGAGACCTGGATTGGGAAGAATTGGGGATACAAGTGAATGGAGAGTACCTTAGTAACTTGCGATTCGCTGATGATATTGCCTTGCTTAGTAACTCAGGGGACCAATTGCAATGCATGCTCACTGACCTGGAGAGGCAAAGCAGAAGAGTGGGTCTAAAAGTTAATCTGCAGAAAACTAAAGTAATGTTTAACAGTCTCGGAAGAGAACAGCAATTTACAATAGGTAGCGAGGCACTGGAAGTGGTAAGGGAATACATCTACTTAGGGCAGGTAGTGACGGCAGATCCGGATCATGAGACGGAAATAATCAGAAGAATAAGAATGGGCTGGGGTGCGTTTGGCAGGCATTCTCAGATCATGAACAGCAGGTTGCCATTATCCCTCAAGAGAAAAGTCTATAATAGCTGTCTGACAAGTACTCACCTACGGGGCAGAAACCTGGAGGCTTACGAAAAGAGTTCTACTCAAATTGAGGACGACGCAACGAGCTATGGAAAGAAGAATGATAGGTGTAACGTTAAGGGATAAGGAAAGAGCAGATTGGGTCAGGGAACAAACGCGAGTTAATGACATCTTAGTTGAAATCAAGAAAAAGAAATGGGCATGGGCAGGACATGTTATGAGGAGGGAAGATAACCGATGGTCATTAAGGGTTACGGACTGGATCCCAAGGGAAGGGAAGCGTAGCAGGGGGCGGCAGAAAGTTAGGTGGGCGGATGAGATTAAGAAGTTTGCAGGGACGGCGTGGCCACAATTATTACATGACCGGGGCTGTTGAAGAAATATGGGAGAGGCCTTTGCCTTGCAGTGGGCGTAACCAGGCTGATGATGATGATGATGATGATGAATGGTCGTTTGTCTGTTACGGGACTCCCACGTGATTTGTCCCTCACACTTAGTTTCTCTATTTACTATAACTAGGTTGTGTCGTTCACAGAAGTCTAGCATCAACTTCCCATTACAATCTGTGTATCCATCCAGATCCTCGATGTGGCCATTCATGTCACCCAGCAGACAAATATCGGCACCTTCTCCAAACTGCTTTGTATCGTCATCGAGACACTTCACTAGATCTTTGTTCTTGTAGAGCCGTGGTAAACGAGACGGACACACGTCTTTTCGGTAACAAGGTCAAGTTTATTCTGTCAAAAGAGAGAATTGAGCGGGCGCGCGCAGCGCGCCGGAAGTGGCGATGGCTTTAGAGAGCGAGATGAGAAAAGAGGGAAAAGGAGCATAGAGAAGTGCGGTGCACGGACCTAGTGCGAAAGGAAGGCACTAAACACAGTAACCAGAAAAGGGAGCTCGCGCACGACGTTCGGCACAGTGAGTCGGATCATGTGTCCGTGTGCCTGGTGTCCAACACTCGCGAAGGTCCGCTTACGGGAGACCCGCGGGACGCCCCGCGGAGTTGTTTATGGCTGCGGGGGTGGTGCGCAGCTCCATCGCCGCGCCGCTACATTCTCTTGCCTGTATTTGTCCCCTGTCCCTAAATAAACTACTCCTAGCCGTGCCTTTTTACCGGCAATTGTACCTGATACCCAGACATGTTCTTTGCAAGTTAACTTTATTCTTTGCCAATTTGTTCCTTGGTGCATGAGCATACCTACTCCTCCTCCCTTCCTCTCCGTTGTTGTTCTATTGCTCTCTTCCCAGACGGTAGCCTTCAATAAGCGGTGGGTCTTCTAGATCCCTGAGGTGTGTTTCGCATAGCGCGTATACACCTACTTCTTCGTCCTTTAACTGCTGTTCTATTTCTAACCACCTCGCTCTTTTTCTACCGCCTTGCATGTTTATGTACCTGATCCTGGTGTTAAATTTATTTGTAGTTTTCTTCCTGGACCTCCTAGTGGCCATTTTATTGGCGTCAGCCTCTATTGTTGCACTTTCTACACTGTTTCTACCTACCCCTACGCCCTGAGGCGCAGTGGACCCCCTAAAAAAGCTACTGGCCGACCTGCCAGGCGCCAGCCGATCTCGGCTCCTAGCCTTCCATTAAAGTGGATGCCATCTCGTGTAAAGCCTCCGCCAAAGCCTGCTCTGTGCACTTCTCTGTTTATGTCTGCCTCTTCAAATCCTTTCTCCTGGCTTAGCCAGGAGAAAGGATTTACAGCCACAACGGCTGTAAATCCGTTGCAGCCACAGCCACAACGTCCTTGGCAATTGCTCCGTTCCTTCCTTGCACCTCCGGCACTGTGCATACCACGATCTGGACTTGCTGTGCTATCGCCCTTAAATCGTCAACTCCCTCCGCTAATCTTTCCACTACTTTTGCAGCTTCACCATTCAACACATCATTTAGCCCCGCCGCTACCACTACCAAATTGCGCTCTGCAACATTCTCAGAAAGCTCACTTTTTGTTTCTCTCAGTACTGCGTCCATTGTCCTGCCTGGGAACGGCCCGACTGCTACCCGCTTATCACCCTTTGCACGCTCCATTATAGCTCTTTTGCACCTCCTCATATTTGAATCACCACCGATAAGTACTAGGGCATTCTTTCCCTCCCTCCTAACTTTAAGGTTCTGCTTATCATTGACTATGAGCTCATTCCTTGGGGTTAGCTTGTTCCCCTCCTCTCCTCGCGCTCGCTGGCGCCCCTGTGGCTGCAGCGTCGCCTCACTCGGGGCGTGTTGCGCTGCTTCGCTATAACTACGCCGATGCACCGGCGGCGAGCTGACTACCGCTTGCTCTGCCACCCTGCCCCCGACTTCGCATGCAGGGTCTACCCTACTTTCTGTGCTTTTGCCGCCGGCTTGGTGTCCCGACCCATCATTCTCCGCTGCGCGCGTCTCAAGCGCATCGAGACGCCTATGCAGTTCTGCTCTCCTTTCCTTCTCTTCTCCAAGCTCGGCCACAGTTCTTACTAATTGCGCGGCCTGCACCGCTTCCACCTTGACCAACTCGGCGACTTTCGCCTGCAAAGCTAACCGCCTCTCCCGCTCCTCCCTCAGGTCTGCATTCAGCTCCTGGAACTTGGCTGTCCAATTTCCTTCCAGTTTTTGGACTGCTTCCTTGACCCCTTCGCACAGCCTGCACGTAAAGCTAGACTCCTCCGCGTCTGCTAAGCTCTGGAAACTGGTCTCGTCGAGGGAGCACCAGCGCAGGCACTCGTCGCACTGCACTTGCTCCGCGTCCCCCGCGGCCTTCCCTTTCTTTGATTTCATCGCTAGGCCTACGTCCTTAGGCTCAACGAGCACGTCCGCCAAATCACTTCGAAGAGCTAGCTAGTGGATCGCATCGTGGCAATGCCACCGAGCCCACAGTGCGGCAGGGGTAGTCGCTCCCCTTTTATAGGCAGCTGGATTGTTGTTGACGATGGTAGTAGGGCCAGCGGCTTTTCGTCGAGGATCCATTCTTTCACTGGCGGCGTGGCCAGATAGGCTGAATCCACGTTGGTTCTGATGTCCCATGTGAATACGTCATCGGAGCACGGGTGCGATCGTCCCAAGGTGACGCTCGTTGATTTCACAAGAAGAAGCAGCAGCATTCGCATGATAACTGAAGTCAAAACCTGCACGAAGAACAGCAGCGGGTTAGTGGATCGCATCGTGGCAATGCCACCGAGCCCACAGTGCGGCAGTGGTAGTCGCTCCCCTTTTATAGGCAGCTGGATTGTTGTTGACGATGGTAGTAGGGCCAGCGGCTTTTCGTCGAGGATCCATTCTTTCACTGGCGGCGTGGCCAGATAGGCTGAATCCACGTTGGTTCTGATGTCCCATGTGAATACGTCATCGGAGCACGGGTGCGATCGTCCCAAGGTGACGCTCGTTGATTTCACAAGAAGAAGCAGCAGCATTCGCATGATAACTGAAGTCAAAACCTGCACGAAGAACAGCAGCGGGTTAGTGGATCGCATCGTGGCAATGCCACCGAGCCCACAGTGCGGCAGTGGTAGTCGCTCCCCTTTTATAGGCA
Organism: Dermacentor albipictus; assembly: GCF_038994185.2. NCBI lineage: Eukaryota > Metazoa > Arthropoda > Arachnida > Ixodida > Ixodidae > Dermacentor > Dermacentor albipictus. The sequence continues at coordinate 140,298,228 of NC_091826.1, read as the reverse complement.
GCTGGATTGTTGTTGACGATGGTAGTAGGGCCAGCGGCTTTTCGTCGAGGATCCATTCTTTCACTGGCGGCGTGGCCAGATAGGCTGAATCCACGTTGGTTCTGATGTCCCATGTGAATACGTCATCGGAGCACGGGTGCGATCGTCCCAAGGTGACGCTCGTTGATTTCACAAGAAGAAGCAGCAGCATTCGCGTGATAACTGAAGTCAAAACCTGCACGACGAACAGCAGCGGGTTAGTGGATCGCATCGTGGCAATGCCACCGAGCCCACCTACATACATTCCACGCCAAAAACTTCAAAAGACAATACATCTTTATAACGAAGGCAACTACGAGGCTATACGCGATAATCTGCACGACTTCTTTATTTCATTCGAGGCATCCTTTAACAAACACGATATTCATACCAACTGGCAAAGGTTCAAAGAAAAAATAAATGATCTAGCTGACAGGTTCATTCCAACGATAACGTTTCAAACGCAACTTCAGAAGCCATGGTTCACCAATTCTTTGAAGAGACTTGATAATAAAAAAAAAACGTTTGTACCGTGCAGCAAACGGCAGGACAAACACATGCGCCTGGGATAAATACTACGCAGCGGAACGTGCATACTTATCAGCTATAAGGGAGGCAAAACAGTCTTTCTTTCACGAAGATCTACCAAACATGCTGGTCACTAATCCAAGAAAGTTCTGGCAGGTGATCAATCCTCGGGAACTAAGTAGTATTGCGTTAGTCAACGAGAACGGTGAAATGGTCCATGATGTTGAATGTGCTAATCTTTTTAATACAGCTTTTGTGTCAGTCTTCTCCCATGAACCTAGCTTGTCATTTCCTTCTACAGTTAACAACTCAACTAGTGTCATGCCATCAGTAACCTTCTTTGCCGATGGTATTTTGTCTCTAATTGAAAATCTTAAACTAACATCCTCAGCCGGAGTGGATAACATAAACTCAAAAGTGTTAAAAAATACTAAAGACATCAGTGCTGCTTATTTGTGCTTGTTGTTCTCGCAGTCACTCTCATCTGGCATCATACCACATGACTGGAAGGTGGGGAAGGTTGTTCCCATCTACAAATCAGGTGACAAGAACTCTCCACTTAACTATCGCCCCATCTCACTGACAAGCATACCTTGCAAAATCATGGAACATGTCATTTATACAGAAATTATGAAATTCTTAGACGCAGGAAACTTTTTTCATTCTTCACAGCACGGATTTCGCAAGGGATTTTCCTGCGAGACGCAATTGGCACTTTTCCTTCATGATCTTCACACTAATCTAGATACTAACCAGCAGACAGACGCAGTATTCCTAGACTTCGCCAAAGCATTTGATAAGGTACCACATCAACGACTATTACTAAAGCTATCTCTAGCGAACGTGCACCCCGATATATTGCGATGGATTGAAGCTTTCCTTAGTAACCGCTCACAGTTTGTTCTTATTAACAACAGCCCATCTGTTTCCCTACCGGTAACTTCTGGGGTTCCACAAGGATCTGTCCTTGGGCCTCTCCTCTTTTTAATATATATTAACGACTTACCTCTGCATGTATCCTGCAACATTCGCATGTTTGCAGACGACTGCGTTTTTTACCAAACAATTACTAACATGTCTGACCAAATCTCCCTTCAGGAGGATATTAACCGCTTGCAACAATGGTGCGATTGCTGGTTAATGACACTTAACCCAAATAAATGTAAAGTAGTGGTATTCTCCCGCCGACATAACCCACTAGCTTACCCATACACAATAAATAACGTAGACGTAGAAACTGCGCAGTCCTATAAATACCTTGGTGTTACCCTTACAAATGACTTGACTTGGAGCACACATATCACTAACGTCATCTCATCTGCTAATAGATCTCTTGGTTTCTTAAAACGAAACTTAAAGCAAGCACCCACGCATGTGAAATTACTAGCCTACAAGACCATAATCAGACCCAAACTCGAATATGCATGTGCCGTATGGAGCCCTCATCAAGCATATCTAATCAACGCACTTGAATCGGTGCAAAACCGTGCCATAAGGTTCATTCATTCATCGTATTCATATGATGTCAGCGTGTCATCACTGAAAAAAGAATCCGGACTGGTTACACTCGCTGATCGCCGTCGCATCTCAACTCTCTCTCTTTTTCATAAGTTTATCATACTTCACTTAATCAACCACCATACATTATTCCCGCTGCCCGTGTATCACATCGCACTCGGCACGTGTACCAAGTTGGCCGCCCTCGCACTCATACTACCACTTTTTCAGGCTCATTCTTCTTTCGCGCAGCAACAGATTGGAACAACCTGCCCCACCAAATTGCCGCCATAACCTGTGCACCTACATTCATGCAAAGACTGACAGACCATTTTTTAGAATAAAAAATGAACAGGATATGTTATCTATGTGTGTACTAGATGGAATTATGTACTTAATTTTCGTGTGTGTTGTAACTTATGCTCTGTTATTTTTACTTATGCTCTGTGATTTTAAAAATGATGTATAATAAATACATGTATGCCCACCCCTCATGTAATGCCCCTATGGGGCTTTTAAGGTAATAAAATGAAATGAAATGAAATACCAGGTAGCTGCAGTTGGTGGGGCTAATTTCGTGGAATGCAGGTGCGGTTGTTTTCTTGTACCAAAGGGGTCCCTGATGATGCAGCTTTATTTAAGTAGGAATGGTAATTTTATGTGCCCTGCCATGGTTTGTGCAACTGTACAACACCTGCATCTGTCATGCTCGCCCTGTTAAACGGGCTTTGACTGCACATGTAGTTGAACATTATAACTACTGTAGTTCCTCATTTTCCAATGAGTACAGGTTTAGCATCATATGCTGCTTGTTCGCGTGCTGTAGGCTTGTGTTCTGAATGTTGTACTCTTAAGTGGTTGTACGATACAAGTGGCCTGGTGCATTTTCTATTTCATTTTGAGAGGACTTTATATCTTCGCAACAGTGATGACATGGGAAAGAACTACAGCCCTTCTTACTATAACATCTATTTTGTTTTCAATGTGCAGGTGGTGAAGGGGAGGCGTCTGCTAATCAGGCAGTCAAACGACCTCGCCAGTTGGTTGCCAAATGCGGCCCACCCAGTAGTGACCATGACAAACAAGACCAAACTGAAAGTGCAGAGGACAATGTTCTACGTGCTTTAATAAAATGTGGCACCAACACAGTGCTGTAAAATCCTTCACAGATTACGTGCCAAAAATTGGCTGAAGCTTAGCTTGGTTAAGCCTAGTCAGATGCGAGGCATATTGGTGGCTAAACTTGGTAAGTAACTTGTCGCCGAGCCGCATACTGAGCACGTTGCTTGGCCAGACGTTCTTCCCGCTCTTCATCAGTCTCTGTAGAACGCCGCAACCTTCGCTTCTCATTCCAACGAGCATCTCTGTCTCCAGGAGGCATCTCACCTCGTGAGTGTCTGGCAGAGGCAAGCGCAGCTGCTTATATACCGCCGCGACGGCGCGAGTTGGAGCCCCGTTTCTCCTCTGTCGTGACGTCACGGTGTCACGTGGTCAGCCTTGAAGGCGACGGCGCGAGTTGGAGCCCCGTTTCTCCTCTGTCGTGACGTCACGGTGTCACGTGGTATGGCATGAGCACTCAAGGTCATTGGAGGCGACACCGCCGCGCCTGAGGAGCTGGGTTGAGCTCTAGTAATATGCTTCGCATAAAAGCTCACACGTGTTCTAGCATATAGCGCGCGGTTTCTACAAACGTAATAGCGTACTTACCCGATATATTCGCTTCTGCAGTCTGCACAGCACTCAGTGTGACCATTGCGGACTTGCAGGAGGTCTTGAAGTTTGATCGAATCGAGACAGCGGAAATGACAGGTTAGAAAAAACGCGAAACACGCCTTCCGCCCAGCTAAAAAGCCCAAGTTTCGCTTTCGCGCCGGGTCGCATCTCCCAGCGTGGCAGCCCAGGCCTGCTACTTCGCGGCGCTTGGGATAGATGGCGCGACCGGCGCTCATCAATATGGCGGCGCGCTTAGAATTCACGGTGTTCTGGTGTATAGTCTCGCGTTTAGGAGATTGATTTCAAAATTTTACGTAGCTGTGAAAGTGCTGCTGCGCTGCCCCAGAGTGCGCTGTGGATTCCTTAGTCCAGGGCCGCAGCAGCGCCGGCCGTCCACTGCGCTATGGTGGCTAGAAGGAGAGGTGTGAATACCGGCGGCGCTTTCCTTCGGGCGCGCGTGACCCCCTTGCGCACCGATGCCAGCAGGGTGAACGTGGCGCTGCCGCTCGCGGCGGGGGACTCGTATACCCGTGCTGGCCTGCGCCTCCGCTGTCAGTTGGTCTCGGCGCCCCTTTTGGGGTGTTCCTCGCGACAATCCGTCATTCGAGGGCGAGATGCTGCGGACCACCAAAGTTATGTTGAGCACCGCAGCGACGCACGGCTAGTTTATTACTTTGCAGGTTATGAGGCGAGAAGGCGTGTTTTGCCCGCTCATTGTGAAGACTGCGAAGCAGCATGTCTTATTGATAAAGGCAATATCCCCCTGCAGAGAGCTTCCATCAGAGGCATCCAAAGAGTGGGACCTTGGGGGCCTTTTATATCCCTCAGAATCGTTCTATAAGCTGGACAATGCCCTTGAAAACAAACTCACTCGTTTATTCAGTGTAACACGCTTGCGTGCTAAAGCTGTGGCCGAGATTTTGCAGTCAATTGGTGAAATACCAAAGATTGGCTGCCTAGACCATTCTGCTACCCTGACAGCCTCAGTTATACGTTTTTATTGCCTCACAATGATTCACTTTTTGCTTAAAGGTGTCAATGAGCAGAGCAGTGAGAAGAAACGGAAAACACTGAAACCTTGTGTGTTGTAAATTTTTTCCTCACTGGTAAATAAACGATTTCATGACCAGATCTGTTGCTTCACTCTCTGCAATCATAGTAAATTGCTTACATGAGCGTCAAAATGACATGCTACAGGTCTGCAAGCGCAGACAAAAAGTGGTTTGTAAATACGTCCAGACGTTATCAGGTAATGTCTGCAGTTTACAGGTCCTACGGCACGCATAGGGTGATTGACTGCTGATCTCGAAGACGACGGTCGCATTTTCAGGGAGGCGATATGCAAGGCGCCCGTGTGCCGTACGATGTCAGTGCGCGTTAAAGAATCCGAGGTGGTCGAAATTTTTTCGAAGCCCCCCACTAGCCCCTAACACCCAAAGCCGTCTATGCGCACAGACGCGTTTGAATCTCGATGCAGTGCGCATTGGGCCCGCAAAATTTCACAGGAGTAATGATGTGGGCTGGCACAACATTGTTTTCATGATAAAGCTTCATTCTTTGACGCTCGCAGAACGCGCGCGATACCCGAAACGGGCTCACTTTCACCTGGGTGATAGACATGCAGCCGACGCGAGGCTGGCGAGGCGCTCATTTCGGCTTTAATTTCGGCTGCGTGCTTACCCCGCCTTAGAGTTACTGTATATGCTACCAAAGGTAGCTGTGGTATACAGTAACTCTACCCGGATGGATGGATGGATGTTATGAGCGTCCCCTTTGGAACGGGGCGGTGGGTTGCGCCACCAAACTCTTGCTACTATACTGCCTAATATTCTACCTAGGTTAAACAACGAAAAAAGAAAAAAAAAAACTATGAACTACCACGCCCAAATTTTCTGATCCCCTATTGTGAACTGTGCTTTTGTACGTCTCCGTCTTTTGTCGTTTCCCTACTTTTCTTCCACCAATCCTCCAGTCGCCTCTTACTAATGTGTATTGCGGACATGTTTGCTTTACCACTGCTCCCTCTGAAACCAAGGGCTTCAAGGAGGCCAGTGGTGCCTAAATCGACCGCTGGGTAGACGTCTTCACATTCTAATAAAACATGCTCCGTAGTTTCCCTAGCTTTACCACAGCAAGCACATGCTTCTTCTTCCTTCTTTTATCTCGCTTTATAGGTGCGTGTTCTAAGGCATCCTGATCTCGCTTCGAAAAGTAATTAGCTTCCCTTTGAGTTATCATAAATGGTTTCTTTCCTGATTTCGTTTTTTCCTCTTAAGTAGTTACTCATGGCAGGTTTCTTTTCCATTGCCGCCACCCATGAGATTAATTCAGCTTCTCTGACTTTCCGCTTGACCTTTGTTGTTGTGTTGTCCACCCTACAGGCCGCATACTTGCTGGTAAGCTTCCTAGATCTTTTCCTGCACTGTGAATCAATGTTTTTCCTGTACAGATACCTCAACACTCTCCCAGCCCATTTACTTTCTTCCATGTTCCTCAGCCGTTCTTCATACTCAATTTTACTGCGAGCTTCCCTCACTTCAAAACTAGTCCAGCCCATATCACCCTGCACAGCTTCATTTGTAGTCTTCCGGTGAGCGCCCAATGCGAGGCGACCCACTGACCTTTGGTTCCCGTCGAGCCCTGATTGTACCCCTGATTTATAGCAAACAACCGCATTTCAAAAAGTTAGTCCTGGAACCATTACCCCTTTCCACATACCTCGGAGGACCTCGTACCTATTGTATGCCCATAGCGCCCTGTGCTTCATTATGGCTGCATTTCTCTTCCCCTTTACTGTTATGGTTTTTTCCTGTGTTTCCATGTATCCATTGCCTTCGTTTATCCATATACCAAGGTATTTATATTCTGTTACCCGAGGTATTTCTTGGCCCTGTATCTCCACTGTCTGTTCACTGTTTTCATTGAATACCATAACACCTGATTTTCTAACACTAAACTTCAAACCTAAATCGTTGCCTTCCTGTCCACAGATATTGGCCAGACGTTGCAAATCACATTGCTTGTTAGCTAGCAACACAATGTCGTCCGCATAAAATAAACCTGGGAGTTGCTGCTCTATTACTGTACCCGCCTGTTTGTATGAGAGATTAAACCCGATATTACTTCCTTCTAGCGCCCTCTCCATCCTCACCACGTACACCATAAACAACAGCGGGGATAAAGGGCACCCCTGCCTCAGTCCCTTGTTGATATGAACTTTCTCCTCGCTCCTCATCCCTTCCCATTCGACGCAAACAGTATTTTCTAGGTAAATCTCTCTCAAAAGCTGTATACAATCGTTACCTAAGCCTTCCCCTTCCAGGATATCCCACAATATGTTGCGGTCCACGTTGTCGTAGGCTCCTGTAATGTCTAAAAAGGCCAGATACAACGGTCTGCTTTCTGCTTTTCATAGAACAAACAAGTTGTCATCCAAACGCCTTCCTATTTTGAAGCCATTCTGAAGCTCTCCCAAAATGCCATTATTCTCTGTCCATGCCTGAAGCTGTAAGTTGATTGCCTGCATTGCTAGCCTGTATATTACCGATGTAATGGTCAACGGTCTATACGAATGAATTCTGTCTTTCTCCCCCTTTCCTTTATAAATCAAATTCATTCTACTTTGTCGCCAACTGTCTGGTATTCGTCTATCTTTATTCGTCTACCCCGCCTCGGTCAACAGCGCCGCCCCGCGGCATCGGTGCGCTGATGGGGTGACGTTTGCGCCGCCGGTATGCACACCTCCCCTTCTAGCCACCCTAACTGCGCTCTATTAATCAGCTGTTGCTGATAAGTAACTGTAAGTAGCTGATTCGTAGTTGTAATAAATAAATTAATTATTAATGCGAATGCATGGTATGACTCATGAGGCGATGTTAGCGCGACCACACGATGGTCCAAAAAAGTCACCAGAGCCCAATCGAGGCAGTTCACGGCGAAGTTAATTAAGGCACAGGTAATTAAAATAAAGTTAAGGCACTCGAACCCACGACCATTGGGGGAACCTTTCGAACCCGCTACCGTTGGCGTCACTTATAGGGCGATGTTAAGGCCCAGTTTGTGAGGTGTAGTTAAGGCGCCCGAACCCACGGTCGTTGGTGAAAGTTGAAGCCATTGGTGTTGGCAATCAATTACATAACTAGGCGAATAATTAGGTAATTCATTAATGATCAAATCAAGTAATTCACTGACAATCAATTGAATATTATATATATATATATATATATATATATATATATATATATATATATATATATATATATATATATATATATGTATGTATAATGAATTAACTACGCATTACCTAACTAGGCGGATTTAAATAATTTGAATATCTCCAAGCTACGGCAAACAACATTACCTTGGTTGTGACCAGACACGCGGCATTCTCATATTTTAAAACTCTGGCTGAAGTTAGCTGGCCAGGGACACACGGTATATAGACACTTTCAGCACTTCATTTCGGGCTGAAAAAAAAATGAAGCAAGCACTATTTCTTTCATCAGAGCACCGCATTCACAAGTGCACTGTTGAAACCTACGTGAGCTTTGCTCCCTTGCGAGCAGACTTGCACATTCAAAGTAGGTTATCGCTGCAGGAACGGAGCATAAATATGCATTCGCGTCACCAAATAAAATTGGATGATACGACCCGTAAACTCTTCAAAACGCACACGGCATTTAAGAGACACAAGAGTGTCGCAAAAATGCACCGAGACTGCAGCAAAACACGCATGTATACAACGCGCCAAAACAGATATGAGGACAGTGCTTCGTCGCCCCGAGCAAAGTACGACAGTAGCGCCACGAGATGCGAGGATCGGTGGCGGGTCCACGCAGTCACGGGAGTTTAAAAACTGAACCTAGTGTAGTAACGTTGTCGATACATGCGTCCGTGGCTTAATGGTTTCAATATCAGGCTTCTGTGCAAGAGTCCCTGTGTTCGAATCCTGCCGTCGGGCAATATGAATTACGTCTATTTAGTTATTTATTGCGCAATATACTGTTGAAAATAACGCGTTTACAGTCACAAAGCCGTTTGGTTTTGAAGCCAAAAGGACGAAGTTTAGGCAAACTTCCCATAATTTCCATGCTGGGACAACCGCCCCCATTGCAGCTCCCGTAGACACGAGCGGCCAGAGTTCCCTCTCGAAATTCTTGTAGGAAACCCTATGGCTTAGGCTGCTGCAACAGCTTTGCAGAATAACTGATCTACACGGTTACTTTTTATAAAAACGTTTGCGAGAATTACTTGACTTTCTCGAGTTTTTTCAGGTTTCTATACACACCAGAGAAAGTTTCTGGCCTTTCAGAAGCAGAAGTGTACCGATTGTACCAAATAACGCCTCCATCCCCTTGACAGTATCTACAGCCATAGCCATGTGCTATGCAGAGCAGCAGGCTATGAAACGGGATGATGTGGTTGGCAAGACTGATGCATATGTCATACAGACATGCACTAGACGGACACAGTATTCATTTGAATGTCAGTGGTTAGAAAAGCCTCTCTTTTACCATATTGTCGCAGCACTGCGCGACTGAGGCAGAGAAAGAAGTACGGTGCGCGCGTGATCTCGGGGGTACTCTGCAGTACTGTGGGTATGTGCCACGGCCACTCAGGACAACAACAACAACAACAACCGGCTGGGCCTAGCCTGTAGCTTCCCTCTCGGACCTCGTTTCACCCTGTAAATATACATCATTCGTAACATCTTTACAGGACATGCGGGGTAAATCTTGGACGATCCTGGACGACCCAGCTCTACCAACTGTCCGACGAAGTAGACGCTTGGCCGGTTTACGATCACAAGCAGCGGACATTGCTGAATCCAGAGAAGGCAATGACGACCCCACCTGCAGCGGATCAGACAGCAATCACGCAGGTGAGGCTGGCTACTGGACACCGCTGCGAGAGCCACCCACCTTTTCGGGGAAAGCGACTGGCTTAAACACTACAACAGAGCGAGTCGCCACAACCACTGGAGCACTACGAAGCAGCTCGATAACGCGTTTTTATTTTTTTTTTCTCGCTGGAACCGCACTCCTCTAGTTTGAAAACCACGAGAGCGTTCTGACAAGCTGGGATAATTTTGTAGGAGAATTCACCAATTGCTTCGGGGACCTGATCTCTAAGAAAAAAAAAATGGCTGTGGCTTAGCTAAGGTTAAGCCCAGGATGCGAAGCATACTAGCCTTTATTTTAACGCGACAGCGTTAAGGAGCTCGTGTCGCAGGAAAGCCGGTGTCGTCGGCTCAGGCGTGCGGCGCTTGCTCAGGCGCACATTTCGTTGTCGCGCCGAACGCTGCGTTGCTCGACGCTCACCGCATCCGATGCGGGGCGCGTAGTCGCTGCGCCGTAGCAAAGCCACCTAGAAACAGTCTCTGTAGCACGCCGCAACCTTCGCTTCTCATTCCAACGTGCAGCTCTGACTCCAGGAGGCATCTCACCTCGTGAGTGTCTAGCAGAGGCAAGCGCAGCTGCTTATATACCGCCGCGAGCGACGGCGCGAGTTGGAGCCCCGTTTCTCCTCTGTCATGACGTCACGGTGTCACGTGGTCAGCCTTGAAGGCGACAGCGCGAGTTGGAGCCCCGTTTCTCCTCTGTCGTGACGTCACGGTGTCACGTGGTATTGAAGGCGACACCGCCGCGCGTGAGGAGCTGGGTTGAGCTCTAGTAATATGCTTCGCATAAAAGGCTGAGCAGACACGTTCCCGACGAGCTCAATTACCTGGCGAGATGTGTACAACGTACATACAGGCTGTTCTGAAATTATGCGGAATCGTCAGAGCTACCATGACACGAAGACAAAGTAGGACATCTGCTTAAAGGAATCGCTGAAGGTGTTTATAATTCTCTTATAACGAAAGAAGCTCTTAGTACTCCGTCTGATCTGAAGAAACACTGCCGGGCGTTTGAAGCGCTGAAAATGAGAAGGATTGGGCCAAAGTTTGGACGCTTGCACAATGTTACTACTATTGCAACTGTGTCTGTCCCAACCCACGACGACATCTCCTCGGTGATTTGGCAAGTGGTCGAAAAAGAGCTTGAACGCCTTGTTGACGAAGTTGTTGACGATGCTGATGTGTGCCATCAGTGTGCATTTGATCATCGCTCTCGTGTGCCACCGGCCACCTCAGAGATACCGAGAACCTAGCAGGACCTATGCTGATCGTACGGAGAGCAACAACTTGATACCGCAACCGACAAGTCTGGGGCGCCGACAAGATGCACCACAATGATTTGTTCCGCAGGCTCTTCCCTCCTACAACCAGGCTGAGAGTACGTTTCCACCCATGACACCCATGTCACCGGTCTCACCTGCGACAAGCTGCAACTCCTGCATTTGCTACAGCTGTGGTGTGCCTGGACACATTGCTACATATTGACACGTGTACTTATCTTTATCGGGCGACCACGTTTCGCCACTTAACAACTGTAATCGCACAGCGCGGGACGCGCCTGCATGTATCCGAAGTTTCTGGAAAGTTATCAATGCTTCTATCCGCTGTCTGTTGTCGCCGAACGTTGTGTTATCTGATTTCATCGCTTGACACGAATGGTGTAGAACATTTTAGAAGGCATGCGGGTCCCAACGTTTAATCTGGAACATTCGATGATTGCTGTATAAAAGCCGACGCGCTTGACCCGCTGATCAGATTTTCGACGATCGCCGACTGTGTTCGCCGCTTTCGTTGTGCTATAAGTGTAGCCTGTTTTGTGGGCACAGGTTCGCTCAATAAAAGCTAGTTTTGTATTCCACCGTACTGCTTCTTTCTTCGCCGTCACTACCACGTGGCATCTGGTGGAGGTGCTTTGCGTCCATGTACCGGACGTCCCCGACAAGCCGTAATACAAGCCCGGACCGCAAAGACAACACCAGCGCCGTCCCGGAACATCGAGCAAGCCGCCGTCTTCAACAGCTGCCCCCGGAGCACGGACTTCTAGCTGAGAAGACCAAAAAGATTGTGGACAAGGCAACCCCAATGGCAGCCCCAGCATCCCCCATCGTGCTGCAGCAGCCCAGGGAACCTCCGACGTTCCGCGGATCAACATTCGAGGACCCGGAAACCTGGCTCGAAACGTATGAGAGGGTCGCTAAGTTTAACAGTTGGGACAGCGACGACAAGCTGCGGCATGTCTATTTCGCATTGGAAGACGCCGCCAGGACGTGGTTCGAGAATCGGGAAGCCATCTTAACGACGTGGGACCTTTTCCGAAGCGGCTTCTTGCACACGTTTACAAGCGTCGTGCGAAAAGAGCGAGCCCAAGCTCTACTAGAAACCAGAGTGCAGCTGCCAAACGAGACGATCGCAATCTTCACGGAGGAGATGGCCCGACTTTTCCGGCACGCCGACCCGGAAATGTCGGAGGAGAAAAAAGTTCGCTTCCTGATGCGCGGCGTCAAGCAAGACCTTTTCGCCGGACTTATTCGTAACCCACCGAAGACTGGGGCTGAGTTTTCTGCAGAGGCATCGACGATCGAGAAAACTCTGGAGATGCGCACCCGGCAATATAACCGCCAGGGGCACACGCCGCAGTATGCCATCCAAGGACTAGGTTCGGACGACCTTCAAGAGACCATCAGGGCCATTGTGCGCGAAGAACTGCGCAAGGTCCTGCCTTCGTCGCAGCCTCAAGTGGCCTCTATCGCCGACATCGTGAAGGAAGAGGTGCACCGATCCCTTGGAGTTCCTGAGGTGCAACCAGAACCACCGCAGCCGGAAGCTATGACTTACGCCGCCGCCGTCGCCCGCCGTCAAGGCCCCCCTGCGCGACCGCGCCAAGGTCCTGCAACACCGCAATTCCGTCGTCCACCGCCGCCGCCGCCAGCGCGCCCACCCGTCGCCCGGCGCACCTATACGAGGAAGACGGACATTTGGCGAGCCCCCGACCACCGCCCGCTCTGCTATCACTGCGGAGAAGCCGGCCATGTGTACCGCCGATGCCCATACCGCGACATGGGACTGAGAGGGTTCGCCGTCAACGCGCCGCGTCCACAGCTTGGGGAGCGCCCACGTGACATTGCCGATTACCTAGCCGCCACTCAGTGGAACTCTCGACGACCGTCCCGTTCGCCGTCACCAGGCCGCTACCTGTCGGCGCAGCGCCGTCCATACACTGGCCCAGCCCGGGGCCGCTCTGCGAGCCCATACCCGGAAAACTAAAAGCAGCAACCGATGGAGGTGCGGTTGCTGTTCGTCGAACTGACGAAGATCCTCCGCCGCCGACGAAGACGACGAAGAGACCATCTCGACGACATAACGACACACCGCCGTCCCAACGAAGTCTAGAAGCCAAATCTACACCGACGAAAGACGACTTGACGACGCGACGTTCCAACCTCAGTTCAACACGACGCAGCCGTGATCCAACGCCAAGACCTAACTGCAATGCCAGACAAAGAACAACCGACCTCGACGTGCTTCTCGACGGCCACGCAGTCACTGCCTTAGTCGACACAGGGGCCGATTACTCCGCAATGAGTGGACACATCGCCGCCCAGTTGAAGAAAGTTAAGAGCGCATGGGAAGGTCCTCAGATTCGCACCGCTGGAGGACACCTCATCACGCCGACTGGGATCTGCACGGCAAGAATAACCATTCATGACCGGACTTACCCTGCCACCTTCGTTATCCTCCAACAGTGTTCACGAGACGTCATTCTCGGTATGGACTTCCTGGACCAACACGGCGCAATCATCAACCTGAAGTCGAAGTCAGTAACGCTGTCGGAAGATAAAGCAATGCCGCCGGAGAGCCCTCGTAGTCACCACGCCTTGAGTGTGCTCGAAGATCAAGTGAGCGTCCCGCCTCACTGCAGCATCGTTATTTCGGTCAGCACCGAAACACCCGCTGTCGTAGAAGGCGTCATTGAAGGCGACCAACGTCTACTGCTAGACCATGAAATTTGCGTCGCAAGAGGGATCGCTCGACTGCATGGAGGGAAAACTGAAGTGTTGCTGACAAACTTCAGCCAGGAGTTCAAGCACATCAACAAGGGCACGACGATCGCGTACATCGAGGAAATTCTGGAAACAAGTAATGCGTTTGTCCTCTCGGATTCCGCCGCATCTACCCCGACGACCATGGTTCCCGAACCACACTACGACATTAATCCAAATCTCCCTATGATTAAGCAACAGCAGCTCAGAAGTCTGCTCCGACGATACAAAGGCTGCTTTTCGACGTCATCGAGGATTCGACAAACACCAGTCGCCAAGCATCGCATAATCACCGAGGAATGCGCTCGCCCACTCCGTCAAAGCCCTTACCGAGTTTTGGCGCGAGAACGTGAAGCTATAAGAGAACAAGTCGACGAAATGCTGCGCGACGACATCATCCAGCCGTCGAAAAGCCCATGGGCATCCCCTGTTGTTCTGGTAAAGAAAAAGGACGGAACCCTACGTTTCTGCGTCGATTATCGTCGTCTGAACAAGATCACGAAGAAGGACGTATACCCCCTCCCACGGATAGACGACGCATTGGATCGGCTCTGCAACGCTAAATACTTCTCGTCCATGGACCTAAAGTCTGGCTATTGGCAAATAGAAGTCGACGAAAGAGATCGCGAAAAGACCGCCTTCATCACCCCAGACGGCCTCTACGAGTTCATGGTTATGCCATTCGGACTGTGCTCGGCGCCTGCAACGTTCCAGCGCGTGATGGACACGGTTTTAGCAGGATTGAAGTGGCAGACCTGTCTCGTATACTTGGATGACGTCGTCGTCTTCGCCGGAAATTTCGACGTTCACCTTAGGCGGCTGGCAACAGTACTAGAGGCCATCAGGTCATCAGGACTTACTCTGAAGCCGGAAAAGTGCCGCTTCGCTTACGAGGAGCTTCTATCTTTAGGCCACGTCATCAGCAAATCTGGAGTCCGCCCCGACCCGCAGAAGACAGCTGCCATAGCAAAGTTCCCACAGCCCATCGACAAGAAGGCAGTGCGTAGATTTCTTGGCATGTGTGCCTACTACAGGCGATTTGTCAAGAACTTTTCACGCATCGCTGAGCCGCTGACGCAGCTAACTAAATGCGACGTCGAGTTCAAGTGGGAAACGCCGCAGGCCGAGGCATTTCAAGAACTCAAACGACGCATGCAGTCGCCGCCCGTACTTGCGCACTTCGACGATCACGCCGATACCGAAATCCACACTGACGCCAGTAGCCTAGGCCTCGGCGCCGTCCTGGTCCAGAGAAAAGATGGACATGAACACGTGATAGCTTACGCTAGCCGGTCGTTGTCAAAAGCGGAAGGCAATTATTCTACAACCGAAAAGGAATGCCTCGCCATCGTTTGGGCTACAGCGAAATTTCGCCCTTACTTATATGGCAGGCCATTCAAAGTCGTCAGCGACCATCACGCCTTGTGTTGGCTAGCGAATTTAAAGGATCCCTCAGGACGGCTGGCACGGTGGAGCCTCAGACTACAAGAATACGACATCACCGTAACATACAAGTCCGGACGAAAACACTCAGACGCCGATTGCCTATCCCGCGCCCCCATTGACCCGCCGCCGCAAGATGACGAGGATGACGACGCCTTCCTTGGAATAATAAGCGCGGAAGACTTCGCCGAACAACAACGAGCGGACCCGGAACTTAAAGGCCTCGTCGATTATTTGGAAGGGCACACCGACGTTGTCCCCAGGGCATTTAAGAGCGGATTATCTTCCTTCACGCTTCAAGACAGTTTACTCGTGAAGAAGAACTTCTCGCCAGTCCGCGCCAATTACCTTCTTGTTGTCCCGTCAGGACTTCGTCCAGAAGTATTGCATGCCCTACATGACGATCCGACCGCTGGACACCTCGGATTTTCCCGGACACTATCGAGGATACAAGAAAAGTATTATTGGCCGCGCCTGACCGCCGACGTCGCCCGTTATGTCAGAACATGCCGAGACTGTCAGCGACGCAAGACACCGCCGACAAGGCCAGCCGGATTACTACAGCCAATCGAGCCTCCTTGCCGACCATTCCAGCAGATCGGGATGGACTTGCTGGGACCCTTTCCGACGTCAATAACCGGAAATAAGTGGATCGTCGTGGCGACGGACTACCTCACCCGCTTCGCTGAAACAAAAGCACTGCCGAAAGGTAGCGCAGCCGAAGTGGCGAAATTCTTTGTCGAAAACATCCTGCTGCGACATGGCGCCCCAGAAGTCCTCATCACCGACCGAGGAAGGGCCTTTACAGCGGAGCTCACCCAAGCCATTCTGAAATACAGTCAGACAAGGCACAGGAGGACAACGGCTTACCACCCGCAGACGAATGGTCTTACGGAGCGGCTGAATAAGACCCTCGCCGACATGCTAGCGATGTACGTCGACGTCGAACACAAGACCTGGGATGCCGTCCTGCCGTACGTAACGTTCGCTTATAACACGGCGGTGCAAGAAACAACACAGATCACGCCGTTTAAGCTGGTTTACGGCAGGAACCCGACGACGACGCTCGACGCCATGCTACCCCACGTCACTGACGAAGAGAATGTTGACGTCGCTAGCTATCTCCAGCGCGCCGAAGAAGCCCGACAGCTCGCCCGCCTACGGATCAAGAACCAACAGAGGACCGACAGCCGACACTACAACCTCCGACGACGCTTTGTTGAGTACTGTTACGTTTCGCCTACGACGCGCGGTAAAGCCAGCGCGGATGCAACGTACGCCGGAGCTTCGTTCCAAGCGGCGGACATTTTGGCCCGTTCGGAGCGGCCGCGAGCGCGCCCCGCCGAGCCCGTCCCGGCATGTTCAGTGCCACGTGTCTTTGTGTGTGCGTGTGTGTGTGTGTGCCCACGCTTGTCAAAGCGCGGCAGCCGGGGAGAGGAGCTCCCCCAGTGTGAAGCGAGGAGGTCTGTCCGGCGCCGGCCCGGCTGATGCGTCACCTCCTTGTCCCAACGTGTCTATCAGTCCGTCTGTCGCCGCTGTCACGTGACGTAGTCCCGTGACCTTCCCTCTTGCTCTCAAGTCCGAGAGTATAAGAGCAGCTGCCCCCGGACGCCAGGAGAGAGGCTCCGATTTCTGCTGTTGAGTAACGTGCTCTCCCGTCTCTCTACTTCGGTCGACCTGACCGCCCGCTCTTTGCGATGCTAGAATAAACAAGTTGTTCTGTTAGCAGTCGCCTCATGCTTTGCTGGGACCTTCGGATGCTTCCAGTGTGCCCCAGGCCGCCAGGCCTACGCTACCCTTGGGGCTTGCGACCCTGTTGCAATAACGGGCGTCAGCACTGAGGATCCAACAGCTGGTGGCCGCGCTGAGATTCCAACAGCCGGTGCCATCGGTGCGGATCAAACAGTACCAGCCCGGCGACCGTGTTTGGGTTTGGACACCGATACGCCGACGAGGACTCAGTGAGAAACTACTCCGACGCTATTTCGGACCCTACAAGGTCATCCGACGTATTGGCGCTCTGGACTATGAGGTCGTGCTGTCAAGAATGGCGAGCTACGAAACAAGATTGCCACACAGTTACGACAGGGCGACACGACGCGCACCTCCCCCTCTCCGTCGCTGCAGCTGGGAGGCGTTCAAAGAAGCGACCTTTGCGCTGGAATCCGCCGCCTTCCTCCAGCCCCTTCGACATTGTGACGGGACTAGTTCGGTGCGTGAACAATGATTCCGGAGTTCCCCAACGCGGAGCTGATTTGACACGCATGGACAAACTGCCGCGGGAACGACGTATTTTTGTGCTTCTCACGGTTCGGAGTGGCACGGAACAACGAGCGACCCTCGATCGGCAACGATAGTTCCCGGAACGGCACCCGCCAACGCCGTCGTCGGGCATCAGAGCGCGGTTGCCTTTGTGTACGTAAACTGTTCTGCAGAGCAGCGGCGCGTTGGTGATGAGTAAACGAACAGTCGCCGCGTCGTAGGACCGGCGGATCGAGTGTATAAAAACTGTGGTTGTGCGAATGCTGAGGACACTTCTCTTGAGCAGTCATGTTAGACTGAGACACTTCTCTTGAGCAGTCATGTTAGACTGAGACACTTCTCTTGAGCAGTCATGTTAGACTGAGTCACTTCTCTCATACAGTCCTGTTGGACTAATACTCTTTTTCTCAAGCAGTCATGTTAGACTGATTTAATTTCTGTAAATAAACCCTTTTCCTCGTTCTCGATGAGAAGCAGTTCTTCACTTCATCAACGATCTCAGCGTAAATAAGTTGGACGACGGCATGGGCCAGCTACCTCCGAATTCATGCCGTACTCCAATCTTGGCAAAGGACCACGGACGATGGGATTGAGCCCCCAATCCTGACAACTGGCTGACAGCGGTGAGATGGACTTTGCGACATGGTGCTGTATCTGCGGTGAGTGCTTGGTTTTTGCTTTGACTCTCTAGGCTTCATTTTGTGGTTGTTCTGTTTAGAACAGTAGGGAAGCTAGATTGTTGTGTGTTAGCTAGGTTGTGTTTTCCTAGCTAGATTTAGAGAGCAGAATCAAGGCAGTAAAGCAGCAGTCATGGAGTTAAGGACACTGCTGAGAGACGAGTTGTTGATTGTTGGTGAGGAACTGGGCCTAGATGTACGCAAGGAAATGCTCAAATCGGAATTATTGGAGCTAATTTCCAATCAGGCCAGTGAGGAAGATATTGAAATGGGAATGGAACTTCTCAAAAAGAGAGAGAAACGGGAAAGAGAAAGAAAAGAACGGGAAAGAGAAAGAGAAGAACGGGAAAGAGAAAGAGAAAAGCGAGAGAGAGAGGAACGCGATAAAGATCGCGAGTTTCACTTAAGGAAAATGCAACTTGAACTTGAAAGCAAACGTTTGGAGTTGCCTCAAGGAAGTGAAGGCGCTCTGGGTCGATCAAGTGAGGCAGAATCGTACCGCATGGACAGGCTATTAAAGCCATTTGAGGTCGGGACCGACATAGGCTTGTTCCTAAGCAATTTTGAAAGGACTTGCGAGAAGATGAACTTCGGCCCGAGTACATGGCCACAGCGGTTGCTGTCTATGTTGCCGTGTGAGGCGGCGGAAGTAATCGCCAGACTGAGTGTGCAGGATGCATATGATTATGCAAAAGTTAAGGCTAGTCTCCTGAAGAAATACCGCCTTTCAGCCGAAGCTTTTCGGCAAAAGTTTAGGAGCACAGGCAAGAAAGATAGCGAGGGCTATCCGGAGTTTGCATATAGCTTAAAGGCCAACCTAGTCGAGTGGCTTAAAAGCGCGGAAGCGTACGACAGCAGAGACATGATCATTGAATGCATGTGTCTAGAGCAGTTTTACAAAACCATCCCCCAAGCTGTGAAACTGTGGGTGCAAGACAGAGGTAATGTAAACACTGTGGAAAGGGCGGCTGAATTAGCCGAAGAGTACGCAACCCGTAGAAAGTTGAACGCCGAGGAGGGAAACTGGGACGGTCGAAATGGACCGCGGAAACCATTTCCGTTCAAAAAGGGTGCGCAAACTAGACGATCAGAGCCTGTAGACATGGCGGAAAAGCCCGCAGAAAAGAGCGAGGAGAAACTTAACGGAGAAACCGCACAAAAAGAACAGAAAAGAAAATTCGAATCTGTTAGACCAATTCGCTGTTACAAATGCCACAAACTGGGACATATAGCTGTAAACTGCGAGAAGTCTAGCGTAGTTTTTTCCTACGTGGAGGAAAAAGATCAGAATATGGAACTTTTAAGTCCATATCTCCACGACCTGCAAGTTAATGGAAAACCATGCCGAGTGCTAAGAGACAGTGCCGCCACGCTAGACATTGTCCATCCGTCTTACGTGATGGTAGATGACTTCACCGGAGAAGTAGCATGGATAAAACAGGTTGTAGAAGAACACAGCGTGTGTGTGCCCATGGCCAAAGTCAAAATCAGTGGACCATTCGGGGAGCTAGAGACTGAGGCTGCAGTTTCCAAATTTTTGTCACTGCAGTATCCCTACATCTTTTCGAATCGCTCGAATCAGTTACTGCGTGACAGAGGGCTCAAACTGGGAGAGGGCATGGTACAGGCATTGACCCGAAGCCAAGCTCGTAAGATCGCGGCGCTTTCGGCTGAAAATGCTCAAGCTCCTCCAGCGGAAGCAGAAAAGGGGATAACTTCAATACCCGAATCCGAGCTAGGCCCGAGGGACAAAAGAACAGTTGAGGAGAGCCTGCCAGCTGACCAGCTCAATGAGAGCGTAGCACTAGAGTGTCAGAGTTCTAGCCTGCTGGAAGAGCAAGCAGACGCGCTCACAAGCGAGACAGGGTCGTTATTATCACCGGCCTCAAAGAACTTTGATCAACTCTTACGCGTGGATAGAGAGTCACTGGCAGCTGAGCAAAAGAATGATGAGAGCTTAGCAAAATTACATGACACAGCTAAAGAAGGCATTGCTAGGCGCAACGTAACGGTACATGAGAGAGGAGGATTGTTGTATCGGAATTACAGAGATCGAAAGGGTAGGATTTTAGATCAGTTAGTCATACCTACTAAGTATAGGCAGGACCTTTTGAGTCTTTGTCATGGAAATGGGTGGTCCGGCCACCTAGGCATAAACAAATCAAAGGAAAGATTGCTTATGGAATACTACTGGCCTGGCTGTTTCAAGGATGTAGAAAACTTTGTAAGATCATGCGACGCCTGCCAGCGTTCTGGTAAACCAGGAGAGACATGGAAAGCTCCACTGAAGGTAGTGCCCTTAATAACAGAGCCTTTCAGACGACTGGTAATAGACACGGTAGGGCCTCTTCCAAAAACAAAATCAGGCTACAGGTACTTGTTTACCATGCTGTGTCCGGCTACCAAGTTTCCAGAAGCAATCCCTTTGAAAGAGCTCAGCTCCACCGAAGTAGTAGACGCGCTTTTGACAGTGTTTGCACGAGTTGGGTTTCCAGCCGAAATTCAGGCAGATCAAGGGTCAGTATTCACGAGCGCACTGACTTCCACATTCTTGCAAAAGTGCGGGGTAAAGTTAATACACAGTTCTGTCTATCACCCTCAGTCAAACAGTGTAGAGAGGTGGCATTCGGTGCTTAAGCGAGTTTTGCGTGCGCTCTGTTACGAGCACAAGGAGGACTGGGAGAACTGTCTGCCGGCAACTTTGTTTGCTTTGCGAACGGTTCCACATGGGGCGACAGGGTTCTCACCAGCAGAACTAGTGTATGAGAGGACACTCCGTTCTCCACTGAGAATGTTAAGAGAGATGTGGGAAGAAAGAGGGGAGATTCCGACAGTGGTTGAATACGTGCTAAATTTACTGGAACGGCTAAGCGCAACCCGAGAACTAGTCGGAAAGAACATGGAAATAGCTCAAAGGAACGCCAAATTCTATTACGACAAGAATGCGAGGCTTCGTACGTTTAAAGTCGACTTAACGGTGAAAGCGGAAAAGTGTAGGTTTGGTTGTTCGCAGGTTACTTATCTGGGCCATGTTGTCGGTCAGGACATGAGACGGCCGGCTGAGCTGAAAATAGCTACGATTGGAGAATTTTCTCAGCCGCGCCCGAAAACGGACCTTCGTTCATTTTTGGGACCTGTGGGGTACTATCAACGGTACATTCCGAGTTACTCGCAATTGGCAAGTTCATTAGCAGACGCCCTCCGAAAGGGAGCACCGAGTAACGTACACTGGGATAAGGACAAAGAGAACGCTTTCCAAAGTTTGAAAACGCTATTGGTTTCTCGCCCTGTGCTTCGCGCACCAGACTACCCAAAGGAATTCAAAGTTCAGTGCGACGCAAGCGATAGAGGTATGGGCGTGGTACTTAGTCAGGTCGGCGACGATAACGAGGAGCATCCTATCCTCTATGCCAGCCGTAAACTAAATGTAAGGGAGGAAGCCTACAGCGCTTCAGAGAAGGAATGCGCTTGTTCGGTTTGGGCCGCCCAGAAGTTGTCGTGTTACTTGTACGGAGCGAAGTTCATCTTCGAGACCGACCACTGTCCTCTGACGTGGCTCAATCAAATGTCACACAAAAACGGCCGCTTGCTCCGATGGAGCCTCACTCTCCAAGAGTACAACTTCTCCGTTAGATATAAGAAGGGAAAGTTGCATAGCAATGCGGATGGTTTGAGCAGGCTAATTTGAATTCTGCGTTTGAGGGTCCCGCCTAAATTTTAAGGTTACTAGTGTTAGCTTTTCTTTAGGCGAAGAAAATCCCCTCTCATTTGGCAGAATTCCCTCCAATACTTGCTGAATTTGTCAGCAGGAATTTGCTTCAGAAATTGGCATAGTGAAATGTAGCATTTTTTTTTGTTTCTGCACTTATGTTGTTGTTGTTTTTTTTTGAAGCCTAGCGAGTCTAAAGTGAGAGCCAATGCACGTCATCTCGGCGCAGAGCCGTGTTGTGGGGTTCATTTTGCAGTTGCCTGTCCTTGTTGGATGTTTTGGGGCGGTGACATCAATGCACAAGTGGTCGCTGCGAGCCAAGACATCAATCCCCACCTGACCAGCAGCCGTTCTCTTCCTGCCTAGCGGTTGTCAGCGCTAGACAGTCGAGACTTTTCGGGCCATGGAGGCGCTGTCAAGAATGGCGAGCTACGAAACAAGATTGCCACACAGTTACGACAGGGCGACACGACGCGCACCTCCCCCTCTCCGTCGCTGCAGCTGGGAGGCGTTCAAAGAAGCGACCTTTGCGCTGGAATCCGCCGCCATCCTCCAGCCCCTTCGACATTGTGACGGGACTAGTTCGGTGCGTGAACAATGATTCCGGAGTTCCCCAACGCGGAGCTGATTTGACACGCATGGACAAGCTGCCGCGGGAACGACGTATTTTTGTGCTTCTCACGGTTCGGAGTGGCACGGAACAACGAGCGACCCTCGATCGGCAACGATAGTTCCCGGAACGGCACCCGCCAACGCCGTCGTCGGGCATCAGAGCGCGGTTGCCTTTGTGTACGTAAACTGTTCTGCAGAGCAGCGGCGCGTTGGTGATGAGTAAACGAACAGTCGCCGCGTCGTAGGACCGGCGGATCGAGTGTATAAAAACTGTGGTTGTGCGAATGCTGAGGACACTTCTCTTGAGCAGTCATGTTAGACTGAGACACTTCTCTTGAGCAGTCATGTTAGACGGAGACACTTCTCTTGAGCAGTCATGTTAGACTGAGTCACTTCTCTCATACAGTCCTGTTGGACTAATACTCTTTTTCTCAAGCAGTCATGTTAGACTGATTTAATTTCTGTAAATAAACCCTTTTCCTCGTTCTCGATGAAAAGCAGTTCTTCACTTCATCAACGATCTCAGCGTAAATAAGTTGGACGACGGCATGGGCCAGCTACCTCCGAATTCATGCCGTACTCCAATCTTGGCAAAGGACCACGGACGATGGGATTGAGCCCCCAATCCTGACAGTGCCAGACGGCATTTCGCATTCACAGCGGCGCCGCGCACGATCTGAAGTGGTCCACGTGGTGCGCCTTAAAGGGGTGGAGACATCAAAATTTTCGTTCATGCGTTTGTTGATTCAAACGTTGCGTCATGCTTCAGGGAGCACGATACACACAGCGGGATTCATACATATCCGATAAATAATTTAATAATAGCATTATTACACTGAGCGATTTCGGTTTCGGTTTCGGGGCTCCGGGGGATGCTATGACGTCACAGAGGAGGAAACGCAACATGGCTTGGTCACGTGGGCCACAAAAAATAGTGACGTAAAACTATGCTGCGTCGTCTGCTCGCGCATACGCGTGCTCTGCCAGCAGAGTTCAACTGGCGATTCGAAGTGCATGTCGCGATTATTATAATTATTGCGAAGAGCGACAACAACGGTAAGAAAATATTGCGGCTTGTGAGAGTCGGTGATTCATTCCGAAGCGCCGTAAGCTTTAGCTTCGAAGTGAACCGGAAAAGGCTTAGCCACGATATCGGCAGCGCCGAATGATCAGAGGCGGTGAAGCTGCCGTCGGTGCACAGAGTGACCACTCCTCGGACGCTGATTGGCCGCTTCGCCGTACGGCTGCCGCACAAATGGGTCCCGGGCCCGTGCTCTCTACGGCTAGGAAATCTCGCCGTTCGCGAGCAAAACCGCCGTCGCACGGGGGCCCGCGAACGGCAAACGGCGGGCGGCGAGTTTCCGTGCCGGTAACGTGGACGGGCCTTCACATTGAGAAAGGCCAAGCGAAAGAGAGACCGCTCCGAGCTGCCGAACTATGCGACTATGTGAGGAGAGAAGCGGACAACACGAACGCCGCATATCCTGGTCCCTTTCAGAGTCGGCCGGCTACTGTTTTACACTCAAACGTGCAAAGGCCCGTCGGCACGGCGACTCGCTGCACGCAGTTTGCCATTCGCGGGCCGCCGTGCGGCGTTCGTGTTGTCCACTTCTCTCCTCCTGTGTCCGTGTCTGCACGCCTTACCCCTTCTTTGCATTAAGAAAGGATATATATATATGCCTGTAGCTCCGTCATAGTGGAGGCTATTCTCGGTCGCTCGGCTCAGCAGGCTCCGTAATCGGCATTTCATCGCTACTCATCATACGTCACGTTTTTGTGCCGGTGTGCTATGACGTCAATATTTTCGTTCCTCCTCTGTGACGTAGTAGCTGCCGCGCTAGCGATGGGTCTCGACTACGAGAAGGAGTTTTTAATGACTTTTTGGAGCTGAATTAAAATTATTTTGAAATGTTTGCAGCGTCCGATACCTCGTTCTGGGTGTCCTTGCATACGGAAGCAGCCTACAACATGCTTTTTATAGCCTCAAAATTTGGTGTCCCAACCCCTTTAAACCGTTTTACGGACGCTGACGAAATTCCTTATTTTCTTTTGTTGTTTTCTTTGCTACGGGTGTTTTTATTTCGCTTGTATGTAGCATCGGGTCGATGCTTTTTAAGAGGGGGGTATTGACACGTGTACTTAACTTTATCGGGCGACCACGTTTCGCCACTTAACAACTGTAATCGCACAGCGCGGGACGCGCCTGCATGTATCCGAAGTTTCTGGAAAGTTATCGATGCTTCTATCCGCTGTCTGTTGTCGCCGAACGTTGTGTTATCTGATTTCATCGCTTGACACGAATGGTGTAGAACATTTTAGAAGGCATGCGGGTCCCAACGTTTAATCTGGAACATTCGATGATTGCTGTATAAAAGCCGACGCGCTTGACCCGCTGATCAGATTTTCGACGATCGCCGACTGTGTTCGCCGCTTTCGTTGTGCTATAAGTGTAGCCTGTTTTGTGGGCACAGGTTCGCCCAATAAAAGCTAGTTTTGTATTCCACCGTACTGCTTCTTTCTTCGCCGTCACTACCACGTGGCAATATTGCCACCGCCGTCAGCAGCGAGCTCCACGGTTTAATTCCTACACACCCCGCGTGCCCGCTGATGAACCTTGGCCGTATCCCAGTTCCTTCCAGCGGCTGCAGCAGGGACGCGCAAACCGCAGCGACTCCCCCGTTTCTGATCGCAGCCTCACACCGACGATGACGCTCTCCATCCCCTCGTCGTCGCTCGTTATCACTGCCGCCGCTGGGAAACTAGCTGGTGCGACTGACGGGGGTGAGGCCGCAATATGTTCATCTTCATCAAGACCCCCTTGTGAAAAATTGTTTAAAAACAAAGTGTGCATTTCAGTTGACAATGCGAGTGCTTTTGCTTTAGTTGACACCGGGGCGGCAGTTTCTGTTTTGAGCCTGTCCTTCAAAAATCGTCTTGGACAAAAAGTTATGTTTTCTTGGGATCGGAACGCTACCTTTCGTGGAGTTGGCGGGGAAATGTTACGCCCACTTGGGGTCTGTTCTGTTTCAGTTAAATAGGGGACCAGCAATTTCGAAGAGAATTTACTGTGCTTGCACATACAACACGACATTATTTTAGGAATTAATTTCTTTCGTGAGTGGGGGGCAACTTTGGATGGTTGAAGTGGCGCGATTTCTCTTCGCCGCGACGCACGCACTTCAATAGATGACAGATAGCACCAGTGATGCCGCCGACGTTCTCTCCGTGTCACAAGATGTGTGTTTGCCCTCTCAGACCGCAATGTTTGTACCTGTGAATACTTCTTGCCTTCGTACAGGCATTTGTTGTTGTTTAGCCGAGCTCGATTAAAACAATGCGTTCAAGAAAAATGCGATCGTCCCTCGCTCCCTCGTTGTCACCACTGATGGTTGTACTCGTTTGTGGACAGTGAACGTTTCAACCCAATCCATAACATTGCCGCTAGGACTTAAACTGGCAAGTTTTGATGAACAAGCCATTGTCAGCGTCGGAACGGTTGAAATGTCAACTGCCGTAAAAAAATCCAACCTCAATTCCAACCATGATAATTCTGCTGACTTTAAGCACGATTAACAAGTCGCTGTTTCTAGGGAGTAGTTTCTGCTGGAAGATGTGCTCGCTTGCTAAGCCACAGTGTTTGATTTTGCTCAAGGCCAACGAGCATCCCATACACCGCCGGCGTCTCGTATGCAACACCGCATCCATACAGGGAAAGCAACACCAATTCGTCAGAAACCCTACCGCATTTCAACTTCAGAGAGATACGTCATCACCAAGCAGGTCGAAGAAATGTTACAGAAAGGAGTAATCCAGGAATCATGTAGCCCTTGGGCTGCTCCTGTGATCCTAGTGAAGAAAAAAGACAACTCATGGCGATTCTGTGTGGACTATCACTGCCTAAACACCGTCACAAAGAAAGACGTGTACCCCCTACCACGAATAGATGACACCGTCGACTGCCTCCACTCCGCGTCGTATTTCTCTTCTGTTGATTTACGGTCAGGATATTGGCAAATTCCCATGCACCCCTCAGACAAGGAGAAGCCTTCGTGCCACCCGACGGTCTCTTTGAGTTCAACGTTATGCCCTTTGGCTTATCAATGCTCCAACGACATTCGAGCAATTTATGGATACCGTGCTCCGCGGACTCAAATGGGAAATTTGCATGTGCTATTTAGACGTCATTATCTACGGCCGGACATTTCACGAGCACAACAAGAGTCTGTCGATCCTTCTTGACTTGACATAAAAATTGTTACAGCGCAAACACATGCAACCACAAAGTAACAAGGACGGGACGCAAGCGCTGACTGTATCCAGCTAGCTGGCCTTATATTAAACTCGAAGAAATGTCATTTCGGTAACCGTCAAGCCCTCATACTAGGCTTTCTGGTCGACAAAGATGGCATACGACCAGACCCTGAAAAGATAGCAGCGGTTCGCGACTTCCAACAGCCACGAACGGTGAAAGATCTGCGAAGCTTTTTGAACCTTTGCTCATATTTCCGGCGCTTTATCAAGAATTTCGCACAGCTTGCCTCTCCCCTCACGTCTCTCCTCCACAAAGACAGTCCATACTTGTGGACTGCTGACTGCGAGTCGGCGTTTCAACAACTGAAATCTTTGTTGGCTTGTTGACCGGGACTGCGGCACTTTGATCCGGAGGCGTCAACTGAGCTCCACACTGACGCCAGCGGTGCGGGTGTTGGCGCTGTGCTTGTTCAGCTCTGCGGTGGCCGTGAGTATGTCGTTGCCTACGCTAGTCGGACACTTACAAAAGTGGAGACAAACTACAACGTTACTGAACTCGAGTGCCTAGCAGTCGTCTTCGCCATTCAGAAGTTCCATCCGTATCTACACGGCCGCGCATTCACGATAGTGACCGACCATCATTCACTCTGTTGGCTGGTTGGGCGGCGTGACCCGTCTGGTCGGTTGGCCCGCTGGGCTTTGCGCCTTCAAGAGTACAGCTTTTCCGTTAACTACAAGAGCAGACGCTGTCACACGGATGGTGATTGCCTATCCCGTCTCCCTTTGCCGTACACTAAAGCTGAGGATGATGACTTCGATAACTACCTAGTTTCCATCTCTTCCGACTTTCCAGACCTGCGTACCTTCGAGAGTGAGCAACGTTGCGACCCTACCTTAAAATCCCTACGGGCAGCTGCACGTGAGCCAGCAGGAACACCGTTTACTTTTCGTAATGGTTTGCTGTACAAAAAAATTACTCGGCTGATGGCCCCCCATTGCTTCTAGTTGTGCCCGAAAACCTGCGCCCCACTATCCTTCGTTCCATGCATGACTATATCACGTCCGGGCACCTTGGCTTTGCACGCACACTACACCGACTTAGAGATTTTTCTGGCCCAAGCTCTGGAAAACAACGAAACAGTATGTCACCAGTTGTACTGTTTGCCAGTGCCATAAGCAAACGACGACGGCCCCAGCAGACTATTTACAACCAGTTAGGCCACCGACGTTACCCTTTGAAAAAGTCGGCATCGACTTGCTTGGCCTGCTCCCAGAGACGTCAGCTGGCTACCGCTGGATTATAGTATCGTAGATTATCTTACTCGCTACACGGAAACGGCGGCACTTCCATCTGCCACTGCAGCAGATGTCTCTTCATTTTTGTTGCATCATGTCATACTCCGTTACGGCACTTCCCAGGTTGTCATCAGTGACCGTGGACGGCAATTCACTGCTGACGTCGTTGAAGAACTTTTACGGCTTTGTGGTTCTGCATATCGTCATTCCACTCCTTATTACCCGGAAACCAATGGGCTCACGGAGCGAACGAATCGAACCGTTACCAACATGTTATCAATGTATGTCGCTGCTGACCACAAGCATTGGGACGCCGTCTTACGTTTTGTAACGTACGCGTACAATAGTGCCAAGCACGAAATTACTAGATATGTGGTTTTATTGCCATACGCACGCACTCCCCAGAGCTTTCTGGACACTATTCTACCTTTATTGTGCCAAGAAGATGCTTCCACCACCCAAACTCTGTGTCGTGCTGAGGAAGCAGGTCGACTGGCGCATCTCAAGACGTTGTCATCCCAAGGCAACAGCAAGATTCGCCATGATGCATGGCATGTCTCCGTCAGCTTTGCTCCCGGTGATTATATTTGGTTGTGGACACCAGTTCGCAAAAAGGGATTGTACTGCAAGTTTCTGGCCACCTATACCGAACCATTCGTTATACTCGGCCGCTTGAGTGATGTGAACTATGTTGTCGCCAAAGTGACGGCAAGTAATCAGCGTTCACGTGCGACGCAACTTGTTCACGTGGCCAGACTCAAGCAGTACCACCACAGGTCCCTTTAACTCGCTCAGCGAGCTTCGTCTGCCCCCGGGGAAAATGTCGCAGCACTGCGTGACTGAGGCAGAGAAAGAAGTAGGGTGCGCGCGCATGATCTCGGGGTACTCTGCGCTGGCTGGGCCTGGCCTGTAGCTTCCCTCTCGGACCTCATTTCACCCTGTAAATGAGCATCATTCGCAACAATATTGCAAATACTATTTAACCCTAGTCTATGTAGACTTCAATTAGGAAACGGTTCCCTGCTTCATTTCACTGTACCTTCTTGCAGGTCATGCAAGGAACCCCTTGCCAAGAAGTACAAAATGGACAATTTGGCTACGACCAGAACACAGCAATCCTTTATTCACACCACACCAGTGTTCCCATCAGATAGAGATGATCTCGTGCGCCTTGGTCTCTAGCAGCTTCTCCATGGAGGCAACATCTGCATTCCATGCATCCAGCCGCTTCTTCATGCCTGCAATCTGTGAACCATCCACAATATCACCTACACAAACCAACACACACTGCATGTATACAGGATGTCCCAGCAAGCTTTAGCCAGGGTTTAAAAGTATGCCACCAAATGCATGTTGTGCATGTATGGAGCAATTCACACTATTCTGCTTAAGGGGGGAGGCTACCCTCGGATACCAACTTATTTGCTTATTGAGATATCTTAATGCAATTTTAAGGATAGTCTCATAGCAAAAGCATTACCAGAACTACAAAATTTCATTAGTTATGTTCACTGGTTCTCAAGTTACAGCAATATGTCAGAACTGTGCACATGATTTTCTCATTCTAGGCCTGTAGAATTTTCAAAAGGTGCTGCAACTGTGAAATACACTATGATGATTCCCAGATGGATACATCAGGGCAAGACAGAGCAATTTTTTAAAATTTTCTTGCTGAATAATTTCAGCAGACCACCAAATTTACTGTTGGTGATTAAGATATTATCAATCATATTTTGATTAAATGTCACAAATCACAGACACAAGTAGAAAAAATGGGCTTGTCTTGCCCTCAGAAATTTATTCAGATACACAATAAAAAAAAACTTCTCGAAAGCTGATGAACAGTTACAGAGATTTGGCTCGAAAACGCAGCCTCACCAGCCAAAAAAAGTCATTTTGAGAAAATGAGCTTTGAAAGTTTTGAGCACATATATATTTGTCTAAAATGACCCTGCAGGGTAACCGGAGATGCCCTTAGGCACTCTATTCTTTTTCCGCCTTTCCACCTTCTCTTGCGATCGATCGCTTCTTGGCCTTTTTCAAGTGCAGAGAATCTTTCTTGGCTCCCCGTTGAATGGCCAGGTGGCTAGGTGTTAGCCCCACTGATGAGCATAGCTCTTGGGTGGCCCTGTGGCAGCCAGCATTATATCTTAAAAGTGCCTCATGCAGTGCTGTCTCCACAGCACAGAGTGAAACGATTCTGATGCATTCCGAGTCTTTGCTCCCAGGCAGCGTTGCAGAAGAGAAGCCTGTGAGAGGCACTCACAAACAGGTAACAGTGCTTCTGCAACATAGACCATCACTCTTGCTGGCGTTATGATGACACCACGAGTCTGCACCCTCAGGGCACAAGTCGTGGTGAGGATCCGCGTCCGTCGATGTCACGTGGTGGTACGATGCCATCACTGCACGCTGCATAGCAGCCACATCGTTGGAATTTTTCCGTAGGGCCCAGTCATAAATACAGTTGAACCCGGCTATATCGAACTCGAAAAAAAACAAAAAAAACTATCAGTTCAATATAGAGCATAATTTAATATAAGCCTGCTAAATAATTGGATGTCATAAAAGCACTTACCATTTATAAGATCACTTTATTGATAAAATTAGCTTAGTTTCGCACAGAATAGTCCTGCATTTTCTTCTGCTTGGGCAATTTCGCTGCCTGCGATGCACGCACTTCCCCACATTGTCTGAGGAGTCTGAGGGCTTCTCCACATTTGTGCAGAAGCCCTGGACTAGTGTGAGCGCACCAATCACTTCGGAGGATGTGGGCAAAGGACCGTCATTGCTTTCCTCATTGTGCCTACTTTCACTTGTGCTCGGTACGATGTCGGCAATGTAGTCTTTGTTTTCAGGCTCTCCCGTAGTCGCGACACCATCATTTGCACTCACAAACTCTTCCACCGTTGATTCATCAACAGCTTCTGGAAATTCTGACAGCTCGCTCCAAACTTCGGCAACACCGGCAACGGCTTTGTCACATTCATCAGAATTTAGTCATCACCGAGCATGCGAGAGCCGGCACGGCTGAAGCAATCTCGGATGAAACACTCGTACGCAGCTGTGCATATGCGTCAGGCGCCACGGGCGCCTGACGCATTGAGAGCTTGACCGCTTTTGGCTGCGAGGAGTTACGGAGTCGCCATCTATCGGAAGCGACTCCCTGGCGTAGTACAAGGGATCACGCAGCTCGCTCCTCATAGGTTTTGCTGTCAGCGCTCACTGAAAACACCATGTGCAAGCTCTCCCGGACATTTCTGTGAGTACTTTCGAAACGAGAGAAGTTTTTTACTGTCTGAATAATAATCTTGGGCAAACTGAAAGCACAGAATCGTTTACAGATGCTATCTCTTTACCGATCGCGTACAGTGAACGCTACTACGCGCGGTCACCACGAGGGAGTCTCTCGAACCGGCTTCTTGCGTGAAAGGTAGGTAAATGCTGAGAGCAAACTATGTGAAATGTGTTCTTATAGTGTTTGTATAACTAAATGGAGCGTAATAGAATGAAGTCTCAATGCAGCAACCGCACAGATTCGCAGCGACCGACTGTACGTCTGCATGCTTGTCCGTGCAATGTTTCGCTTTCGCCGCATGCGCGTTTTCGCGCCGTGCCATTAGCTTTAGGCCGTAGAATATGAGCATTTGACGGTATCTTTAGGTCGCAGAATATGAGCATTTGACAGTATACAAGCAACCATTGTTGAGTGGGTGCAAACAGAGCTGTTCAAAAATAACTGCGTTGTAGAGACTTCGACGCCATCGTCACGATGAATTGTCATGACGAGATTGAATCGTCACGATGATTCAATCTTTTTTGTCTTCTAAATTCTTGGACGTTTCAATATTATTCCTCGAGTTGCATCGCACTGTATGTTTATTGGTGTTCTCAGTGTGCAATTTCCTGCTGCTTCTTTTTTGTAATCCAGTGAATTAATTCATAACACAAACATGACTATATGCCATGCTTTTTTTTAATGTGCTTCTTACCGCTCCCTTTCCACTCCAGTGAACTTGCCAGTATCTATAGCATCGACAAGCTCATAGACCAAACCGTCATGACATTAGTCGGGCGAGCGTCTCAGTGCGCGTTTTCCGAACATCGCAGACCTGGCGCCGTAGCAGAAATCTTCCTAGCGTCCGTGCTTGCTGCATACCCGAGTTGTAGCCGATGACTGTTTGCCGGTTTTATGTTTCGCAAGCCAAGATTCACGCAGCTTCTTGTCTTGCAGCTACATGTGAATAAGGCAGACACCGGGCTCCTTTGCGTACGTCCGGCACTGTGGCACCGAGCAGTAGCCTACCATGTTGCGTGCCTTCAAAGGCAGCCACTACCTATTGTAGTGCTTTCAAGCGTTGTGAAAGAGACACTCGAAGTGGGAAAATCTTGCCACTAAATGAGGACCGCAGCGTACGAGGGAATTTAAACTCTCGTTTTCAGCTCGCTTCGGCGCTCCCGAAGCAGCCGAATCGCGGCCGCTATGTCCATGTGATCCCTAATAGCACGTCACGCCGACAATGGCGCCAGCTTTTCCAGTGGTGGAGCTCGTGGCCATTAGCCCTAATCTCACCCTTATTCTTCAAGATCGTGCAGAGAGTGCTCCTCAGAATCTTGCACGTTGCAGGGACACCCAACTTCTCACCACGTTCGACCTGGTTTATGATTTCGAGCTTCATGATGAAAGACAAATTCTGCCACTTAATCACGGCAACACTGCGGGAGAGAAGGCCCACAAGGCGCAAACACAATGAACCAGAAAAGCAGCGAGACAACTCGCACCTTCGCTATCTTGCACGACGAGGGCACAAGAGCCTCTGATTTTGAGCAAGCGCTGCGGGTGAGCCAGGATCATTTTTTGCAGGGAGGTGTCAGCGGCTCGTCCGAGGCAGCGCGGTCACGGTAGGAAGAGCGGTTGGATGGAGCGCACTGCCGAACTTCCCCGACACCGTGAGGGAAAGCCACCTTCTGGGGGCACTTTTCCGCTGCTTGACGTTCTATATATCGAGAGTCGCTGTTATTTTTGTTCAATGTAAGCATAATTTTTGCTATATATACTCATTGTAACTATACCGTATCCGGAAATCGTTCGGTATATAGAATAATTCTATGTAAACAGGTTCGATATAGTCGGGTTTGACTGTAGTCGGTCAGCTTGACGATGAGGGCCTTTGTCAGCCTGCCCTTCCCTCCTAAAGCCTTGTCACTTTTCTGCACAAGGTTGCGCAGTACTGTCCCCATCCTCTTCTGGACTTGGTTCAGGCATTCTCCTTTCGAAATGGGGACCAGTCCATAAACATTTTCTGGCACAAGGGCAGAGAAGGTGGCACTGTCTCCATCAGACATGAGCATTGTGTAACGGAGGTTGTGCTTTGTCACCGAACATGAGAAAAGGATGACAGCTGCCTCAACCTCCATCCCCCCAGACTTAAGAGTCAGTGTTTTTCTGCCACGCATGATCCTTCTGCCAGCTTGCATAGCCTCCAGGCTTTGGTCCTACGTGGCAACCAAAGCACTGGTTCAATAAAACAATGGTGTCCAAGATGAGGCCCGTATGATATTCAATTATTGCACCAACTCCAATATGGGACGTGTGGCCACGCTTGTGCCATGTTCCATCAATGTTTACTGTGATATTCCTGCTGAAATATTGATCCATTTCCTTGTAGGTGGTTTTCACAGCAGAAGCAGATTCTGCAAAGAATTTGTCTGTGCACTGTGTCTGCAGTTCCCCAAATTTCTTAAAGTGCTTCTGAAAAGTCTTATGATGCAGGCCACGATGGGACACGTTCATCACTACCCAAAAGTCATGGAGGGCTGTTTGTCCCTTCCCTATCTGTTTCGTTGCCACAATGGCTCTTATATACACGTCAAAGGCAATCGAGTCATCCTGGCAGAACTGCACGAGCTTGCAACTACTCCACAATGTAAACATAGCAGCTCAAGCTTTGTTGCAAGTCCAAGTTGGGTGCCTCCTTGAACCTTCATCCAAGTTGCAAAGCACCGCTGGCACGGGGTCCTGGATAGCAGGTTGCTAGGGCATCCATTTGCACAAGGAGAAATTTTCGCCTTCACTTGTAGCGGTGGCAGCTTCGGGATCGCGCTCCATTGCTTGAAATTTCTGCTCAGACGCTGACATAGTGCCAAGTCCTCATAGCACAGCAGCACGTTTTTTATCCGCCGCCTCTTTCTCCTCACATGTCAGGAAACGTGTTTTCAAGTGCACAGTGGACGACGCCATCGCACTGTTCGAGGCAGATGAAAGAGAGGATGTGGGATGTGGAAGCCGCTGTTGATGAGCACGAGACACCAGGCGCACTTGTCACGACAAATTCTTGAGCTGGTGGAGCAGGAGTCACATTGCTAGAAGATTCAACGCAACCATGCTCTTGCATAGATGAAACAGACGCTGCCCCGCAGGAATTATCGGTGCGGTTATCGTCAACGCGCGGGTGAGCAACGAGCTTAGCCATGTGGATGAGCTTCATAGAACGCTTCCTTGCACCGAACGCATGTAGCATCTTGAGTTTCTTTGGGCACATCGTGGCCCAAACACACACAACACACAACAACACTGCACAAGAATTGGCACGACTGCACAACAATCAGGAGGCTAAACGCGACAATGGTCTCATAAAGACAGTAGAAACTTTGAGAATATGCGAACAGCTGAAGAGATAGACGATGGCAAGTGGAACACACAAAGGGTGCCAGCGATGGAGGAGTCAAAGCAGACGACGGCAGGACGTATTATGCAGAAGATCACTACGTCATCGCATGCAGCAGCCAATGGGAGTCGCGGGCTCCCCGCGTCCTTGAGGAGCGCACACTTCACCTAATCTCAGCTTCGCATCTCAGCCGTGGGAAAGTTGAAAGCTCTCGTGAGCCCTCCAATCATGAGCGATTTACACCTCTCTCGCGTTGCCGCCGCCGCCCCCACGGGTGGCGGGAAAAAAGTAGCGCAAGAATGCATGAACAAAACAACACTAAAATGGCGGCGCTCGGGGGAGCGGTGGAGAAACGGATTTGATGCCAGGAAGGGGTATTTTGAGCGCTCGCTCGCCACTCGAGGGCTGCCGCGGCTCATTATAAACTTTATTTGAAATAGTTTCGCGATGAATTAGATGTTGATATTTACAGAAATTGTAGTTTATAAGACATACTGCCCGAATATGTGGTTTTCCAAAAATTGACTTTTTCGCGATTTTTCTGTTTTCAAAGGCCGCGTCCCCTCTTAACTGCAGAAATACCCAGCGAAGTAACCAAGTATGAACTATAGAGTAAAGCTTCCAATGAGAAAGTTGCAGTGTTCTAGGAAACGTAACTCACCAGCTTCTAACTACCTACTTCTCACGTGATCCTTTTTTCTGCATTATAAAGGAAGCTCACGAATTATGAAAAAAGCATGTGGCATGCCCACTTTGCAGTGCTCTCCCACGTGCCACGTATGAACGAACAGCACATGCTTAATAAGTGACAAGGCAGGCACTGACTACGATTTATGGTACATACAGTATAAGCAAATGAAGCAGCACACTAAGCTAAATGCACCATTCCTTCATACACAGTGTGTCAAGCGCCAGAAAGTGGGCAATTGATGCTCCATCGCAGCATCATGTTAACGACAATCAGCAGCGAAGTGCTGAGGCTGTGGTGTTGCATAACACCATCACCATGCAGGCTTCCTCGGACAGTGTGCATGGCATTAGGATCGGCACTGGTACTGTTGTTGAAAATGATGAGTGCAAAGCATGTGCATGCAGAAAGACAACCGTCTTCCATACTGGCAACAACAGGGAAGATTGAGATTTTTGCAACGGTAAGCAGCGTATGTGATCATGGACTCGGTCATGTTTCTTCCGAGTTCTGCAATATGGAATGTGCAGCGGGCCAGTACAACTTGTGCAGGGTGACTGTGACTATGGCCTGGTAGTGAAACTGACTGCTGTGCGAGACATGCGACTCAGATCACAGCCGAATGGAGCTCTCCTAGAGCTGACAATGCTAAAATTTGCCATCATTTCAACATTAACCTCCTGGCTGTGTAGTGAAGTTGTGGCAATTTCCATCCATAAGATACCCATCATGGCACATTCCAGTGACACTTGAAATGGGCTCTGGCACCTGCTTCCATGCGAGGTAAGTATGAGCCAGCGTGCACAAGATGTGATCTCACTGCATGACAATTCACAAAGGCAACATGACAGTGTGCTATGATAGTAATACTAGGATGACCCGATGTGCTTGCTTGTACATAGGCATGGGTATAGTGATAGAGCTGTCTACCAGGTATGCAACAAACTACGTGGAACTTTGGCTTTTGCTGTGGAGCCCAATTCTGAATGCTACACTCAGTGGAAGGCAATGCAACAGTGCCATAAAAACACTGCCAGCAAAGTTGGCCTCATACCTTACCCTAGAGTGAGAAGGAACACAACCACTGTGTGTGATGGTACCAGCCGGACTTTTACTTCTCTTCAAGAAGCAAAAGTCTCTTCTTCACAGGTTCATCAATGTGCAAAAGGAGGACTGTGGGTACCACATTCAAATGTGCATGCACTGCAAAATTTAGTTGAGTGAGCACATATTACGGTGGGTCTCTAAAATCTAATGATGACAACAATGACACAATGCAGAAGGTGGTGATGGCAACGTACAGGCATGTCATGTCCACTGATGGATGTTCAGATTGCAGCCTATGGTTCACACTGTAGGAAATTCGCGGCAATGCCACAACGCTGCGTGAGCCACGAGAGAACCACTACAACTTGCCAAAAAACGTGGCAAAAGCAATGCCAGAAATGTGAGAAAATTTTGCTCCACAGTTGTCAGCTAGGCAAGACTCGGAACTTGGGAGTTCAAAAGAACAGCATAATTCACTCTTTGTCGTGCTGTTGCAGAAGCTGTCCTATGCTTCAACACTGGAAACTTGCGTGAATCCACTGCAACTCTACAGCAGCCTCATTGTGTGTGGCAAGGCTGGCCAAGAAGCATTGCTTGCACCATCGATTGCATTTCGATGAGAATTTGTTGGTTTTGTTCTGATACTATGTTCCGATCAATATGTTTAATTCTATTTTGTGCTTTTCTTCAATTTACTGTACTTTACTCGTTACCAAACATTGTACCTTTGTTTGACAATTTAATTAAGAGAAAATGAGGCATCCAGCCAATAGCTATTTTTTAAAGGATTTACCTTTTGCGACAAGCTTACCCACGTTTTCACAACTGCAAGTGAAATTCGTGTCTTGGAGAGTAAAGAGCAAAAACTCCACTGTGGCACAACTTATTTTTGCAATGATTTTGCTGTTGCTGACTTTGCCTGCTTCAGAAACTTCTCCATGTAGATTTGCTCAAAGTAAGTACCACTCTGCTGCTTCTTGACCATCAGCAGACTTTCGAGTGTTTTCTCACACACAGATTAGCGAAATTCTGTTAGAGTTTCGTTCACAGTGCTGAATATTTTCTCACATTCAGCACTGCTGTGGGGAATGGAGCGAATACCCAGTATAACCATTGAAATTTTGTGGAACCTGAGCGATCTGTTGACACTTCGGATGCTTCCTAATTGTGACCACTGTACGTCGCGCCTTGGCTCATTGAATGTCGGCTGGAACCTGATTTGCTTGCCAGTCGGCAAACTTGACTTCAAGTGCATCGATTCCTTCTTCGTTTGATTCGCCACTCTGCTGGGGTAGGATAGCAGGGAACGCTATAATAAAATAATGTGTGCTGTTGAATGAAGCAATTTCCAGAGTTTGTACTTGAGCAACTTCAGCCATCTTGAGATTGACGTCTTCTAGCGGGAATTTGGCGCGAATGTAATCGCATGCAGCCATTAAGTACAGATGTACAGCAGAGAAGAACTGCTCTCTCTCACTGCAGCTTAGTGTCTCAACCACAACAGGGGCGTAGCCAGGGGGGGCGGGGGTTATGGGGCGTCAGCCCCCCTCCCTAAACTTCTTCATGCTGTCATGCACCGCCAACCAAAACAATCCTCGGTGCCGGAAATCATTCTGGATTTTG
Source organism: Dermacentor albipictus (assembly GCF_038994185.2). Lineage (NCBI taxonomy): Eukaryota > Metazoa > Arthropoda > Arachnida > Ixodida > Ixodidae > Dermacentor > Dermacentor albipictus. The sequence goes on along the minus strand of NC_091826.1, from coordinate 140,260,257 downwards.
TCTAGAATGTATTTTACATGCTCAAAAAAGACATTTCGGCACGAAGATTGTGAACTCGGGCTGGATTTCGTGGCAACGCCCACGCACCTGGAGTCACATAATGCAAAGAGCTCCACCCGAGCACAGTTTCAAGGGCGTTTTGATGGTGAGCGGGATTGCCGCGGAATCTACGGAGAGCATGGATTTTAATTCCAAAGCTTTACGAATATAAAGATCACAAACTTTTGATGCGAAAGATGCACTGACATTTCTAAAGTCGTGCTTTAGATTTTCAATTTCGGATCTTTGTGGGTTTAATGTTCTCATAAACATTTGCACCAAAGGGGCATTTATTTATTTATTTATTTATTTAAAATACTTTCAGGGCCCAAAGGCACTACAGAAAGGAGTGGGGAAGAAATGGCAAGGCGTGCAGCAAACAAACAAACAAAAATATTACAAGGCGTCTTGTAAAGCAATCTTGAACTGGTGGTCATCAGCTATGCTGGCGATTGTCGAGGGAAGGTGGTTCCATGCGACACTTGTTCTAGAAACAAAAGAGTCATTACACAATTTTCTGTGACAAAAAGGTAGCCCCACCTTGAAGCGACGATCAGTTTTTGAAGATATGTAATGAGGTGGATGAAACAAAACGTCCTTCATCTCGTTGTTATAATAATAGATTTTATGAAAAAGATTTGCGAGATGACTTTCGACGCAACGAAAGGTCAGGCAAGTTTAGGGTTTTCTTCATAGATGTGACACTGGAATGACGTGAATAATTCGACAAGATGAAACGTGCGCCGCGATTCTGAATGGCTTCAAGAGTTTGAATGAGTAGTCTGAGTAGGATTCCATATGGCGCATGCGTACTCTAATTTAGAACGCACCAAGGTTTTGTAACTTTGTATTTTGTATTGACTTTTCTAAAGTCATACATGAAAACCATGCGAAGAGACAAGCCAACTCATACTATCAGACAAGTTGACAAAGCACGCAGCGAGGCCCGATGAGACGAACCGTTGTGATGGTTCATTTGTGCTGTCATGTATGTCACAGAAAAGAATATCAAAATTTTTTCACCTGCGCCAAAACATCCATGTTGAGACACAATTGGAGGCAAGCTCCACCAGTGGAAAAGCTGGCGCCACCGCCAGTGTGACGTGGCATGAGGGATCACGTGAACACAGCGGCCGCGTCGGCTGCTTCAAAAGTGCCGAAGAGAGCTGAAAACGAAAGCTTAATGTCCCACCTGCACTGTGGTTCTGATTAAGTGGGGAGGCTTTTCCGCCTTGGATGTCTGCTTGACAACATTTGAAAGCACTACCTATATACTAGGTAGTGGCTGCATTTGGAGGCATGGAGCATGGTAGGCTACTGCTCGGTGCCGCAGTGCAGGAAGTACGCAACGGAGCCCACTGTCAGCCTTGTTCACACGTAGCCACAGGACAAGCTGCAAGAAGCTTGGCTTGCGAAACTTAGAACCAGCAAACAGCCATTGGCTACAACTCGAGTACGCAGCAAGCACAGACGCGAGGAAGCTTTCTGCTACGGCGCCGGGAGTGCCATGTTCGGTGAGTAGCACAAAACGCGCAGTGAGACGCTCGCCTGTGCTTGCTGCCCAGCTAATGTCACAAGAATTTGGTCTATGAACTTGTTGATGCTAGATACTGGCAAGTTCACTGGAATGGAAAGGGAGTGGTAAGAACCACATTAAAAGAAGCATGGCATATGGTCATGTTTGTGTTATGAATTAACGCACTAGATTACAATACAGACGCAGCGGGAAATCACACGCTGCAGAATACCGGTAAACATTCAGTGCGATACAACTTGAGAAATAATATTGAAACATTCAAGAATTTATAAAAAAAATAAAATAAAGGCAAATCGTCGCGACGGCACATCACAGTTGCCGTAGGCGTCGAAGTCTCTAAAACGAAATTATTTCTGAACAGCTCTAATAGCGTCCACGCAACAATGGTCGCTAGTGTACTGTCAAATCCTCATATTCTGCTGCCTAAAGCTCACGGCACGGTGCGACAACGCGCTCACAGCAAAAGCGAAACGCTGTGTGCGGACATACATGCAGACGCGCAGTCGGTCGCTGCGAACCCGTGCGATCGCTGCCTTGAGGCTTAATTCTGTTATGCTCCATTTGGCTATACAGACAGCCCACTATAAGAACATATTTCACACAGTTTTCTCTCAGCGTTTACCTACCTTTCATGCGAAAAACAGGTTCGGGGGACTCTATTGCGGCGATCACGAGCAGTGGCGTTCATTGTATGTGTTCGGAAAAAACAGACAGTCTGTAAACGATTCTGTGCTTTCAGTTTGCCCAAGATTATTATTTCGACAGTAAGAAACTTCCCCCATTTTGAGAGTACGTACAGAAATGTCCAGGAGGGCTGCTGCATGGTGCTTTTACTGAGTGCCGTAAGCCAAACCAATGAGGAGCGCGCCGTGTGAGCCCTCATACTATGCAAGGGAGGCGCTTCCGACAGATGGCGACTCTGTAAGTCCTCGCCCCCAATTTAAAGCCAGCAAAAATAACTACATGCTTATTTATTTTTTCTACTCTGACTTGTGAGGACACATTGAGCCTCTTCAATTTTTCTTGTTCCCACTAACCGCAGGCTGCCAGAGCCAGCCAGAGGTCATGCGTTTTTCACGTGTTGCCCTGACAAGCGCGCAGCGCACTTTGGTGTGAGTTCGTTTTTCTCTGGCCAAGTGGACTTTGGCCTCGCTGAGTTTTTTATGCTTTCTGGCTAGCTGACGAGAAAAAGAAGCAATGGTCGCTCAACATCGCCACTGCAGGGACTCGGCGGATTGTAACGCATTCACTTGAGGGCATCACCTTCATTTCGATGTTATCGCAACCTCTCCAGAAAGTCTTTTGTCTCGCCGGTGTAGGATAACGAGCAGCATGCATATGGTTCTTTGTGTACCAAGCATCTCACATTTTCTTCGATATTCCTTTGGTAGCCACATTAGGTGCCCAAAGTAGACATTCCATTGTGACCAACATGCTTTCGTTTACATTTCCTCTATTTCGGTGCCCCCGCACCACATAAAAAAAAAAAGAGACGTGGCGCAGCGAATCGTCGCATGGTGAAAGTTTGATTTGGTTACTTCTTCTTTTGACCTGGCGTGGTTGCTCATTGCCTATGATGTTGGGCTGCTGACCTCGAGGTCGCGGGATCGAATCCCGGCCATGGCGGCCGCATTTCGATGGGGGCGAAACGCAAGAACACCTGTGTACTTAAATTTAGGTGCCTGTTAAATAACTCCAGGTGGTCGAAATTTCCGGAGTCCCCCACTACGGCGTGCCTCATAATCAGAAAGTGGTTTTGGCACGTAAAAACCCATAAATTTTTTTTCTTCTGTTGCGGAACGGAATGGGCCACGGCACTCTTCAGTTGCTGGACACTCTTACTATATTACTGCGAGAGAAATTATATGAACACTCAGGGCGCATTCCTGTCGTCGTCATGTTCTGTATGAAGTTCAAGGGCGATAACATCATCATTGCGCGCCGCATGCCTTATGACTCCATGGATTGATGGAAGTACAGATGATAGGAGTGCAGTCCAGCTGTTTTAAAAATCCTCCAGGTAGTTGAGTTAGACAAACTGAGCTGTGCGCCATGCTGCGCTTGCTAGCGTATGAATTGGCCGCCATGCAACACAAGAAGTTGGAGCGAACCTCATTATTTATGACTGAAGCTCTCTGCCTCTTTCTTGGGAAGCTTCTGGTTGGTTTGCATCAGCGACTCGTAGGTGTTGAATATTGTCATCCGGCTCAGTCACGTACCGATGCCAGCTACGAAATATTCTTGCAGCCTGCCATCTTCGTCCGCTTGCAGCTCCTAGGAAGAGGATCATGTCTGCTTTTTCCTTGTTGCAAAAAGGCATCACGAAATTGCTCGTGCTTTAACAGCCAATGCACGATAGTCTGTCTATCGCTGTCTAGAAGTATCACCTGCCCACCACCACCACATCCATAAGCCACTTTATGCAGCGAAATCGATAACGGTAGCTAGCTTAAATCGAACAGCCAACGATTGCGTCACTGCCCTGTCGCTTTTTAAGCGGCAGCGCACCTATGGCTATTTGTGCACAGAACGCTTGGGAGCATTGCAATCACGACGCACAAGCAGGCATGTCACATGTTTTTCTTTTTTTTTTTGCTGGCATCCACAGCAAGCTGAAAAACACTAGTACCTAATAGATAGAAAGACAGAAACTGTTTATTTGAATGTTTTGCAAACTGCTCTGCAACTTTCTAATTGGATTTCTTTTTCCTAGCTTCTTTGCTTGAGAAATTTGTTCATTAATCTTGACTAATTATTTGATTAAACAAAATACAAAAATAGCGTGACACACTGCATACAAAAGGGAGCAAGCAACATGCATTCGGTCAGGTTGTCAAAAGTGCATCGGCATATCTTTAAGCTCTGGCTAAAGTTCGCTGAAACACCCTGTATAGTACGTCAAACAAGGCAAATAAACATGTTGCGCAATCACAGATCACAGAATCCTAATGACGCCCCCACCCCCTTTCCCTCCACTCGCTCCACGCATTGCGCGCGATGGAAGGGAGCACGCTTCCTCCCCACTTTTCTCTGTTGCACACACAAGACTGACCCACCATCGTCGGCTCACCTCCCCCCCCCCCCCCCCCCAAGCTTTCACTCGCACATCAGGCATGGGGCGCTCAATGATGATGTTATCTCCCTTGAACTTCATATGGGACATGACGACGACGACAGGTATACCCCCCGAGTTCAGTTCAGTTTATTTTCCTTAAGGACCCCCGATTTCAGGGGTATTACATAAGGGGTGGGTAGAAGATTCGATTTAAGGCTCGTTCAAGTAACGTTCAAGTACACATATTTATACACATACATAGTATACATATTTAAGTATGTTCACACATGTATACACACATATCAAAGCCTATATATGTAGACATACATACACATATGTAAATACAAACAACATATATAAGGAAAAATCTTGTACAATGTAGTTGGAGATGGTCAGTAGCCTGTTGTAAAAATACGGATGGGCAGATTATGTCGACAATGGCAGCGGGGAGACCTTTCCAGTCTGCCGCCATGCGAAGAAAAAACTAGGCTAAAAAGATTGATGTTCGTGAGCAAGGTCATAAAACCTGCAGCGAGTGGCTCGTCCGGTATGATACGCGCGCTGTGGGCGTGATATAGGGTGTTTAATGAAGGATAGGACAGTGAAAGAATTTGTGGTAAAGAAAGAGGGAAGCGATGCGCCAACGTGAAACGAGGTCCGGAAGCCCAGATAGTGATTTCAGTGACGTGACGCTTATGTCATATGAGTACGACAAATGGATAAATCGAGCGGCACGGTTTGTTACCGCTTCAAGAGCATCGGTGAGATATGCTTGATGCGGATTCCAGACTACTGAGGCGTATTCTAGTTTCGGTCGTACAAGTGATGTCTAGGCAAGATGTCTATTTTACGTGATTTGGGGCTTTCTGCAAATGACGTTTTAGGAAACCTAAAGTTTTGTTAGAAGCTGAAATGATGGTATGCACATATGTACGCCATTTGAGAGGTCATCTGATATAGTGACGCCGAGGTATTTATAAGTGTCGGTTGATTCAAGAGCGACATTATTAATTGTGTACGCAAACGTCCGAGGGTTATGGCTGTGGGTGAACAACATGCTTTTGCATTTGTTAGCGTTTAGTGTCATTAACCAACTGGTACACCATTCTGAAATATTAGTAAGGTCACTTTGTAGGGTTATCTGATCCGAAGTGTTAAGTACAGTGCGGTAGATAACACAGTCATCCGCGAACATATGCATATTACAGGGTACATGCAAAGGCAAGTCGTTGATATAGATTAAGAATAGGAGTGGGCCAAGAACCGATACCTGGGGGATGCATGACATTACTGGAACCGGAGTGGATAGATGCTTATTTATAACAACGTACTGTGTTCGATTAGTAAAAAATTCTGTAATCCATGTTAAGACAGTAGGATGTAAATTTAGCTGGGAGAGTGTCGCAAGTAATTGTTGGTGAGGCACTTTATCAAACACTTTAGCATAATCAAGAAAGATCGCGTCAGTCTGTATGTTACTATCGAGGTTAGTGTGGATGTCATGTAGAAGAACTGTAAGCTGTGTTTCACATGACAACCCCTTGCGGAAGCCATGTTGTAAAGGATGGAAAAAGTGATTACTGTCAAGGAAATTTATTATGTGGGAGTAGATCGCATGCTCCATGATTCTACAGGGGACACTTGTTAGAGAGATAGGGCGGTAACTAAGTGGGGAATTTCTGCTACCCGACTTGAAAAGAGGAAGAACCTTCCCTGTCCTCCAGTCATCTGGAATAACTCCTGAAGAAAGTGACTGTGAAAAAATTAGGCTGAGATAAAGTGAGAGGGTGTGTTTGGTGTTTTTCAAGATTTTGGTATTAATTTCGTCCATTCCAGTTGAAGATGACAATTTAATATTTTCTATTATGGATGAAATTGCATTTTCACAATAACTTATTGTTGGCATGTCACAATGAAAGTCAAGCAAAGGTAAACATGCGGGTGCAGTTTCTTCATCAGAAAAGACAGTAGCGAACGTGGTGTTGAACAAGTTCGTACAGTCCACGTCCGTAATCCCTTCATTCAGGTCACTGGTGAGTGGGATTTCTCGCGGTTCGTCGGCTTTCAGTGTTTTCCAAAACTGTTTGGGAGTAGTTTTTAGTGGTTTGGGCAATTCTAAGTGGTAAAAAGAGTGCTTTGCTTGATGTAGAGTAGAAAGGTAGTTTTTATCTGCTTCATAATATTTCTCCCGTGCTTTTGGTTGATCTCTAACCTTTGCAACCCGGAATAGATGTTTCTTTTTATTTTCAAGCCTTTATAATGCTTTCGTAAACCATGGTTTGTGACGACTGGCTCTGAAACTTACTTTAGGTACAAATTTATCGGTTAATTCCTTCAGCTTTTCTTTAAAATGTGTCCAATTGGCGTCAACATTCGGGTGATGGAAAGTTGTCTCAAATGTGGGGAAAAATGTGCTAAGGCCCTCATTTATCGCTTCATAATTACCTTTGTCATACAGCTGTATTGTTTTCTTGTACATTTCGCACTTTGTTGGTCGAAAAGAAAAGCCGGCATGAATTACTTTGTGGTAGCTGATTTCATTGAGATAGTGGATGTATGATAGGCTTTCGGGGTTGTTGGTTAATATTTGGAAGTTGTGTGGAGAGGTCTGTAACAAACGCCTAGTAGTACGGTATGTGGGCGTGATTGGATAGTCACCCATAATATTTCCAGCTGTGACTGAATATTGATGACTGCACAAGACAATTGTTCGTGGAATGCAATCAGTACACCACCACCGCGCGTAGATGCACGGTCATTGCGGTACACACGAGAGTTCGATAGGTCCGATAGCACTTCAGTATCACTCACGTCGTCAATGAGCCACGTCTTGGTAAGTATTAGTAGATTACTGCTAGAGGACAATACAATGCTAGATATACGTTCATGTTTTTGAAGAAAACTGCAGATGTTAGTGTAAATTGCAGAAAAAGAAAGAGCATCGCTAGAGACAGCATATGCTTGGTTCTTTTCTTTCTTTTTTTTTGGTGCTTCGTCTGCTATGATAATTCTTTGATGCTGTTTGTACTGTCGTCAAAAACGTAACGCTTTTGGTTCAAAAACAGAGTTTTGAAACAGACAGAAAATGGCTTGTTCATGCTTTTCGCAAAAGCAATCAGTTGTTTACGGGCACTTTGGACTGGGCGCGAGAAATCCTCACCGATGCCATAACTTGTCCCTGTAAGCATCTGGCCATTTGACAATATTGCAACTTTGGTCTTGTGTAATGCAAGCTTTACTATTTGGGGCCGGAAGCGACCAGCTGAGGGACGGCCAAGGCGATGCGCACTCTCTATATCCCTTGGTTCCAAGGTTAACTGTAAATTATCCCGGCAAAGGTTTGCGACCAACTGCTCTGTTTCTGCGAATGTTTCCGAGGAAGTGCGGTCGGGGATGCCGTAGAAGATTAGGTTATTTCGCCTCGAACGGTTCTCGGCGTCATCCATACGGGCTTCCAGCTCCGAAAATCGAGAGGCAGTGCGCTCTGTGACAATGCGCATGATTTCAATTTTTTTCCGCAGTGGTACCAATGCCTGATAATGATTTTCGAGATCTGTTTGTCTTTCGTTCAATTTCCCTATTGTTTTGTCAGTATTGCCGAGTTGAGCTTTCAAGCCTTGTATTTCTGCAATTACCTGCGCTCGGCCGTTAGTCAGGTTACGCAATTCAGCGAAAAGGGCTTCAGTAGAAGGGCCAGGGTTAGATTCAATATCTCCAGCTTGGAGTAGTAGCAAGCGCATTACATCAACACATTCAGTAACAATAGTAACACAGTACCGTGGGCCGCCGAGTAGCATGTTAAGGTCGATGTTTCTTTGTCTTGCATTGCAGTTAGGTCTTGGCATCGGATCACAGCTGCATTGTATTGACCTGTGAGTGGAACGTTGCGTCATCAGGTCTTCTTTTGTTGGCATATTTTTTGTTTCTAGGCTTCCTCAGGATGGCGGCATCTTGTTGATATGTCGTCGAGATAGTTTTTCGGCAGCGGCGGTGGAGCATCTCTGTCAGTTCGACAAACAGCAACCGCACCTTCATCGGTTGCTACATTTAGTTTTCCAGACATGGGCTGACAGACCGGCCCCAGGCTTGGCCAGTGCATTGTTGGCGCTGCGGCAGAAGGTAGCAGCCTGATGATGGCGAACGAGATGGCTGTCGAGGTAGTTGGCAATATCACGAGGGCATTCACCTCGCTGCAGGCATGGAGAATTGACGGCGAACCCTCATAGTCCCATTTCACGGTATGGGCACCGGCAGTGGATGTGGCTCAATTTCTTAGGTATACTTGATTGTGGCACGAAATACGTTTCGTGAAAAGGGGGCAGAAATTCTTTTTCTGTCCCTTTCCTAGGTATACTTGATTGTAGCGCGAAATAAATTTCGTGAAAAGGGACACAGAAAAAAGAAGACAGTGCTTGTGGCGCGAAATACATTTCCTGAAAAGGAACGAAGGCGAAGGCCTTGTCAGGAAACATACGTTTCCTTTTGCCCTGCCTCGTGGACATACCTACAACATTGCATTTATGTCCGAAATAAAGATTGATTGATTGATTGATTATGTGGTCTGGGCACTCTGGCCAGACCGATGAGTATAAAGAAGAGCACGCAACAATAAACACCAGTCTTGCCGTGTCAGCTTCACGCTGTTAGTCGTCAATCGACATGACTCGTACAAATTCATGCAAGTAACCTAATAAGTTTTTTTTTTTTTTTGTCCACACAAAGGGTTTTCATGCGGTGCATTTTTCTATTTTCCAGTGTACGCCAATACATAAAAATCGGTCGACAACAGTAATTTTGTCTATCTGTAGCGATGTTATGACAACGAATATATACTGATTGACCACAGTGCATGCAAGCATATGTGCATGCAGTATTCCGTTGAGAAGGTGACAGACCTTCCACAGACACCCTTACCTGGTATCAATCGTCACTTACAATGCATACATAGACAACGGACAAAAAAAGGACGACGAAGACAAGCGCTGACTTCCAAGTGATTTTTATTTTGGGAAAGAAACATATATACATATATATATATATATATATATATATATATATATATATATATATATATATATATATATATATATATATACTGAGACACCAAGACAAAAGCGCCCTCTACAAAGCATCAACCCGACATGAGTATGCATTCAAAATTCATGACCTAAATGAACGAAAGCGCATGTGCGACCTCAGAAAAACCAGTTCTTTGTCTGTTAATGTAATTGATGGCTTGCTAACTGAGTCACCATAGGCAATCGCTGCTGCTTCAATGATAAGTCGGGTGCATTCATTAGAATGCCTAGCTAAAATAGTGGTTTCTTCAAAAAGCGGGATACAGCCGCATTGAGCGCAATGAACACCTAGAAACCCTTCCCGCCCTTTATTGTTGTGTTCTTGTAACCTAACGTTAAGACATCTACTTGTCTGCCCTACATAAGGCCAACTGCATTTCCAAGGTATCTTATACACAACACCTTTCGAACAAACTGTATACTTTTTTCTATGATTAATACTGCAAAACCGGCGGGAAGGGTTTCCAGGTGTTCATTGCGCACAATGCGGCTGTATCCCGCTTTTTGAAGAAACCACTATCTTAGCTCGACATTCTAATGAATGCACCCAACTTATCATTGAAGCAGCAGTGATTGCCGATGGTGACTCAGTTAGCAAGCCATCAATTGCATTAACAGACAAAGAACTGGTTTTTCTGAGGTTGCACATGCGCTCTCGTTCATCTTAGGTCATGAATTTTGAATGCATCCTAATTCGGATTGATGCTTTGTAGGGGGCGCTTTTGTCTTGGTGTCTTAAATATATATATATATATATATATATATATATATATATATATATATATATATATATATATGTATGTTATATACATATATATGTATACATATGTATATACATATGTATATGTATATGTATATACATGTATATGTATACATAAACATACATATGTATATGTATACATATGTATGTTTCTTTCCCAAAATAAGAATCAGTTGGAAGTCAGTGCTTGTCTTCGTCGTCCTTTTTTTTTTTTTGTCCCTCCTCTACATATGCACTGTGTGTGACGATTGATATCATGGAATACCAACTAGCCCGTACCCAAACCTTGCTTTAAACCCTTACCTGGTCGCGTGAGAGCACCCGTGGCTGCACCCACTGCATGTGCACCTGTCCATCCACCTGGTCAATGGTGCCTCGCACTAAGCCCAGGGACAGCGCCTTCATCACCAGCACCTCCACCTGCATCACACGTCAACGGTGGTCAGACATCACCAAACACGTTGTGGCCTCGCGTCAATGAGAACGGTCATATGACACAGGTCAATAGCAACACAGGCAACTCTCCGCTTTTTCTTTAACAGGTTGCAGGTGATAGGTGAGCAGAACAAATGACGCACTGAGCATGTGCACCCCAGAAAGAATTCTTGTGTACATGGCATGAAATGATGTGGAAGAGCACCTGCCTGCCTCGCCCCCCACCCATCTCAGAACAATTCCCATATGTGCAACATATGAGGTCCAAAAGCCTTTTTAATATTCGTGTTATGAGACAAAGCCTGCCTGTGTTTGTTTTAATTGTGCTGGATTGGTAACCCTACAATCTGAAGGTAAACACAAAATTTCAGCTTGCCTCATGCGTTGTTGCATAGACATATTTGTAAACTAAAAGCTCTATACATCCCGACAGTAAATTTACTGTTGATTCTGCACCTGCATGGAGACTAGACAAATGTGAAACACTTCAGTAGCTTATTTACACCATGTTAGCTTATGTACCAATAGTTCTTCAAAATGCCATGCAAGTTAAGATTCAGTTGACAGTTTTAGTGGCAATTTTTGCAATGTTGAAGCAAAATTTAGAGGAAATTTAGCAACATCTTGGTGCCAGTTTAGTAACCCACCCCCAAAATATATAGCAACATTGCTGTCAGGAACAAATAATCGAAGAGGCCCACTGGAAATTATGGCAGCTGTCAGAGCACGCACAGGCAACACTGTGATGCTGTTGCCAGATTTGGTCCAACAGGTCTCTCCGGTGACAGCAGCGGAGCTGTGTAGCTTGTCTTAATGCGGTTTAAATTACTATATATTTACGCCTTTTATATGCATGCGTAACTGGCCAGCTTGTGAAATCGGCGGTGTTTGTCTGAAGCTGCGAAGCAAGCGAACGAGGAAGGTGCCTAGGCCTCCATGCTGGCTCCACTTTGTCTTCAAATTTTGTCTGCACATTTAATTAGCACGATGGGTAACCACAACAAAGAAATCAGACGATAAAAGTTGTTAAGCGCCCTTCATACTCTTCAAACACTTTGAACAATAAGTCTGACGCGCATATACCTAAAATTGCGCTGCTGAAATGTTTGCTGTTAATAGATAATGAAAAAAATTATGAAGCACCAACCCCGTTTACTATTCAAGAATACGTTAAGCATGCATTGAGAGGAGGTTATTTGTGGCGCTATATTGCACTCTGCTATGGGGGGTGCTCCCTTTTACCATCATGCCTTACCCGTATGCGGAAACCAACCGGTACTTTGTTTGCCACTTCCCCAACCAACATGTTCGCAACTCTGTGCAGTGCCTGCCACTGTCTCTGATGATAGACGCTGCAACCAGAGGCGCAGTGTCTCAACGACAGCATCTCAAAGCGCTAGGAGGACGATGACGAAGAAGAAGCGCTCGTCCGTAGTCACAGATTGGCTCCGTGATGCTAGCCAATTACACAGTGCTAATTAACTCGAACCAAAGTTTTGCTTGCACCAATGTGTCTGTGAAGGCGAGCGGCATCGACCGATACCAGCCGACCCGCAGAGTGCATTTTTTTTAGCCACATTTCGCGACTACTTCTACTGCCGCCGTGTGAAGGATTGCTAGGCTTAGGCATGTTCCGCAGACGCTAGGCCCAACACCATCGCACTGACAGTGGCCTGCTGTACTCCTCGGTGGCTGCCGCTCGTCAGCTCTGAGATGGAGGCGCCCGCTCCAACAACAAAGATTGTGGACAATCACACGTGCGTTCAAGTTCAAGGAAAAGAGATATCACCCGAGGAATACCACAACGACGCCGGATGGACGCTCATGGGGAACGCATGTCGAGGCTGCACCAGCGGACCCCCACCAGCAGCAAGCCCGACGGACCCGGTGGAAGTCAAACAAGCACGAGGTCGAAATTCAACAAGAACGTCAGAGCCTCGGTCATCAAGGCAGCACACATGCTAGCCATGCCATTAGAAGAAAGCAAGATAGTTGTCAGACCCCGAGGGGGACTGGACATCGTCAAGACCGGCACCACTACCGTCGCTGTGGCCATACTCGCTGCGGCCAAAATCATGAGCGAGGAAACCGCCGCGGACACCGTCTGCCCCAAAACGCAACAGAACATCATGGTCGTCAGTACACTGAATGAAGACAACGCAGCAAGGTAAGCTAAAATCCAGGAAATCTCTATTCAAGGCAAACCCTACAAGGTCAGCGCATATCGCACGGCACCTAACGACACCGTAAAGGGCATCATCAGAGGCATCCCCATAGACGCGAGCGCCGACGAGCTAGATAGTAACATCGTCAACGAGAGGAACCCACTAGCAGTGGGCGCAAAAAGGATTGAAGGCACGATTACTGCAATCGTGGTGTTCTAGGGACCCAAGGTACCGTACTTTGTCCGATGAAGACTCACCCTGGTACCGTGCCGACTCTACAAGAAACAGATCGACATTTGCCAGCAGTGCAGCCGAGTGGGACACCGCAAGAACGTGTGACCGACCCCCACAATCAAGACATGCCTGGCCTGCAGACTCACGAACCCTACAGAAGACCATTGCTGTACCCCAAAATGTAAGTTGTGTGGGGACAAACACCCGACCGGAGACCGACTGTGCAAGGCAAAATACAAGATCCCCTACGTAGTGTGCAAGCGACAATGGGAGCACCGACAAGCCGAACGCCAGCTGCTGTCGGAGTGTGATTTCCGGCCACTTGACAAGCCACCAGATGCGCAAAAGTCAAGGACCCCATCAGAGAACCGTGTGCCTAAATCCAGAGACAGCAGCTGCTGCAAGAGAAGCCTCAGCAGCAAAAGGTCACCATCCCATGAGCGAGTGAGCTGGGTCGACGCAGTAAAACCGAACAATATAAGGAACGAGTAGAAAATCACCGAAGCCACAAAGAAAGAAGATATGAACAAGGTGCATGAAGCAAATGAGACCTTAAGACAAGAAAACGTACCGTTGCGAGCAACCATCAACAACCTCACGAGAAAGATCGCCGAGAACCGTCAGTTGCTGCTATGCAACAACGAGCCTCTACAGAGACCTATGCCAAGCACAAGCAAGACAGAGGAAACAACCACAAACATGCAGGAGACAGCCATAGAGGAACCAGCACCGAAGAAGCGAGTCGTCGAGACCACGTGCAAGAAAACAGAAAACGATTGCATTGACAGCCTCGAAAGTAAATTCGAAACGACATTCACCAAACTCGAACAGCTAATCACGGCGAACATCGCAGCAGTGACAGCATTGAAACAAACAATGGAGACCTACCAAGCCAAGAACTCAAACAGATTCGCCTACATCGAAAGGACCCTACAGCCGATGGTAAACCACTCGACGTTTGCGCCCCTCTTCACGCAACATCCACCCAACCAGGGAGCCCCGTGCACACCAATGCAATCATGGTCGCCACCGCAACACCAGCAGCAGCAAGTGTAACAGCGTGGCAGTGGAACTGTCACAGCTTTGGAAGGAAGAAGGCAGTCATCCAACAGCACATCGCACATGCCATGCGCAAGCGGACATTATACCATTACAAGAAACACTAACCGCCGCACCGTAGTGCACAAGGGACCGCCCTACAGGAGAGGCCTGTGCACCTTGGTCAGGAAGGGACTCACGTTCGTCAAACACAAGCTGCAAAGCAATATCAAGATCGAGCACACACTCACCGAAATCATCCCCGGCAAGAAGAGAAAAGGAAGCATATTTCTGCTCAATGTCTACAGCAACCCATCGCAGAGAAAACAGAGATTCAAAACATTACTGCATAGAGCCAGCACCGCAGGGGGCCGCAATATGCTGATTGCGTGCGGAGACTTCAATGCGATGAACCCTGCCTGGGGCTACAACAAGTACACAGCAAAGGGCAGCGACCTGTACCAAGATGCCATGTAACTCGACTTCACCCTCATCACGGACCCGACACATCCCACGAGGATCGGTAACTCCGTGTCCCGGGACACCACTCCGGACCTGACGTTCGTCAAGAACGACATCCGGAGCACGATCACCTGAAGAAACACGGGGACCGAGCTCGGCAGCGACCACACCATCGTGGAAATTGGCATGCCGGAACACAACAACACCAGCATAAAGATGGATAGACTGGGATGCCTTTCGAGATGCCAGAAGCCAGAAGAGCGACTGTGACGACAAGATCAAAGACATCGACTCGTCGACGGCCGAAATCACCTAGAGCGTACGCGACGCGACCAAAGATATTGAAACGGGTGCGGAGATATCGATAAAGTAGACAGCCGGCTTGCGCATCTCATCAAAGCCAAACAGTCGATACTCAATTGCTGGAAGAAACAACGGCTTAACTGCAGACTCAAAAAGAAGGTGGCGGAGCTAAAACGAGCGATCGAGGATCACTGCTGCGTGCTCTGCACGCAACAGTGGAACAAGATTTGCAACGCGGCAGACGGGCAGATGCATAGCGGGAAGACATAGAACCTGCTGCGGCACCTGTTCAACGAAACCAAGACCAAGTTGCACCAAAAGGACAGACTCGCCAGGCTCATACATTGGGCGGTCTCAGTACACGGCGCCAACGAAGTCACCAGGCGCATTAATGACAAATACCTGCCGACTACACCCACCGAACAACAGGCGCCGTACAGTGGCCTATTTAACGCGAAGCTCAATCGTGACATTGACATCGAGGAGGTACGCACGGCCCTGCACGACCTCAACAGCCGGTCGGCAGCTGGCCCGGACCTCGTCACGAACAAGGCGCTCAAGAACCTCGACGAAGGCTCGATTGAAAACCTCGCCAAATACTTCAACAAGTGCTGGAGAGCGGGCGCATTGCCAAAGCTGTGGAAGACAGCCAAGACCATCCTGATCCCTAAGCCGGCGAAGCCGCCGGACACGGATAACCTCCGGCCCATCTCGCTCACGTCCTGTGTGAGAAGGTGCTGGAGCACGTCCTGCTCAACAGGTGGCAAGACTACCTGGAATGAGAAGGGCTGTACCCAGCCACTTGATCGGCTTTAGACAGCACCTCAACATGCAGGACGCTATGCTGCAGCTCAAATACCAAATCATCGACGATGGCGGCAGCCCCCGCGACAACAAAGCAGTCCTAAGGCTTGACTTGCAGAGCACCTTCAATAAGGTGAAACCCTCGGCGATTCTGTTCCAAGTCTCCACGCTCAACATGGGCGAAAGATCCTACAACTACATCAAGGACCTCCTCACGGACAGGACCACCAAGCTACGAGCAGGCAACCTACAGACGCAAGAGAAAAAGCTCGGAAGCATCAGCACACCGCAGGGATCAGTCGTTTCACAGATGCTGTTCAACCTGGTAATGATCGGAGTGGCCAAAAAGCTCGCAGACATCGAAAACGTCAGGCACACCATCTGCACGGACGATATCACACTGTGGCTGACCGGTGGCAGCGAACCAAGGGCACGCTGCAAGCTGCTGTCGACGCAATGGAAGATCAGATGGAAGGCACCAGACTGAGATGTTCGCCGAGCAAATCGGAGCTTCTCATACTCTCACCTACCAAAAACAGCAGAAGCAAGACCAGACAACACGAAAACGAAAAAAATTAGAATCGTGACCAAATCCGGCAACGTGATCGCAGAGGTTGGCAAAATTAGGATCCTAGCCATGGCCATTGAAAAGCACGGAAGAAACGGCGCAACTATCACTGGTCTCACAGCAAAAGCAGCCAACGCGATTCGGCTCCTTCAACGAGTCACTTCCCGGAAGGCTGACACGAGAGAGGAGAGCCTTATTAGGCTCGTCCAATCCTTCATCATCAGCCACGTCGCGTACGTTGCAGCCTACCACAGATGGCTGCAACACGAACGTAACGAAATCAACGTGCTCATCAGAAGAGCGTACAAGACGGTGCTGGGCCTGTTCGAGTCCACGAGTACGACCCGCTTGTTACAACTCGGGATACACAATACGCTTGAAGAAATAGCTGAAGCACAACGCACCTCTCAACTGGAGCGGCTGTCCAAGACTAAAGCTGGGAGGAAGATACTGGACGATCTGGAAATAGGATGCTCGAACAAGGTGGAGATGAAGCTCCTCGTCCCCGAAGAGGTCCGACGCCAGACCAGAATCGACCCCATACCGAAGAACATGAATCCCCAGTTCAACAAGGGAAGAAGAGCGGTGAGGGCAAAGGCTCTCATCGACCAGCATGCCAACGACGAACACGCGCCGTACGTGGACGCGGCAGAGTCTGCAGGATGCCTCTAGACGACCGCCTTTGCAGCGGTCGTCATAGAGGCATCAACCGGCGCTACGAGGATGGCAGCGAGCGTGAGAAGCGGCGGAGTGGAACAAGGGGAGGAGGTAGCCATCGCCCTGGCCCTCGCCGACGCAGGCTGCCACACGGTGCTGAATGACTCGAGACAGGCGGTGCGAAACTTCGCCAAGGGCCAAATCTGCAGGGAGGCTGAGCGCGTAGTGCGAGCGGCCAAACTACAAGACAGAAAAGTAAGACTCAAGTGGTTCCCGGCGCACGCGGGCGACGCGTTGCAACGCAATGAGAACCACAATGAGATGACACACGCAACAGCGTGAGCGCTAACTAACCGCGCCCTGGCGACAGATCATCCGACATGGTTCGGAACCGAGGACCGCATAACGGATTACAATGAAATCACGAAGGCCTACCGCCTGGCTCGCAGGACTCTCTGAATCCCGCACCCGAGGCTGAGTCGAGCTGAACCCTCTCTAGCCTCACGCCGTAAAATACCACGTCTTAACCTTTTTCATGAATTTTTTCATTCTTTGCCTTTTGACAACCCGTACATAAAAAGAGCACATCGCGTTGCCCGCACCAGTTCCTCTAACACAGTATATCCCCCACAAGCCTATACCGTTACTTTTCAGCAATCATCTTTTCTGCACACAACATGAGACTGGAATGGCCTGCCCGCCGAAGTTGCCACTATCATCGACCCACTTGCATTCAAGCGACTCATCGGAAATATCCCTTTGTAATTTGTAGTATCTATCTTTGTCACTAACTCCCCACTCCCTCATGTAATGTCTCAACAGAGACCTTTGAGGAAATAAATACTACTGAGACAGTTTGAGACCAGATCGCTACCGAGCCCGAGACTGATGCATTTCATGTACCCCGAGACATATCCGACCGATAAGTGCAGAGTCTGCAGGAGGGAGACGGCAGATTACATGCACATCTTGTGGGATTGTGTTAAAAATCCAGAAGAGGCAAAATCAAGAACGCTCCCTGTTGTAGCTTCGACGGGGCGGCCGGATGAAAGGTTTACGGCATGAGGCCTAACGGCTGGGGTGCGCACACCGCAAGAAAGAGCCGGACTGCTCCAGTCGGGGACCAGACGAAGAATGCTCTTTTATTTCTCCGAGGGGAAGCAGGAGCCAACCTAGAGTTTGGCGCTGAGTGGCACCCTGATGCAAACGACCCAAAACCGAAACCAGAAGTTAACACAGGGTGGCACATCACCTCTCCCTTGAAAGGAGAAATGCTCTACTCGCTCTCCTCGCAACAAAAGTAAGCCACGAGTCAAAGAACATGTTAGCACTATAACACACATGATTAGTGATGACATCTTTACACAATAGAAAATGATATCTTTGGCTTCCCCATTTAAAAAAAACGCGCATGAAAACTGAATATGAACTATTGCACTCCAGTTCTGCAGTTTCAGTACAAGTCTTCGGAGGACGATGAGATGCAGCCTTGCACACACCGATAACACATAAAAAATTCACAAAGTACAAAAATAGACAGTAACAAACATCTGTGTGCCCCCTGGGACAGCACTGATGGGTGACTCATTCGCCCTGAGCCCGACTAGAGACAGTCTCTGTGGCTGTCGTGGATTTGGCATTGTGCGTAAAAACACTTTACACTCCATAGTCCCCCCCGTAAGAATGCTAACGACCTAAGTGCTGAAAAACGTTTTGGCATAAAAGGCAAATTCGCATGGCAGTCAGCACCGTAGTAATGATGCGCGTACTGCACGATTGCGCTACAAGAACCGTAATGTATCCCCTATACCAGTAGTAACTGGAAGAAAAGGTGGGAGACAATCATCAAGGGAAGGGTGGTCACTGGAGTGACTCTTTTCGGTGAATTTTACAAGATTATCCTGTAGTGCAGGGCATTTCACAAGTTTGGATGCATTCCATCGTTTGCCATTTTCAAGCGTGAAAGTATTGCGACCTACCCTACGGTAAATCTTAAATGGTCCCGAGTATTTAGGATCGGACTTTCTCGAGTTGCGTACTCGGGCAAGATCTCCTGGACGAAATTGAGGGCATTTTGATGCACGACGACGGTCCACGTAGGTCTTAACACTTTTGGCGTAAGAGCCGAATTCGTATACAATTACCTCCTTAATAGTCTGGAAGCTATACTCAGTATCCTGATCCCAGACAAACGGTTGTTCTTGCTTTAGCAGTTTCCTAAGCGGCTCTGCCAATTCAGCGTACTGGGAAATCAGTTTAGCGTAGTATCGCGTGACACCGAGAAATGAATCCAGCGACTTTTTGTCAGTTGGCTGCGGTGCCTCAACAACTGACTGAACTTTGTTTTCTAGGGGCGAAATACTGTTTGCAGCGCAGACTTGCTCACGGAGAACCCGAGGTTGAGGACGCACTTTCGCCGAGACTGGTTGCATTGAAGCTCGAAGATGAACGTCATGGATGAAGTCCTTTACAAGTTCCGATTGTCCTGAGTACGGCTGGGCGAACTTCGAGGGAGCGTTATGCGGAAGAAATGGAAGCTGAACGCTTGGGTCAGCTGGAACTCCTGACACTTGTTGGCATGTAGCGAAATCAAGCTGCGTACGAGCAGGGGATTGTCGATACTTTCAGTTCCTCGAACGGCAAACTAAAGCGAAATGTCCTACTTTTCCGCACACACGGCAGGAAACGTGCTTGGCTGGACAGCCTGGATCCGATGCGATGTGGTGAGGTGAACCACATCGGTAGCAATGGCCCGAAATGTCTCGAGTGGCTTCGCGGAGTTTGGGCCGCGCGCCATGTTGGCCAGCCTCCCCAGGTCGCGACTTTCCGCCATGCCGCCGAGCGCCATTTTGAAGCCGCCGGGTCGAGGGAGAAGGGTGGCGGGAAGTGCCATCTTGCACGCCCGGGCGAAGAAGGAGATGGCTGGCAACGCCATCTTGGTGTTGCGTCGAGATGCGCTGAATAGACGAGCTGCTGAAGACTTGAAGTTCTTTGTGAACTTGCTGTACGGTTCGTCCGATTTCCTGGGCCTTCTTGAACGTGAGGGACACTCCTTCGTAGAGTAACCTTTCTCTAATTCTTGTTGATGCGACGCCTGGAGGATTTCATGCGCCGAACGCACAAGCAGGCGCTAGCCTTTGTAGCGCGGTGACGAAGTCCTGAAAGGTTTCCCCAGGTAGTTGCTTCTTGTCCCGGAAGATAATGTGGTGCGCACCAGGGGATTGGAGCTTTCTATGTAGTGCTGGTCAAAGATGCGAAGAATGTCTTCGAACGTAGCGGCGGTCTGGTCCGTTTGCGACGCGAGGTCATAGTAGAGACGCTGCCCCTCAAAGCCTAAATTACTCAGTAAAATGGCTTTCTTCCTCTCGTCTTGTAATGTTTCACATCCGGTCGCCTGAAGAAACGTGCAAAAAGAATGTTTCCATGTGAGCCATGGTACCGGAGGAGTACCGGGTAATGCAAGGAAAGGCGGCATGGGTGGTGCAAACGCCATGCTGGGCACGGAGAACAAAGGCGGGGGAGTTGCGGTGGACGATGTCGAAGTGGACATAGCGTCTTGCATGCCGGAAGCAGGGGAGCAGCAGAAGCAGAAAGGTAAGGGGACGTGAAAAGTAAAATGAGCGATTTACCTCGTCGCCAGTTTGTTGTAGCTTCGACGGGGCGGCCGGATGAAAGGTTTACGGCATGAAGCCTAACGGCCAGGGCGCGCAGCGCCGCAAGAAAGAGCCAGACTGCCCCAGTCGGGGACCAGACGAAGAATGCTCTTTTATTTCTCCGAGGGGAAGCAGGAGCCAGCTTAGAGTTTGGCGCTGAGTGGCGCCCTGACGCAAACGACCCAAAACCGAAACCAGAAGTTAACACAGGATACCACACTCCCACCGTGGCTCGAGGCAGCTGCGAAGAGCTACGACCGAGACGAACAGCTCTGGGCCGTCCAGTAGATCCTCGGGGTGCTCGAAAGGGAGGGACCCAGCGAGCCGGCAACGGCGAGCGGAGACCTGCGCCGAGTAATGGTGACTTCGTAGATGACGTAGGCCTTCATTGGGGCGCACAAGTGCCCAACTGCAGGTGCAAATAAAGTTGGCTCCAATCCAATCCTATTAAAGTGCTAGTTGTAAAGAGGGAAGAATGCTTGCCTGTGTGTGCTGAGATCACGCTAGGTAATTTAGATAGTAAGCAAATGTTTCCAAAGAGGCCTCCTACCTCGGTGGCAGCTGTGTATGGCGCAGCTGTGCGAGCCCCGTCTTGAATACGATCTGCGATGTGGACACTACATGTGCACTATAGCACCTATATGCTTGCCCGTCACCCGCACTCACGATGTGAAACGTCACTGAAACCTTTTTCATTTTGTTATTTAAAGATGAGATGCTGCATTTACAATGCGTGCTACATGATTGTACAGTACAGGTAAGTCAAATTATAGATGGACAGCTGCTTGAACTCGTGCTATCACACCCACCATCCTCCCTGAACTGCCCAATAAATTTTTTTGCGAAAGTACAACCAATTGGCACACCAAATTGCTCAGCACTACTCACTTATCCATTTCTATTATGCAGCTTCTTTTTATAAAAATTCATCCGAAAATTGCTTAGGCAGTGTCATCATTATCTGTTTTTATGTCCAATGCAGGACGAAGACCTTTCCCTGAGATCTCTACTGTATGTACTCGCATAATGATCACACTTTCTTGTCAAAAAAATTGACAAAAATTCAGGGGTGCGGTCATTACGTGGGTTAAATTCCCCACGAAAAGAAAATCTTTTTTTTCATCCTGTGTTTGCTGCGGGATGACAACAGGTCAAGGAACAGGCGGCTGCCACTGTAACAGTGTGGGACACCAAAACAAAAATGACAGCCGGTGGAGCAAGCCAAATGCGCTGAACACGATTTCTTTTCTTCTCGAGAGTACATTACGTGCATTGAAACAGTTTCTTCTGTATCAGTAACGAATAATATTGTTAATATCAACAAGTTTGCGGCGATAATGTAGCCATGTCCACTTTGAGGGGACAGAAATAGATGGGCAGGCTTAGCTGCCAGTGACATAGAAACACATAGCGGGCATGCTGCGGAAACTGCGGAATTTGTCTTCACTACTATCCTAATACGGCAGGTTTCCATGAGGGGTGGGCGAATATCTTACCTGTGTTACAAGCTTCGGCGTATGAATAGGGTACACTTCTAATGTATCAGTGTAAACGTGGCTACTATCGTTGCCGCTCGCGATTTGTTGCGTGCCCACGAGTGCCGACGAGAAGAATCGAAAGGCACCTTTTTTTGTTGTTGTTGAACACAACCATTATACAGCCTACACATAATAAAGGCAAGTTTGGTCGTACCTTTTTTTTTTTTTCGTGGAAGTGCGGAAAGTGATGAAAGGAATGAAATCGGCATCTGCTTAAGAATGTTTGGTGCGTGCAGACTGCTTGGTTTGTCTTGAAGAGTCGTTCGCGTAGCATTTGACAGATGGTAAGCCCGATCATTATTAGCTAGGCTTGGCACACAATATATCGTTGCGGCAAGCTCGGGGTGCGATCGTAACACAGGAAAGAAAAAAAAAAAAGAATTTTGATGACAAAATCCAGGGGTGCGATCGTTACGCAAGTGCAATCATCGTGCTAGTAAATACGGTAATTACCCATCTTGTGCTAGCTGATTTGAACATGAGCCTGCAAATTTCGTCATTTCATCACCCCCATAGTTTTCTGCCTGCACTCTACTGTGCTTCCCTTCCGCTTGGCACCCATTCTGTAAATCTAATGGTCCACCAGTTATCTACCCTACGCATTACATGGCCTGCCCAGCCCAATTTTTTTCTCTTAGCGCAAACTAGAATATTGGCTATCCTCATTTGCTCTCTGATCCACATCACTCTCTTCCTGTTTCGTTAATGTTACACCTAACATTTCTCATTCCGTCACTCTTTGCGTGGCCTTTAACTTGTTCTCGAGCTTCTTTGTTAACCTCCATTTCTGCCCCATGTGTTAGCACCGGTAGAATGCAATAATGATACACTTTCCTTTTAAATGAGAGTGATAAGCTCCCAGTCAGGATTTGGTAATGACTGCTGTATGCACTCCAACCCATTTTTATTCTTCCATTTAAGTTTACTTGTCATGATCAGGGTCTCCTGTGAATAATTCAACGAGATAAGCATATTCCTGTAGACTCTAGAGCCCGACTGGCGATCCTGAATTCATGTTCCCTTGCCAGGCTACAACCCCACTCTTGTACTTTCATGGTTAAGGTTAACAAGAGCTGCAGTACGAGGCAAGTTCAACTTGGAGCCAGTGTCTGGCTGCTGCTGCACTGCATGTGAAGTGGCCCGACCGCATAACATGCTTCAGGACATGATGAATCGCAGCCTTATCTTCCTTTCTTTATGCAAATCGATGCGATGAGAATTGAGGTGACAAAAGGAAATGAGACGACTCCACACTGATCAATCGAGGCACAGCTTCTTCGCGATTCACAAATGCTCTGAACAAGCACTGCACACACTCTTTATGCAGGAGAGTTTTGATGCCGGGGCGCTCAGGTTAACGTCTACAGAGTACCCGGCCTCATCATTCACAGCTGTTGCTACAACCTTGTATAGAAAAATTATGAAACTGCAAAGGCTGCGGAAGACACTGAATCATAGAAAAAACTGAAGCAATGCCATATTTGCATGACCTGTCTCACAACCTAAAGCGTGTGGCCGCAAGGAGTGGCATACACTGGTGTTTTCTGTGTTTACCAAACTGGCAAGGAAAGCATATTTAGCGCCAGCAAACAAGGACAGAAGGGAGACGGCACCACAATGCGCTAATATCAACAACTTGATTTTCAGGAAACACACACCTATTTAACTCATACACAGTGGCGCCACCTCATCCAAATCTTAACCATCCAAAAAAGCCATCTCCTTATGTAACAAGTGGACCGAAGGGGCCGTAACTCACGTACACTATTTTGACAGATAGCCTGAGCTTCAATAATCTCTCACACATTTTTATCTTTGTGCTTCGCAAGAACCCAGCAGGATCCATACACCGGCACACAGCCGCATTCCTGACAGTGAGTTGACAGATGACCGTATTGCTTATTTTTCCCGTTTAGGCTATGTTCCCATAATCGGTCATTAAGACACCTTCCTGTCTGTCCGATGTATTTTTTCCAACAGAACAGCGGGAGCTCATAAACAGCAGTTTCTACAGAGATTTATGATGATTCGCAGACCATCCGACAGCTGGTTTACGGTTGTGGGGATGCATGACTCTTGCGCGTCCCCTGGTATTTTGTTTTCCTGCTTAGCTCCCGTCTCCTGCAATACGGCTTCGCTGCGTGGCCTGGGGCCCGCGGCGGTCAGTGCGGTTGAAGCGCAGTACGAGAGATGGCTCAAGTGTTGTGCTGCTAACGCCACCTACCGGCGGGGTTACTTGGGCGCGAAAAGTAGAAAGCTCTTCCTCTTGGGTTGCGGGTCCGCGAGCGCCGCAGACGTCCTGCGCGTGGTTCGATCCATGCTTCTGCGAGACCGTCTCGCATGGCCTTCTTTGAACGCGCCACCGTTCGCATGACCGTACGCGCGAATGACCAGGCGTTGGGATCCAGCATGCGCTTGCGGTGAGTCGGACTAATAGATTCGTTGTGCATCCATCGGCATGTTTTCTGGATAGCAACTCGGCTAGCAAAAAATTAAATTAAATTATCGGATTTTACGTTCCAAAACCACTTTCTGATTATGAGGCACGCCGTAGTGGAGGACTCTGTAAATTTCGACCACCTGGGGTTCTTTACCGTGCACATAAATCTAAGTACACTGGTGTTTTCGCATTTCGCCCCCATCGAAATGCGACCGCCGTGGCAGACTTTCGATCCCGCGACCTCGTGCCCAGCAGCCTAACACCATAGCCACTGAGCAACCACGACGGGTAACTTGGCTAGCAGGCATTGATCTATAAAAGGTGCAATAAATGCCCTTGTGATTGTTTGCACTACTCTGTTCTCGTTCCTTTGTCCCAAGAGCACGGGTGAGAACCCCACATGGTACAGGTCCGTTAATTGACATATTTTTGCCAGCTTTTCTGGCACTAAAAAGACCACTTTTGTGTCCACCTGGCTAGCCGTTTTCTTAAGGCTATGTGCAGTGCTATTCAGGTAGGGCACTACCGCTACCTTCGCTTTGCGTTCTGTTCGTTGATTTGCCACATCCCGAATTGTGCTATCTGACCCGCACCTTTTTAGCAGCCCCTCTACGACCGAAACGTGCACTGATTCCGGAAACCCTGCTGCTGATAACCTTCCCGACTGGATCCATAAGATCTTATGGTGGCAAGATTTCTTTAATGCATTTCCAAAACACAGGTTGGCAATGCTCCCCTTGACGAACTTCGAGTGGGCTGACCGACACGGCAACATGGGCTTATTAGTTCTACGTTTATACTCCCAACACATGTGCCGTTCCCCAAACTCAAGCTGAATATCTAAGGAACACAGCACATTATCAGTCGGCTCTTCAATCGTGAGAGTAAGCGGGCTAAGGCCTGCAGAAAAAACTTTGTAAAGCTTGCCTACTGTGGAATGTGCGTCTGGTTCGAAAAGGACTCGATAGTTATCAACATACCTGACAACTTTAACCACCCTGTGCTCCAAAAAGGTATGCAACAGGTTTTTGTTATGGTGAGCTAAAGAAATGTCCCTTAGTATAGGCGCCAAACATGAACCAATGCAAACCCCCTGCTTTTGAATGAATATTTCATCATTACATACATTACATTACATTCGTTGAGTGAAGGTAGCAACTAAGCATACCACAAGGTAAAGCAAACCGATGTATCTCTGAAGGGGTCGATGTGGTCTCGCGCAACACACCGATGGTCTCATGTGTACTGGTAACACGCGCAACTTCATTCTTGAGGCAGAACTGACTGCGTTTTGCCAGCAGACAAGGAAGGTGATTTTAATGCGAAAGCCTGCTCTGTAATTGCCTCTGTGTTCGACGAGTGTAACAATGTATCTCTTAGAAAAATCAAGCTAGAAGCAAAGAGTCTTTGCAAAAAAGCATGCCTTAGTCAGTTGGTTTGTGAAATTGACTACGCAAAGTCTGGTTGCCTTCGAATCATGTTTAGTGCAAAGACGCACAAACCCGATTGCCCATTAAGGATAATAGTCTCAGAAACCGGGCCATGGGAAAAAGAAAGTTAGCTTTTTTCTTGCAAGAAAAGCTCAGAATTCTTAATAGTGACGACCAATTTTTGTTAGAAGCTCTGCAGAAATCGTGGATTTCCTGAAAGAAAATTCTGACAAAAGCTTATCAGCTTGCTCCTTTGACATAAAGGAATAGTACTACTCCTTGGCTGAAAAGAAACTACAGTCGAACCCAGCTATATCGAATTCACAGAAAAACGCCTATCATGTGATATAGAGCATAGTTCGATATAAGCCTGCTAAATATTTGGATGTCATAAAAGCCCATACCATTTATAAAATCACCTTATTGATGAAACTAGCTCGTCTACCACTGATTTGTCAACAGCTTCCGGAAATTCTGACAGCTCGCTTCAAACCTCGGCAACACCAGCAACAGCTTCGTCGCATTCATCAGAGTTTACAGTCATTACCGAGCACGCGGAAGCCGGCATGGCTGAAGCAATTTCGGATGAACCACTCGTACACGGCCGTGCGTTTGCGTCGGACGCCACGGGCACCGGGGTCGCGAGTTTGGCCGCTTTAGCCCTAATCTCCCCCTTTACCTTCAAGATCGTGCTGAGAGTGCTCCTCAGAAGCTTTCATGTTGCAGAAACATCCGACTTCTCACCGCATTCCACCCAATTTATGATTTTGAGCTTCACAACAAAAGGCGAATCTGCTGCTTCATCACGGCAACACTGCAGGGGAAGGCCCACAAGGCGCACACACAACGAACCGGAAAAGCAGCGAGACAACTCGCACTTTCACCATCTTACACGATGAGGGCACGATTGGCTGTCTGAGCAAGTGCTGCGGGTGGGCCAGGATGACATTTTGCAGGGGGGGGGGGGGGGGGTGTCGACGGCTCACTTGACGCAGCATGGTCACGGCAGGGAGAGCGGTTGGATGGAGCCGCGCCACCAGGTTTCCCCATCACCACGAGGGAAAGCCAACTTTCGGGGCACTTTTCCAACACGACGTTTCATATATTGGGAGTCGCTGCTATTTTTGTTCGATGTAGGTGTTATTTTTGCTATATATACTCATTGTAACTACACCTTGTCCAGAAATTGTTCGATATATAAAATAATTCAATGTAAACGGTTTCGATATAGTCGGGTTCGACTGTAATAACATGCATAGAATAGTGCATAGGCGAGTATGGCATGGTTTCATTTCAAAATTCAGTCAGTTTATCCGTTCAGGACTATTTAGATATGCTTAGTTGCCACCTTCACTCGATGTATGCAGCATGGAATGACGAAATGTTCATTCAAAAGAAGGGGGTTTGCATCGGTTCATATTTGGCGCCTATACTAAGTGACATTTTTCTAGCTCACCATAACAAAAACCTGTCGCGTACCTTGTTGGAGTACAGGGTGGTTAAAGTTGTCAAGTACGTTGATGGCTATCTAGTCCTTTTCAAACCAGACGCACGTTCTACAGTAGGTAAGCTTTACGAAGTTTTTTTCGGCAGGCCTTAGCCCACTTACTCCCACGACTGAAGAGCCAACTAATAACGTGCTGCGTTTCTTAGATATTAAGCTCAAGTTCATGGAACAGCACACGTGTTAGGAGTATTAGGAGTTAAAATATGTCGATTAACGGACCGGTGGGTTGCATAGAAAGTGTTGTTTGAGCTCCTACTGTCCTGTGGGAAAAAATACATCGGACAGACAGGAAGGTGTCCTAATGACTGATTACGGGAACATAGCCTAAACGTGAAAAATAAGCAATACAGTTATCAACTCACTGTCAGGAATGCGGCTGTGCACAGGTGTATGGATCCTGCCGGGTTCTTGCGAAGCACAAAGATAAAGATGTGTGAGATTATTGAGGCTCAGGCTATCTGTAGGAATAGTGATACGTGTGTTAGTGCCCCTTTGGTCGACTTGTTAGATAAGGAGATGGCTTTTTTGGATGGTTAAGATTTGGATGAGGTGGCACCACTGTACATGGGTTAAACAGGTGTGTGTTTCCTGAAAATCAAGCTGTTGAAGTAAATGCATTGTGGTGTCGCCTCCCTTCTGTCCTTGTTTGCTGGCACTAAATATGCTTTCCAAGTCAGTTTACTAACACGCCCAACAAATGGCAACGCAAACTGGCAACGTTGTGCAAAAGCATTGCAGGTGAGAAGAAGCGACCTGTTGCTGTGGTAAAAAGCATACCACTGTTTTGACGAAATGTTCTTCTGTTGTTTATCAGATTGCGGTCGGTCCTACGTTGGCCAGACAGGCTGGTGCATCAATTGAGTGCATGCGTGAGCACTGCAATCTGGTCCCAACTGATACAGAAAGGAACTTGCAAGAAGTGTGGCTGCAGCCCAGACTTCGTCATGGTCGAGTATTGGGAGAGAGTGTGGCAGAGTGGAAAAAGGGACATGCGAAGCTTTCTACATCACGAAGTTGGGCACACAATTATGTGTAATTGGAGATCGCAGGGAGAGGCCTTCGTTGTGAAGTGGACATAAAATGGGCTGATGATGATGATGAACATTCGGCCCACCTCACTAATAAGGAACTTGAATTTTGATTGCTAAAGATACCATGCTAAGCACTCTACCACTTGTTTATGAATGCATGGCACCAACCTACAGAATTTAATAATAAACTTCCGTCGTAAGTCCAGTGTTCCCCTGTGCATATCTTTTTTCTAAGTGCTCGCATCTCTGCCTGCTGGAACCATAATTCTGTCATGGTGAACGTCGCGTCATGGTGGACATTCTGTCATGGTGAACCTGGTCAGCGTCTTTGGCACTGTGCACAGAAACGCCGGCTACTGTAACACCCATATATCTGGAGCCGAGTCATGCAAAACTGATACAAGAGATGTCCCCCGATTTTGGGACATGTCGGGTTTTACAATGGATTTGAGCAGTCTCAGTGAGGACAATGCATTATATGACACGAGATTATACAGGTCTCGTTTCATGCAACAACCCTAATGAAACGTGTAACATTTTGAGCGGTTTTGGTTTCAGAGCCCTGCACAGTATTCATCATCATCATCGATCTATTTTAAGTCCACTGCAAGACGAAGGCCTCTCCTTAGGATCTCCAATTACCCCTGTCCTGTGCCAACCGTTTCCAACTAGCGCCCGCGAATTTCCTATTTCATCGCTCCACCTTGTCTTTTGCCAACCACTGCGTTATCCTTCTCTTGGTACCAATTCTGTAACCCTCATGGTCCACCGGTTATCTAACCTACACATTATTTACTTATTCAAAATACCTTACAGGCCCGAAAAATGGGCATTGGGTAAGGGGGAAAAATTGACACAGTATAAAGAGCAAATAATTATACAAAATTATACAATGCTTTGTTAATAATAACACAACGAAGAGTCAAGTTTACACAAAGTAAAAAATTCTAAGATAAAAAGAAAAAAAAAGCATACAAGAAGCAACACAGACTAGAAGTTTTTTTTTTTTTTAAAGTAAGAAATGAATGTTTATGTCGTGACAGAATTTTTCTCTGTTAGCTTCAGCTACCAGGATATCGGGAAAGTCAATCCACAAGCGGATGACACGTGGAAGCGCAGATGAGTTAAAAGTGTCTGTTTTGCCGTAGATGCGCGTGAAAGAAAGATGATTATGCAATCTTCGTGAAATGAATGGAGAAACTTGCAGAGCTATTGGTGATAGCCTCGGTCCGTGAATGTACTTGTGAAACAACAATATAAGTGCTACATCACGACGAGTGGTCAAAGAAGGAATTGATAGTTTGTTTTTAATTTGCGTTATACTTTCGTTCCAGTTGTAATTTTGTGAAATAAATCGAGCGGCTTTATTCTGAACTGATTCTAGCATAGTGGTTAAATAAATGTAGTGACGGGACCATATTGAAGAAGCAAATTCAAGTTTAGGGTGAACAAATGTAAGGTAGGCTAATTTGCGGATATTTGTCGGCGTCTTACGGAGGTTTCGGCATAAATATCCCAAGGATCGGGAGGCATTTCGGAATTCCCGCAGGTATTGTTTATATGTGTAGTCCAGGAAAGGTTTGTTGTCAGAGTTACGCCTAGGTATTTGAAAGAAGTAACTACAGACCCAGGATTGTTATTAACATAGTATGAGAAGTCAGAAAGGAAATGTTTGTGAGTGAAAGATATTACGTTACATTTATCTGGATTAAGCGACATTAGCCAGGTCCTACACTAACTGCTAATAAGGTCAAGATCATTTTGAATTTTTACGTGGTCATCAGTACTAGCAATTTCTCGGTAAACTATACAATCGTCAGCAAAGATCCACACATGAGAAGAAATGTTATTCGGTAAGTCGTTAATATATATAAGGAAAAGTACATGACCTACCCAGCTCCATTTCTTTCTCTTAACGTCAACAAGAATTTTGGCTATCCTTGTTTGCTCTCTGATCTACACCGCTCTCTTCCCATCTCTTAACACCGATAAGCCTAACATTCTTCGTTCCATCACTTTTTGTGTGGTCCTTCACTTGTTTTCGAGCTTCTTTGTCAGTCTCCAAAGTTTGAGCCCCATATGTCAGCACCTGTAGAATGCATTGATTGCACACCTTTTTTTTTATGATAATGGTAAGCTTCCAGTCAGGATCTGACAATGTCTGCCGAATGTACTCCAACCCATTTTTATTCTTCCGCAAATTTCCTTTCAGGGAACAGGGATCAGGGAACCCTGATCATGAACATACTCCTTCAAAGACTCTAGAGGGCAGTAAATGGGGTATAATAGGGCTCAATGAAGTTATGAGGACAAAAGAAGCATATACAGTGCAAAAAAGCGGGCACGTCCTGTGCTACCGGGGCTTAGCGGAGAGACGAGAACTAGGAGTCGGATTCCTGATTAATAAGGATATAGCTGGTAACATACAGGAATTCTATAGCATTAACGAGAGGGTGGCAGGTCTTGTTGTGAAACTTAATAAGAGGTACAAATTGAAGGTAGTACAGGTCTACGCCCCTACATCCAGTCATGATGACCAGGAAGTCGAAAGCTTTTATGAAGACGTGGAATCGGCGATGGGTAAAGTCAAAACAAAATACACTATACTGATGGGCGACTTCAATGCCAGGGTAGGCAAGCAGCAGGCTGGAGACAAGTCAGTGGGGGAATATGGCATAGGCTCTAGGAATGGCAGGGGAGAGTTATTACTAGAGTTTGCAGAACAGAATAATATGCGGCTAATGAATACCTTCTTCCGCAAGCGGTACAGCCGAAAGCAGACGTGGAGGAGCCCGAATGGTGAGACTAGAAATGAAATAGACTTCATACTCTGCGCGAACCCTGGCATCATACAAGATGTAGATGTGTTCAGCAAGGTGCGCTGCAGTGACCATAGGATAGTAAGAACTCAAATTAGCCTAGACTTGAGGAGGGAACGGAAGAAACTGGTACATAAGAAGCCAATAAATGAGTTAGCGGTAAAAGGGAAACTAGAGGAATTCCGGATCAAGCTACAGAACAGGTATTCGGCTTTAACTCAGGAAGAGGACCTTAGTGTTTAAGCAATGAACGACAATCTTATGGGCATCATTAAGGAGGGTGCATTAGAAGTCGGTGGTAAGTCCGTTAGACAGGCGACCAGTAAGCTATCGCAAGAGACGAAAGATCTGATCAAGAAACGCCAATGTATGAAAGCCTCTAACCCTACAGCTAGAATAGAACTGGCAGAACTTTCGAAGTTAATCAACAAGCATAAGACAGCTGACATAAGGAAGCATAATATGTATAGAATTGAACATGCTTATTGTTCTATTTTGCATTTTCACAATTGTATGTGTTTCACTTAGTTAGCTCGCTCTTCTTTAATATATCTCTACATTGTTATTATTAACCGAGGGTCCCGTTGCAGTCTTTGACTTTGGGACCCTCGTCTGTACATTGTCTCTTACATATTCATTGTATCTAAAGAATAATAAACTGAACTGAACTGAACTCACGAACAGAGGAAGCCTAAAAGCAGTGAAGAAGAAACTAGGAATAGGCAAGAGTCAGATGTGTGCGTTAAGAGACAAAGCCGGCAATATCATTACTAATATGGAAGAGATCGTTCAAGTGGCTGATGAGTTCTATAGAGGTTTATACAGTACCAGTGGCACCCACGACAATAATGGAAGAGAGAATAGTCTAGAGGAATTTGAAATCTCACAAGTACCGCCGGAAGAAGTAAAGAAATCCTTGGGAGCTATGCAAAGGGGGAAGGCAGCTGGGGAGGATCAGGTAACAGCAGATTTGTTGAATGATAGTGGGCAGATTGTTCTAGAAAAACTGGCCACCCTGTATACGTAATGCCTCATGACTTCGAGCGTACTGGAATCTTGGAAGAACGCTAACATAATCCTAATCCATAAGAAAGGGGACGCTAAAGACTTGAAAAATTATAGACCGATCAGCTTACTGTTTGTTGCCTACAAAGTCTTTACTAAGGTAATTGCAAATAGAATCAGGAACATCTTAGACTTCCATTAACCAAAGGACCAGGCAGGATTCTGTAAAGGGTACTCAACAATAGACCATATTGACATTATCAATCAGGTGATAGAGAAACGTGCAGAACATAAAGAACCCTTATATATACCTTTCATTGATTACGAGAAAGCGTTTGATTCAGTCGAAACCTCAGCAGTCATGGAAACATTACGGAATCAGGGTGTAGACAAGCCGTATGTAAAAATACTGAAAGATATCTATAGCGGCTCCACAGCCACCGTAGTCCTCCATAAAGAAAGCAATAAAATCCCAATAAAGAAAGGTGTCTGGCAGGGAGATACAATCTCTCCAATGCTATTCACAGCGTGTTTACAGGAGGTATTCAGAGACCTGGATTGGGAAGAATTGGGGATAAGAGTTAATGGAAAATACCTTAGCAACTTGCGATTCACTGATGATATTGCCTTGCTTAGTAACTCAGGGGACCAACTGCAATGCATGCTCACTGACCTGGAGAGGCAAAGCCGGAGGGTGGGTCTAAAAATTAATCTGCAGAAAACTAAAGTAATGTTTAACAGTCTCGGAAGAGAACAGCAGTGTACGATAGGTAGTGAGGCACTGGAAGTGGTAAGGGAATACATCTACTTAGGACAGGTAGTGACTGCGGATCCGGATCATGAGAATGAAATAATCAGAAGAATAAGAATGGGCTGGGGTGCGCTTAGCAGGCATTCTAAGATCATGAACAGCAGGTTACCATTATCCCTCAAGAGAAAAGTTTATAACAGCAGTGTCTTACCAGTACTCAGGTATGGGGCAGAAACCTGGAGGCTTACGAAAAGGGTTCTACTTAAATTGAGGACGACGCAACAAGCGATGGAAAGAAGAATGATAGGTGTAACATAAGATTGGGTGAAGGAACAAACGCGAGTTAATGACATTTCAGTTGAAATCAAGAAAAAAAATGGGCATGGGCAGGACATTTTATGAGGAGGGAAGATAACCGACGGTTATTTAGGGTTACGGACTGGATTCCAAGGGAAGGGAAGGGTAGCAGGGGGCGGCAGAAAGTTACGTGGGCAGATGAGATTAAGAAGTTTGCAGGGACAACATGGCCACAATTAGTACATGACCGGGTTGTTGGAGAAATATGGGAGAGGCCTTTACCCAGCAGTGGGCGTAACCAGGCTGATGATGATGATGAATTCATGACGAGTAGTAATTCATGACATACCGAATCAAATGCTTTGGCGAAATCTATGAAAATGCAGTCTATGAAGGAAGAACGATCTAAAGCGGTAAATAAGTCGTTAGTGAAAGACAAAAGTTGTGTCTTGCAGAAGTAATTTTTTCTAGATCAGTGTTGTGTAGTGAAGAAAGAGTTCATTTCCAAAAATGTTACCAAGTGACAATAAATGATATGCTCCACAAGTATGCAAGGTACACTAGTCAGTGAAATGGGTCTACAGTTATCAGGGTTATGTTTACTACCCGTCTCGTACAAGGGAACCAGCTTCCCTATCTTTCAATCGTCCGGGAGCACACTTACCAGACACTAGTGTATGTTCTAGAAACTGCAAAAAAAAAAAAAAATCATAGAAAGCATGATGGATGAGTAGGTATAATTTTTTTTTTAGAAACAATGGGTTTATACTCTCTACAACAGGGGACGAAAGCGGGATGTTACAGATTAGGTGGCTTACCCAATCAAAATCTATAATGAGACGGTCCACTGGAAAAAGTTTATATGTAGTAATTTCAAGAAATGAAAGTGGTTATGTATTAGCAAATGACATAGAGAATGATGAAAATTAGACGGCACCATAGAGAATACAGTGTTAAGTACAGAGCAACAGTCACCCCTGGAGTTAAAAACATCACTGGCAGTGGTTAATTTGACTGTCTGATTAGTGTCACTGTTTACCACTTCCCAAAATTTTTGTGGATTTTATAATAACAAAGACGGAAGCATTGTTTGAACAAAATTAAGCGTGGTAAGCGAAAGAGCATTTGTGTATTTGCATTCTGTAGCACGATATACTGCCCAACGTGCAGGGGCAGGTGATAGCCTGGCTTTTCTGTAGAGACACTGCTTCTTATTGCACACAGGTTTTAGCAATGGTATGAACCACGGTGCACATTTGTTTCCTTTAACTCTGCTAAGTGGCATGTAGCTGTTAGTAAGCTCGAATACATTTGATTTGTAGGAAGCCAGTTCTCGTGTACAGACCTATCAAGGAAGAATGATACGAACTCATTCAAAAAATTTTCAAGCTCAGCATTTATCAAACTGAAGTTTCCTCTCACATACTCCCTGATAGTCTTCGCAGCTTTGTGCCCATGTGGTGAAGTATTAAATAAATTGAACTGTATGGCAGCATGATCACTTAAACCTGGCAATAGTGACACTGATTGTACCACTGAAGGGCCACGCCGTAACTAGGCGTGACCTCCCACAAATGCAGTGGAGGCGCAGCCGCACTGCATTAACCACAGTAAAGAGAGGAGGTGGGGAGAATGTTAATGAGGGAATAGAGAGAGAGAGAGAGAGAGAGAGAGAGAGAGAGAGAGAGAGGGGCAGTTTTGTGAGCTACAACGCTTCAACCCAGAATGGCGCCGAAGCGTGCACTTAGTATTGAGGAGACAAAGGCTCGCATAAAGCACTGAGTGGAGCAGGCAAGGTAACATTTCACATCACGTCATGATTGCCGTTTGCCATCAGTATACAGTCGCCGACTGATTTTCCGGACTCCAGAAATTCGGACACTCTCGATTATTCGGTCTGCTTCGATTATTCAGTGGCGGCACCGCCATTCTCCCCACAGACCATAACGTATAGCAACTGCCTAAAGTTCGGACACCTTGCAACCTCTTGTCTGATTTTTCGGACACTCCTTGAGCCAACTTGATCGAGAGCACCATGCACTGATTCTGGTTCGACCTGCTGGACGCCATTTTTGTTTTGAACGGAGCCTCCTTGCTGCTCCACGAAGTGGTGCTACTGCAAATCCCCGCTCATCATCATCGTTTCCGCCTGGTTCGATAGAGCGGCTCTACAGCAGTTCCGGTTTCAGCTTAGTAAGCTATGTCAAGACAATCCAGCAGCTGATTTGTTTCTTCGCGCACAACGTTGCGAGTAGGCCCCATTTTTCGTTTGTGCGACTGGTGTCGGCATGGTGGTGTTTGCTTTGTGTGCTGTGTCGAGGTTCCAGTGATACAACGCGGCATACGGAAACATAGCGTCAAGTGTCTAATGGCGCCGACAGTGCCTGCACAGACTGCGCTGGGGAATGCCGGCAAGCGGGTGCCGGAAGGGCTAGGATTTGTCGCCTTCCGATGTGCTGCCTACTGACGCAGAAAATGTTCTGTCAAGACCTGCGCAGTGGTTGCATTGCGATTCCAGACACCATCTCATTTGACAGTTTCACAGGTGCTGACACTGCTGTACTGACATGCGCAGAACTCGACGGTGAGATTATTCGTCAGGTTTCTGCTGCACCGCCGGATGATGACTCCGAGTCAGAAGACGACGCACCATGTGCTACGTTTCCGTCGTATGCCGAGCGTGTACAAGCAATGACTGTGCTTTCAGCTGCCTATAGTGACCGTATGACCCTCTCCAAGATTCAGGCTTAGCTGATTGTGCGTAAATGGAACAGCATGCGATGGCGCATTCACGATTTCTTCAAGCCTACTGCCGAGCCCGAATAAGTGCGTGGAAATAAAGGATTTAATTTTTTTTCTTCTTAATCTGCTTTTTCGGACAGCTGTTTATTCGGACATGTTCACAGTCCCAGTGAAGTCCGAATAAATGGTCGGCGACTGTATCTCCGCCAAATAATGTCAATGAAAGCAAACAGCAGAGAAAGCTTCGCTTAGATCGATTCCGGCAGTGCGTGGGATCTGCATGTTTTTTTACTTCTTGCAGATTCGCATTAGTAATATTTCTGCCTTTAACTCTTTGAAGGTTTTTGCCGTATATGTACGGCAAAGGTTTTCTGTCTCGTAAGGTCTTTACCGTACGGGTACAGTTCCGACCCTCCGTTTAAAATTTCGCGCCATGATGATGCGTGCTTACTGGGAGGTGCTGCCACCTCTTAGGACTAACAAGAACCATTTGAAATTTGTGCTACCTTCTTGCAGAGATAAAAAGAACTGATTTCTAGCTTCAGCTTGTCGCACAGTCCACGGCAACACCCCTTTTGCGGTTTCGGTTTTGCCGCGTGATAGCAGTGGAGGCTCGCGAAACGTGATCTTTCACTTTGTCGGCACTCTCTTGCAGGGGTTAAGGAGGTTGATTTCTATCTTGATTGGCGCTGCTCTTAGCTTGTTGATCATCGCCACTCACGAGGTATTCTCGCTCTCAGCGGCAATGCAGTTTCAGTTCCGCCGTGTGATCGCAACAGAGGCGCGCGAAACGCGATTTTTCTCTTTGTCGGCACTCTCTTGCAGGGGCGGCAGAAGTTCACTTCTATCTGGATTGGCGCTGCTCTTAGCTTGTTTATCACTGCCGCTCACGAGGTATTCTCGCTCTCTGCAGCAACGCACTTACGCGAGAGAGTGCCTCAGACCTCTGCCCAAGGCAGCCGCATGCCGAGAATATGTCATGTGTGTGCCAACACAACTCGTCACTCCAAGAGAAGAACAGACACGCGTTTTAGGTGTGCAGACTGCGATAAGGCACTGTACGTAGACCCGTGTTTCAAGGAGTACCACACTCTGAAATATTATTGAACATTTTGCAGTTCTGAGTGATGCCGACACCAAAATACTGTTCCTAATTTTTTTTTTACTATTTATTCCCGACTTTATAGATTCTGTAGATTCAAGATTGGCAATAAAGTAATTTGACCACCTGGGAAAGCTTTTTTTCAAAATAATTCGACCCTCAAAGGGTTAAGGCAGGTAGAGCCACAACTTTTGTTGTCGCTTGTATCTGGTAGGAATGGTTGTAATGGTAGGAACAGATTTTGGAATTAATGCGTTAAAACTTTTCAGTGCTGGTTTAGATCAGACAGTAGGGTGCCCACATTTGGAACAATGAAGCTTGAATTGCTGTAGAATTACTAATCTTTGTTATATCAAAAAGTATTCCCACCATTGTGTTCCTTATGTTTTCTAGTACCTTCGTGCAGAGATAAAAAGAACTGATTTCTAGCCAATATGAATTTTTGTAGTGCAGCTATTTTTTTATTGTTTCTGCAAATTATGAACAATGAATTTATCTTCAGAACTAAATTGCCTATAGAAAAAAGAATAGCATATTTGAAATCAGCACAAAAATCTTAATAAGACTGGGAAGTTTCGTTAATATTATTAAAAAAACATTATTTCAATAGCAGTGTCCCCCTTAACCAAGGGGACTTCCCCGAAGCTGATGGCCAGAAATTGGATTTACGCATTGGGCGTTTGTCTGCGGGAGTACCAGGAAGCTGTGGGAGAATGTTGTGAAAAACATCCGAAGCCTCCTGATCAATTTGATGTCCCTGTTTGAGATGGGCCTGGGCACATTGACTGGCGCGACGACCGGCATCTATGTACCTGAGGGAGCCCAGCTTTGTTTTTTCGAGCCCACTGCCGTTTGCCCTGAAGGACAGGGTCGCCCAACAGCTGCAACGGTTACAGTGAGAGGACATCCTGGTGCCCATCAAGACGTCTGAGCGGGCTGCTCCCATCGTTCCAGTCCTCAAGCAAGATGGCAGTGTCAGGATCTGCAGGGATTTCAAGGTTCCCATCAACCCCGTTGCTACCATCGAGGAGTACCCGCTGTCCTGGATTGAAGATCTCTGGTCAGCATTGCATCGGGGACAGAAGTTCACCAAGCTCGACCTCATAGATGCTTACCAGCAGCTGGTGCTCCAGCACACCTTCCGCAAGTATGTCACTATATCGACAATATCTTGGGGCTCTTCCAGTACACACGCTTACCATTTGGCACGGCCTCAGCCCCAGCCATTTTTCAGAGGATGGATAACCTCTTCAGGGGCATGAGGCGCGTGGCGGTGTACTTGGACAACATCTTGGTTATCGGCACCAACGACAGGGACCACCTGCAGAACCTGCACAATGTCTTGGCATGATTGCAAGACGCCAATCACAAGCTCAAGCTGGAAAAGTATGTTTTCCTCGCCCCCAGTGTTGAGTACCTGGGATGCGTCACTTCCCAGGCCGGCCTGGCCCTGGCCCCCCGCAATGTTGATGCTGTGCTCAAGGTGCCTAAGCCCCACAACAAGAAGAAGCTCTAGAGCTACCTCGACCTCATCAAATTCCATAGAAGTTTCCTGCCGAACCTGTCAGTGCATCTACAGCTACTCCATTTTCAGCTTCGAGATGGTTGGCAGTGGGTCTGGAAGAAGGTGCAGGACGTGACCTTCCAGCACAGCAAGGAGCTAATCACCAAGCCTCCAGTACTGGTACACTGCGATCAACCTGTCGTCCTTACCGTAGGTGCATTGCCGTGCAGCATGAGAGCCGTTCTGGCACACCGGGACAAGGATGGCCAGGAATGCCCTGTGTTGTTTGCTTCCTGTCAAACTCATGCTGCAAAGCAGTGTTAGAGCCATCTGGACAAGGAAGGCCTGGCCCTCGTGTTCGGGGTCCAGTGCCTTCACCAGCACCTGCGGGGCTGAAAATTCAAGGTGGTCACGGACCGCAAAACGTTGTTGGGGCTGCTGGGGCCTGACAAGGCAGTTCCCGTGCAGGCATCACCTCGAGTGGTACGCAGGGCTTTGAGGCTGGCAGCCTATAGCTACCAGCTGGTCCATCGTCCGAGACAAGGAAGACCTGGGACCTGCTGATGCCCTGAGCAGCCTGCCCGTGCCAGAGGTGCCTGCTGCTGTTCTAAAGCTTGCTGAAGTGTTCATCCTGGAGCATGTGTACCCGGATGTACTCTCCAAATCTGCGGTGTCGCAGGCTACCAGCCGGGACCCAGTCCTGTCCCAGGTGGTCAAGGCAGTGTCCCGAGGAGAGGAGTTGGTGAAGCAGGCCTACAGCCACAAGGCCACTGAGCTAAGCCTGCAGCAGGACTGCCTACTGTGGGGTTTAATGGTGGTGATCCCACAAACTTTCCAGTCCAGGGTCCTGCAGTTGCTGCATGCAGGTCATCCTGGCATGGCAAAGATGGAAAGATTGTGGCCCAGTCCCACATTTGGTCGCCTGACCTGGACCAGGACATCGCTCATATGGTGCAGAGCTTCCGAGTTCGCCAGGAGCATCAGTGGACCTCACGTCATGTGGAGATCACCCCCTGGCCGCTCCCACAGAGACCCTGGTCCTACCTGCATGTGGATTTTGGTAAACCCTTCAAGGGCCATTACTTCCTCTCGGTGGTGGATGCCTTTTTGAAGTGGGTGGAGGTCCTACCTGTCATCACTCCATCAGGAGGCGCGACTATTGCAGCACTGTGGCAGGTATTTGCCAGCCAAGGGTTGCCAGACGTCATCATGCCTGACAATGGTCCTGCTATCACCAGCACAGGGTACCTGGCATGGCTGTTGAAGAACGGAATCTGCCAGATGATGTTTCCGCTGTACCACCCTGCTTCAAACAGTGCAACCAAGTGGGTGGTGCAGACCATCAAGGACAAGCTCAAGAAGAGCCAGGCTGCGGATTTCCGGACGCAGGTTGCCCGGTGTGTGCCACACTGAGTGCATATCATCTATGCAATGAGTGCTCCCCCCCCCCTTGTGACAACCTGACGAGTTCCTCGAAACTGCCAGCCCCTTTACGTGGGTTGAAATGAGGAGTTCGGGGCACAGAGTTTCTCGACGAATCCACTTACAGCCTTCAAAATTCCACAGAACTGCTGTCCCCTTGCTATGCAGCTTGGACTTCTTCCACGACAAAATAGGAAGGTGATGCGGTTGATGTCAGCACCGATCTCGCCTTGTTCCTGCCAAAGGAATTTAAAAGGCAAAACTGGCCCTTTGTTAGAGAGAGAGTTACCCCCAGCCACCCCATCAATCTGCGGCGCTCTTCGGCACCGCTACTTGTATGCTATTATTTGCTATATGTACACATTGCACAAAGCTTTTCATCTCCTCTTCGTCTGCTCCAAGAGTCCATTTTTCATTTTTAACCCCGAGTCGCAATGGTGGGGTTCTTTATGCCACAGACAAAACGGTCCCGGAGCAGCGAGTCTAGCTGGTCCCCAAAGGTGGAGGCACTTGCTAACCCTCTTAGCACAGCGACAAATGATCGCATTGAACGACTGTGCCGCATGATTGCATCAACAATGGCCTCGGTTTCGTCCGCAGCAGTTGCCACTAATAGTAGTTTTGTTTTGACTCAGTGCGCATGCTGGCTGCATGCCTTATTAACTGTGTAGTCACCATCTATGACCGCATCGATAGCGACGCTGTTTCGTCCGCATGAGGAGCGAACAATAGTTCCATTTTGACTTGGTGCGTGCATTGGCCGCACTTCTTCAGAACCGAACTGCAAGGTCGCCGTCCATGATTGCCTTGACAGCAACTGCGGTTTCGTCCGCAGCGATTGCGCCAAACAGCGAGTTTGACACAGTGCAAAGCTGCAGAGGATAAAAAGCACCGCATACATCGTGACGGCCGGCGACCTGGCGACACTGGCAAAAAAATAACTGGGGACATGCCCGCGGAAGTGAAATGCGTGTCTCAGAGGTGTGCCGCGGCTCCACTGTGAAGGAAGTCGCAAGGCCTTCACCGCTGCGAGCGCTATCAGTCATGAGGTGATGAGAATTGCAGTTTGTGCATTGCTTTTGTGCAAAATAGAAACAAGATTTGCTGATCTATTCAGTAAATAAAAGCATGTTGACGTGGTAAGCATTTGCTTGTTTACTTGATACCCTCGATATTCGACATTCAGTTGATTTGGACATTGTTTTCGGTCCCGTGGAACCCAAATTACCGAGGTTTTACTGTGGCAGTGCCGTTCTTGAATGCCGACAGCTGCGGCTTGTCACGTGCAATTGGAGCACGCAGGAAGCAGAGTTGAACAATTAAATGAGTGAACACACTAAGCAGCCGGATGGAGGAAGGTGATGGGGAGGGGCACTCTAGCCTCCTTGCCATTATAGTTTTCTCCCAGCTGTTCTGCCATTGCCTTATTTTGATTTCCTTTTCGTGCAACCTGGTTATAACAATTATCAGTTACAACAATGGAATTTTCGCAGCACTTGAATACTGTTATGAGCGGTTTCAACTGTAGAGGTGAAATTACAAATGAACTGGCGAAAATAGGAGCAGAGCCCTATGAAGATCTGTAACTCTTTCATTGCCGTCCGTTCAGGAAAGTCGGCTAAAGCACAAAGTTTAGCTGGGTTGGACACAACATGGCTGAGAATTGTCAGATTCCATGCAGTGGCATTTACCAAGATTGACTTAGAGCGCAGCGTCTTTTGGGCACATCAGGATGTGTTTGAGGCATTCAAGGTGCATTGCAAAATCTGAGCAAAGACAACAACATTGCCCAGGT
Source organism: Dermacentor albipictus (assembly GCF_038994185.2). Classification (NCBI taxonomy): domain Eukaryota; kingdom Metazoa; phylum Arthropoda; class Arachnida; order Ixodida; family Ixodidae; genus Dermacentor; species Dermacentor albipictus. The sequence goes on along the minus strand of NC_091826.1, from coordinate 140,218,086 downwards.
AGCAAAAGCATATGTGCCATTTCAAGCCGCGCAGCACAATGAGTCCATCATGAGCTTGAAGGTGGCAAGCGCATTGCATGACAATGAATTCATATACAGTGGAACCCCGTTCATACGTTTTTCACTGGACCGAGGAAAAAAAACGTAACGGTGAGGAAAGCTCTGAAAATGAATGAAAAAAGTGCAGCTTCAACTATAGACAATTTGTTTCCACAGAGTGCGCTTAGAACTTAAAACGAGTCTAAAATGGTGGCTTGCCGTTTCTTTCGCTCGCTAGAAATCACCACACGTTTCTCAATAGCCTAGAAGGCCGCATTGCTGCCAGCGTCGCTGTGAGGTGCGACGTACCTGCGGAGGAGGCCCAGAGCCGTGACCGCTTCTCCAAAGCTAGGATTTGGCAACTCCCCGGCATCATGCGGCTCGTGCTCCTCGTCGTCACCACGCCACGGCAATGGCAACGGACGAAGGAATATCCGCGGGAAATTTTGCCCTCTTTGGCATAATCGTGCTAACAATTGTTTAGTATTGCTGCGCAGCACGCGCCTCCGAGCAGCCCGGTTGTGCGCAGCGCGGCGTGGTTTCACGAGAAATGTAAACACGAGAGGAGAGCTGGCCTGATAGGCGGAGCAACGCCACGAGCAATGCCAACTTCCGGCTTCCCTTTAGCTATAGCTTCACAAAGAGTGACGTCAGGGCCTCTCCTGAGTTTTCTTCTTCCGTAAGTCGACCCATCCAACAAACCATGCGGTGACCGTAATCACAGTGATGATAGAGCATTTTTCACGAATGGCCATCTAGTGGCGGCCTCTCAAACTGGTGTGCGGCTTCTTGCAGCCAGTTCCATAGCCAAGCCCGGCCAAGCCCGGTCAAAACTCGTCAAAAGCCAAAATGGCGGTTGGAGCACCTTGCCTACTTTAGCCCAGGCGGGTTCGGGTTGCAACGCATCATGCGGGAACGTTTTCACAGCTACTACGTAACAGCGGGGTTCCTTATATATTGGGTCCTATGGAAGCTATGCCGGGACCAGATGAAAACGACGTAGCAGCCGGGAAAACGCAGCAGTGAGGAACGTAACAACGGAGTTCTACTGTAACTGGTCCGATGTAACAATCAATCGGTGCAACGATTGTGATGATAGACCACTGCCGTTGGCACGGGCGTAGCCGTGGGGGGGGGGGGGGGGGGGTTGCTTATAAGGCTCCAGCCCCCCCGAAATATTTTCGTGCTGTCATGCACCGCTGAGCCAAACAAAACCTGGCGCCGGAAATCATTCTGCATTTGGTCTAGAATGCTTTTTTTTTTTGCACTCAAACAGACATTTTAAAATGAACGTTGCGAACCTTGGCTGGATTTTGCGGCGATACACATACACTGGGAGTCACTTAACGCGAAGAGCCTCATCCAAGTGCAAAGATTCAAGAGCGTTTTGATGGCAAGCCAGCTCGTTGCAGCATCTCGCAGAGGCTGCGGAATCTATGGAGCACATGGATTTTATTCCGAAACTTTATGGGCATAAGGTTCTCATAGATTTCAATCGAAAAGGTGCATTGACATTTCCATGCTTTAGATTTTCTATTCCAGAACTTTGTGGGTTTCGTGCTCTTATAAACATTTGACGCCAAAGGTGCATTGACTATTCTAAAGTCGTACATCACACCATACAACGAGCAAGCCAAATCAACACACTATCAGAGAAGTTGGCAAAGCACGCAACGATGTCCGATGAGACGAAGCGTTGCGGTGGTTCATTTATGCCGTCATGTCACAGAAAAGAATATCAACATTTCTTCACATGCGCCAAAGCATCCATGTGAAGATACTAAAATCAGCAAAAATAACTTCGTTCTTATTTATTTTCCTACTTTGACTTTTATTCGCGAGGACACATTGAGCCTCTGCAATTTTCTGGTTCTCGCTACACGCGGGCTGCCAGAGTCAGCTTGCATTTTTCTCGTATGCCCTTTTTCCTTTTGCCCCGACCACCACGTGGTGCACTTGGGTGCACGTTTATTTTTCGCTGACCGAGAGGATTTTCACCTGGCAGAGTTTTGGACGTTTTCTGGCTAGCAGATGAGAAAAAGAAACAATGGTCACTCGCTGCCATCACTGTGCAGACTCGACGGATAAAGTCGATGAGGATAGCAATAGGGGCTTGTTGGTACGGCAGATCTTATTTTGTTATAGCGCAAGCTTGACACGGACAACAGAAGGCACATCTGACACACACAGCGCAACTTTCAACATCAGATTTATTTCTCGCTCTCGTCGCTACATATACACCCTCGACCCGTCATACAGCATGTGTAAATTTTTTTTGAAAAATAAACAAAAAGATATAAACTGTGAATCACACGTAGGGAATTTCTTGACTCACATATTCGCAGACATGTACACGTTCAACGCGAACAAAGATAATTCAGCTTTTTTGAAGATAATGAAATGAAAGTTTACTGACGCATGCGTCGCCGAATGTTGATATGTGTCTGGCTTCTATTATCAAGCCCGTCATTTCACACCTGCTTCTACTCATGATGACTGTTTCTTTAAATCTTGGTTTGCACTTGCATCTCTGGCAATGGATGGCAAGAAAGCCATCAGCGGCCAAGTTGTTAACTTTGTTACTGTGTTCTTGTAGCCTGTCATTTATGCATCTGTCTGTTTGACCGATGTAGGATTGTCCACACCCGAGAGGAATGCAGTATACCACACCGGCGATGCAATCAATGAATTTGTTTTTATGTTCTTTTACGCATGCGCTACGTGGGATTCTTTCTGGCCGTGTGTTTTTACAGGTGCCGAAAATACAACGTTGATGCCACTCCTTCCAGCAATCTTCTTTATTCTATGGGAGAACCCGTATATGTAGGGGATGATGGCAACCTTTCTTTTGTTTATGTCAGTGCTCGACACGTGCACCTGCTCCGAACCGCTTTGCTGCGCCTTCTTAAGCAGTCCTGCAACTGACACAAGCGCGTGGCTCAGGTAACCAGCGCAGCTTAAACGCGAGGCTTGCGGTTCGAAGCTATCTTGTTGGCATGATTTTTTCAGTGCTTCGCTGAAACACATCTTCACGATTCCCCTCTTCAAAAGCTTTGTATGCGCGGAATGAAATGGTAAAAGTGGCTTACTTGCCCTAGGTTCGTAACACCTGCAGGTTTCGTTATCGGTGAGCACAAACTTGATGTCAAGGAATCTAATCCTCTCATCACATGGCATTTCAAAGGTCACTTCTAGTGGATTTAGACAGTCACGAATAGTGGTAAAAACAAAGCACATTCATTAGTAAAACAAGTGGATGAACAGTCAATAAGAACTAAAAAGTCATCAACATATCTAAAAACTTTTACAACCTTAGATTCGTGAAGGCGCTGCGACAGGTATCTGTCAAGTTTGGCTAAAAACAGATTACTTAGCACTGGTGCTAGGCAAGAACCTATGCACTCCTCGCTTCTGCAGATACAGGGTACCTTTGTTCTCGATAAACGTAGATGACAAATAAAACCTAAGTAATTCTAAAAAATTGCCAATGGATGTACCTGCTTCCGTGCTAAACCTAACGGCACTATATCTATGCAACTGTCAATACAGGTTAATAATTCCGATTGTGGCAGAGAATAATAAAGGTCTTTAACATCGGCAGAGAAGGCCTTTAAACGTTGATTTTCATGAGCTCTTACAAAATTTAAAACCTCCTCAGAACTTTTTGTCAGGAAAGGGTCACTGTTTAGTTTAGTTTAGTTTTTCTTGAAGGTACATGGCAACAGATTTCTGCCACGTGTCCCTCTCAGAAACTATCACCCTGAACGGTACACCTTCTTTGTGAGCCTGAGCGCTGAAAAATACTTCCAGACAATCCTTCTTGGTTTTTTTGATGCTGCTTATCACACCTTGCAGATTCATTTTTTTACACAATTGTTGTGCTTTCGCTCTGACGTTATTACAAGAGACGTCACTTTTTTCATTAAAAACAGCAGAAATAGCATTTATAGCTTTCTCATTGAATTCTTCATGCGAAAAAACTGCGAAGCCGCCTTCTTTATCAGCTGGCAGCACACACAGATCATGCTGTAACAAGTGTGATTGTACTTGTTTCACAAGTAATTTCTGACGTGGATGCTTACAGCTTTTTAAGGCGTCGAACGTCGGCACACCAACTGAAAGGAACCAGGTTCGTGTCGGACGATGACATGAAAGAGACAGTTACCGACTCTTTGAAGCAGCAACCCAAGAAGCTTTATGAGGCGGGAATCGCGCGACACATTAGTCAGTGGGACAAATGTCTAAATGCTCATAAAGACTGCCTTTAAATAACGTATGCAGTTTGTTGTATATTCACATTGGCTCACTTTCATTGGACTCACCCTTGTATATTTTGCAGAACTCCTGCTCTCTATATGGCCTCTCTGTTGTGACTATTACTTCAGTGCGATTACTCACAATACAAAGCTGGTGACAGCTGCTCCTGTGCAATACATTGGAACAAAGGACAGCGTCATTGAGACTTTTCCCTGGCTGTTGTATATGTATAAAAATATAAACAAGGTTCTTGAATTACAAAGTTTCATTAAAATGTGCGTCCCCAACTTGTTCATTTCATGGCCTTTACATTTTCCTTCTATTTTTTTTCTTTAACGTGCCAAAACCACTTTCCAATTATGAGGCTTGCCTTAGTAGGGGTCTCTGGAAATTTGGACCACCTGGGGTTCTTTAACGTGCACCTAAATGTAAGTACACAGGTGTGTTCGTATTTGACCCCCATTGAAATGCGGCCGCCACAGTCGGGATTTGATACCGCCACCTCGTGCTTAGCAGCACAACACCATAACCTAAGCAACCACGGCGGGTACATTTTTCATATCAGCGGCATGCGCTGCTTTGCTGGTTTCGAACTGATATGGTTGTAAAGGCTGCGTGATATTTTTTTTACATATTATATAGACAAAAAGGTGAAACCATTGATATCAGTTATTTCGGGCACAATTTTTGGGATATAGAAATATATTCTTTTATGAGAAAATACAGATTTTACTTTTCTTGACAGTGCGTAGCGTTCAAGAATTCGTTTTCTGCATCTTTGGCAATGGCAGTGCAGTTATTCATGTATTTGATCTCTTGGCAAATTCTATAAGCAGGAGGCCGAGCTTTCATGAGCCACCCCCAAACGAAACTTCTGGCTACACCACTGGCCATAGGTACCTGCGAGTAACCAGAGTGCAGATTTAAAGATGAAAAGTACTCACTGCCTTGAAAGCACTCAAAGCCATCATCAATCCGTGGCAAGGGATATACGTCTTTGCTAGGATATATGGCTGATCTTATTAAGGTGCCGGTAATCCACACAGAAGTCGATGGAACCATCCTTTTTCGTTGCAAAAGCCACTGGAGAGGCCCATGAGCTATAACCCTTTCAGTCATGGTGTCTTCATATGAAGATGAGACTGTCTTCATTGCCTTTTGCATAAAAAAGCGAAAGAGACACACTGCACATTGGTGTGGTCAATATTTGAGACATACATAAATGTAATTATTGCCACTTGATATGAAGTGGCAAAACACTACTGAAGAAAAAGATGATTGAAGACGGATGACTCTAAGTTTTACGTAAGCTCTGGTTTGTCGCTGTTCAGATTTCTCCTTTACAGCAGTCTCGTCAATTCAGAACAGTTAAAGCCCCCTGTTTTATGCAAAGAGAAACCTACCTCTAATGAAAAACAGTTACTCAATACTCAAGGTTCTGTTACTGAGTAGTTCTGACCCTGTTTTCATATGCATCTCCATGCGGAGACACCATGATTCAATTTACCATGCCAGTGACCCATAGACACCGTGCGAAAATATGAAACTACCGGCCCTTTTTGGATTTCTTGCACTATCTAATTCACTGTCGAAGAATTAAACTGTGTTTTTTGGTATTTCTTTTCATTTTGAAGCAATAAGACAACAGACAGCGACCAAAGAAATGCTAAAAATTAATACATTTTTAAGACATCTTGGCTTGCTACTGAAGCCTTGTTCAGAATGGGCCTCGCAATGGACAGACGGGCTTCCGTCAAGCCCTCGGCTTCATCAACCTTCGCTGGGCATATGGCCAATCTTAAATCACCGAAATTTGCTGTTATGTTTCCCTCACTACCCGCACTGCTGTGTTTCACGAACACCTAGAGTTCAACCTTGCCTGCAAAGCACGGTGCCTCATCCCATGCTCACTGCACCTTAACAGGCCAGTACCTTCAAAGTTTGGTTATAGCATCATCACTAAGACAGAGAGGCTATTGCTACAGGCATGACTACAGGACTACCGTGACACCATCAGAAAACATGAAAACGAGGCTTTTTTTGCACGCAGCTGCCTGGAGGACCACTGCCCGGATCATTTTGCAAGCATCAAGCTACATGCCAACTTTCAAGCCAATGGATATGCCCATCAGTCCGAGTTGGTGCATAGCATCAAGCTTGACAGACTTTCGGAAATTGCCAGGCCATACCGGCCACACAGCGGAAGTACTACGGTGTACAACCTTTCATCGCACAGTGTCGACCTTGTTGAGGCCTGCTTCCTGAAGCTAGGTTTAAATTACAATGTTGCACCTGCCCCTGAAGTCGGAAAGGTTGTGTGTGCGGTAGAGTGCGCAGTTAACTAAGTAGACCCATCCTGCCATGACGAGGCTTGCACCCACACTATTGTTGTCCTTTCTGGACTGCACCGGCTAAAGTTCGTTTCCCCTCTTTCTGCTGAGGTACGGAAGGCTGTCAAGCGACTTCAGGCAAACACTAGAATCGCTGAGGGGAATGCAACAGTACTAAATGACACAGCTGTCTACAAAAGCAAGATGACCAGGACCTTAATGACTTAAGCTTAATGACCAGGACACCTTACATCTGGCTCGCTCGGTACCCAACCTTGAAGGTATAGAGGGACTTCCAGGCTCTCCTGGTGAATGTGTTCTGCTTCGTAGCTCCAGAGTACATCTCTGTATTATAAGCTTCTCTGTGACAACAGAGCTGCACCTGCACTTTATGGCTTGCCGAAAGTTCACAAGCCTAATGTCTCCCTGCATTCAATAATTGACTACACTTGTTCCCCTCTTTACAAACTGTCTGGATACCAGCACCAACTTCTGTCTCCATTCATCGGGGAGGGCTCCACGCACGTGAGCAACTCCTGTGTCTCTAGACGACAATGAGGTGATGGTTTCTTTCGACATAGTGTTGCTGTTTACCTCAATTCCAACTAACATGGCTGTGGAAGCATGAACTTCTGCTCTAGAATCCAACAGGACTTTGCCAGACAGGTCGCCCATTGACGTTCTTGACCTCAAGAGGCTCCCCGCTTTTGCCTTGGAAACACATACTTCTGCTTCAACAAGGTCATCTATAGGCAACAGAAGAACTTCAGTTTGGCCTAGTTGGTATTTACTGCAAATCATATTGACCGCAAATAAGACGGGGACAGAGGAAGAAAACACATACCGCCCGTGCTCTTTATGTGTTTTCTTCCTCTGTCCCCGTCTTATTTGCGGTCAATATGATTTGTCTTCTATAGGCAAGTCCACGGTACTCAATGGGTGTTTCCGTTTCTGTTACTACTGTCACTCTCACGATGGAATGGCTGGAAAGTTGTGCTCTCGCATCCTTCAGTCCTAGGCCAAAAGGTTTTCTTCACTATGTGGACCGTTCTTGTGTGATTCGGTGCAGTGCTTTGGCTTCGTTCACTGCACACCTGGACAGTCAGGAAAAGGCCATCTAATCCACAGTTGAGACAGAGGTCGACAGCAGACTCCCATTTTTGGACATGCTTGTGAACAGACGCGATGGATGGTCTAGCACATACCGTAAGGACACTCACACTGGCTGCTACCTAAACTTTCAATCCGTTCATCCTGACGCTCACAAAAGGCCGCTTGCTGCCTCCCTGCTCAACCGTGCGAACTGCACTTGCACCACAGCAGAACATTGTTTCACCGACTTGGACCATGTGCGAGGTGATCTCTTGGGAAGCGGCTGTCCCACGTCTCTTTTTTAGTGCTGTGGAACGCCACCTGTCCAATTCCATCTAAACGGCTAATCCCTGACCGAGTAGCATGCTGCCATAACCTTCATTCCTGGGATAAGCAAAACCTTGTCTCACGTTCTGCGCAGTTATGACGTAGAGGTGGCACACGTGCCCGTGTGTAAGCTGAGGTATGCACTCATGGACAGTAAGGATAGGTTTCCGAGAGAGTCATTTCCCGGCGTAGTCTACAAGATACTCTGCGCAGATGGTGACTACCCATACATCGGTGAATCAGGCAACTTTAGGCAGAGACTGAGGCAGCATCAGAACGATGTTGAAAAGAAATGAACAGTTTCAAATGCCCTTGCCAAGCACACAGATGCAACAGGTCACAAGATTGATTGGGAAGAAAGCTCAAGAATTATCGGCCAAGAAAGAAACTTGAGTAAAACTCTTGCTTGGGCTAGTTGGTTCATGCTTGAAGTAGTAAAGGCAAGGCGCAGAAGACCAGGACTCAAGAAGAAGAACACAAACGACAGAAGGCGCCAGTCCTGTCATTTGTGTTCTTCTTCTTGAGTCCTGGTCTTCTGTGCCTTGCCTTTACTACTTCAAAGAAACTTGAAATTGTGGATGTATCTGGAATAGTTGGAGATGTGGAAAACACGTCACATGCTCAATCGAAGTGAATGAATTCTGCCCCCCGTCGTACACGCGCTGCTTATGTCACGTGCTGAAGAATGCAAAAGCTTCCAAGGACTTTCCTTCAACCCACGGTGAGCAAGGCTTCAATAGCAAAGTCAAAATCTTTTAAAAGATTTATTTATGTTTAGCATTTCTTTTCATTGTCATTGTCATTTCTTTTCATTGTCATTGGTGTCTCCAGGTCATTGAGCATGCATTGCAATTGGTCCTCTGAGTTACTAAGCAAGGCAATATCATCAGCGAATCGCAAGTTACTAAGGTATTCTCCATTAACTTTTATCCCCAATTCTTCCCAATCCAGGTCTCTGAATACCTCCTGTAAACATGCTGTGAATAGCATTGGAGAGATTGTATCTCCCTGTCTGAAGAAAGGCGTCAGACAGGGAGATACAATCTCTCCAATGCTATTCACAGCATGTTTACAGGAGGTATTCAGAGACCTGGATTGGGAAGAATTGGGGATAGAAGTTAATGGAGAATACCTTAGTAACTGGCGATTTGCTGATTATATTGCCTTGCTTAGTCACTCAGGGGACCAATTGCAACGCATGCTCAAAGACCTGGAGAGGCAAAGCAGAAGAGTGGGTCTAAAAGTTAATCTGCAGAAAACTAAAGTAATGTTTAACAGTCTCGGAAGAGAACAGCAATTTACAATAGGTAGCGAGGCACTGGAAGTGGTAAGGGAATACATCTACTTAGGGCAGGTAGTGACGGCAGATCCGGATCATGAGACGGAAATAACCAGAAGAATAAGAATGGGCTGGGGTGCGTTTGGCAGGCATTCTCAGATCATGAACAGCAGGTTGCCATTATCCCTCAAGAGAAAAGTCTATAATAGCTTTGTCTTACCACTACTCACCTACGGGGCAGAAACCTGGAGGCTTACGAAAAGGGTTCTACTCAAATTGAGGACGACGCAACGAGCTATGGAAAGAAGAATTATAGGTGTAACGTTAAGGGATAAGAAAAGAGCAGATTGGGTGAGGGAACAAACGCGAGTCAATGACATCTTAGTTGAAAAGAAGAAAAAGAAATGGGCATGGGCAGGACATATAATGAGGAGGGAACATAACCAATGGTCATTAAGGGTTACGGACTGGATTCCAAGGGAAGGGAAGCGTAGCAGGGAGCGCCAGAAAGTTAGGTGGGCGGATGAGATTAAAAAGTTTGCAGGGACAACATGGCCACAATTAGTACATGACCGGGGTTGTTGGAGAAATATGGGAGAGGCCTTTGCCCTGCAGTGGGCGTAACCAGGCTGATGATGATGATGATGAGCATTTCTTTTGGTCGGTGTCTGTCGTTTTATTGCTTCATGTTTAATCCCGACCGGACGGGCTTCCGTCAAACCCCACTTCCTTTCCATTTTGAGTGATGGCAATTATTAAACGTGGTACAAATCACTGTTTGACTGTATCACTGTATGCACTGTTTGACCATGAAGATGGTAAACGCTCACGTTTCGGGACCATCAAATGAATGACGTCAGTCTGGAAATTATGTTGCGCCCTCGAATGTTGCCTGCTCTCCTGTGTTGCTCAAGGAGAGCAGGCGTGGTCTCTACTACAACCCTTGCTGCTCGCCCGGGAAAATCAGTGAAGCTTGCGCTGGAGTGCTCCACCTGTGGCACGCACAAATGATGCACAGATGCCTTGAAAAGGATCATGGGAGGTTTCACATGTCCAATAAGGATCACATGAAGAGAAACGCTGTGAAGAGAAATGCTGTGACAAGCAAGCTTGCAAAGAGACGCAAGCCAGCAACAGACTCTGCCTACAGCCCTGGGCTACTATAGGTGCAGGTGTGACCTGTGCTGAATGCACAATTGTGTGAGTGTGCAAAAGATATTCTTTGTTAATTTGAATTCCGGGATTTTACGTGTCAGAACCATGATATAATTTTGGATTAATTTTGACTAACTGGCGTGCATTACAACACAAGTACATGAACTTCTTGTATTTCGCCTCCATTGAAATGAAGCTGCCACCACTGGGATTTAATCCCGATATCTTGTTTTAGCAACAAACTGTGCGAAGGACATATTTTACTGTGGCCATTAACTCTGTGCAACTTTATTTGCAAGAAGAGAAATGTGAAGTGGGTGGTGCTAGCTTTTATGCGAAGCATATTACGAGGGCTCAACCCAGCTCCTCAGGCGCGGCGGTGACCATGAAATCATGTGACACCGTGACGTCACGACAGAGGAGAAGTGGAGGGCTCAACCCAGCTCCTCAGGCGCGGCGGTGACCATGAAATCACGTGACACCGTGACGTCACGACAGAGGAGAAGTGGAGGGCTCAACCCAGCTCCTCAGGCGCGGCGGTGACCATGAAATCACGTGACACCGTGACGTCACGACAGAGGAGAAGTGGCTTTGGCTCAACTCTTGCAAGACGGGCTGGGTGGGAATCGAACCAGGGTCTCCGGAGTGTGGGACGGAGACGCTACCACTGAGCCACGAGTACAACGCTTCAAAGCGGTACAAAAGCGCCTCTAGTGAATGCGGTGTTGCCTTAGAAACGCGCTGTTTCTAAGGCGTGCGTCTCTTGCTCAGGCGCACATTTCGTTGCCGCGCCGAACGCTGCTTTGCTCGACGCTCACCGCGTCCAATGCGGGGCGCGTAGTCGCTGCCCTGTAGCCCATTGTCTTACACCCCTTGGCGGGTCGACGGGAACGCTGTCGCGTTCCACTCTTGAAGGCGAAGAAGTAATGCATGAGTTGTTTCTTCGTCTAGCCGAACCAAATATAGCCAAGCAACAGCAGTTCACCAGGCTAAACAGTGGTTCAACAACTAAAATAAAGGCTAGTATGCTTCGCATCCTGGGCTTAACCTTACCTAAGCCACAGCCATTTTTTTCGCATTCCTTTCAAATACAGCATAGACCGCTTATAACGTAGGTCGCAGAAGTGGAAAAATTCACCATTATATGCGATCCCGCACTATATCAAATACGCCATTTTTAGACTTTTATTCACATGCAAATAAGGTCAATCCACCTTGTATGATGTCTTTCACAACTTCGCACGCCATAAAGCACCAGAATTGGACACTAAACAACAAGCTTTTTTTCTTCACCAATGAAAAAGATGTCATTATCTTCATCCGGCGCTGAGCCTTCAGCGCACTATGCACCACCTCATCTTCAACAGCAATCAGACGCTGGAAAGCTTTCTCGCTCAAACTCGTCTGCGCGCAGTGCATCCTGAGCTTGCTGATGTAATCCAGTGCATCTCTGTGCGAAAGTTCCGGTGTGCTGTCTCCTTTGTCGTCGTCATCGTCCAATACAGTGTCATCGCGATCACGTACTGCTGCCATTTTCTTGGACATGATCAGGACATGATCAGAACATGATCAGGCGGCCTGGCAACTTAGCCCAGCGCGACACGAGTAGCGCGACACAAATGCAAGACAAGGAAACACGCTCAGCAGCTAGGCCTACGATGCTGGCAGTGCACTTCGGTACAACGACTCACGTACATCCACGATAAGAGAAAAAGCAGAAGACTGGCGCATGTGCTGAGCCAGCCTGTCAACTGGCCACCCCCTGCGAATGGACCTTCCCAACATTTCCCCTTCTCACCCTCTGAATGAGACCCACCCCGTTACGGCGGCGGCGCGGGTGCTCAGTCTGGCACGGTCCCAGCCTTCGTGGCGCTGCACAAAGAAAAACAAAAGATAAGGCCGCTACTCGCACTTCTTTTCTTCGCATGCTGTACCGTCTCTCTCACCTCTAGTTTTCTCCCCTCTTGCGACGGGTTTCGTGGCTTTCTTCTCTCTTTTTGTAGAGGGTGCAGGCACCATAGTGCAGGGGAGTGCGCTCCCTTGTCTTCGGAGAAACCACACCATACCCAGTCTTCCGTCGTGCGCAGACCAGGCATAGAGCGGTATGCTGAGTGGTACGCTGACACATTGAACTTTATGGAAGGCATACTGGTGGTCACATAAAGCAGCATTATATGCAGTCCCGCACTATAGGCGGTTATGTTATAAATAGTCTATGCTGTATTTCAGTGTTACTTTTGCACAGTGCCCACATATATGTCATGAACTTGTTGCTGAAGAACAGGGCTTCATGGCGATGCTATTGATATTGCCACATTGCTACTCCAGTAAAGCTTACAGTGAACTGGAAGTTCAGATTCATTTTTCTGTATCATCTTTTTTAACACCACACACTGCCTTACGGAACATTTTCGTATGTTCTAAGTATGAGTAAAAAGTTTGGTATCAATATCATTGTATTTAATGTATCTAGCTGGTGAAATATTTATTTATTTCTAAAGTTCTCTGCCAAATTGCCACTAAACTGAAGTGAAAATGATCAAAAATATTGCTACCAAGCTTACCTCTGTTTTTTCACATAATACATGCACTGAGAACAATAAAATTAGCATCACCGGCTATAGAAACTCTCTGGCCTTCTGGCGATATACTTCACTTTTGCTTTCGACGAAGTGAACTTTTGAGAAGTCTCGTGAGAAATCAACTGAATTTCTGTATTAAAAACCTTGTATCTTTTGTTCTAATGCAGATATACAAAGTGTAATTAGACACAGTTAAACTTCAATATCCCGAACTTCAATATAATGAAGTATTTAATTTTTCATAACCTCTTGTCCATACAACACCATATATTTAGAACCTCAATGTAACGAAGTGTGTTGTATGGGATTTCAATACAACGAAATTTCACTGCCACCGCAAAGGATTTCCGAGAAAATAAATGGGAACTTCCATGGACGCAGATGGTCAAATGATTGAATTACAAGTGGTTGCTTGCGAACGCACCTCTTAAATTGTGCACCGCACGACAAGAGCAACTGCAGAAGTGTAGCCGCATCATGTTCTGTACAAAGTCCAAGTGTGATAAGATGGAATCATGCCCCACGCATTGTGTGCTTTAGGTGCGAGTACAGTCGAACCTCGATATATCGAACAGCGCGGTGATCGTAAAATAGTTCGATATAGCCAGAATTCGATATATAAAATCACGTAGAAAACGCGTCAAAAACTAGCACAAATCAATCAATGAACCAATCGTGGCGCAATAGATACTCACATGAAGCTTCAAACAAAGTATTTATTTCATTCGCTGAAAGTACTGAAGCAGCGTAGTCTGCTTTATATTGGCAACCGCGTGCTTGACCACGGCGTCCTCAACATAGTCCAAACAGTCCAGAAGAGACGGTCCAGTGCCTTCTATTGCGCCGCAGTAGCGGCGTACAACGGCCAAAGCAGCTACAGCCTCAGTTGCAGTCGGGAGCGGGGCAACATCAGCGCTTGCTGGATCAGCCTCAGCAGCGTCTTCGTTCGGCCGCTCAGCAGTCACTTCTGCCGCAATCTCAAATGCGACCGCAGGCGTGCGACCGCACGCTTGCGGTCGCACGAAAAATTGCACTTATCCAGCACTTGTGCAGAAATTACGATTTACACTGTGTGCACAGTGTATACCTTACACATTGTAAACCGAAATTTGTGCACAAGTGTTTGATACGTGCAATATTTTGCACGACCGCACGCGTGCTGTGCGGCTCGCGGCGATGGGCGGCTCGAGCGAACTCCGCCACTGTTCCGGTGCTCTCGTCACCGCCAACCACGGAGGAAGGAAACTAAAGGTCTCCTCGATTTGGCTGCACTTCCTGCACTAGTTCAGGGGGTGCAGCACTCAAGCACTCGATTTGCCAGTGCAGCTAGCGCCACCTGCACTTCGGCACTCGATTTGACGTCGTGCTGCACGAGTTCATGTACACTTTGGCACTAGACTCTCCGCAAGTTCTTTTCTCGTGCACGTAGTGCAAGGCTCTTGGTAGCAGACGACACATGCGGTTCCGTGGCCATGCGGGTGTTGGTAGACGGCATCGACGGCGCCTGGTGTTGGTAACGCAGCACGGACGCCAGTTTTCTTCAGGATGTGTACGCAGCATCTTGTTAAGGGCGCTTTCCGGGTTCGGCTGCTGCTAAGTACACTGAAGGCCGGGATTTTCCCACAGGTCACAGTCATTTGTATTAATTTTCCCGAGCTTACCGCTACCTCGACGTTAAGTTTACGCGAAACCACATTGGTCCGTCGTTTGAAACGTTGTGCCATATATGATTCTGAAAGGTGTGGAAACTGCGCTTGGTCATGCTTTCTGAATAATTATGCCGAAGTTGAACTAATTTTCAGGTACTAATACATAAATTCTTCCCGGAGGACAAAAAAGGCCATTGCGCACACGTTTACGCTTGCGGCACACACCAACAAAAGAAAAGCCACAGCCGCCCAGTCACAGCAGACGAAGGCCTGAACGTTCCTGCACTTTCGTCCTCGATTTGACCGCTGCACCGAAAGCGCTAGTGTGGCGCTACACTCGCACTTCAAGAACTGGCGCTACACTGGCACGACACTTTTCTGAACTAGTGCAAAAAGTGCAGCCAAATCGAGGAGACCTCATGGAGAGGCCCTGACGTCACTCTTTGTGAAGCAAAAGTGAAGCCGGAAGTTGGCGTTGCTCATGGCGATGCTCCGCCTTTTGTGCCACCCTTCTCTCTTGTTTACATCTTTCGCGAAACCACGCCACGCTGCGCCTGGTTTCGCGCGCGGAGCGCTCGCGCAACATCCGGCAGAGCACGGTGCAGGTAACACAGCGCAACAAGACACGGTGACTAACGCAAACCCGCCCACACAGCGCCTTTGCCACGGAACGAAATCTACCAGAGCAACACATGTGAGCGCTCAAAATCAGAACGCCGCCATTGTGGCCCACAAGGCGTGGCCATACAGCAAAAAAAAAAAAAATAAAGCAGCAGCAAAAAAATGAGAACCTACTACGTCATTTCGGCCACACTTTTCTCCTAGCGCGCGGAGGGGGTAGGGCCTCTCCTTAGTTTCCTTCCTCCGTGCCGCCAACGAAGTCCTCAATGCACATGGTGTGTGGCTCAGCACCGACAAAGCGCTCCCACTGGCTCCACGGCCGCCTCGATCACGCGCGCACGGCGCACGAGGCGGCCGTGCTGGCTCGAAGCCGCCGCGTGTGTACGCCGCTACGTTCAAATGGCGCCCTCGGCGCAACCGATGTGGGCAGCTGTCGTACGCAGCAGTCCGAAACGCCCATCGCGCCGCCGCTATCTTCGAGAGTGTTGCGGGAAAGCTCGCCTCCTGTCAACAGAGCGCACTTGGTCCGGGCGGCGGAGTTCGATATATCCATTTTACATCCGGCCCCGTTCGAAATAAAAAATTAAAAATGCATGCGATTTTCCACGTGATATAGAAAGTGTTCGATATACGCAATAATTGTATGCTGCAGGGTGTCTACTAAGTTGACATTTCCAAATTCCCTGAGTTTTCCAGGTTTTCCCTGAGCACCTTTGCGAAATTCCCTGAATGAGCGAGAACTTTGTTTTATGTCAAGACAGGCCGACACCACGTTGCCCGATGCTGTCACTCTCTAGTAAGCATACTGAAACAAAAAAAAAGACTTAATCCAGTTTAATAGTAAGGAGTAATATCTATTTTATTTAAAAAGAAAACAGAAGGAAGGTGTAAAATGCACAGAGAAAGAAATGGTAAAGCCCATTCCAAATTGAGTCGAACATTTTCAAATACGAATGAAAAGGAGATGCATACATAAGTAAATATTTTTTTAATATCAGCTATTTCCATCAACTGATAGCAAGCTCATCTGTATGAGGTCCTGAACTTTGTCACAACTAATTATTAAGGATCTCTCTCAGCAGCTGGAAAGTCCACCTCAACTGTCCTGACATACTCTCAGCCCGTACACAACATCTCAGTGTTGGGTTTCACTGCTTAAACAATTTATTTTGGTTTGGATGAGGGTCACCTGTGTCTCAGCGTCAGCCAACACTTAGTTATTTTAGCTCAAGCTCCTTCAAAAAGGCGCCGGCAATTCCTTTCCCGTTAATTCCTCAGTGCGTCGGTCCTTTCTGTTCTCATGCTCCTTCTACCACGCTTTCACCACATGGATCATCTGAAGCATCCTCTTGGTAAGTTGTACAGTCAACATTTGATTTTTCGGATTTCCGAGGGTCCACAAAAAAAAAAACGGAAAAAAAAACGGGCAGTCTGAAAAAAATTAATGCATGTCTTTAACTGCCTTTAAGGGCTAAAATTACCACAGGCAAGTCTGAAAAAGCTCTGAAGGCCTGCCAGTACGCTTATTAGGCATATCAGGGCTTGTACTGTGACAGGAGACGGGGTGCACGCATGTGTAATTAAGGAATACATACTATGTCCCGTGACAATTGCCCCCTTCCCACGCTTGTTATGCTTCACCGCCTAACATTAGTGTACTGAGGCGAAGCTAACTTTCGGAGACTGGCATTACGCAACGCGCTGTGCTCTGCGAGTTTCAAAGCCAATCGCGAGGATTACAAAGGCGGAGTCGGTGCCATTGGTGATAGCGGCGAATTCTTTCAATGAAAAACACGGCACCGCACGGCAAGAAGCTTAATAGCGAACATGGAAGCAGCTAGGCCTAACGTTGCCGCGGTGGTGGTTACGGCTGCCAGCGGATCTGCCTGCGAGAGTGCCGGTTCGAGGCGGCGAGATAATTACAATAGCGGCGGTGGCGGCTTTGATTAATGCCATTTCAGACCTGCAGTCAGGCCAGTATACATTGACTATATGGAGTGCGTGGTGGTGCCGCAAAACCGTGCAAATTATCGGGCATGTCCGAAAAATCGGGCGTCTAGAAAATCGGTCGTTAACTACTCTGGCAATACATCGTGCCGATGACACGGCGTCAATGACGATTCGTTGCGATTCCTCTGTTACTGGAGCCAGCATTAACACGACTTTCGTTCCCTTTCAATAAAGTTACAGCTAATTTTCCCTGATGGAAGCACAAATTCCCTGAGTTTTCCCTGAGTTTTTCCAGACTGTTCAAATTCCCTGAGAATTCCCGGTTTTCCCGGTTTTCCCGGTTGGTAGACACCCTGATGCTGATGACTGAGTTTTGTATTCTAGTGTCTGTAGTGTCAATGATCAGGTTTTACTAAATGATGTGTTTTCTTTTTTTTTACGACTGGAGCAGAATTTGGCAAATGGAGATTAACTTTAAGAAAATGGTGACAATGACATTCACTAATAAGCAACAACCCTCGCAATTTAAGTATGGCAATGCAGAACACGCACTAGAAAGAGACCAGGAATTTAAGTACCTTGGTATTGCATTCTCTTCTAAATACTTAGACAGAACAAACATGTCGACCTTAATTTGATCATATGTTACTTAAGAAGAACTTTAAAGGGCACAACCAGAGAATGCAAGCTAACAGCCTATAAATCGCTGGTCAGGCCTCTTCTTGAATACGCATCATTGTGTGGTCACCTCATCTTGTACATGACAAAGATAAACTCGGGTTCGTCCTGAGGAAAGCTATCAGATTTATTTTTAATCATTACTACTGCAACTTTGCTCCTTCAGAGCATCACCATGTCTTATCAACGAATTGCTTAGAACATTGATGAACATGTGATCGGCTTATCATGTTACATAATATTGTGCCTAATCCCACTTGTACAGCTGCCCCTATTTCTTTCACTGGTCATTCTACACCTGTGACATGGTTTGAACCTACGAACATAGTGCCATTCTGGTCTTTTCGTGACTGTCATAAATATTCTGTTTTTCCATGCACAGTTGACATTCGGAATAAACTTGATAGTTATTTGCAACATCTTCCACATGCACAGTTTGTAAAGCAAGTGTTTAAATCTGTCTTCATGTTTCCTTTTTCTTGTTTCATGTAACCATTACTGCATTGTCTTAAACCTGAGACAGCAGTCTCTGTAAACAAATTAAAAAGAAAGAAACTATGCAGTTTCCCAAAAATAGACTTTCTCACAATTCTTTTTCAGCTTTGGTGCCCACCCTTAAAAAGTGTCTTTTGCTACCTAAATACCACAATCCTGGATGTGTATGGCTACTACTGGTTGATTAAAACCACAAAGCAGTGTGCACCACAGAGCTCCCCCGGTGCCTGTGGCAGCATCTGACTGGCCTTGTGTGGAAGTGCGTTGCTGGCAAGGTCAGCCCTTGCATAACGCAGTAGCAGCAAAAGACAGTACCTCGTTGAGGGGCAGGCGTGCTTGTGCAGCGATTTCCTGGAAGGAGAGGCAGCTACCTGGCCGCTGGAAGGACATCTCCATCAGGCACAGCAGGCACATCTTCTGGCGCAGGGACAGCTCACAGGCCGCAAGGTCCGACTATGGCCACAAGAGTGAGCGACATGCTTGAGAGCCACTCTTGACATGGTAGGGAAGGCATGCAGCCACGCTACTAAGGCATCAAAAACACACAAGGAAAACTTGCCAACACATCCTCTCAGCCGCAAAAACTTCCTCAGGGCAACCAAGGGAATGCAGCAGCAGCAGCATCTTTTTCTTGGGATGAGCAACTCCTTCGGCTGCATAGTTTGGCCCTCGTGCACAAGTCGATACAGCATAGACCACTTATAATTAGGGGTGTGCGAATCTTCCAATACGAATTGAATATGAATACCTACTTAGCGTTGAATATCAAATAATGATATGCATATGTATTTATTAGAAAGTTGGTTTATTTTAACATGTTGGAACGTTGCAACTACATTGTACTGGTAAAAAAAGTAAACTAGTAAGCAGTTATACTAAAAGATTGTGTATTTGGCTCATGTTAGCTTTGGAAGATTTAGTAATTTATGCTAGTTGTCTGCTCTCGCCAACCTGTGCCTAATTATACCTATCAATTTCCCATGAGCTCAGAGGCCCTGTACCAGTTGTCGCTCATCGCATTTGCTGTCAAGCAATAAGCTCAGGACTGGGGGTGGAACCTGCAAAAGAGTGTGCTCTTGTTGTTCACAAGCCCATGCCCCTTGCTGCTGAGAGCAGGGAATAGGTCTGGGCATGTTGGTTATTCATCGTAAAGCAAGTAACATAGTGCAGTAAGGACGAGGGGTAAATCGAGATAGGGCAAGTGCTAATATACACCCATCCGAATCCGCCAAGAAGATGAAGGTACACTGCCATTTTAGCAGGGAAGAAGTTTGGGCGTGTTGGTGGGATACATACAGACTGGGATTCATGGCGCAAAAAATGACACAGGGACAAGCAGGAACACAGGATGAGCGCTAACTTTCAACAGTTGATTTATTGCAGCTGGTGAGTATATATATACTCACTGGGACACCACTGCAATAGACACACTGAAGGGAAGGTGGAAAAACAGTCATGTGACTACTATGCCCAAAAATTCAAGCTCTTTCCTTGATAAAAGTACAGACGACGTACTAACGCACTTGTCACCTGCTCTGGCTATCTCAGCTGCTTCCACGATTTCCCTCGTAATCTTATTCTTGTGGCGATAGACAACAACAGTTTGTTTTAAGAGCGGGAAGCATGGTGCCTTCGCGTCACATTTTCTACAATGGGCAGCCAGATGCCCATCTATTGCGATGCTCTCCACTTTGTTACTATGCTCTGCCAGACGCATGTTTAAACATCTGCCCATCTCTCATAACGATGGGTCGACATGAGAGTAATTTTATGCATTAGGTCTATGGGGAAAAAAACCATTTATAACGATAGGTTATTCACCGCATATCGCATATAACTATCAAAATTTTGCAGTCTGGACGGCGTTTTCCGTGCCAAATAATTGTAACATTTGCGTTGCTTAGTTCCCTGAAACAAACGATGTCGAGACGAGGCGATGTTTACCTCCGTAAGTTCATATCTGCCGCCATTACCGCGCAGCGCATCTCGCCCCGCCCGCGCACCGGAGAATAGCTGAGTAGGCGCAGCGCGCCACAAGATGGCTCTAGCTGCTTCATGCGTGTCGGCCACAGTCGCTCCTGGTCACTCCAAAAGAGAGAGAAAGAAAAAAAAAAGCGACAAGCAAAGCGGCGCGGTGGCACCCGTTCCACGTCTCTTTCGCGATAGCAGGCTGACGCCACCGAAGCAACGTGCAACCAACAGTTCAACCCAGTTCGAAGATGGTGCCGACAAAGCGCAAAGCTGTGTCGCTTGACACGAAGATGGATATTTTGCTGGACTCTCGATACGGCTTCAAGGTGAGCGCCCTCGTGAAGAAGTATGAGCTCGTCCAGTTAACGATACCAACCATCTTGAAAACCAGGAGCTACGCAATTGTGAAGGCAGGAGCTATCAGCGGCCATGCCGATCAGCGGAAAAGGGTTAGAGACCCTTTGTACGCCGATACTGAAGAGGCGCTTTACCAGTGGTTCATCACCAATTGCTTCAAGAAGGCGGGCTTTGTGCGTAAGGACGAACTTCCCCAACCCGCTGAGACCGACCCTGTGGAAGTTGCTGACATAACCGAGCTCTGGGAGCTCGTTCCTACTGGTGACACAGGTGGTGTGTCGAAGGAGGAGTATTTGACTGCAGACAGAGCTGCCTCGTTCTGCGATGAGGTCACCGACGAGGCAATCGCCGAAGATGTGCTGTCTCGACAGACGGCAGAGTTGTGCGACGGTGGCGACGGCATCAGCGACAGTGACAACGAGATCGACAGTGGCTCCTTGACCCAGACCACGATGTCCACGCAACGTGCACTGTCGTCGATCGACTCTTTCATTGATTTTATGCATGCTAAAGGATTGCCGCCAGTGTTCGCGCAACAGCTGGAATCCATGCACACCGCGGTTGTGAAGCTGAAGCTGCCGCAAAAGCAAGTGCAGATTTCGGACTATTTCGGCGTGCCTAACCCTTGACACGGTCATTGGCGCTAGAAATAAAGTTCGCTTTTCATGGCCTACTGTCTACATCATCTATTCTTTAGAGCAAGTAGCGAATTCGAGTTCGGAGCTGCAAAGGTATGTTCCGCGTTTCAAATTTTTTTTTTTTTTTGATAACTGCAATCCAGATATAGCGATCATCGGTTATAACGATCATATTTTTCGTCTTTCTCGATATCGTTATAAGTGGACTGCACTTATAAGTGGACTGACTGCACGGAGCAATTCACGGAGCAATCCAGGCAGCCTTCGCAACCAGGCAGAGGCTAACCGCCTTCTTCGTTCATTGCAGAAATGCGCGTTTGAGGAGCGGAATCCGAAGCTGCTACCGTCACTGCTGGTGGAACCTACACGTGTCCACGGATCGTCCCCCTCCCTCCGTTCTCTACTGGCAAGCCGCACCTGCGCACTACTGTCCGATATCAACGGCGTCCCCTATATAACCGCTGCACGACGGTCCCCACATCAATCACGGAGCAATCCAGGCAGCCTTCGCAACCAGGCAGAGGCTAACCGCCTTCTTCGTTCATTGCAGAAATGCGCGTTTGAGGAGCGGAATCCGAAGCTGCTACCGTCACTGCTGGTGGAACCTACACGTGTCCACGGATCGTCCCCCTCCCTCCGTTCTCTACTGGCAAGCCGCACCTGCGCACTACTGTCCGATATCAACGGCGCCCCCTATATAACCGCTGCACGACGGTCCCCACATCATTCACGGAGCAATCCAGGCAGCCTTCGCAACCAGGCAGAGGCTAACCGCCTTCTTCGTTCATTGCAGGTGTGTATCCTGTATCTTTGATTACATCGATCTTAGGCTACTGGATTGCTCCGTTCGTGTTTGTGTCCAGCATGGGTGATAAGCCTCCTTCAACTATAAAAGAACTTGTAAAGGCTATGACTGACTTGAGTGCACAGTTTAACTCTAAGCAAAGTGAACTAAAGCAAGATATAAAGCATGTGATTGAATCTGAAATGGAATCTGTCAAAACTTCAATGGGCTTTATCAATGAAAAGTTCGAAGAATTTAGAACAGAGATCTCTGAGCTCAAAAAGACCCTGTCTGACGTGAAAAACGTAAACCTGGAAATGAAAAAAGAAAACAACCGACTCACAAATGAAGTGAAAACTCTCAGGCACGAATTGACTGAACTGCAGCAGTACAGTAGAAGAAATAACCTTGAAATCAAAGGCATCCCTCCAGCACCCACTGAAAATCTGATTTCAGTGATGACATCGATCTGTCATCTCTTGAGCACCAAGTTCGATGAATCCGATGTTGAAGCTATCCATCGTGTGCCCTCAAAAAACAAGGACGAACCCAACATCATTGTTAAGTTTGCTTCCAGGAAAGTGAGAGACAGCATTCTGAAAACAGCGAAAAAGCAACGGCTGAACACTACACTTCTGAGCTTTGACGATCACGAAAATCCCGTGTTCATCAACGAACATTTGTGCCCGGCAAACAAAATTTTGCTAGGTAAAGCACGGAAAGCCAAAAAGGAAAAACAGTGGAAACACGCATGGGTATCAGATGGCAAGATCCTGATGCGCAAGACAGATACCTCGCATGTTCTAGATATAACCTGTGACGCTGATCTTGCTCAGGTAGTCTAGAAACATGGCCTTTTCCGTCGAGGAAATCAGTGCTAAGTGGCACGAGAGCGAAAACCTTTCCATTTTTCATTGCAATGTCCGCAGTATAAATAAAAATTTAGACCAACTCACTGTACATTTATCGCAACATTCTTTCCAGTATGATCTTATCGCTGTAACTGAAACCTGGCTTAAGAAAGGAGAAATACCGTACATACCGGGTTACACAACGCTATCTTTACCAAGAGATAGCACCGCACGAGGGGGTGGCGTTGCTCTTTTTATAAAAAACGGCATAGATTATCAACAACTCTCGGATTCCTCTCTGAGCTCTAATACCACAGAAGCACTTTTTATTCGCCTTAAGACAGACGTCGTAATAGGCGTGGTATATCGTCCGCCAAACACGTGCACAAGTCAGTTCATATCTGATATGGAGTCCATTCTGGTTCCTCTGATGTCTTTTAATAATCAGTTAGCAATAGTTGGTGATTTCAATATCGACTTATCAAAGGATGACTGTCCAGATTATATTTTCTTACTGGAATCGTTCAACCTCAAGAATGTTATCAATGTGCCCACTAGAATTACACATCAGTCTGCAACAATTATTGATCACATCTTATGTAACCGTGATATGGATGCCTGCGCTGGTGTTTGTAACCAAAACATTGCTGATCACTGTTCAACTTTTCTGTTTCTGCCACGGTCGGGTATCGATTGTATTTGCCCTACCCATACCAATGTATTTTCACGGATGGACTACGCGCATGTCAGGCGTTTGCTCGAATCTATTCATTTCGAAAATCTGTGTCACAGTGACGTTCACACAGAATTTGCTAACTTTGTATCTGCTGTTTCCGATGCAATTACTAAGTCAACACTGAAGTTTTCTCGGCGCAACTACAAACATGCCATATGTCCTTGGATTACTGAGGAAATACTCACAGTATTGAAAAAGAAGGATTCGTACTATAATAAGCTCAAGAACAACAGAACAAATGCTTATTACTTGAAACAGTTTAAGTATTACAGAAACAAATCCGTGGCGCTGATGAGAAAATCAAAGAAATTGTATTATACTAATTTGGTTAATCGTCAAGGAAATGACACAAAGCAAGTATGGAAGATTGTAGGAGAAGTTACGGGAACAGCTAAAAGAAAACAGATTGTTCCTGTCAACTTGTCAATAGAGACTGCAGACCAGTTTAATCAGTTCTTCACAACATACGGTCAGAACAGTGCGCAACCTACTCCCTTAGCTTCAGTGACATCCGACATACCTCGATGTATTAATAATGAATTCAGTTTCTCGAACATTACTAGCGATGAAGTTGCAAGTGTTGTGGCGAACATGCCCACGAATAAAGCGGCCGGGCCAGACGGCATAATGGCTAAGGTAATCAAGGACAACATTGATTTGTTTTGTGTTCCTTTGTGCAGAATATTCAATCATGCGATACACTCTAGCTTATACCCCGATACTTTAAAAGTTGCAAAAGTTGTTCCGATATTTAAAACTGGTGACCCTAACAACCCGTCTAGTTACAGGCCAATATCTGTACTGAGTGTCGTCAATACCATTTTTGAAAAATTAATTGCTTTCCAACTGAAAACCTTTCTTGATGTTAATCATATTATTTGTCCTCAGCAACACGGATTTGTTTCTAGCAGGTCCACGTCCACGGCTGTAGTTACTCTATCACAGCTTATCCTATCTGCTCTTCATAACCATAATGTTGCTGTAAGCGTATTTATAGACATCAAAAAAGCTTTCGACACAGTTTCACACTCCATTCTTTTAATGAAACTGGAAGCATATGGTGTGCGTAGCGGGGCCCTTGAATTCTTTAAAAGTTATCTTTCTTCACGACAGCAGCAAGTTGTCCTCAAACAGTTCAAGTCTGCATACCAAACTGTTACGTGTGGTGTACCCCAGAAGTCAGTTCTGGGACCGCTTTTATTTTCGCTCTTTATTAATGACCTCCCCAATGCAATACAGTGTTCTCAAATTTTGATGTATGCGGATGACACTGCACTTATCTTTACTGGCAACTCACTTGAATCAATAGAAAATCCTATTAACAATGAACTCCAACGTATCTCGACCTGGTTTCGTAATAATCATCTAACTTTAAACACTGAAAAAACTAAATATGTTATTTTTCGTTCAAAACAAAAGTGTATTGAATTAAGTGATTTTTCTATATGTGTTGACAACAATGTTATTGATAGTGTGTCTTCTTTTAAATATTTAGGGGTCATGTTCGACTGCCACTTGTCTTGGAAGGAACAGGTGCACAGTGTGTGTAAAAAGGTTGCGTACGGTTGTTTTACCTTGTCTAAGGCACGGCGGCACTTTCCACCTGCTATTCTTAGATCACTGTATTTTTCATTATGTCACAGTCATCTCAGTTATTGCAGTGAATCATGGGGAATCACATACAAAACGTATTTAACACCATTGCTAAGACTACAAAAACGTGCCTTGAAAACCATGGGATTACCTTCTTCGAATAGTTCTAACAATAACATTTTTGACGCAATGCAAATCATGTCATTCACAACCTTACGCGATTACAAAATAGCTCTTATGGTTAATAATATTATAAATACCAACTACCCCTTACCTCTTGGTGCATTCAGTATTCCCGTCCGCAACACTAGACAAGCCAGCAATGGCAATTTTAACCTTCCTATTTGCCATAATGCGTATGGAGAAAGACGAATAGAATTTACAGGAGCGAAAATTTGGAACTCGTTGCCAATTGAAGTAAAGCAAGCTAGGAATTTCAAACTGACATGCAAGAAACATTTTTTGGGAATGGAAGCAAGGCTACAAAGTTAGTTTTTCTTCAATGTGTTTGTGATTGCTGTCCTATATGTTATTTTGTATTGGACCGCTTACTAGCCTCATTGGCTATCGGTCCAAATATCTGTGTATACATTTTGTTTGTGTTACTCAATAAAGACTTCTTGATTCTGATTCTGATTCTAGGTGGTTTGTCGGCGGGCCGCGCTATCCACCCGGCAACCAAACGTGGTGTGCTTTCGAAACCGATTTATATTGTCCCACTCATGGCGTTCGCCCATTAATCGAGGCAGATGTACCAATAAGGTGCCAAATCGAGTACTAGGATGTATAACAAAACAGATGCGCTATACATTGAGCAGACTGTACGATCTTATTCACTCAATGAGCTTTACTTCCTGACTGCCCTATAAAATGAGCACCAGTTCAACTCATCTTTAACTGCTCCGCATATGTGCAAACGCTCGACTTTTATAAAGCATTCGTAATGCACTGTATGGCATAAAACCGTTTTCATTTTCATGGTGCCTGCTTACAATTATGCTGCCCAACATAGCCACACTCCAAAGACGCCAATGCAGAAACGGATTGCTTAGGCTTGGATTGCAGTGCTAAGTGCTAGCAAATGCATGTCTGTGGCTGTGTGGTTGCCACTGGACACGCACACGCTGCTAAATTCGGCAACTGCATTCAAAATTAGTGCTTTGGCACAGGCTGGCACAGCTCGATGGTTTGGTGCATGTTGGCGCAATTGGCACAGCACTTTCATCTCTGAAATAGCTGCTTACATAGGTCATTAAGTGACCTATGCAACAGACACAGTTTTTGTGAACAAGTAGAGCTAGCAAATAAAAATGCCCCTTTCGATTTGATGATTTCTCGTATACAGTAATACCTTGTTAAGTAGAACTCGCATACTATCTCAAAAAATAGGCCAAGTCGAAATTTTCTTCGGTACTGAACCATTTCCCATACATGCCATGTATTTATTGCCCTTTATCCTGAAGTATTTTTGGGCCAAATTGCGCATATCTCAACATTTTGACTGAGAGTGAAACAAAAACTCAGCCGCCGACCAAGGTTACTGCGTCTTGGCCACACCTACCACCAAGCGGACCCTTCCCCAAGTGTGAAGTCGGAACCTAACGGCTTAACAAACAACTTTGTGAAGCAACCATGTGGCACGTAATGTGACGGAAGAGATGTGTGCAGAGACAGGCCCTGCAACATAGCACCAGGGGCAGCACAAATGCAGTTCAACAAATGGCAACAGAGGGCGATAAAAAATCGACTGTGCGGTGCTGCTAATGAAAAAGCATAGTACAGCCATTCAAAGTCTGCCTGTGTGAGCCCAATATCTCCCGCTTAGAGGTGCCATAGTAAGTGCAATTTCTACCTACCAACTTTCTCCCACCCTTCTCAAAGTATTTTTATTACATGACAAAAGAGTACAAATTATAATTCCTAATTATACATTGTACTCTTCAGAAGTCACTGTTCTTTTTTTTTTTGCCACTGTAAATGCAAATCATGTTCAGCATCATCGACCTCCCACATGACCTCTGGCCTGGATTTACAATTTTTAGTGGTATGTTCGCATGCACGGCAGCCACGGATTCATTGGTTCGTACACTTAAGCTGGTTTCTTATTTTCTGCTAAAACCTTTATTGCGCTTCGATACCTCACATTATTTAACTTGGGGTGAAGTGAGGTGTTTCTGAGCGGAGATGCAAGCCTGAAAGCTAGGTTTCATTTGTGAGTGACGTGGAACATATCTGCATCAAAACTAGAGCTGGATTCTGCTGCGACTGAGGACGGCAATGCCGGTGAGTCGTTCAGCATCGCTGCTTGAATTGTAATGTAACATTCATCTCGTTACATTAGAGGCGGAGACAAGTTAACTAACTAGATCCTACATTACATGTGGGCAGTCACGACCCTCTGATGCTGTTCTTGAAAGAAACATTTAGTTGCGAGGCCATCGTTATGCACACACGATCACGAAAGAAAGAGCGATATCAGAACGGGCGTCAGATTTTCCATCTCGTAGCCGTGGCCAGCGGCGATTGAGTAGCCTTATGAATATACTTTTTCTTTTTCGAGTGTGCCAGCAACTTCTTTTGTTCACAAAACCACATAACCCTTCGGTAAATTGAAGTGACAGTACTGAATTTATTGTATTAACTTGATGCACGCATGATAATTCACCTACATTTTGTACTTGTTCTTTCTAAATGTTCTTACTGCTCAGTTTGGTTTACCTTAGGGCATTTATTTTTGCAGTAGTGAAGCCGTGCATCACACTCCTGCAGAAAAAGAATGCATCAGTTCTAATAGCTTCATGTCTTTCATGCATTTTCTTGTGGAACCAGCACTAGTGTATAAATGAATGCACAAATGTCCTCATTTGTGATCTTAATAATGCTTAAGCTGTTGAGATGCAGTGCAGTTAGGCAGACACCAATTTTATGGACAGTAGCAATATTTATTTACGATGCTGCTTAAGCACCCTACAACAAACAGTGTATATTTGCATGTGTTCTGCAGTCACGAATAGGCATGTGCGAATAGTGGTTTTTCACTTCGAAGGGAATAGTAATCGAATTTGAATAATTCCGAAGCGAAGCGAATATTTTCGAATTGAAGCGAATATTTTGGGACCTCTAGTACATAACAGGAAAATTGATGGAGTGAAATACATAATCTTGTTACAATGATCTCTGTTGGCTGTTTTATCAGGTATATTGTCACAAAAAGACAATTGAAGATGTACCCGATGTCGGCGAGACAGACAGTTGTACAAGATAGCGTACACAAAACTCAAGCCAGCATCCTCAGCCTCTACTACTTCTTCTCCAGCGCCCACGTCTTGCCGAGCGCGCGTTCCAGTCACTTCTTTCTCAGCGCTGGCGCGTGACGCCTAATGGCAATATTTTTTGAACCATTATAAATGTGAGACAATGAGAAACAGACATGAGGCACGAGACCTTTTCATTTTTCAATTTA
The DNA here is from genome assembly GCF_038994185.2 of Dermacentor albipictus. NCBI lineage: Eukaryota > Metazoa > Arthropoda > Arachnida > Ixodida > Ixodidae > Dermacentor > Dermacentor albipictus. The sequence goes on along the minus strand of NC_091826.1, from coordinate 140,189,239 downwards.
TTCAGACCATTGTGCACTGCTCACCCAGCCTTTCATCCTAGTGCATGTTGCTATGTATAAACACTAACTGCTCAACATGCTCAGGGAGAAGGTTTTCTCTTCTAGTAGTGACAACATTTCCTGTTGACGAGAACAACCTCTCACTTGACATTTGGGTTGCTGGCACTGACAGGTATAGCTGAGCTGCGCTTGGTCAGTGACGGGTACTTTGCCGAAATTTTTCAACCACAGGAAAGGGTTCTCCAAGCGGGGCCGAAGAGGTGCATAGAGGTACTCTTCCACCTTTTCCATCAGTCGCTGGCAACCAGTGCTTGAAGTGGTGGTGGAGGCCAAAGCTCCAAAAACATCCCACACATCACTAGAGACAGCTTTTGCAGGTGCATTGGACTCTTCCCTGTCTCTTCCCTGAGGCAGGCTCTTCTCCACAGCTGAGCAGAGATTTCTCAGCCACCGTTTCTCACTTGGGGTGTCGTAACAGACTGCTTTAAATCGGGGGTCCAATGCCGTGCTCAAGGCATATGTCACCTGCAATTTTATATAGACAAACCTGGACTTCATGCAATGAACGAGGTTCCTTCCCACAACTCTGCTGTTGCTGGGTGAGCAGAGGTTACATGCAATGCACTAGTGGCACCACTTGCGAAAGAGTTGGGTGCTTTTCGGAGCAAGACTCTCTTGTTGCATCATCAACACATTTTGGCACTGATTTGACAGATGCCATCAGATGCCATTCACTTGAAGTCATGTTTTTCAATGTGTCCTGTTCTGACAGGTTCAAGGAAATTCACACACAGTTCTTTAAAAGGTGTGACATCATTTCATATTCACTGTTCCATCTCGTTGCAACATCCTCAATTGCTTCAATGGTCGTGGCCCATGCTAACTTGAACCTCTTTGAGGCAATTCCTGGCCTGGGAACTCCTCTTGTAGTGCCCTACAATTGCTTGGGCCTTGGCACACAGCTGCTCAAAATTCTGAGTGTCCTTCTTCGCACACTGGATGCACAATTGTAATGTATGCGCGAAGCACTGTATATTTCTCCATCCTGTTCACAATGCGGTGTTCAGGAAGTTTCTGGCATTGTCAGTGACAATGAAAACTGGAATATCTTGAGGCAGTCTCCACTCCTTTGCCAAGTCAAGGAGGATGTGCTTCAAGTTGTCAGATGTATGGCCTTCTGGCATGCGCTGGCATGCGTGATAATTGTGAAGCCGGAACTCTTTATCAACGAGGTGGCATGTAAATTAGACATAGCTATCCCTGGGCCACCCGTCCACCCATCGGTCGTAACCGAGTAGCATGAGGTCCCATCGGTGAAGTGATTGCGCAGCTCACTTTTGATCCGTTCTTTTTCTTTGGTGTAATGTTCTGGCACAACACTCCGAGAAAACATAGTCCTCGATGGGACCTTGTACTCGGGCACTGCGGTGTGCATCAAAGACAAAAAGCCTGGCTCCTCAACGATAGGAGTGCAAGCCAGTGGCCAGGAACTGCGCAACCTTTGTTGCTAACGTTTTTGCGCGCTGACTGTCACCTTTCAACGTCGGCTTGAAGTAGCTACAGATAGCAGCACTTGCGCCCGCCTTGTTGGTGCCCATCGTCTTTTTCGAGCCTGCAGGCTTTTTTGAGCGTTCGGCAGCACGAAGCTTCTCGAACTGCTTGAATGGATCAAGGTATCAGGGTGACGTTTTAGGCGATTGGCGAGGGTGGTTGTAGTACCCGTGGGCATCTTAAGGCGCATCTTGCACATGCGGCACGTCATGCCACTGGCTCCGCGATCAAAGAACTTCCAGATAGCACTCCGGAACACCCTCTACACCGATTCGTTCACGGTTTGACTACTTCGGCTGCACGCGCAAATTGAACAAAATGTACAACTAAAGCTGATAACTTGAAGCGACATACACATCCAGCAACCACATTTGCAAGCGCAAGCTTAAAGAAAAGCTATAGAAAGCACATGGTTGTTTCACCGAATACCTGCTACCATTTAGACAAACTAATTTTTTTAAGATTAGTTGATGTTAAGGTGGTTTATATTATATCTTACAATTACAAGGTATACTTTTATGTAGATAAATACCCAAGGATATTATGATGACGTTACAGTTACGTTACATTGAGTGCCTAAAAATGCAATAGTAAACACTTTAAAACTTCTGAACAGTCATCGTTATCATTACCAATATTGTTTACGTTTGTGAATTCGTATGCTTGGTCCAAAGTTCGGTCACGGCTATGGTCACAGCCTTGTTTCTTTTGAGTGGCCGTGGCTCCGTCAGCAAAGTGGCATGAAAATGCTCTACCCAGGGTAGATATAGAAAGACAAACTTGCAAAAAACATGCATGCCGGTATTCTTAAACTTCGAAGGACTTCGAAAATATTCGAAGTTTTCGAATAGCCCTATTCAACTCGAAGGTCGAATCGAATATGACATTATTCACTCCGGTATTCGAAAGTTTCATATATTCGCACAGCCCTAGTGATAAACCATTACAATATAGAGTAGAACCTCGTTCATACGTTTTGGAGAAAACCTCATGAAAAAATGTACTAGCCAGGAAAATGTACCAACCGAAGTAACTAAAAAAATTTGACAGACTCAACTATTGTTGACATCTTACTTAATGTGAAGCATCGCGCGGGCTGCGGCGGCATGAGACACGTTTAGTTGTTTTAATATTGCATGGTGTTAAACTGGTGGGTGACGCCAGGTGATGCACGGTGATACCGAGCGATGAAATTGAGCTGGTGGGTGACACCAGATACCGCCAAAGCAAAATGTGCTGCCCACATCGTGCCACCTGCAGCAGGGAACGATGGCGTGTTGTATTATTACCTACTAAAAGCATGCAGTACGCTACCAATGGCACTACATACCGCACACTTTAGAACAGATAGGTGAAGATGATTATCACAGTAGGTTTGGCAGTCATGCTTGTGAATGTGGCATGTGACGACCCGGGTGGAGATTTGCTTGTACCAGAATGATAAACTTTTAAAATGAGACAGGCGGCTATATACTGTTCTCGATAACGTGCACCTCGCACCTTTTCTTGTTCACATGATATCTAGTGGCTGGAAAACGTACACGATCGCAGTCTGCAGCAGGGAACGGTGGAGCGTTTTGGTGATCGCCTATTAAAAGCATGTGCTATCCTTCCGACAGCATCACACGCTGTGAAACAAATAGGCGAAGATGCTTATCGCAATAGGATTGGCGGTGATAACTGTGACTATCATGTGCAACGACTCCGGAGAAGATTTGCTGGTACAGTTGAACCCACTTAGAATACTCAAGTGCCACGAAAATTCCATTGTTATAACCAATAATTGTTATAACTGGGTTGTATAAAAAAATCAAAACAGGGCCAGAGCTGTTGTGAGAAAACTATAATGGCAGATAAGCCAGAGCCCTTCCCCACCACCTTCCTCCATCTGGCTGCCGATAGCGTTCACTCGTTTACCTGTTTCCTGGGCGCTTCGATTGCATGTAACAAGCTGCAGCTGTCGGCGTTAAAGAATGGCACTGCTATAACAACTGCAAAGAGAGGTCACAAGTGGCAAGCGATATGCGAGCACCGCCGAGGCATCGCTTTGGTGGCCCTAAAAGAGGCCTTAAAAAATTGCGAAAAGGCTGCCGCAGCAGCCTGTCAGCTTGAGGAATCCAGAAGAAACGCTGAGACGAGATTGCCACAAGCACCTCGCCACGCACTTCTCACTGGCTTGCACAAGAAAACCCTATGTCCGTCAGCCTTGCATGCTTTGTGCAGAGCTCACAGAAATTTTTCTCCAAGGCACCCAGGTGTTCCACGTAGGGCAGCGAAAGGTTCCTTGTGAAAATGAAGCCTTGGAGGGTCTAAATCATCTGCCGGCCCTTTTGTGAAGAGAACATTGAGGCAGCCTGACCGGTAGCGTCATCGCTGCTGTCGTTCCCGTCACTATCTGATGCAAGCACGTTCACGACAATCGCTTCATCGGTTAGACTCATTTAGTTTCCAAATCTGTAGCCGTGCGCTTTCTTTTCACCGGCAATGCATAGCCGATGATCAGCAGGCAGATCAGCCATCTTCCGTTTCGGCGGAAAGTCAAACGAGGCTGAGAAACCACATGGGCAGGAAAGATTTTGACGCAAAAAAGACAATGCAAGCAATTAACTTGCTGGCAGAACTGCGCTAATTGAGGATCCTGCGAGCAACATGCGAGCAAGCTGGGAGCAGCGCAGTTGGCACGGTCCATTCGTGTTTCCGAGGGTGGGGCAGCATAGAGCTATGGGCGCAGCCCATTCGTGCTCAGAAGGGTGCAAGGGCGATGGGAGAGAAGCGCGTGGAGATGACTGGGAAATGAGCATGCAGTGGCTGTTGGTGGCGGTGGTGGTGGTAAACTTGAGCAGCGGCCCATCGTGCAGCAGCTTGAATTTCTCGTTTCCTTTTTTTCTTTTCAGGGATTTTGCATTTTACTACCTTTCACCTTGGGCACCCATCGTTATAACCAATAATGCGGCATTGAGGCATTGCAGTAAGTGGGTTATCTCAGCATGAAAAACATACAAAAGTTGACGGTGCAGCAGCTTATCATTGTTATAACTGATATATTGTTAAAACCGGTGTCGTTATAAGTGGGTTCGACTGTAGTGAAATGAGAAACTGAGTGCGCGCCGGCGTTTTCACAAGAGACAGGCTGGCGAATATAGCGGCGATGCTGCCGAGACGGGCACCTACATACTGTCCATGATATCGCGTGCACCTCGCAAATTTTCTTGTTTACATGCGATCTAGTGGCCACAAAACATATCGTACAATCACTGTTTGGCGATGTACTGAAGGTTGCTGGCGAAAAATCATGTTTTCCGAGAACGTAGGAAGCAGTAAATATGAGCACAACTCTATTGGGTCATTTTTTATGTTCTCAATTGTGAACTTTGGTGCCAGAAAAATGTACGTAATGAGAATGTATCAATGAGATTCTACTGCATATGTCACACCTTTGCATTTCATATTGCAAAATTGTGCTTTTTCATTTTCTGATGCAGTCAAAATTTCCGTTCCAGACATGCAGTAAAGAGGACGGCACCAGAGTAAAGCAACACACTCCACGCACTAAAGAGAAGCTACTGCCTGCTACAAGACGAACAACACCGGGCTCAGATATAATATGCCTTATATATGCTATATTACCGTATTTACTCGCATATAACCCGCACCAAAAATTGAAAAAATGTGTTTAAAAAGTGGGGGTGCGGGTAATACGCGAATATTCCGGAGAAGGGGGGCTCGGCGGGTCGGCTTCACGGCAACGCGCGGCCTGCCGTGCAGAGTCCGCATCCCCATCGACATCAACGTGTGTTGCAGTGCATATTAATATTGCACCAACCTTTTGACCACCGAAGGCCAGTATGGACTGAAAGAAGACCACGTGGAAGCGGAGACCATGGAGCATATCGTTTTGCGGTGCAGAACACTTCGTCCGGACATTGCCGAAGACGCGGCGATAGATATAGAGGGTGCCCTGGGATTTGCAGGGGAGGACGGACGTGTGGATGAGAGAAGGGTAGTGGTGACAAAGAGTAGGTTGGAAGATTGGTGCAAAAGGGGCTAGGGACGAGTGAGTCTATAAAAGAGGGACAAATTACAGTTCACAATACGAACAAAATTACGGGGGAAAAAAAGGGGGGGAATCCTAGGCTAGGGGGCGCAAGCCACCACCGTTACAAAGGGCTAAGCCACTATGATCCATCCATCCAGCCAACAAGAGGCCAACGCAGGTCACAGCCAGATCCACATCCATAGTCTGTTTAGTCCCACGCCAGCCACGCGTTTCGCATGCTTTGCATACGCTTTGTTCAGACGTTGATGGGCCTTGAGTAAGGTGCCGTTTCTTGTACGCCCAGTTTGCACAGTTCGCCAGCCTTGTCTAGGCATCATGAGTGTGTCTCGGCGGCAATCATTCACGGCGAAGGAGAAACTCAGGATTGTCGCCGCTGCTGAACAAATCGGCAACAGAGCTGCTGCGAGAAAGAACGATGTCGACGAATCTTGCATTCGCGACTGGCGGAAGAAAAAAGACTCTCTCGAAGCTGCGAACAAGGACAGGCGAGCGTTTCGCGGCCCGAAGACTGGCGCGTACCCTCACCTCGAGACGCAGCTTGCAAAATTCATCGAGGAGCAGAGGAGTCGTGGCCACGCTGTGTCTACAGAGATGGCGCAGATGCAAGCCCTGAAGCTGGCCCGGGAAATGCACATTCCACGCGAGTTTCATGCGAGCCGCGGATGGCTGCAGCGCTTTATGGCCAGGCATGGATTTTCGATGCGGCGGCGAACTACCATGTGCCAGCGGCTTCCCGACGCTTACGAGGAGAAGCTGCTCAACTTTCAACGTTACGTCATCGGACTGAGGAAAGAGCGCAACTACTTGCTATCTCAGCTGGGAAATGCTGACCAAACGCCAGTATATTTCGAGATGCCTATGGACACGACCCTGGAAAAAAAGGGCGCAAAATCTGTTAGTGTGCTGACTGGCGGCAACACCAAGCTGCGCTGCACAGTGATGTTGTGTGCTTTGGCCGACGGCACCAAACTGCGCCCGTATGTAATATTCAAGCGCAAGACTCTACCGAGTACACCACTTCCCCCAGGAATTGTTGTGCGAGTGGAAGATAACTCGTGGATGAACAGTGACCTCGTCATTGACTGGATTCAAGCAATCTGGGAAAAAAGACCAGGTGCCTTGTTGGCACGCCGTTCGATGCTGGTGCTGGATTCGTTCCGAGGCCACTGCACTGACGCGGTGAAAGCTCGCCTCGCTGACAACGGCACAGACCTTGTCGTAATACCTGGCGGCATGACTTCCATGCTCCAACCACTCGACGTGTGCATCAATAAGCCTTTCAAGGCTCACGTGAAGCGGCTATATGCCCAGTGGATGGCCGATGGCCTTTACGCCCTTACGCCGACGGGACGCGTGCGAAGGCCAGATATTGCACTGCTGTGCCAGTGGATCGTAGATGCATGGGGGATGATCCCGGCCGACATGGTACGCAAGAGTTTCAAGAAGTGTGCCATAAGCAACAGCCTAGATGGTACCGAAGATGATTACGTCTTTGAGAGCGGCGATGAAGCCTCAGACGGCAGCAGTGAGAGTGGCGACGATTGACAATTGAACGACAGCACTGACAACGTTGCGGCAGTCGTTTTCAAATATATTTGTTTTGAAAACTAAAATGGTGACTGTTTGCTCAGTTGTAACTTCCTAGTCCTCATTTTTTCAGGTAAGTGTGCGGGTTATACGCGAGGATATTTTTTTTTATTTCATGGGGTTCAAAGTTAGGGGTGCGGGTTATATGCAAGGGCTGGTTATACGCGAGTAAATACGGTAGCTTGCTAGCCTTGAGATACGTCATTTGTTTGTAGCAGATGATATGAATGTTTGTTCATATTTACGGTTCAGCATAATTGATTCAAACATAAAAGAAAACACTACAAGAGTTTGATTAATGTGTGTTGTATTTCACGTGTTACTGTTCTGCTTCAATAGAGTCTGCACCAAGCACATCTTGGTCCTCATCACAGGAACCCCCATCTACACCAATAGGAAGGGGCTGGAGCCGGATTTGGACGCCTTTTGGCAGCTGGTTTCCCTTTGACGGTCGTCAACGCTAGAGTCTCTTCTGAAAAAAGTAAAGCTTGGAGCACGAAGGGCGAGAGCAGAGGTCAAACGACCGAAAATAAGACCAGAGGTTATTCCCTACGTACACAAGGTGTCACACAACCTTAAAAAGGTTGCTAACCGTAATGGCATTCCTCTGGTTTTCTCTGCGCCCAACAAGCTTTCGAAGCTGTGTTCTCGAGTTTGCTGTAAGAGCAGGCGGGGCTGTCGCACAAGGCATGAGAAGCCCTTTCTTGAGTGCTCCAGAGGGGTTGTTCATGCAATTCCCTTGCACCCTTGTGGGCAGCTCTACATTGGTCAAACTGAACGTTGTGTGAATGACCATTTAAGGGAACATGTGCAAAAACTAAAGAAAAAAGAGGATAAGGGCGCACATTTGGTGGCTCATGCTACCGCGTGTGGTTGCGACGCTCGATTTTCTGCGACAACTATTCTTGGCAGGAGCGGCAACGCCTCTTCCAGGCTCGCTCTTGAGGCCTTCTTTATCAAGAAGAATAGAGATAGATGTGTGAGTGAGCCTTCTATCACATTACTGGATGCCGAATTTAACTTCTTGCGCAACCGCCTTTGATGTGCATGTACCGGCTACTCTTCTACTTGGTAGGCGCATGCGTGACAAGAGGATATATATATATGCATTATCCTTCCTTTTATCAAACAGTTGTGAGTAGCACTTGTCCTTGTCTGTCTTCCTTATGTCCGTGGTTTTATTCGCGCTAAGCTACTACTTCAAATAGTTGTGTCATTTGCTCCCCCTTTAGAAAAGATCATCGTCTCGAACATAGAAGCTTGGAAAGCAGCGGTAAAGAACTGTGCAGCCTCGTCAGTCCTCATAGTACGGCTTCACACGAAGCACGTGAACAACCTCAGGTAAATGCCGTCGGCACTTTGAACAGTGAGAGCTGTCTGGAACGACTTTGTAGTTGACGTCACTGATGCGTCGGAGAACTATGTAGGGCCTGAAGTATTTGCGTAGGAGCTTTTCAGAGAGCCCACGCTGTCGAATAGGGGTCCAGACCCACACTTTGTCGCCGATGTTGTATGTTACAGTTCTGTGCTGAAGATTGTAGCGTCTGGCGTCACAGTCCTGTTGTTCGTGGATTCGCAGACGCGCAAGCTGCCTAGCTGCCTCTGCTCGGTGTGTTATCTCTTCAGCACCCGTCTCGTCGTCAAATTCATGAGGGAGCAGTGCGTCTAATGTTATTGTAACCTTACGGCCGTATACGAGACTGAAGGGTGTCTTGCGAGTGGTCTCTTGACGAGCCGTATTGTACGCGAAGGTGACATTAGGTAAAACCTCGTTCCAGTTCTTATGCTCTACATCTACATGCATGCTTATCATATCTGCCAATGTCCTATTGAGTCGTTCTGTCAGTCCATTTGTTTGAAGGTGATACGCCGTTGTCTTCCGGTGGGCGGTACCACTTAGACGCAGTACCTCTGTACGTGACGACTACTGCGGGAGCGCCATGCCTTACAACTATGGATTCCAGAAAAAATCGTGCCACTTCATCTGCTGTTGCCCGTTGCAGAACACTTGTCCTGTCATATCTAGTGAGATAATCCGTGGCGACGATTATCCACCTATTACCAGTAGTAGACATTGGGAAGGGGCCCAGATAGTCCATGCCTACTTGTGCAAATGGTGTGGCCGGTACGTCAACAGGGTGCAGTAAGCCGGCTGGTTTGACGGATGGCGACTTGCGACGTTGGCAATCCAGACATGTCTGAACGTAACATTTAACACCACAGTAAGTCTCGGCCAGTAGTAATTCTGTCGAATCCGTGCCAATGTACGAGTGTAGCCCAGTGCCCAGCAGTCGGCTCGTTGTGGCAGGCGCGTAAAATTTCACGTCGAAGCGATGATGGAAAAGCCAGTGTAAACAACACTTTGAAGCATGAGTTCCCCTGGCTTTTGGAACATTTTCTAACAAGTAAGTAGTTGGTGCCGCTAGGCAAGAAGTTCTTCTTGTAGAGGGCGTTGCGACGCAAGCAGTACGATGCCAGCCCTCTTGCAAAGAGCCTTGGCACGCTGTTGGTTTGTCCTTCGAGGTAACCAATAAGCGGCAGCAATTCAGTGTCATCCCGTTGCTGGCATCAAAGATTGGCAGTATCCACAAGTCCCAGAAAGACCGTGTCGTCATCGTCTTGTGCTGCCAGCTCAACAGGAGACCAAGAAAGGCAATCGGCGTCTGCGTGCCGTTTTCCCGACTTGTATGTAACAACAAAGTCGAACTCTTGGAGTCGAAGACTCCAGCATGCGAGCCGACCGGAAGGATCTTTCAAATTAATGAGCCAGCAGAGGGAATGGTGATCGCTAGCGACGGTGAAAGACCGGCCATACAAATACGGACGAAATTTCAGAACTGCCCATACCATTGCAAGGCATTCTTTTTCAGTGGTGGAGTAGTTAGCTTCGACTCAGGATAGTGTCCTACTGGCGTAAGCAATCACTTTTTTGCTGTCAGGGCAATGGCAGGGCATTGTACTAGCACTGCCCCTAGACCGACATTACTAGCGCCTGTATGCAATATCGTCAGGGCTCCCTCATCAAAGTGTGCTAATACGGGAGGCGACTGCATGCGTTGCCGGAGCTCGTGAAATGCCCGCTGCTGGTCTTCGTCCCAAGTAAAAGGCATATCTTCTCGGGTGAGCTGTGTTAACGGCCATGCAATGCGCGAGAAATTCGCAATAAATCACTGATAATATGCAAAGAGTCCCAAAAAACGTCACACGGCTTTTTTGTCTGATGGAATCGGGAAATTAGTGACGGCGGCAATTTTATCCGGATCAGGTCGGACTCCTTGGCTACTGACGACGTGACCGAGGAACTGGAGCTCGTGAAAAACAAAATGGCACTTCTCAGGCTTCAAAGCGAGACCGGCAGAGCGTATCGCTTCAAAAACAGTTTTCAGCCTTCATAAGTGTTCGTCGAACGTTTAGAAAAGACAATCACGTCATCCAAGTACACCAGGCATGTTTACCATTTGAGTCCGGAGAGCACAGTGTCCATTAGACGCTGAAATGTTGCTGGCGCTGAACACAAACCGAAAGGAAGTACCTGAAATTCAGAAAGTGCATCAGGTGTCACAAAGGCTGTTTTCTCACGGTCTCTCTCATCCACTTCGATCTGCCTATAACCGCTTTTCAAGTCCATTGAGAAAAAGTAGCACGCATTTCGCAACCTATCCAAGGAATCGTCAATACGTGGCAGTGGATAAATGTCCTTCTTCGTGACCTGATTGAGCTTCTGATAGTTGATGCAGAAGCACAGGCTACCGTCCTTCTTCTTCCCTAAAACTACAGGTGATGCCCAAGGACTATTAGATGGTCGAATAACGCCATCTTCCAGCATCATCTTCACTTGTTTTTGTATTGCTTCGCGTTCCTTTGGGGCCACACGATAAGGGTTTTGTCGGATGGGTCTGGAGTCGACATCAGTAATGAAGCAGAGTTTGGTAAGTGGCGTTTGACCAACTCTTGACGCAGAGGAGAAACAGCCCTGGTACTGATTGATGAGCTCAAGAAAACGGTTCCGCTCAGTGGCCGTTAACGTTGGGTTAACGTCTACAATAGGCGCAGCTGGATTGTAGTGTGGATTGTAAAGGCCGACTCCTGCGCTAAGTGGCAGTCTTGCATTTGTGTTCCTTCGTCAAAATAGGCGACAGCAGTGCCTCTAACGACGTGTCGGCGCTCCTTACTAAAATTCGTCAGCAAGAGTTCGGCGCTTCCGTCGATTACATTGATAAGTGCTCTGGCAATGGAGACACCGCAATTCAGTGCTAGCGCACTGATGTGTTCAGCTACTCCAGTCCCATTCTGCAGGCTGTCACAGTGCACCTGTACAAGAGAGCAACTTCGCGGCAAAAGTATGACGCCGTCCGCGGCAATACGCAAGCGAGGTTGTTGTTGCTTTTCATGGGTGACATTATCTGAACTCGTGGCAAATGTGACGCTTCTGTCACGGATGTTAATACCGGTGCCGTACTCACGTAGCAAATCCATGCCCAATATAAGTTCTTTACAACACTCGGTAAGGATGATGAGGGTGGCGACGAAGGTTGCACCGGTGATTAAGAGTCGGGCCGTGCATTTCCCTACAGGTGTCATCAACTGACCTCCGGCGGTTCTTATGTTGGGCCAGTGCCATGGTGTCTTCACCTTCCTTAGTTAGTCGGCGACCTGTAAGCTTATGATTGAAAAATGGGAGCCGTTATCAACCAGAGCGGCTACTTCGTGGCCGTCAATGTAAACAATGAGCTCGGCGCTGACGATGTCAGTTACGTATTTCGTACTTGTATCCGTCGTATTCATCGTATTTGTCGTTCCAATGGGCGTCTTTTTCGTTAACATAGTCTTCACGTCGTCGTTCGTCGATAATGGGGGATGTGGAGAAGTTAGAGTTCTGGCAACCTCACCCCCGTAGGTCGCTGCGGCTAGTTTCCCCGTCGAGGGCGAGGGGATCTGCCCCTGGTGATGTCGACAAAACTGCGACGAGTCGGTGAATTGTAGCGTGCCGGAAATGGAGAAAGAGAACGTGGTCGGGCCGTTGTCGTATTTTGTGGCTGACTGTTCACAGGAGCGTCGTTGTAAGCGCGTCAGGAAAGCTTGGATCTTGAGCAGCGCGATAGTTGCTCCATTTGAGGCAAACCCTATAGACATGTCCAGCTTCACCACATAGGTAGCACACTGGTTGACGGTGCGCCACAAATCGGTTTTCTGACACTGATAGTTCCGCGGTAACTCTCCATGGAGCCAAGGAGTGGGGTGCACATGTCGAAAATACGGCATTGTTTGTGCTGACATGATCGGCAGGGTTGGTAGAGTCGATGAGAGTGACGATGTAGGCTCTGTTTGTGGCATAAGTGGTGTTTTAGTTATGGGTGTCAACGGCGTTGAAGTTGCGTTGAGTGGACGGCAAATAGCCTCCGCATAAGTGAGGTGCCGCGGAACGTTCCCATAGTCTGGCCCTGAAAAAGCTTGCCGGACTTCCTCCCGGACCACATCAGCAACAAAAGATAACGCTGGCGTCAGTTCCGTAGGCACAACAACAAAGCCGAGCTGCCGAAGCTCTTCTTGCACCACCTCTCGGACAACTTCACGCAGAGATATGTCGTCACTCGTAGCTAGTATGGAAGTGTTCGCCGCCGAGTTGCTCATATCATACTGGCGGTATCGTTGCTGCAGGGCCCGTTCAATGGCTGTAGCCTCTTTTGTGAACTGTGCCACTGTTGTCGGTGGATTTCTCACAAGGCCGGCAAACAGCTGCTCCTTCACTCCTCGCAAGAGGTATCGCAGCTTTCTTTCCTCTGGCACGTCTGGGTCTGCCCTACGGAAAAGACGGGCCATGTCTTCCGAGAACATAGTAACACTCTCATTGGGTTTTTGAACGCGGATTTCAAGGAGACGCTGCGCGTTTTCCCTCCTGTCGATGCTTGAAAAAGTATCCAGCAGCTGTGCGTGGAAGTCGGCCCATGTGGCAAAGCTCCTCTCCCAGTTTACGTACCACGTACGAGCATTGTCCTTCAAATAGAAATAGACACTCGAGAGTTTGTCCGCTGAGCTGGTCCTATGGTTGTACAGGGCGACGCGCTCGAACTGGTCTAGCCAATCTTGGGCGTCTTCAAAGGCATCACCATGAAAGGTCTCCGGGACCATAGGATTCGGTAGTATTACTTGTGATGGAGCTGCGGTGGCCATGTTATTTGTAGGAGGCAAACGATTTCTCGAAGTTTCTTGCAGAGGAGTGGACTCGGGTGCTAAGCCTAGCAGGCGACGACTGAACCTGTGGACCAGTGTTTCGATGAGCGATGGAAATTCCGGGCCTGATCGTCGGCTCCAGGGGTGCCAAGCACGAAGAATACCACGCACCTCCACCAGTGTAACGACGTGGGTTCGATGAGTATGCGGAGCAGCACCGCCAAGAAATGCACTTTATGAGTCCAAGGGAAAACAATGTCTTCTTCGTTTCCCCGCTTCACCTAAAAACCCGCACCACTTCAGCGTCGTCCCCACTGGCACATACCCGCTGCATTATGGTTGTGCCAAATATAATTGTGTCAATATTGAAGTACAGTTGAACACTGCAATAACAAAACCAACGGGAAAAGCTTAGAAATTCACTTTCACTGGAATTTCATTGTAGCAAAATGAGACAGTACCAATAAAAATGTGTCCCAAAATGAAACATTATTATAAAAATTTTGTTGGCCTGCCCTGGCAAACCTTGCTCGAGGCTATAGAACCGCATTGCTGACCGCACAGTGTGTGTGCCATGCATGAGTCAGTGACAGCGGCAGTGCCATGGAGAGGCATTCTTGGTCGGTCACCTTGGAAGATACTATCAGTTTCATGAGATTCCACGGAACTCAACACTGGACCCAGAGAAACATTGTTCCTCCAGTGCACGCTGTTGCCCATAGACGCTGACACATGCAGTGCCAAGCACGAAAGTGATAGTATCTCGTATTCCTGAGAACGGTCGACCAAGTATACAGCTCTTTGTGCAAATTTACTTCTGGAAATGCCGACTTCGCACGTGATGCCTGCTGAGTGGTACTGAAACCATCTTTTTACAGCAGGGCATGCGTATTGTTGGAGGATTGCTCAATCACAGCCAGATGCATGGCAGCTCACACTGTTGCTGCCATCTCAAGAGCTCTAAACAAGTCCACGCAGCTGTGACATGGATTTCTTTGTTTCTGCAGCACCTTTCTCACTGAGCAGCAGATTATACACTGCGCTTAATGAACCATTGCCATATGTTGGTAGAGGCATGAGGCCATGCCATTTGAAACAGGCAATCGGCAAAAGATGGCACGTGTTTCTGAATGGCACACGTTTCTGCCGCGCACAATCGCTTCCAGCACTTGCTTTCGTAAACAAAAATTCCGGTGCCCATGAAACATAATGTGGTGGTATTTTATTTATTTATTCAGGTGAAAAGTAATTCAGGTGAAAAGTAAAAACATCTGAGCACTCTTCGAAGTCTGGTTGTCTTACACAAGTAGGTAATATGTAGGGTAATGTTCCGGCAAATTTCGGTGATGCAGGGTTATAGTTCATTGACATCTCGATGTTGAGAAATACAAAATATTGAATCCTATAGGTGTTCGCCGAGCATACAAAAATGTTTCTTTGTCATGTGATTTCATTACTGAGGGTTTCGACTGTATTTTCCCTTTTTATACCGTATTTACTCGCATAATAGGCGCACCCCTGGTTTGGTCGCGGAAAATCAGATTGTTTTTATTTTCACGCATAATAGGCGCACCCCGAACTTGGCACTGTGACCAACACCGTATTTACACGATTGCAAGCTGACGCCCTCCTCCCCCTCCATCTCAGGTGAAAAAAAAAAAACATGCACGCACATTCCACAACCTAAGCTTATTAACATGTTTGCTGAACTGACCACTACACATTAGTGTTGCTGCCGTCGCAGCTGCTGAGGACCCGTGGCATGTACAACATCGCGAAAACCAGTTCTTCGGTTAACCATCGTTAACTACCGGAGACCCGAGTGGACGAGACTCGGGTAAACCTCAATGAGGTTGCTCATGACTTGGCACGAGGACTTGCTAACCGTGACTGTCACAGCCGAGCCGTTCACCATAAAGCCAGGGAATCTAGAGATCATTTAATAACATACAATGACGTTACCAAACATTACTATTTAGGATGCAGACAATTCCCACTGCCACATTCAAAACTGACAGGGCTCAGGCAGTCTCACTGCGCTTATTGCAAACGGGTACATATCCCACACCGTACACCATTAATAAAATATATCCAGAGAGGGAGATTAAGATGGACTGCAATGATTGTAATGGCATCATTGAAATCAGACATATGCTGGCGGGGTGTCCCGGGACTCTCCCCAACCTCATTGAAGAATGGACACAGTGGGAGAAAAGGATTCAAAGCCCATTGTTTCAGGACCAACTTAGGGCTGTCCAGAGGGTCCATGATGTCGCCGAAAGGCTTGGCCTGACAGTGCCAACGTGGGAGCGACCCACCTTGGCTTGAGAAGTCGAGCCTCCGGACCTCTATCAATAAAAGTTTTCACACACACACACCGGACAGCCCCCTCCCCGAACTGCCACGAAGCCAGCGAGCACGACGACCTAATGCGGCCGTAGAAACAAAAAAAAAAGAGAAAAACAAATGCATCAATGAGCGAAAACTAGTTCTACCATCAACTATCGATAACACCCCCCCACCAAACCACCGCGCGGATGTAAGCTTTTCGCTACCTTCGTTGAGGCAGCTCGGAGAGCTGGGCGACTCTCGGAGGCCAGCACCTCGACACAAGCGACAGTGCCATCGCCATCAATGCTTCACACAGGCAAAAAAAAAAAAAAAAAAAAACGCCACACCTCGCCATTTTGCAAGCGGCCAGTGTTGCCAGATTTGGCTATATATAGCCAAATTGGGCTACAGAAAAAAATTTTTGCCGTCGACTTGGGAGACTGTTCTTCATTTTCCACATGGGTATGAGTTCTAAAAGAATGTGATCGATTTACTTAACTTCCGTGTCATGTTGAATGACCAAGTGATTTCGCTTTACCAAAGTCGTTAGCGCCTTCGTCTCCCCTTCAGCAGTACCAAAGGACTTGTAACCCGGCAATTTTGCCCGCCCATTTGTTTCCTGCATCATTATAATATCCGGGTTTTCTTTCTCTTTAAGATGTTGTTGCAAAATGTATCGTTTTCGATCATATCCTCTACAATTTCAGTGCCAAATCGTGTAGCTAATTCGTCTGTCCATGGCGGCGTTACAGGTTCTCCAATCCCTCGGCGAGTACCTGGGGCCTACTGTACGGCTTAATGGCCGTCTCAACTGGTCCCCCCCTACTTGTTTGCGGTCCCCATATTGCTAGTTTCGCTTCGAAGTCAGCCGTCATTTGTTGCACTTGCTGTAGTATCGCCTTTCCTAGCACCTCTATCTTTGCCTGAAGCCTCACTTCCAGTTGTTCTAGTTTAGTTTCAAATTTTGTTTTGTTCTGTTTGATGCTGGTTTTGATTTTCTGTTCAAATTCCTCCTGTCTTCCTTGGAGCGTCGTGGCTGGCTTGGGTTTCTTTACTCCGGTTTCAATCGGAGCGTTCTCGGTTTTACGTTTAATGCTGGTGAGGGCTACGTCTTCTTCCATTGCTGTGTCTTATTCCTCCCTTATAACTCACACGGTTTCCTCGTTGCGTCCAAAGTCCAAAGTGCAGACACCATAAATTTCGATCGCTCCTTAAAAAAAGCCCTAGCCATAGCGGACAACCGAGCGGTAGTAATCGGAGGCGATTGTAACGCCCAACACGTGGCATGGGGTTACAAAATCGAAACTCAAAAAGGCAGGAACCTATGGCTAGACGCGCAACAGGAAGGCCTGAGCCTCGTGACCAACCCATCGGTTCCCACGAGAATAGGTACCAGCGTTTGCGCAGATACTATGCCAGATTTAACATTCACCAAGAACATACGGGACACGCAGTGGACAAATACGCAACACGACTTTGGGAGCGATCACAATATACTAGAAATAACGGTAAGGGCAGGACCGCGCAAGACAAAGAGTAGACCACTTAAGATTGTCGACTGGGACAAATTCAGGAAAATAAGGGAGAAGGCCGACGACACGACACAAGGTATTGAGGAATGAACCGAAAAACTAAAGAGAGATGTGGCGGCAGCTACGAAAATGGTCGTGCCGGAGGCGCATTTAGAGAACGTAGACAGCAAGCTCCTACACATGTGGGAAGCTAAGGCAGGGTTGCAACGTAGATAGAAAAAACAAAAACTGTGGGGATTTGGGGAATTCGACGTGCTATTACGCGGGCGCATTTCACCCATGTCTGCAATCCTTCAAAGCCACGTCGTTCTCGCTCTGAACCAGTTTTGGCGGTGGCGCTCCACTCGCGGTGGTTCGCGGTGAGGGCGGAGCTAGTGACGTCACGGAGCGGCCCCTGGTGGCTACTGCCGTGACGGTAGCGACTCTCTTGCTCCTTGGGACGGCGCACGGTACGTACATGCTTCCTCTCGTCCGCCGACACCTTTGTGACTAGGACTGAGCTCATGCACGGTGCCTTTGCCCGTGCGGGAAGCGCGTACCTCGTGTTGTTCCTATCCCGACGCTAAGCCGAAGAAGGGGTGCCTAGTGCTCGCGTGAGGTCGTACCACGCCGAGCCGCACTCATCGGAGGCCCAAGCCGAAGGAGATTGCCCGAGCTCTCGCGAGTTGGCCCATCGGTTATCGCGACAGCAAGTAGCATAGCCGCCGAGACTTTTTCTAGCGGCGCGTCCCAGCTTGAGCCTGTGCTGTCGCAGCGACGTGCTACAGGCGCCCCTAACTGTATTTTTCGCCGTTGGTGTGGGACCCCTTTGGTTCCCCACCGTTCCGGAACTGGGCGTTCGTGCAGTGTTGGGTGCCGTTGGAGACAATAAACGGTTTCCGTCAACTTAGGGCATTACTGTGTTCTTGCGTGTGTCGCTCGGTAGGGCTTGTGGCCTGAGCTCGCGCGCAGCGACGCTAGAGGCTGACAGCTGACGCGGCCCTGTGGCTCGCTAAGCTCGAACCCACGGTGGTCGGTAGTCCTGCGAGACATTAAGACCCCACAAAACACAACCGGACGCTTCGTAGAAAGATAGCCAAATTGAACAGGGACATGGAACAGTACGCCCAGCAGCTATGCAAACAACAGTGGGAGGAGAAATGCAACAACATGGACAGTCAGATAGGAATGGCAAAAACGTGGAACATCCTTTGATATTTGTTAAACCCGGACGGGACAAAGTTGGCACATAGGCAAAATATAAATTGGCTAATACAAACGTACCGAGCGACAGAGCAGGACTTCCTCAAGGAAATCGAGAAAAGATACATCTCGCAAGCGCTGCCCGTCATACACCCTGACTACACAGGGCAGGTAAATGACGAATTAGACAGCAAAATCGGCGAGTCAGAGGTCAGGGCAGCCCTACAGAAACTCAATACCAAGTCAGCACCCGGACTAGACGATGTCACGAATAAAACGTTAAGGAACTTGGACGATGAGTCGATAGCTAAGTTAACCGAATATATTAACGAATGCAGGGAGGCAGGGCATATTCCGCAGCAATGGAAGACGGCACAAATCCTATTAATACCTAAACCAGGCAAGCGACTGCAAATTGAGAACTTGAGACCCATATCTCTCACTTCTTGCGTAGGGAAACTCATGGAGCACGTGGTCCTAGCGGGGATAACCACCTACCTCGAAGACTACGATGCGCTCCCACCCACGATGATAGGATTCAGGAGAAACCTCTCAGTGCAGGACGCTCTGTTACAACTAAAACATCCCATCATAGACGATTCTGGCAGATCGACAAAGGCAATTCTTGGGTTGGACCTAAAAAAAGGCCTTCGATAACATAACACATGCAACGACACTAGATAGAGTAGGCGAACTAGGACTGGGAAAACGCACGTATGAATATGTTCGCAATTTTCTAACGGGCAGAAAGGCAAAGATCATGATAGCGGACCTAGTTTCGGAGGAGATCGAGACAGGCAGCGCAGGTACGCCACAGGGCTCAGTCTTATCGCCAATGCTATTCAATCTGGCGCTAATCAGGCTGCCAGCCAAGCTACAAGAAATCGAGGGTCTAAATCATACCTTATACGCTGACGATATCACCCCATGGGTGAGAAACAGAAGTGATGGGCAGATAGAACAAACCCTTCAAGCAGCGGTCGAAACAATAGAAAAATATCTAGAGGGGACAGGGTTAACATGCTCGGCAGAGAAATCGGAGCTGTTGCTGTACAGACCGACCCGCACAGGTTGCAAACCAGGCAACTACAGGGAAGATCTCACCCATAGAGAGGAGATACAGTTAAAGACGGCCGATGGGAAACCCATACCCAAGGTCGATAGGATCAGGGTATTGGGGCTCCTCAACGAAGCCAAGGGCAACAACAGAGAAACCCTCAGAAGACTGGAGGGAACTGTAGCGCAAAATCGTGAGGCTAATCAGAAGGATACCAAATAAACATAGCGGGATGAAAGAGAAAAACACGATCAGGTTAATACAGGCCTTCGTAATAAGTAGAATAGTACAGTGAAAGCTCGTTAATTCGAACTTCAATAATTCGAATTTATGGATAATTCGAATTGTATGATTTGGTCCGGCCAAGCTCCACAGACGTCTATGTATAAAAAAGTCCGTTAATTCGAACGCGAGAAGGTTCCCTCACGGATAATTCGAACTACGCTCGCCTGGCACACGGCCAGAGAAACGCACCTACGGCCTACACACAAGGCTGTACTTCCTCCGAAACGGAGAGAACGGCGAGAGAAGGCAAAATCGGAAAAAAATCTAACCGGCGCGGGGTCAGCCAGAAGGCAGCGGCGGCTGCCGCCTCTCCGTTCTACGTAACCTCCGAGACTTCTTGCCCGTTGCGAATCTCGGAGGCTTTGCAAATCTTGTACAGCTGCTAATGGTGTGCGGAGGTGGCACGGCAAGCGCCAAAACACAGCGAATCAAGTACGTCGTAGCTGCGCTTGCAATCAAGAACCTACGAATCAGGGCCTTCGCCACCTTCATATGTTCAGCGTCTTTGTCTCGGCAGTCTTCATCGGTTGTGCACCTCTGTTTTCAGCTTAGGAGGTATCGGCCGTCGCGATTCATTGTGATGGTGTTAAGCCTCGGCTAACGTTCGTTTCGGTGGACACCGGTGGTGTGGCACAGTCGGACCCAGAGCTCCGACTTGAAGATGGCGTGTGCCCGCGGCACACGCCATCACTTTCTGACACGCCAAATTTCTGACATGCCCTACTGCTTCCAAATCGCAGTGTACTGTTGCTCTCCTTCACTTTCGTTAGTTCGAACTTTCGTTAATTCGAACTGAAGCGGCTTCCCCTTGCGGTTCGAATTAACGAGCTTTTACTGTATACGTAGTGCTGTACTTAAAATGGCAGGTCGCGGAAAAGATGAAACTAGAATGCCTGATTCGGAAAATATACAAACTAGCCATAGGACTACCGATCAGCACCAGCACGGACAAGTTGCTGCAATTAGGCCTACACAACACGATAGACGAGCTCATTGAAGCGCAACGTACGGCACAATATGAACGCCTCTCTAATACTAGAGCAGGCAGACACATCCTAGAGAGATTAGACATAGGTTACCACACACAGCACGGTGTCAAGATGGACATCCCGAGAGAGACGAAGGAAAGATTGGTAATACCTCCCATACCAAAGAACATGCACCCAGAACACACAGATAGACAGAAGAGAGAACAGAGCGAAGCAAATACAGAAGAAATTCGGCAGCGACAAGGACGCAGTGTTCGTAGACGTGGCTCGATACAGTCACAGACGGGGGTTTACGGCAGCCGTAATCGATAGGGAGAAACGGTGCAAGACGTGCGCAACGATACGCACCACAAGTAACGAGATAGCTGAAGAAGTAGCCATAGCGCTCGCAGTAGCTCAGACTAACGCAACCGTGATAGTCAGCGACTCTAAGACGTCAATAAGAAACATTTCCAACGGCCGAATCTCCCCGGAGGCACTACGCATTCTTCTGGCAGGAGGCCAAAATTACAAAAGAAAGATATACATCACTTGGACACCTGCTCACACCCTCACGGAGGACGGCAACAACGAAGCGGCACACGAAGCGGCTCGAGGGCTTACCAACCGAGCCGCAGTCGCAAGTGACGCCCCGACACCCTCCGGACGTGACGGTGCGGTAAATGAGTGGGAGTGGGAGGACAGAATGACAACATATAATGACATTACGAAACACTATAGGTTACAGAGGCGCATATTCCCGCGACCTCACACAAAATTGACAAAAAGCAGTCTGTCGCATGGCGGCAGTTACAGACTACGACAAATCCACATCCTGCGCTCTCGCACATCATATATCTGGATGTATATCCTACGGACAAATGCAAAACATGTGAATCCAGAGACACTCTGGAGCATATATTATGGGAATGCCGAGGGATAAATAACAATAAATAAAACGCGGCCTCTAGCAGCAGCCTTCGCACGCGCTGGGAAGCTGCGCTGCTCAGCCCCGCCCTCGAGGATCAACTATGGGCTGTCCAGCGGGCCGAGGATGCTGCCAGGACCCACGAACTCCTGGCCGTCACCTAGGCGGGGCCTTTGGCCCTCCCCACCAACTCGCAGAGCACACAATAAAGTTCTTTCCTCCTCCTCCTCGACTTGGGAGAGTTGGCTATGTGTATATATTTGGGCTACTGAAAATCTGCAACTTGGCTTTGTTTAGGCTTTACATGATGCCCTAATCCACGTTTCAGAAGTGGCTCTCGTAGCGTATAAACAAATATCGAAGACTATGCTTTAGATGGCTGAGCCGGCAATGCGGTTGTGTGTGCGTGTGTGTGCAAAACGCCCACATCCCCATCAGTGCGCCGTTGTCTGAGCCGATCGATTTGATCTTTGATGAAATTAAATTTGTACCGCGCTTCACTGTGCGATTATCTGTGCCAGCAACATCGTTTCATCTTCGTCTTATCGATTTTAGTCACCAGACACCCAAACACCAGGCACCGGAACGATCCTAGAAGTAGAGGGTGCAAGGTCGGAAGGTATTTCGCTGTACACTGTACTAAAAAAGCTATGCACAAAAAGGGAGAGCAATAAAATAGGATCGGGCAACTGTGACGCCGACATGAAAGAAGGGTAGCACGGGTAGATGACATGCTCCAGTGTTTATGGCCATCGTTTCTGGGTGGAGTATCACGCCATGTGCAGCTTTCAACTCGCTCCACGTTTGTCACGGTAACTTTACTGCCATTTTCCTTTACTTGCGTGATGAATTTTAACGCGACAGTGTTAAGGGCACCGTGCGGCAAAAAATCTGGTGTTGGTGCCCGGTGCTGACACAGCTGTCCGTATCAGAAAAATGATCCCGAACCATGCTGGGCCTCGGAATGGCGCATAGGTGTTACTGAACTAACTGAATTTCTCCAAGTAAAATGCTTCAGAAAAATTTGTAAGTACAACTTGCACACAACGTACAGGCATGATAACGTCACATTGTAATTTGAATGCACGAGAAAACATATTTCTATTGCGCGGAAACCCAACACAAACCCCTTTGCTGGCTGCCGTTTGAGGTCTGTCTTATGACGAATTCGGCAAATCGCATCAACGCGCACCGAGCCGCCCTGGGGTGATGATCACTGGATGAATCGGCGCATTGGGGTGTGGCGGTGTGTAGCGGAGCGACTTGCTGAATTCGCCATTAATGGGAATGGTGCGCTCGGTTCCCTGCAACACCATCCCGATGGTATTCGCATGCGCGGCAGCGGCAGCACCCGCCATGCGACGGAAAGACAAACAAACAAACAAAAAAAAAAACCAGAAAGCCCGCCTTCGTGCATAGGGTGAGGCGCTGGCGTTTGCAGGTAAGCATTACGGTTAGATAAGCTGCAGTTGTAAGAAAGTGCGAGAATGACAATGAATGCCCCTCTGCGTTTAATACGTTTTTTTCATCGATTTTCAGCCACGAGGATCATAACAATGTATCCGATGTTACTGATTATGACTGGCAATTCATGGAAAATATTGAAATCTCGGTGGAGGGAATTGCATGTCTTATTAATAATTTGAAGTTATTTACTTCATCTAGTATTGATAATAGTAGTTCCAAGATATTAAAAAATACCATTTCTATATCCAGTAACATTCTGTACCATATATTCACGCAGCCTTTGTCATCGGGACAGCTGCCCAATGACTGGAAAATGGCCAAAATCATACCGATATTTAAAACTGGGAATACAAACTCTCCTGGAAAATTACTGTCCAATTTCACTGACCTGCATTTGCTGCAAGATGCTCGAGGACTTCTCATATTTATAATCATCTAGAGTCCAATAATTTCTTTTTTCGCCATCAACATGGTTTCAGGAAAGGATTATCATGTGAGACACAATTACTCAAATTCATGACTGACCTGCATTTTAACATGAACAATAACCAACAGACTGCATTTTCCTTGACTTTTCCAGAGCATTTGATCGTGTATCTTATCGTCGCCTTATTGCAAAATTAACTGCACTTCGAATTGACTTTTTCACTCTAACATGGCTTCGAAATTTTCTTTCGAATCGTCAACAGTTCACAGTAGTTAATAATATCGCTTCGTCTCCTACTTACGTTACTTCTGGTGTGCCTCAGGGCAGCGTTTTTTGCCCTTTACTCTTCCTAATTTACGTAAATGATTTGCCACTTAATCTTTCTTCTCACTTACCTATTTTCGCTGACGACTGCATTATTTACAGATCAATTAACAGTACAGTCGACTCCCGATAATTCAAAGCCACTTAATTGGAATTTTCGGTTTATTAGAAGTGAAGTGCTGGTCCCGTCAGTTTTGCATGTAATCCTATAGAAGAAATCGCTCGATAATTCGAAGTCCTCATCCAGTAATATTGTTTAATTGGAAGTTAATTTTCAGCCAGGATCCTCGAGGTGACCGTCATTCTTTGGTAGAATGTGCAATTTTTCAAGTGCTGCAACAGTTCCCTGCTCCGCGTTGGCATCATCGCCACCGCAGCCGCCCGCAACACCATCCTTCTTGGAGGGGTGCGATTATTCATTGCTACGGCTGCCGTGGCCTCCGCGATCAACTCCGGCGGGAGGCGAAGCGGCTGCCGCCAAAAGCCACGCGCGGCTGCGGCGCGTGGCCAGAGCGCATCGCGGAGGCAACGCGGGTGCTATAGGTGCACACAATGCTGCATACTGGCAGTGGCGAGATTGTGCGAGATTAGTCTTGCAGCGTGCGCAGCGTATGTCGAGGCGTGTGTTGGTCGAGCGCCTTTGTGCGGGTAGCTCGTAGGCTAGGTTGTTCCATGGGTGATTCGGAATTGACTGTACATAGTCGCGCAGTTTATAGCCATGGCAAACCGTGGCTCTTATCACACGCTCGACCTGGCAACGAAAGTCTAGGTTTTTGAAGGAAGTTGAAAAGGAAGGTGCCGCCAAACAAGACATAGCGCGGAAGTACGAGATCAAGCCGAACACGCTGTCAAACTACATCAAGAACAAGCGCGTAATAATGGATGCATTTGAGAACGACAAGTTCAAGACTTCTCGGAAGCGAATGCGCACCGGCGCTTACCCAGAGTTGGAGAAGGCTCTGCTGGTTTGGATTAGGGAGGCCAGGAGCAACAAACTTCCTCTCAGCGGAGACATTGTTGCGATGAAAGCCCGAACGCTTGCAGCAATGTTGGGGATCGATGACTTCGTTTCGTCAGATGGACGGCTGACGCGCTTTAAAGATCGCCATGACCTGGTTTTCAAGAGCGTGTGTGGTGAAAAGGCGTCCGTTAACCAGGAAACATGCGCCACGTGGAAGGACGGAAAGCTGCGTGAACATCTCGCCGAATACAGACCGGAAGACATCTTCAATGCAGATGAGACTGCACTCTTCTATCGGCTTCTACCAGAGAAGACCCTGACATTCAAGGACGACGACTGTGCTGGGGGCAAACGCAGCAAGGAGAGAGTGTCGATGCTGATCGCGACAAACATGACTGGCACGGAACAATGTCGGTTACTTGTAATCGGGAAAGCCGCGAAGCCGAGATGTTTTAAAGGCGTGAAGACGCTGCCTGTAGACTATGAGGCGAACAAAAAAGCGTGGATGACGGCTGAAATTTTCAAGAGCTGGATAAGCAAATTGGACTGCAAGTTTGCTGCTTCGAACCGCAAGGTGTTGTTCCTTGTCGATCACTGCAGTGCTCATGTGAATGTGCCAGCCTTGAGTGCAATACGCCTCGCATTTTTGCCTGCAAACACAACGGCTGTTTTGCAGCCAATGGACCAAGGCATCATCAAGAATGTTAAAGCCCTGTACAGGCAGCACCTCCTCGAGCGCATGATTTTGTGTATGCATAGCTCCACAAAGTACGAGGTGAGCCTGCTTAGTGCCATCCACATGTTGGCGCGAGCATGGGATCGTGTGAAGCAAGAAACAATCGCAAACTGCTTCAGGGCTTGCGGTTTTGTGGCAGCTTCTTCGGAGGATGCCTCTGAAATTTCAGCGGAGAAAGTGTCGACAAGCGAGCTTGACGGCACTGATTTTGGTGATGCTCTCGGGGACGTCAATTTTGAAGATTACGTCGCCGTAGACAAGGCGGTCGAAACGTGCGGTGCGCTGACGGATAGCGAAATTGTAGCGATTATTCGGCCCCAGGAAGCGACCCAGGAAAGCGACGATGACGTTGAAGGCGAGCCGCAACCTAAGGCTGCCGATGTAGCTGTGGGCCTTGCTCTCGCGGAGCGCTTCTTTGCCGCTGAAGGTAACACGGAAGAAGCGTTCCGCCACATCTACAGCCTGCAGTACTGGCTTTCAGCAGCATGATTCGGCAAAAAGAAGCAAAGCAAGATGACCGACTATTTTTCTTAGAGAAAATACTCGATTTCGCCACAAATAAAGTGCTGTTTTTTGTGTTTTGTGCTTAATTGGAAGTTCGTTTAATTCGAAGTTTTTTGTGGTCCCCGTGAACTTCGTATTAACGGGAGTCGACTGTACTGACGACCACCTAGCCCTTCAGAATGACCTTAGCCTAATTCATAATTGGTGTGACACCTGGTTAATGGCTTTAAATGTATCAAAATGTCAGGTAATTTCTTTTAGTCGTAAGCGTGACAACTCACATTTTTTATACAACGTCCATAATAAAGAATTGTTACATACAGTATCGTATAAGTATTTGGGTGTTCACCTAACCGAAAATCTCTCCTGGACAGACCACATTGCAGCCGTTTATGCAAAAGCTTCAAGGACATTAGGTTACCTACGTCGTAATCTGGATTATTCACCTTCCAACATCCGCAAATTGGCCTATGAGACATTTATTCGCCCACAGCTCGAGTATGCATCATCCATTTGGTCCCCACATCCTACATACTTAATCGACATGCTTGAATCAGTCCAAAGCCGAGCTGCCCGTTTCATTTCACATAATTATAGCCATCACTCCAGCGTAACCAAATGAAACTCGATCATTCCATACAGCCTTTAGTTCTTCGCCGTAATATCGCTCTGTTATCCTTGTTTCACAAATATGTTTATTATGCCACACAATCCACACTACATATCCAGATCGCCTCGAACGCGTCTTGCCGATTAAATAACCACTTCACTTTGGCGCGCATGTACAGTACGATACATGCTTTTAACTTTTTCGCGCTCCCTACGGCTATTCGCTTGTAGAACAATCTGCCTGATCCCATTGCTTCCGAGTCAAATCAAGAAAAATTTCGTCATCTCCTACACGAGCATTTTTCATAACAGCACTTACAAATCACTTTATCTTGTTTCTTACACTTGGCAATGTGTTTCGAACTTCTTGTGATTTTTTTTTTTTATTGATGCGTTGCTATCTTGCTCCTATGAATTGCTATTTTATGCTGCGTCACATGTTCACTTGTATGCCCTATATATTTTATTGCTTTTTTGCATCTGTTTCTCTAAATATCCCTTCAAGAATTGTACACCCTGATATGTTCATTTTTAGTGTATTTTACTTTCTATTATTAGTACCTTACGTTAAGTTTTACTCGTGTTATTTCCTTAAGTGTATCTTTATGGCCTTTCATTACTTCAGTTGTTCCTTTTTCATGTTTTTGGTAGTAATGACTAACCTCTCGTAGTTGTTTCGGCGTCTGGCAACAGAAACAGATTTAGCGCTTTCCTACAAACCAATGCGGGTGCACTGTGGCAGTGCAGATGTTAAAATGCAGAACAAATCATAATGCTCGCCGTGAACAACTGCGTGACGTCAAGGTTATCGCAGTATATAGGCAGGAGAGGTATCGGCGCTAAAAACAGCTGCGTTATCGATGGGGCGGACACGTATAGTTTGTACACCTGAAGAACAACATGCCTACGAGGAGCACCAGAGGGAACAGCAACGAGAATGTTAACGGCACCGGCGCGAAACGACCACCAACAAAGAATGTTCCCGTATGCGGAACAAAAGCGACAATAGCGAACCCGGGCACCTCTGAGCAAGCAACGACGCCAGACATGCAACGCAATAATGACAATCATTCTACTCTGTAAAGATGGAATGGCAGCGAAAGCAATTTTGTTTTCGTTTGAGAGCTTCGACTGTCGTCAGCTTTTGCTGCCATTCCATATTTACTTTTTTGTGTGTGTTTACATTCAAGATTCATCTCGATAGATTCACCCTCTGCAGTGATTCGCCAGCACTTGAGTTTCTTGGGCCAACCAAAAAGTGTTTGTGCAAGCATGATGTCGCTGTTGTTGATGTCAAGGGTCGACCGTCACATACTTTTTGCTATGAAGGATTGCATAAAAAGTGACTGACGTAGTCGAATGTGAAGTATATTTACAAGCAAATATGCCGCACTTGGCCAAGAGGCAACAGCCCACGCAAGCCTCTAATCGTCGTCGTCGTCTTCACACTGCTCGCCTCTTCGACATCGTAAATACTGTTCTGTAGCACCATATTTGCAAATAAAACTGCAAATAAAGATGGCTATATTTGGCTACAATTTTTTCTTGCTCTTTTTGTGTTTGGCTACATTTGGGCTGCAATTTTTCTAGCTTTGGGCTATGCCGCCTTCTCTAACCTGGCAAGCGGCGTGCAGTTCGTGTGGTTGCGCAATGGGGAGGTACGGGAGCTACACAGCTGCATTCAAACTGAAAGCAGCGCAGTATGCACTCAAGCATGGGAACCGTGCTGCAAGCAGACATTTCAGTGTCAGAGAAACCAGCATTCGCTACTGGCGAGGTCAGCAAGAAAAACTTCAGGCCACCAAGAAGTCGCGATGGGCCTTCCGCGGTGCTAAGTCCAGAAAGTATCCGCAAGTGGAGAAGCAACTCGTTCAACACATACGGGGCCTTCGATAGGACGGCTGTGCAGTGTCTCTCTATATAGTGCAGACTGAGGCGTGCAGCATTGCCCGAGCGCAGGGCATCGAAGCACAAGATTTCAAGGCAAGCTCCGGATGGACAACGTGCTTCATGCAACGCCATGAATTTACCCAGAGAAGGCGCACAACGCTGTGCCAGCACTTGCCCTCGGCATACGAGGACAAAGTACTGGAGTTTCACCATTTTATTATACGGCTCCGGCAGCAAAAGAACTTCATTTTGTCCCAGATTGGAAATGCAGCTCAGACCCCCATCTGTTACGACATGCCGAGAAATATTACTGTAGAGGAGAAAGGTGCACGAAGTGTGCTTATTAGAACATCTGGTGCGGAGAAAGAAAGATGCACTGTGATGTTGGCAGTGATTGCAGACGGGCGCAAACTACCACCTTATGTTATTTTTAAAAGGAAGGCGCTCCAAAAGGGAAATAACCCTCGAGACATCTATGTGAGGGTCGAGGAGAAAGGCTGGAAGTCCGCGGAGTTGATGGTGGACTGGGTCAAGACCGTTCTGGCCATGCTCATTTTGGACAGTTTTCGCGGGCACCTTGTAGAACGTGTAGGAGAGAAGTTGTTAGAGCTGCGCAAGGATATTGCCGTGATTCCGGGAGGCCTCACTTGGTTACTGCAACCTTTGGAAGTGTCCTTAAATAAGCCTTTTAAGGACAACGTTCGGAGGCTGCACACTAAATGGCTGAAGGACAGCGTCAACTAACTCCAGGTGGCAAAATGAAGTGGCTGCCTATGGAAATGTGTGGATGGGTTGTGGAAGCCTGGCAAGAGATCTCCGATAACGTCGTCAGGAAAAGCTTCAAGAAGACCGGGATCTCCAATGTACTGGATGCGAGCGAAGACGACATATTGTGGAGTTTGGACAAGGACGAATCGCATCTCGGCGGTGATGAGTATGTTCTCTCCAACTCGGACTTTTGTTGTAATTTGCTGTAATCTATTTCTGGTCTTTTGAGTAAGTCAAATAAAGTACTTTCACGTGTCATTTTCTTATCTAAGAATTTCTCTAAATCACGAGCTTTCTGTGTTTGTGGACCTATCCAAGTGTTTTTCATCATTGCTATATTTTCATTAAAACTCCTAATAGGGGAAGGAGAGGAGCATCCATGACATGTCCTAATAAATTTTACGTGTGTGTGCAGTCGACGTCTCTCGCCTGTTCATTAAAAGGTAAGTTAGCTTTTAGTTTTCCTTTTATACTGGATTTATTCGTAAATTACGTGAGAATAGCCATATTCCTGATGTATGTTCAAATTTAAAGCGCAAGAATGTGAGTTGAAAAAAATCTCGTAAGTTTTACCCAGTGTAATAGGCACACCCCGAATTTGAGCCGGATCTTCTGAAAAAAGAAAACTGCACCTATTATGCGAGTAAATACGGTAACTTCATGTGCATAGAACACCATGTATTCTGAACCTCAATTAACAAAGTGTGTTTTCCCCCGATTTCAATAAAATGAACTTCACTGCTGCCAATAAATGAAATCTGCCACGGATGCAGACGGTACTATATGCGGATACTTCCAAACCCACTTCTCAAGTTATACGTTATGTGACAGAGCGCAGCTGATGAAGGTGAGCCGAGGGGGATAGCCTTCAAGTGCAGTCTTCCCTTGCGAGCAAGGGAGCGGGGGGGGAGGGCAGGTGAGCAAGCGTTTTTTCTACCCCAGCTGTGGCTACCTATTGCCGAAGAATAATTCAGAAAATTTTATAGCCCCTTTCGTGTAAGAAAGATAAGTCAAAATCGGTTATTATTTGCATAAAAAGTCAAATTTTCATAAAGTGGACTTCCATTCATTTGACTTTAGTGAATTCGAATTTTTTAATTAATTTGATAACAACCCAAGGTCCCGGCCGGTGCCCATGCACATTTATAGGTCCAAACTTTTATTTCGATCCTAAAATTGGCTTTCACAGGATAATTCTAACTTGGCCAGAAAGCAAGCACGTGCCTGACCCTAATTTTGACTCCAACAGCGACCCTTTTTGTGCCAGCGTCTGTCTCAGTAGAGCTTAGAGGACAGTGAATGCATTGAGCATAAGTAATGTCAGAAGTCAGACACGTTCTATGTCTACGCATGTTCTGGTAACGCCGGAAATAATGACACTGGGGTGAGGCAGGACGCTGACTTGATCTTCAAGCACACTCAAGACATGCTGACTCGGAGAACTCTTTGGCACTGTCGCTTGGTCTTCAGACAGCGTTAGCGGACCGGAATTCAGGTTGATGATCGCTACAAGGTCTTGGTTCAGGAAATCTAAGCCAAGAATTACATCTCACGAGCACTGTTGGAGGATAATGAAGGTGGCAGGGTAGGCCTGGTCGTGAATGGCATTCTTGCCGTGCAGATTCCAGTCAGTGTTATCGGGTGTCCTCAAGCTGTACGGATTTGAGGACCTTCCCGTGCAGTGTTAACTTTCTTCAACTGTGGAGCGAAGGGTCCACTCATGACTGAGTAGTCGGCTCCTGTGTCCACTAAAGCTGCGACTGTGTGGCCATTAAGTAGCACATTGAAGTTGGTGGTTCTTCGTCTAGCAATTACAGTCTACACTCGTTACAACGAACCCACCTTCAACGGACTCTAGAAGCGTCATTCAAAACACACAGAATCATTCTCCACTTCCAGCGGCGTTTTTCCTACTTCTTTTTTAGACAAAGAGATGTTGACCCATAAATATTTTCACAAGCAATGGTTAAATTTGTTAATTTTCACTTTCTTTTCCTGTTTAGCTGTTGCCTCGGCTCTCTCCCTTAGTTGATTGCATAATTTCTAAACTTCTTGCGACTATTGTTTCCAGTTGCCTTTTCGCGCGAAAAGTGCTGTACAATTAAGGAAAAACCAGACGAGGTAACGGGTGACATTCATATTGCTTATGGGTTTAACAGTTATTGCAAGGTTTGATGATGGTCGCTGTTTCGCATGATCTTGTTTTCCACCTTTCTAACCAATATTGTGGGTATATGGTTCCAAGGATCTGCCAGCGTCGTGGCGAGCCGTCACCCGCGGAAGTAATGAGGCAAAAGGAAAGGCAAACACAGGTGGCATTCTCTCCGGCCACAACTCATTCCAAGAGCATACAGACCAACTTAATACGAACTGAATCCCTTTCCTGGTCCCTGGATGAGTGTAAACAAAGACGGTTGAACGAACGAAGGAACGTGACCGTTGCAATAGATGGTGACAATTGGACGCATTTCGAGTTAATTGAGTGGGCACCGAATCGATGAGAAAACTGGCCTTCACACTCCAGGAGATGGTGGTAACTACCGCCATACAAAAGGAGTGAAAGAGGTAGCAAAATGTTGACTGCCAAATAGCTTTCAAGCCTCAAGATTGATTTGGCAGTGCTTTAGGAATGTGTGTGAGGAGTGGTGGTGTGGACATAGTGGGGGGGGGGCGCCTGGGCCTCCCCTTAGGTACTTGCCTGGTACAGATACAACACAAAACCGGTGGAAGTACAGGTGAACTTGGTTGCATGCAAGCAGAAGTGCGCAGAGCAGTGAATCGACCACTTCTTCTTTGAACAGGGGCCTTAAAATGTAAATAAAATAATGGTTCTTGGATACATTCATTTTTTTGGACATACGATAGTTCGAACTTACTTACGTTCCCCATGGAGCCAGAATTATCGGTCGTCGACTGCACAGTTAAACCTTGAATAACAGAGTCAGTGAAATTATCAATTTGTTTCATTATATTGAAATTTCGCTATATTGAAATGTGCTTTTTAATGCAAATATGTACAGTTGCCAATGAATTTTTCTTACACGGAAGGGGCTGCAAGATCTTGGGAATTATTCGATATTGGAACTGGAGAAAGCAAATTTGAATAAGAAAAAAGAGCTGTTTTGTTGCACAGTCACCAATGAAAAATATGGTTTCATACCACGTTGACAATATCTTCACGTCGGCGGCACAAAGCGAAGTCAGTCACGCTCTCGCAACCACTCTACCCTCGCGGATGATAAGTGTCTCGCTTGCAGTGGGACGACACAGGAGCGAATGCTTCGTCTGCCTGTTGATTTAACGTCTATGCGAAACTCTAGATTACGCAACCTTCAACACTAAATGCTCAGGAATACACTGCATGGTACCACACTAGCTCACCTTGCCCAGTCTTTGCCCACAAAGCAGATTACTTCTAAAATGGTGCGCTGACTGCATATGCGCTCAGCCACACTGACAGCCATGCGCAAGACATGGAGACTTGACTATGTGTGAGCTCCGCCCTTGCTCGTGCAAGAAGGTGGCAAGCCACCATCATTCTCAGCTCATTCACACTCAAAGCATACAGCCCATGGCATTGCACTTTACACGGAACACGATGCTGCTCCATTTGATTTGAGAAGTGCATGGGCAAGCAGCCCCATGTAATTCAACCAATGGACCATCTGTTCCCATTTGTTGTATGGGTATTCCTTCATGTGGCAGTGAAATTTCGTTATATTGAAATCATGTACAAACAAACTTTGTTATATTGAAGTTCAACATGCATGGTGTTCTATGGACATTGAGTTATAAAAAGTTAAATACTTCTTTGTCTTGAGAATTTAGTTATGCACTCAAATCTCGTTGTAACGAAGTTGGAGCAGCTGAAATTACTTCATTATATCAATTATTAACGTTTACTGCAATATATAGCTATGGAAGGATGAAAGAAGAGAGAGAGAAAGAAGAAGATTGCGAGATGCTGGCGGCTGCGTGTTGTTACTAGTCAGCCATTTTAACCCCATTGACTCTGCTTGTACATACATTGTAAATACAGTCTTACACTCCCAACATCCCCGTAACATATTGGTAAAGGCGCTGGGTACCACGGCTGGAAAGGGAGCTCCGCAGTGGACGTCGCATCACCGTCCTCACCATGAATGACGGTGAGCACTTGGGATCAATGTCGTTGCCACCTCCAACGTCACCATCACCCGCTACGTCGCCGTCCCCTTCGGTTGTGATTGTGCAACCCAAGGACACCGGAACTTTCTGCGGAACTGATGGCGCCGACGTTGAAGAGTGGGTGGCTGTGTACGAATGTGCGAGTAAAATAAACAGATGGGACCCTATGTTTATGTTAGCTAACCTGTTGTTCTACCTAAGAGGCATGGCAAAAGTGTGATGTGAAAACTATGAAGAGGAGCTGACCAGCTGGGACCAATGCAAAGAGAAGTTAACAAAGTTGTTTGGACAACCAGCCGGCCGTAAAGTTGCCGCAAAGCAGGAAATGGCCTCTTCTGCCCAATTCTCCACAGAGTCCTATGTTTCGTATAACCAGGGCTGGTGCTTTGTCGTAAAGCCGATCACGACATGACAGAAGCTGAGAAGGTAGGGCATGTGCTCAAGGGAATTGCTGACGACGCCTTTAATCTGCCCATGTGCAAAAGCTGCTCTAAAGTTGATGCTATCATCAAAGAGTGCCGACAATTTGAGCAGGCCAAGAGCCGACGCGTCTTACACCCATTAAATAGACTTCCCAATACTGCCGCAACGTCAACGTGTGAAAATCGGCCCATACAGCAGCATGCGTCGCCATCAGAGGACGTGGTGCGAATCGTTCAATGTGAACTAGACGGGATGGCGCCAGCAGCTTTCTGTACGCGTAGCCCTGATGCTACCCCTTTTTCAGTTCCCCTCGTGCAAGCCATCGTTTGACAGGAACTTGAAAACTTTGGCCTACATTCTGTCTGTGCTGTCACCAACCACAGAGACAACGAATGCCCTTCTACTACTGCCGCTCCACCCCGACGCTACTCTCCGTGTTATCGCAACCCGAATGAGTAGAGAACTGCGGACGACCAGCCGACATGTTTCACCTACCACCGCATTGCTCATGACGCCAGATACTGTCGCAACTCGTGGCTCTCAACACCTCGCACGCCGACCAACCTGAGCCATTTTATTGGAAATGCCCGCAACGTTTAGCCCACCGCCGAGAATAACAGTGCCGACAACTCTGCTAGGAACACGTGGAACAGTTGCTCATGATCACCGCGCGAACACCAGTCTCGTTCCCCGCAAACACGTTGCCCATCTTCCCGTTCACCACAACCACGTCGCCTTTCGTCCCCTGTGGCTTTTGGCCGCACCCTTTCGGAAATCTAAGAAATGTAGCCCTCGGATGCATTGCCAACTACTGCAGCAAATCCCGTCTGTGCCCACAAAGAGAAGTGTAATTGACGTTAAAATAGACAGCTTACGTGTCCAAGCACTCATCGACACTGGAGCCCACCTATCTGTTATGAGTGCTAGCCTACATAGACGTTTAAAGGTCCTCACCCCAGCAGCTGCCCGAGTGCATCGTGTGGCCAACGGCGGCGTGCTGGTTGTACTTGGAATGTGTACTGCACTAATATAGCTGGCCGCCCTACTTCTGTTCTCTTTGCTGTGATCGACAACTGCCCTCACGACGTTATCCTCGTTGACGCATCCGGTGTCCAACCAGATCCGGAAGAAGTTTCCCTGTGCCACGTTCTGCTTCTGACGATCGCTGCTTCGTCAGCCTGTGTTCTTACTTTCACCGTTTCATGAAAAACTTCGCCGACTTTGCTCGGCCATTGACAGACCCTGAGCAAGCTCACGCATTCGCCGCTCTCATTGGGTTTCTGACCACCCCTCCCATACTTGCCCACTTTGATGCATCTGTACCAACCAAAGTCTACACTGACACAAGCGGCTATGGTATCGGTGCTGTTTCTGGCCAATATCAGAATGGTACCGAGTGTGTGATAGCTTACACCAGCTGCCTGCTGTCACCTGCCGAGATAAATTACTCCATCACCGAGCGGGAGTGCTTGGCTTTAGTTTGGGCTGCCACTAAGTTCCGGCCATATTGTCACGTGGTAGTCACGTTGAATAACACAGTAGCAATACTGTGAACGAGAAAACTAACTTTTATTGGGCGAACCTGTGCCCACAAAACAGGCTACACTTAAAGCACAACGATAGCGGCGAACACGCTCGGCGATCGGCGAAAATCTGATCAGCGGGTCAAGCGCGTCGGCTTTTATAGATCAGTCGTCGAATGTTCCAGATTGACGGATGGGACCCGTGTGTCTTCCACAAAGTTCTACACCATTCGTGTCACGCGATGAAATCTGATAACACAAGGTTCGGCGACAACAGACACGCGGATAGAAGCATCAATAACTTTCCAGAAACGTCGGATACATGCAGGCGCGTCCCTCGCTGTGCGATTACAGTTGTTAAGCGGTGAAACATGGTTGCCCGATAAAGATAAGTACACGCGTCAATATTTGTACGGCCGCACGTTTTTGATCGACACAGACCACCACACACTCTGCTGGCTGTCTTCCCTACGAGACCCCCCAGGCCGGCTTGGTCGCTGGGCTTTGCGGCTCCAGGAATTTTCTTTTGTTATCAACTATACTGCTTAAACTTGACCCCAAGAAAGGAAGTGGCCCCAACGACGTACCTAATACTTTCCTCAAAAAATATGCAGAGTAGTGTAGTAAATATCTTGGCCTAGTTTTCCGGAAATCACTTAAGACTTCACAACTACCCCATGATTGGAAAATTGCAAAGGTAATCCCGATCCACAAGGGAGGTGACACAACATTACCTTCAAATTTCAGACCCATTTCACTAATTAGCACGCCATGTAAACTTCTAGAACACATAATCTTAAAGCACATGACCGTATTCCTAGAGCGCTTTTATTTTTTCTCACCCAACCAACACGGTATTCGCAGTGGTCTATCAACAGTAACCCAACTAACAGAACTAGTCCACAATCTTGCTGTTACAGTTAATAACCGCGGTCAAACTGACTTGACTCTACTCGATTTGTCCAAGGATTTTGACTGTGTATGTCACAGCAAATTAATAGCTAAAGTTGAAAAGGCTTTTGGTATAGGAGAACTTTCTGCTTCGATAAAAGGTTTCTTATGTAACCGCTCGCAATTTGTGGTTTACGAAAAAAACGCTTCCTAACACAGTCGCAGTAACATCCGGAGTCCCCAAGGGTCTGTGCTTGGACCATTGCTTTTCTTACTCTATATTAACAATATCACAGCGAACATCAATTGCAATATACAGTCAAACCTCGATATATCGAACACGGATATATCGAATTATTGCGTATATCGAACACTTTCTATATCACGTGAAAAATCGCATGCATTTTTAATTTTTTATTTCGAACGGGGCCGGATGTAAATTGGATATATCGAACTCCGCCGCCCCAGACCAAGTGCGCTCTGTTGACAGGAGGCGAGCTTTCCCGCAATACTCTCGAAGATAGCGGCGGCGCGATGGGCGTTTCGGACTGCTGCGTACGACAGCTCCCACATCGGTTGCGCCGAGGGCGCCTTTTGAACGTAGCGGCGTACACACGCGGCGGCTTGGAGCCAGCCACGGCCAGTCTGGGCCGGTCTCGAGGGAAGCGCGCGCTTCGAGCCCCCGCCGTGCGCGCGTCGTGCGCACGTGATCGAGGCAGCCGTGGAGCCAGTTGGAGCACTTTATCGGTACTGAGCCACACAGCATGTGCATTGAGGACTTCGTTGGCGGTGACGACAGCACCGTAACAGTGGCGAAGTTAACAGACACGGAGATCGCGGCAGAAGTGACTGCTGAGCGGCCAAACGTAGACGCTGCCGAGGCTGATCAAGCAAGCGCTGATGTTGCCCCGCTACGACTGCAATTGAGGCTGAAGCTGCTTTGGCCGTTGTACGCCGCTAATGCGGCGCAATAGACGGCACTGGACCGTCTCTTGTGGACCGTTTGGACTATGTTGAGGACGCCGTGGTCAAGCACGCGGTTGCCAATATGAAGCAGGCTACGCTGCTTCAGTGCTTTCAGCGAATGAAATAAATACTTTGTTTGAAGTTTCATGTGAGTATCTATTGCGCCACGATTGGTTCATTGATTGATTTGTGCTAGTTTTTGACGCGTTTTCTACGTGATTTTATATATCGAATTCTGGCTATATCGAACTATTTTGCGATCACCGCGCTGTTCGATATATCGAGGTTCGACTGTAAAACTATTCGCAGATGACTGCATCATATACACAGAAATTAACAATTACAATGATCATATTAAATTAAACGATTCTCTAGCTGACATAGCTGATTGGTGCTCCAAATGGCAGATGCAAATAAACATACAAAAGTCTGCGATGATGACTGTAACCAGGAAAACGGTATCATCAATCTTTATTTACGCAAGTAATGGCACTCCACTTAACAAAGTTGAAGAACACAAATATCTAGGCGTTACATTAACCTTGGAGCTCAAACGGGACAAACATATCAGTAATATAATCTCAAAGGCGCTGCGCAAACTATTTTTCTTAAAAAGAAGCCTGGCGCTCGCAACCAAGTCAACAGAGCTGCTAGCCTACACATCATTTGTAAGGCCTGTTCTCAAATACGCTAACACAGTCTGGTTTCCGCATCCACTGACTAACACAAGTAAGCTAGAATCAATACAAAGGAAAGCTGTGAGGTTCATCCATAACAAATATAGACCTACAGACTCGTCAACATATCTTTTAACCCAGTCCGGTTTGCAAACGCTATCCATAAGAGCGACACACGCTCGCTTAAAATTCTTGTTTCAACTAATAAAAAATAACTATAGGATAGATACCTCCCAATACATTTCATTCTCCGAGGCTCGACCTATACGTAACAAGCATGTGAATACATTGACAGAATACGCATGTAAAAATGACACATTTAAGTATTCTTTCTTCCCGCTCGCAATAGCAGAAAGGAACCAACCTGATCCTACTATCACCAACATTGAATCATTATCTGAATTTATCTCGCAAATAGAAAAAAACTGTGTGTGAATAACAGGACCTATTATGCATGCAGGGACACCGGCACAAATTGCTTTATTCGTTAGGAAATTTTAATAAACACTAATTTTTGACAGTTTATTTGTTTGCCATAATGATTCCCAAACACTCGTAGTTTATTTTAGTTACTCCTGTTTTATTACTTGCCCTTAGTAATATCTGCGCTATTGTTATAAAACATCTTGCTTTTTTATACCCGTGTCACACGGGCGTTTGGAAGGCCTTCCAATCGATAGTCAGTTGACTCAAGGGTCAAGTTCGAGCTGTCACACGGGCCGTTTCGAAGGCCGCCGAGTCAAAGGTCTATCGAGTCAACGGAGCACCTTACAACTCTATCGAAATCTCGATGGCCTTTGAGCAACGGAAGCGGAAACAGCGCGAACATGCCTTCTCGTTCACATTGTGCTCGTACTCACGGTTAGAAAGAACAAATCAAACCAAATGCTCTTAAAATACTATATATGATTGTTATTCATTATTCAATAAACTGTTTTTGCCACTTGACATGTGCGAACACACACCAGAACGGCAGCCGCATCGAGCGGCGCACACATTGCCGCAGTTTCGCTACTCAACAACTTAAAAACTAAACATATATGTATGGCAATGAATAAACAAATTTTTTTAAATGTATAAACAAATATAAAAGAAATTAGAGTGCTTTTAAATGGCTTTAATGTTGTTTAACTTTTCGTGACATGAAAACGAAAATAAAGATCCGCAGTGCCACACAATTTTGCGAGAAACGCCTGAACCCCTCAACGGCCTTTCAAAAGTGCCGTGTAGCAGCATGACAACTCCTTTGAGTCGATAGAGTTGTGGCGTTTCAAAGGCCGTTGACTGGAAGGCCTTCCAAATGTGCCCGTGTGACACAGGTATCACATTTCTTTTTTTTTTATTATTTACTATTCCGTTTAATCTTAACATGGTTTACTTGTATAGTACTATGTATAACTTGCACTGCTTATGTTGTTTTTTACTTTTTGTATAATCTATACTTTGATTTCCTTGCATTATACAGCTGAATTATTGTATTGCCCAGCTGCCACGCTCTCGAAGGAGAGCAGCAGTATTGAAAATAAATAAATAAATAAATAAATAAGTCTTGACGTCTGCACAAGGATGCTGACTGCCTCGCATCACCCTGCGGATCCTCCCGATCCTGTTGCACGTGATCCGGTGACCTGCGTGATGGCTTTGACTGACATGACCGACATGCGCGCTGAACAACAACACGACGCATCCTTACAGTCCAACATCGCCGGAGTGCAATCTGGTAGCACCAATAGCACATGAAGCATGTTCGTGCTTCATGGCGACATCCTTTACTGCCGCAATATCAACCCTGACGGCCTTGAGTTGCTCCTTGTCCTTCCTTGCCCATTGCGATCTGTCATTCTCGAACTTCACGATGCACCGATGGCGGGACACTTTGAAGTTTTGCGTACATAAGACCGTGTACGATGCTGGTTCTTCTGGCTCGCTCCCTACCGCTCTGTGCGTCGTTATGTCAAAACTTGCGAATTGTGTCAGTGCTGGAAGAAACCTCCCCTGCCACCTGTCAGCCAACTGCATCCAATTGAAGTTATCGCTGAACCATTCTCTCGCGTAGCCCTTGACCTGCTTGGCCCTTTTCCAACGATGATTAGAAGGAATAAGAGGATCGCTGTCGCTAATGACTACGCGACACGCTACGCGATAAGAAAGGCATACAACTGATGTAGCCGATTTTCTCCTTCCCGACTTCCTTTTTCAGCACGGTGCACCTCGGCAGTTACTTACAGACCGTGGCCGTTTGTTCTCGTCTCGAGTTGTGGACAACCTGCTCCGCTCTTGTGCCACTGAGCATAAGCTGTCCACCGCCTACCACCCACAAACGAATGGCCATTTTAACCCCATTGATATTTACCACGGAGAGGCGGGCTAGTTGGTGGTTGATAACGGAATGCATTGTGTAACCATGCATTCCAATAACTACATTGACTCTGCTTGTATATACATTGTAAATAAATACAGTCTTATACTCCCAACATCCCCATAATAATATGCCCAATGTGGTGCAGAATTGTGATCGTGTAAATAAGCAGGTGGCTTTGCAGCCTGCGATACTGCTACATGGCCACGCATGCGAAGAAATTTGAATGAAAGAACAAAAGAATCTTCAGCGTGTGCAACACACGATTTGGCATCTGATGTGACATCTGCCATCTGTTCCACGGTCTTTTACGCCCACTTTCCACTTGGCTCGTTGCAGTCGCGCAGCACGTGGCACACAACACAGCATTCTCTGCTGAGTGATCGATGAGGCAAGCCAAGTTTGCCATGACTTCTTGGCTTGATCGGCCTGCGAGACTGCACCAATGACGGTGCGAACCCAGAGGCCATGCCCAACTGCTAGCTTACGCGGCACATTGCAGGGAAAGGGAGAAGTAAGTGAGTGAAAAATTATGTTGCCGAGTTGACCAAAGCGCAACTTCTGTGTAGTTTTATTGAAGAAGTGCTATGAGCACTTCTTCATCGACGTATGGCTAGGTGCTACAGCTAGGTGCGACACCGAAAATTCTCGGAGGGTGCGCCTAGCTTCACTAGCTATGTGCCACAGCCAGAGAGATAAGAAAGAAGTGCTGCTTGCACACCGTGTGCGGGGCTGTGGTGCACGGCGACGAGCGAAACCAGTGTTACTCGACAGCACACCTGGCAAGGAAATTTTGAGCTGCCGTGTTGAACAAGTGCAAAACCTGGTGGAAAGCAAAATGCTTGGTGCTCATCGGTCAGTATTTTGAATTAATCTAGTTTAATATACCGATTGGGAGAACCATTTTACTTCGTTAGGAGAGGTTTGAAACACACAAATCTCTATTGCTATCACAAGGGGAATTGCACTCAGTTTGTTATAGCCATTATTTTCTTATATCCCATCTCGTTATAATGAGATTCAAGAGCACATGGTGGTAAAAAAAAAATTTTGGCAAGCCCATATCTTGCTGACCATTGACGATAATGCACTACCACTGAATCAATATATCCACACGACGCATTGCCACAGTCGAAACGAGTTATGTATGAGGTGTGTACTGCAGCATGATTCAAATTTTTCACTTCCCTAAGAACACTCGCCGAGTGCCACTGCCGCAAAGCCTGGAGCGCCATCCGAAATGCATGGCACATCGGTGCGTAAGAACACCTAGAAACGCATCATGCGAAAACCAGGCTCCACTCTCGGGCTCCTTTCTGGACACACTGCAGCACCTAGCAGTGCTGCTGCAAGGTCTGCGCATGGCTTTTGAGATGAGAAGCATGGCACGCCAGCGCCTGCAAACGCTGAGAATTGTTCCCTCACTAGCCGCACACTTGGTGGC
Source organism: Dermacentor albipictus (assembly GCF_038994185.2). Taxonomy (NCBI): domain Eukaryota; kingdom Metazoa; phylum Arthropoda; class Arachnida; order Ixodida; family Ixodidae; genus Dermacentor; species Dermacentor albipictus. The sequence continues at coordinate 140,147,454 of NC_091826.1, read as the reverse complement.
ACGTACTCAATGACCCAAGTTGGCAAGATGTTCATTGAAGGATGGCACACACTAACTGGCACATACCCAGTGGCCCAAGCTGGCATTACAAGGTTCACTAAAGACCAGCACGGGCCGAGTGGCAGGCACACAGTGTCCCAAGTCGGTGCCTACCCGGTCCCAAATCTACGCTGACCCATGTTGGAGTGAAAGAGGATCACTGAAGAGTGGCACGCATGTGCACATTGGGGCATGGTCAGTAACCCAAGTTGATCTGATGGTTGGTTTCAATCCCCATTACTCGGCACAGCAGCCCGATGAGCTAACCATTTCACCATGGACTACCCAGTGATCCAGGTATGCGGGAAAATGGTTAGACAAAAACACAGATGGACAGATAGCTAGCCAGCCCCCTAGAAGTCTGTGAAGTATTGTATTTACTTGATTCTAACACGCACCCGTCTTCCGTGAAAAAAAAAAAAAAAAAAAAACACCCTCAATTGTAATGTGTACCAGTTTGTGCTGACCTAAAGAAAGAGAGTCTTTCACAGCATCGTGCACATGCTTTCATACAGGAATACAACTTTCTCATTTGGAAAAGAAAGATTTACTCCGTATGCACTAGAGTTGCAATGAAAAAAGAATGTTGCAGTTTCCCCTGAAAGGCAAAGCATTGATTGCGATAGCAAAATAGTAGACAGCTATACGAAGTAAGTATAGTAGTTTTATCGGCCGTATAAGCTTGTAAACATTCACTTGGTAACTAAATTAACCCTTTCGCTGTCACGGACTTACCGGTACGTCATCGCGCTTCCCCCCCACAGTGTCACTGACATACCGGTACGTTCTCTATCGTGCGTTCAAAATTTCGCGCCAGAGCGCAAAGCAGGCGCTCCTGAATTGGCCACGCAATCTGTTGACTCTTTCTACAAGTTCGTATATTCGCCCCGACCTGTGTTACTCCATGTATTGAAGAGTACGGCGCGACTGCCACTCCCCACTTTCTCTTTGCTGAGTGGCGCGGTGGCTCCGTGTTCGCTGTATCATGCGTCGCGCGCGTGTGGTTATGGGTTCAAGGGTTGTTCTGCCATCTCTGCTGGTTTGAAGGTTTTTATTTTTCTTCTGTTGGTGTGCCTGCTACGGCGCGTCATGTTCAGGCGCACGTGCCGTTGCCTCTCCGAAAAGAGTGACTCGTTGCTGCTTTCGCTCTCTCGCCGCACCCTCGCTTCCGACTTGCAGCAGTAAACGTAAAGCCCTTCGAACTTTGTTTGGCCTTTTTCCATCTCCCTCTGTCATCTTGATCACGCAACGTCCCATTTATCTCCGTTGTGCGGGCGACTGAAAGCGCATCCTCCCTGCGCGCGGTTACTTTCGGATGGCTCAGCGCGCGGGACCTTCGTCTGCTCATTGGAGCGGTGGCTCAATTCCGATTCAGAATACGAGCCGAGCTCGGATTCGGACTCGGACAGAGTCGCATGGGAGGAAGAGGGTTCCGCATCGTCAGATTCGGATGTTGAAGGGATTTTATAGTCAGGCTGATGATGATGATGATGTTTACTAACAACAGCTGCAGAACACTGAAATGTGTATATTGCATTGACTATGTTATTTGTATGCCAATCATATTCAAAAATAAATTGCTATGTTCATTCCCTGTTATGCTCGTTCCCTGAAACCAAGCCGACACTGGGGGTGCGTCACGGCCAGAAAGGTCCGACAGCGAAAGGGTTAACAAGCATGGCGTCATGCGCACACAAGCAAACATGAACATGTCTTACTCGATGACCGCGACAACTCGTCATGATAACATTCGCTGGAGTGAGAAAGTGCAGTAGCAGGAGCAAGCAAATTGACCTTTGTGCTACCTCTTGCTTCAACACGAACTAAGTGATGAGTACTCAGCGCGGTGCACCTAGACTCTCTCCTTATCACAGATCACTCTCAAGATAGGGCCCATTACACCACACCATAAGCAGCAGCCACCAGAGTAGAGCGCCTCTCCTGTTTGTGCCAGTCACGCACACACATTTCAGGACATCCGAATGCCTGTAATGCAATCCGATTTCCGTCCGTCTCCGCACAAGTGATAACTTTCCTTTTAATTGCGGTAACATGATGGACTTCAGTCGGTACTTCAATGCTGGTACAGCAAATGCAGAAAACGGGAAGACAGACGGTGGATTAACCTACGCACACATACTACAGCACATGGAGGAAGCTACGGCAGCTAGGCTTGAAGTGTATATGAGGCGGCAATTTTGAAATCCCAATGGTGATATGGTGTAGGGGTTGGAGGACGGGACGTCGGGAATGAAAACCCACAAACTTGGGAGGGATTTATTTTACATTATGTACAGGGAGGTGAGCGACAAGTAACAGGCGTACAGACATTACGGGCCGGCAGCAACTCGGACGCTGCGGCCCGCGGCAAGAAGTTCGAGAGAGGTGAATCAGGGAATCAGGGCACGTCCCAGAATCCTCAGGTCTCTCTGGAAGGCTTCTTATAAACCCTTCGAGCACTGTAAGTCACGTCATGTTTGACCAATGGGAGAGTCCGCTCCGATGACGCCACTTTCAGCCAATGGTAGGCGCCCGTGTTGCGGTGTCACACCTGGCGGCTCTCTGTGGTCTTGCCTCGCAGACTGGCAATGCACTTCTAACGAGGAGAAGGGGAGGGCTGCTCATGCTCCATTGTCGGATGCCCACCTGCTAATCCCGGCGGCGCACGACCTGGGGGCCGCAAACTTGTTTGCACGTGTCTCCTCTGGAATGCGCTTTCCTGCTTCTGCATTCCTCAATTAGCTGTGCTGCAATCCGATGTGGTCTGGGGAACTCGAAGTAATTGCAGGAAACAGCTCCATATCTAACAGCTCGTCCTCGCACCGGTTGTTCTGAATGGCCGGTGAACTCAATTCGCTGGACATGAGGAACGCTGAAAGAAGCTGCAGGGTACTGGCGTCGAGCCTCGTTTGACAACCCTCGGGATCCTGGGCCCTGGAGAACATACGTCAAACGAACCAAACAACACAGCGCTGCCCCACGTGTAAGCGCAGGCTCTTCACCCCTGACTCGCCAGGCTATTACTGAGTCAAAATCAACCCTGATCTTTTATTTCCCCAATTTTGACAAAACAGTTCCAACCACCCCTCCAGACAGCTATCCATTTCTCCTCGATTGCCGACAAGACCAGAGTACTATTGTTGTTGCAAAACAAAAGGGTCGTCGACGATGCAAACAACAAATGAAAACAGCCGAACATTACTTAAGTGGCCTAACTACACGAACAGCATGTTTCCAATCTATCGCAGTGGCGTACTTATCGCACGTAATGGTGCCACTGAACAATCTGGTCAACCTCACAAGTACGTAATCACAAGCGCACTAGCCTTGTGGTCACTAAACAAAACGCGTACTTGCGTTGTAGGCAAACTTTTCACTTACGCTTACTCACGTTTCTTGCCTGAAAGTCCTACAGGACACGTGACATAAACGAACAATTAAACTTGCGGGACTTACACACTCCGCAGAACTCTTAAAATAATGCGTCTTTTAATAACTCGTTCCACGCGTACTTATCAGAGAAGTAAGAATACGGCTGCCCTCCACACACACTAGCAACCCAGTCATAAAGTCTGCTTCCTTCCGTCCACACAGGACACGCGCTAATGGAACTAAGAACGCTTCTCCGTGCAAATCATGCACTCACTGAAAATCTACGCGCTTAACCTTAGAAAATTCAACACTTAAAGAAGGTTAAATAACACACGCGCTTTACCATAGGCCTCTGAACGATAACCTTGACCCTCAGGTTACTCACACACACACACAAAAAAAACCTATCTACTTATTAATGAGCATCTCGCGAGACTACATGTTTACACAAACGCGTCTTTCAAATCTCGAGCTTCTCGAACGAAAACATAAACAAAGCTCATACCTTTACATATTGAAAGAAAACCTAGTCTCAAATCGCGAAATTTTCCGATGCTCAAAAATAAAAACAACACTTCATTTCTACGGAAGCTCTCTTGGCCTCCCTTTCCAAACGCTTACGTCTGACTCATACTTTGAGTCGAACCCGCGGTGGGCGAAGTTTACAAGCTACTCTGGCTATGGAGGAACAACAAAAGGGCTGACTCACTATCAGCTCCTTCAAGACGTTATGGTCTCCTGCCAATTTGCGTCCTCCCGCCCCGCTTTCAACACAAACTCGATTGACCGCGTCGCTATTCTCCACCTGGTCTCGTCCTGCCACCTTGCGTTTCTTCGAACTGCACGCTGAGCTTTGAAAAGAACTACGGAACGACGAGGAGTTTAACTGCCCCGTGCCCTTTGTCCGCGTCCGCGCAGAACATTCTTCGCGGTCCCCCTTTGACCGGTGGCTCGAACGTTCTCGATGCGTCAACATCGTCCGAGACGACCGCATCTTTTTCCTCGCGCCCTGCCCTTTTGGGTTTCTCGCCATTTTTGGCGGCGCTACATTAATTACCGTCTTTCGGTCTTTACTGCGCTTCTTTTTACGGCGCTTTCTCTTTGCACTCGCCTTCATGTCGCCTTCTCGTGCCTCGTGCTGGCCGGTACACATTTCGTCGGCCCGGATCGGTCTCTTACCCGCACAGTCTGAGTGATTTACATTTAAATCTACTCTCACTTTGCCTCGACTGGCGGACAGCCCAACCGACTCCGGCACAATGCAGCAGGCTTTACTCGAGTTAGACAACTCGCACTCTTGCGAACTGCCCTCTACTACATTGCCCAGCTCACGCTGTGCATCGGCACACAGCCCGTCGGTATCGATCGCTGTCTCACGTGCACAGTCCGAATGATTAATGACTGAACCATCCCTATCTAGGCTATCTAGACTGGCGGAGAGCCGCACCGATCCCTGAACAATGCAGTTGTTCTCTCGTGAGCTACGGAGCTCGCCACCCCGAGAACTATTCTCAACTGCATCGTCCAGCTCGCACTTCACTTCTGCACGCACATCTGGCTCTACATGGGTGCTCGCTTCTGTCGGGTCAGCAGTACCCTTTCCTTCGCTAGCAACCTCGCTAACATTACCAGCGACGCACACACGCGGTAACTGTGCCAATTTGTTCGCAGCTGGCCTAGCTGTCTCTACAGTCATCTGTTGGCACAGCACCTCGTCGCTCTCCCTACGGTCTTTAACGGCCTCTGTTGCCACTAAGGCATCGTTAGCAGCTAGCCTTTTCCCTTCACTTATGAATCGGCAGCCAATCTCACAGGCACTACTCTTTTCGTCGGCTTCTGGCAAAAATCCGCTCGATGCTTCCTCATCCTTTCGCTCTGTACTACCTACAGAATTCTCAGACAGCCGTTGTCTCTGTGCCAATAACTGATCACAATACTGTATCTCTTTGATCAGTGCTGCCTTCTCTCTCTCATACTTTCCCTCTCGCTCACGTTCGCGTTCATTCTCACGTCCGTGACGCTCACACCTAAGAGTAAGTTCTTGAAGCTCCTGCTTCCGTTCATTCTCGCGTTCTTCACGCTGACGCTCACTCCTAAGCTCACGACGCTCTCGCAAACGTACACGACGCACACGCTCCCGTGGCTCCTGTATCACCTCCCAAGCAAGCGCAATGCTTTTGTCATCATTGCCACTATCATTAATCGCCTTTATGATAGCTGGCGTTTCCATCCGTTCGTCCGCCTCAACTCCCAAATCGTCGCACACCAACAACAACAAGTCTAACCTCGTCAACCTTCTAAGATCCATGGCAGCTGCCCCGACAGGTGGTTAAAACTGTTTTCCTTAATTAATTTGTGCAAATACACAGTGCATCAAACTCCCGATTCCCAGAACTATCAAAATTGAACACACAACCTTTGAGTCTGGCGAATCATAAGGAAAAAAACCACGCGCTCACTTACGGTTACAGCACCCTGCCATCCGGTTCATTCGTCCGCTGTTGCCGGTTCCTCCGGACTCCCTGGGTCGAAGGTTCGCTCCTTCTTCGCTACTCCCAGTTTCTTCGGACCTCTTTCGACGAAGGCTCTCTCTTCTTCGCTCTTCCCGGTTCCTTAGGATCTCTCTCGACGAAGGTTTCTCTGTAGCGCTGCCACCAGCTGATGCATTCGGAGGCGATCCTACCGCTGCCAACCAGATGTAGGGGTTGGAGGACGGGACGTCGGGAATGAAAACCCACAAACTTGGGAGGGATTTATTTTACATTATGTACAGGGAGGTGAGCGACAAGTAACAGGCGTACAGACATTACGGGCCGGCAGCAACTCGGACGCTGCGGCCCGCGGCAAGAAGTTCGAGAGAGGTGAATCAGGGAATCAGGGCACGTCCCAGAATCCTCAGGTCTCTCTGGAAGGCTTCTTATAAACCCTTCGAGCACTGTAAGTCACGTCATGTTTGACCAATGGGAGAGTCCGCTCCGATGACGCCACTTTCAGCCAATGGTAGGCGCCCGTGTTGCGGTGTCACACCTGGCGGCTCTCTGTGGTCTTGCCTCGCAGACTGGCAATTCACTTCTAACGAGGAGAAGGGGAGGGCTGCTCATGCTCCATTGTCGGATGCCCACCTGCTAATCCCGGCGGCGCACGACCTGGGGGCCGCAAACTTGTTTGCACGTGTCTCCTCTGGAATGCGCTTTCCTGCTTCCGCATTCCTCAATTAGCTGTGCTGCAATCCGATGTGGTCTGGGGAACTCGAAGTAATCGCAGGAAACAGCTCCATATCTAACAATGGTAACACAGATTCAGGGTTGTACTCGATTTTAATGTGCATGCAAATTTTTAAACCCGTTTTATCGGAAAAGAGGCGCATGTTAGATACAAGTAAACACGGTACCTTAAAGGGCACCCTCACCAGGTCTGGTCATTTTGAGCTGACAAGTGCAGAATGTACAATGCACACCAACGACCGTGTTTGCAAAGAATTACATCGCTACGTGCGGCAGCCTGGAAGGCCGGGGCACGTAGGCCTGAAATTTCAATCCGAATGCCGTTTCCCTCTTCACTCGCGGTGAATCTGCCTGGAGAGGGACGGTGGTGTAGTTGGGCTCCTGCGCCTACGTAATCAGGTCCACAGTGTGACGTCGCTCGTGGTGACACGTGACTTCGAGAATTATTCAAGACAACATTTGTTATCTCTGCAATCTGTTGCTTGAATTGACGAATTGAAGTTTAGAGAAATAATAAAACAAACGGAATGTCTACGTGTTGTTTGTTTTACTTCGCACCGAAGCAAGAGAGACGTACTTCCGCTTCGTATGCTTGTTCCCACAGTCATGCGGTCACGTGCGCAAGTACCTAAACTATGCCATTTTCTACCGTGTTCCAGCATGTGATCACGCTCTGCGATCTACTTGTTATGCCTCAGTATTTGTGTAGCACTGAATTATACCGCTAGTCATGTTTCCTTGTGCACAGCGCACAAAATCGTGCGCTGCGTGAACGAGACAACAGCTCGCGCGCGGCGCAGTCAGCGGAAATGCGTAGTGCAGGAAAAAAAAATATAGCGGAGAAAAAAATTGAAGGCGGGGCCTGTGACGTATGCGTCACCCAATCCTCGAGGGCTGGTATGGGAGAACGCAGGGAAGGAATTTCACTTGTGAAGGCTAGAGAGGCTGAGTGGAGAGAGTGCCTTGCTTGGCAGTGGAGCCCGCTTGCTGAAATCATAGGTTCACGGCACTGAAATATTTCTATCTCGGCTATTAATGAGCCGATTTGAAACATTTTTACGGCAGAACGCTCCCTAGAGGACACATAACAACTTCCAGCATATAGCCAAAATTTGCTACGGGGCCTGGTGAGGGCCCATAGCAAATAATTCATTAGTATTCATTAAATAATGCCGTACTAGAGAAGTTGCAAGTAGCGTCCTGCCACTGGAGGAGGCTACAGTATCTCCCTGCATAAACTACCAAATGACATACCTGCAGTGACCAGGCAGGCCTCAGGGCTTCATACTGCGCCAGGGATCCACTGTTGAAGGCCGACAGCAACTGCACCACCCAGTGGCGGTCAGTGCCCTGCAGGCACTCCAGGATTGGGTGCGCCAACTGTAGTCATCAACACAAGAGCACATGACCATCAAGCGGAACGACAACCTTACTTTCAGTATAGACTGTTCATCAGATTGATCACAGACTGTTCATGAGAAAAACAGGCGAGCAATTCACAGATGTACAGCAACTTCTAAGCTTGTCCCTTCCTTGTGTTCTCCAAACAAAGAGCAACTCTTAGAGGCGAAAGAGCAGCCAGTGCCCCTACTGTGTTTCACAGTTGTAGTGTCTGCGTTAAAATAAAAAGGACAGCAAACAAAAAACGAAATCTCAATTTATTATGTTCTTGCTTCAATGCAGTAATCTGCAACTTATATTTTAACCAAACATGGAGGAGCGAGTGGCAACGATGATGCTTCTGGTTAGCACTACTGGGCAACAATGCTGTTGGAAGCAATGCAGTGATTTGTTTGCACAATTGAAATATGATTATTTTGATATCAGTTGTTTGACGTACGCTAGAGGCATCTCCAGTCTACGCAACCTGCAGCAGGAAGACGGTGACTTGAAAAGTGTTCGAAGGCCCCTTTAAACCCACCGGGTGGTGCCACAAGACTCACTTTTATGCAAATAAACTCAAGGCACATCTGCAAGGCATGCCATTGCAGCAGAAGCGACAGAACAACAGAGTAAAACAGTAGTGCTGACTCCACTCATCTGAGAGAGACGCGTCATAAAACGCCGGTTGGCAGTTCACAGAATGATACTCCCAAGCAGACATTTGTACATGAAATACGAGTTCGTCTGTTGTGCGTTTTCGTGCAGTTTCCTTTTCTTGTTTCGTTTCACTCAGATTGATGGTTACAGAGAAACAAGGATTTATTGATTTTTTGTTTCTGCATGCGGAACATTGTTTGGTTGCTGCCGGCACCCCACCAATTCTTGGAGCAAATCCGTCAAGACAACCGCAGTACAACACCAACCCAGTAGTCTGCATCGCAGCAAAATAGTCCATGAACTAAATTTTCATTAAACCTAGAAGTGAGATATTAATTAATCATACACTGCTTCATGAGCAACATTACTACTAATTTGGCAAACATTCCATTGCAACATGGTTGGACATAATAGTGGGGGAGTATACAGTCAACGTCCCTTAATTGAACCCTGACAGGTCCAACAATATATGTAGAATTATCTGGCAGGTCAAATTAAAGAAGATTCAGGAAATAATTCCACAACCCACCAGTGATTAATTTGGCAGTATTTGCCAAAGATAACAAGCACCTACTTTCTATGTGTTCAAAGTAGAAAACTTCATAGAAACGGTAGAAAATCTCCTAAACAAAGTACAGACTAAGCTCAGCCAGACAGACATTGCCCCTAAAGAGGTTGCTATAGGGGTAACCATAAGGGCACGTCCACAACGAAGGCAGAGTGGCCAAAGCGGGCAAGCGAGCGAGCGGAAAGCGGGCAAATATCCTGTCCAGGTGGCTAAAAGCGAGCGGAAAACGAGGCGGCGAGCCCGATCACTCGCGGACCGATTTTTTTTCTGCACGCCGGAGCTGTCCGCTTTCCCACGGCCAATGAAAACACCAGACGACAGTGGCGCAGTGACAACGCTCGCGCGCGCATGTTGAGGACGAATGACCGGTGCCAAGAGATGGTGACATGTGCACCACGAAAACGCTACATGCTCTACCTCCTCTGCAACGCGGGCAACAGGCAAGCCGTCCGGTCTCAACAGGTGCGCGTGCTCACCACCTCGCCGCATTGAAAATCTGCTTGGCCGCTTAGACGCTCCACTTTCAGTGTGAATGTGCCTTAAGCGTGTCCATGTTGACTGGTCAAGTCCAAGTTATCTGGTGAAGGCCAATTTTAGGGTGAAAATAACTAAATTTTTCGCCAACAGAAATGCATGGGTGCAAGCTGGGACCTCCAGTGCGGATCGAATTAACTGGAGTCGAAGGAAGTCCGCCGTACTGATGGCAGGCAGCACGTCACTTTTCTGCAAAAAAAGATGCCTCTTGCAAGCAGTCACTTAGCGACTATACAAGCATTGATTTGACACCTGACAGTACTCAAGCTATGTATATCTGTAATATAACCAGTTCCAAAGCCCACAACTACATTCTCTCGTGAACTATTCAGAGCATACCTCCAGCTTTTTGATGCACTGTAACTAGATATTGAGCCGGAGTGAAATAGCAGTGAATGATGGTTACATCTGGCGCAGGAGTAAAATGGGGTGTTGTCGTGGGAACAGTGCTCACCAATTCGCCAAAATTGTAGACACCCTCCCCCAGCAGTGCAGCCAGGCACAGGGCAAAGGCACGGTGACGCAGCTCCTCCACTGAACATCGCCAAGACAAAAAACAAAATTTCATTATTGATGCCCGCTTCTAGAGCTTTGTGGTAACAACCACATTCATCACCAAGCGATACCTATCCAAACAATGTTGAGAGAAGCCTCAAATCACCAAGAATCCGATAACTTACCAACAAACAGGGATGGAAGTCGCCAAGGGTGCTCTGGGAGCAGCAAATTTGCCCCATGGGATTAGCTTAGTAAGACCCAACATATTCCTTATTTGATAAATTACTGCAGAATAAGTGTCAAGTTACTTCCCCAGTAATTGCTGCCTGTTTTGTTAGTTTTACACATCGCTTGCTGCAAAAAAGCACTCCGATATATTGAAAAAAGAAAATAAAGAGAAAAAAAGTGGGCCCTGTGCACACACCTGAATGGTAGGGCTTATGCAGTCGCCAACCAATACTGTGGACGCCAAGTTTTCGCACATGTTTGAGTATTTATTAGCGGCACTGCCGCAGGCACCATAGAGCGAATGTATAGGTAGGGCATTCGTTTTCGAGTGAAATCGGCGCTGCCACGCCATCGGCATGAGAGGGTTATTATGGACGAACATCGCTCTACATTACAATGGTAGCTGTGGTGTTGACAGGACATTTTCGAAACTAAGGTACATGCAAAGGCCTGACAAGTCTAGGATGGATACCGAAATGCTGAAAATAAAAATAATCATATACGTTCACAAGAGCCTGTAAGACAAGGAAAAGGGTTCTTGCAGAGAATGCTTGTGTGCACTAATTGAGCTTAATTGTTTTCTCGAAAAGAAAGCAAATAAACACGCAATCGCCCAGCACATGTCCATCATTTATGTGGCATTCTAAAGTATAAACAATGCGCGACAACAAATGCACAAGTTTGCCGCATGAATTGTAAGCAGCTCTCTTCGTGTAAAGCTTTATTTGCAAAAGAGGTCTAATGAACTGTAATGCCATCTGGTTGGGACTAGTAGAGATGGATCAGTAGAGATGAACTCTATTGAATTTTAAGGTAGCCAAAGATTGAGCACATTCCAAGAACTTGCACAAAGGCTGAAATACGACAAAATGCAGGGATATGTGTGACATCACAGTGACCCTACTGACCCACTGCAATTTCCATGTGAAATTTGTAAAATGTAAGTCTAGCTTTTATCTTGATACCATAAAGTTAAAGAAAATTCTCCTTTAAAGGAATTGAACAAGTTAACTTGATATTTTTCTTGTTACTATCCCTCTAATGATGATTTATTCTGTACGAGAGAGGCAAGTGATACACCAGGCCTGTTAAACTGCGTCCAACTGCTAAATGTCACATTGGCAAAATTACAGCCATAAGGAGTTGTCTCACTGAGTGGACAATGAAGCAAAGTGCTTCCGCGCTGTTCTACATACACATTTAAAACACATAACATTTAAAAACATCACTTTCAAATGTGCCCCTACTTCTTTATTCTGACATTTCTGTCATCCCCAGCTTCAAACTGTGCTCCAAATGCTATGCAGAATAACGCAGTCACTACGGGCCAACTATGAATGCTCTTATTCAGTTGTGCTCGTCGCTTCCACCACTCTGTCATTTCATACGCTGCCTCATGGCCAAGCCAACCTCTTAAAGCTTGTTGTCCTCCATAAATACTAAATACGCCTATAAATTCACTTTTCTGCAGCGCACATATGAATATAAGTATTTAGGCCTCCTTTTCCCTCCAAGGTTATCCTGGTCAGCACGTATTCTAACAACTTGCAACAAAGCACTAAAAAACTTGGTTACCTAACCCGAACCCTACGTGCTGCCCCCAAACTAAACTCATTACATACAAAACACTTGTAAGACCTATTCTTGAATATGTGGCTACCATATGGAACCCTTACAAAATTTCGGACATCCACAAAATTGAACCTGTTCAGGAAAAGACTGCTCGTTTCACATACCGCCGTTATGACAGAATGTTGTCACCATCATCTCATCTGCATATGCTCGGTTTAACCAGGGTGTCTACCAAGTTGACATTTCCAAATTCCCTGAGTTTTCCAGGTTTTCCCTGAGCACCTTTGCGAAATTCCCTGAATGAGCCAGAACTTTGTTTTATGTCAAGACAGGCTGACACCATGCTGCCCGATGCTGTCACTCTCTAGTAGGCATGTTGAAACAGAAAAATGACTTAATCCAGTTTGAATAGTAAGGAGTAATATCTATTTTAAGAAGAAAACAGAAAGAAGGTATTAATAAAATGCACAGCGAAAAAAAAATGGTAAGGTAATACCCATTTCAAATTGAGTCGAACATTTTCAAGTACGAATGAAAAGGATATGCATACATAAGTACATATTTATGAATATAAGCTATATCAACTGATAGCAAGCTCATCGGTATGAGGCCTGAACTTTGTCAGAACTAAGATTCTCTCTCAGCAGCTGGAAAGTCAACCTCAACTGTCCTACTCTCAGCCCGTACACATCATCTCAGTGTTGGGTTTCACTACTTTAAAGAGATCATTTTGGTTTGGATGAGGGACACCTGTATCTCGGCGTCAGCCAACACTTTGGTTTTTTGAGCTCAAGCTCCTTCAAAAAGGCGGCGGCCAACTACCTTTCCTGTTAATTCCTCAGTGCATCCGCCCATTCCGTTCTCATCCTCCTTGTGCCATGCGTTCACCCCATGGATCATTTGAAGCATCCTTTTTGTCAGTTGTACAGTCAACGTCCGATTTTTCGGACTCCCTAGGGGCCGCAAAAACATCCGAAAAATCGGGCAGTCCGAACGAAATGAATGTCTTTAACTGCCCTGAAGGGCTAAAATTGCCACAGGCACGTCCGAAAAAACTCTTAAGGCCTGCCAGTACACTTATTAGGCATATCCATGTTTGTACTGAGACAGGAGACGGGGATACATGTGTGTATAATTAAGGAATACGTACTGTGTCCCGTGACAATTGCCCCGTCCCACGCTTGTTCTGCTTCACCGCGTAACACTGCTGTACTGAGGCGAAGCTAATTTTCGGAGACTGGCATTACACAACGCGCAGTGCTTTGCACGCTTCGAAGCCAATCGCGAGGATTACAAAGGCGGAGTCAGTGCCGTTGCTGGCAGCGGCGAATTCTTTCAATGAAAAATACAGCAGCACATGGCAAAAAGCTTAATAGCGAATGTAGAAGCAGCTAGGCCTAACGCTGTCGCAGTGGTGGCTACGGCTGCCACCGGATTTGCGTGCGAGAGTGCCGGTTCGAGGCGGCGGTGGTGGCTTTGATTAATGCCATTTCAGAACTGCAGTCAGGGCAATATGCATTGACTATATGGAGTACGTGGTGGTGCCACTAAGCTGTGCGAATTATCGGGCATGTTCGAAAAATCGGGCATCTGGAAAATTTGTCAACTGCTCTGGAAATACCTCGTGCCGATGACACGGCGTCAACGACGATTTGTTGCGATTCCTCTGTTACTTGGAGCCAGATTTAACAGGACTTTCGTTCCCTTTCAATAAAATTACAGCTGATTTTCCCTGATAGAAGCACAAATTCCTGAGTTTTCCCTAATTATTTCCAGACTACTGAAATTCCCTGAGAATTCCCGGTTTTCCCGGTTGGTAGACAACCTGTTAACCCCTCTTTCCCACTGTCGTCACATTACTTCTCTGAAACTTCTACTCTCTATTTAACTCTCCATGTTAAGCTTCACCTAACACATATGTGACCCGTCCAAATCCCTAATCACGAGAAACAGCAATGACTTAAACTTATCTGCCTTTTTTGCTCACACCCAACACTTTTAAATATAGTTTCTTTCCTAGGGAAATTGAACTCTGGAATGACCTGCCTGGTTCCATCTGTTGTTTACCACATAGAGAATTTGGGGATGCTATTGAGTGCTCCCCTTAGCCATGTTACTCACATATGCTTCTTTTGTATGGTGATTTGTATTTTCCACATTTTGTTTTCAACCACTCTTGCAATAGCCCTTCTGGGCTGCAGTATTTGTAAATAAATAAATAAATAAATAAATAAATAAATAAACTGTGGATATTTCAGACCCCGTGAATTATGGTGAAGACTGCACTGCTATTACTGCAATCACTTAAAGGCCATCTGGTGGTTCCCAATGACTGCAAGACGGAATGCACATGAAAGAGTGATGCAGCTAAACAATGCGCTGCCCCAGAGCCAATACTGTTTTAGAGTGCTAGATCTTTGCTGCATGATCTGGTGAAACACAGTGATGATAAGAGTGCTATCATCCGATGATTACAATAATGATGGTTTATTGGAATATCCCCTTTGGAATGGGGCGGTGACAAATAGACACCTAGTTGCTTGAGTTACTTAGGCACCTATACATGCTTGACCAGGGTGTCTACCAAGTTGGCATTCCCAAATTCCCTGAGTTTTCCAGATTTTCCCTGAGTGCCTTTGCAAAATTCCCTGAGTGATGCAGAACTATGTTTTACGTCAAGACAGGCTGAAACCACATCGCCCGATGCTGCCACTCTCTAGTAAGCATATGAAGAAAATTGTAAAAGAAAACGACTTAATTCAATTTGAATACTAAGGAGTAATGTTTATGTTATTCAAAAACAGAATAGAAGGGAGGGGTTAGTAAAATGCACAGCAAATAAAATGTCTTCGGAAAAAAATTTCAAATTTTGTCGGACACTCTCAAAAAAGAAAAGGAGATGCATACAGAAGGAAATATTTTCGAATCTGAGCTATTTCTATCAACTGATGGCAAGCTCAGTGGTATGAGGCCCGAACTTTGTCACAATTGAGATTCTCTCTCGACAGCTCGTAAGTCAACTTCAACTGTCCTGACATACTCTCAGCCCGCGCACGACGCCTTAGTGTAGTGTTTCACTGCTTTAAAGAGTTTATTTTGGTTTGGATGAGGGACCCCTGCATCTTGGCATCAGCCAACAGTTTGTTTTTTGAGCTCAAGCTCCTTCAAAATGGCGGCAGCATGCTTCCTTTCCCGTTCATTCCTCAACGCGTAGGTCCTTTCAGTTCTTGTCCTCCTTCCACCACTCCTTCGTCCCACAGACCATTTTAATAATAATATAATATTTGGGGTTTTACGTGCCAAAACCACTTTCTGATTATGAGGCACGCCGTAGTGAAGGACTCCGGAAATTTTGACCACCTGGGGTTCTTTAACGTGCACCTAAATCTAAGCACACGGGTGTTTTCGCATTTCGCCCCCATCGAAATGCGGCCGCCGTGGCCGGGATTCGATCCCGCGACCTCGTGCTCAGCAGCCCAACACCATAGCCACTGAGCAACCACGGCGGGTCACAGACCATTTTAAGCGTCTTCTTGGTCAGTTGCACAGTCCACGCACGATTTTTCTAACTCACTAGGGGGCTCGAAAACGTCCGAAAGATCAGCAAGTTCGAAAAAATAAATGCATGTCATTTGCTGGCCTTAAGGACTCACACCGCCACAGGCACATTCGAAAACACCCTGAAGGCCTGTCAATAAACGTATTAGGCATATCAGTGCTCGTACTGTGACAGGAAATACTGGGTGCACGCGTGTATGATTAAGGAATACATAGTGCGTCCTGTGGCAATAGCCCCTTCCCATGCTTATTATGCTTATTGAATACATTGTTGCGCCAAAAAAAAGGAAAATAAAGACTTGGGAAGGAAGAGCACGAAATGACAGATTGAGCACTCAACTTCAACTGATTTTATTCTTAGAGCAGGCAGGGAGTATGAACAAATGTGCATGTGTACATCAGTGTTGCCTAGAGTGATTACAGTGACGTTTTCAACATTTGCAACTCGTTTTCAAACAGCAAAACAGACGTGTCACTAATACAACTCGTGCCTCTTACTTTTATGTGAAATGCCTCCAAAGTTCTCTTGCTAACGTATCACCACTCCTGCCAAGTATCTTTATCTCATGCAGTAGTGGCTGGCGTGTTTCTTCCAGGCAAACCGTGCAATGCGCAGGTATATGCGCATTACCTTTGTTGATTGCAGGCAGTTCATGCTCCCGGGCCCGGTCATTAACACATCACCCCGTTTGTCCAATGTAGGATTTCCCACATTTTAGCAATATTTCGTATATAACGCCCATCACACATTTCACGTAGTGTCTAGTGTGCTTTTTCTGGCATCCCGACTTTTTGTCAACGCTGCTTATGTGCGGACACAGTGCAGCCAACTTGCATGGTGCCGAGAAAACAAATGGCACACCAAACCTTGTGGCTTTTTTTCAAAGAAAATAACCTCCAGCTTCTTCAGTCTGATAAGAAAGGATGTTTCGTGGTCTTCTCAGGAGGTGTGTTTAGCAACAAGGCACAACAAGCTGTAGAAAAGAACTTTGTCCCAGTCAAAGAAAAGGCAACAAGAGTCAAGAAACAAGCTGTAGCCCTTTGCACAGAACTTCATCTTTCGAAGTTAGTCAAGGCAATAAGTGAATGTAAAGGTGCTTCCTTAACCCTGTTTTTCACAGCGAAATCTCATAAGGAATTAATTCTGTTCCTTGCCATCGTAAACGACAAAGGCTTTTGGCAACAGGTAGTTAGCCAGTTTCTTTTAAAGAACTTGAAAGCGTTGCAAGTGAATGATCCTTTCATGACTAAGAGCTCTAGAGATGTAATTCAATTCCTGAAAGGAAACGCCTCTATTGCACACGCTTTTTCTGTAGACGTAGTTGATTTGTTTTACTCAGTGCCTCAACAGGAAATGTGTGCCTCTGTTAGGGATTGCATTGACCGTAACGGCCCAGTAGATTTTCAGAATCTAGTGGGCATATCCATTGACAATTTTATGGTTTTATTAGAATTTTACTTAAAGTCTACTTTCATTTTTTTTAACGACGATTTGTATGTTCAACGACAAGGGACATGCCTTGGGTCCTGCATCGCTCCTGCGCTGAGTGACGTTTTCTTCGCTTCAATTGACCGCGACCTGCACAGTTCCTTTGACGATGGGTTCTACATTGAGGCTTTTAGATATTGTCCAGTACTTACCAGACGACCGCGTGTGGGTGTGGACACCTATCTGACACCGTGGGCTCTCAGAGAAATTGTTGCGCCGCTATTTCGGCCCCTACGAAGTTGTACGCCGCCTCAGTGATGTGAACTATGAGGTGGTGCCTCAAAGCTCTGATCCTGGTTCGAACCGACGCCGTCCCCGTGCTGAAGTAGTCCACGTAGTAAAAATGAAGCCGTACTATGCACGCGAGGGATAAGCAACCCTCACAAACCGCTTCAGCATTGTGTACATTCCTGTACGTTTTTTTTTTTGTCTTTTCATGTTGGCACTCTTGCCCATAGTGCGCGCCCGCTGCCCTTGAAGCGACTGGGCCAGTCGCTTCTGAGAGGGGAGCAATGACGCGAAATAAGTTTGCACATGATGACACGGGACCCTTAAGGCGAGAACGATGAAGTTCGTGGTTGCGCGCAGGCTCTCCAAGGACCAGCGATCACTAAAGGCAGACGTTTTTTTGCCAATCTGTCGGTGGTAAACTGTTTTAGTTGTAACAGCTGGGTGACAGTATGTCAAAGATTTTTTTATTCTTTTAAAAAGTAACCATAATTTTACCGTTGACCAGTGCATTAGCCAGATCTTAGATGTTTTTAGACTACATGAGAAGGGCATGCTATTTACACATGAAATTCCTTCCCATGACACTCTACAGTTTTTATATCTGTCTTTAGTTTTTGACAAAGACCACATATGTTGGCAGTATAGCCCACGTGTCCAGAAGGAATTGCTACCATATGATTCAGCACACTCAAAGAGGAATAGCCACTCTTTGCCTTGAATCTGCTCTCATGAAGTTGTGCCCCCACGCGATGCAGACCAGCTTTGATAAGCAAGCGGTGAGGCTACACACAGCTGGCTACCCGAGCTCGATCGTTGGGGCAATGTCAAAAACATTGCTCCAGAAGGTGAAGGGAAAAAGGCATACGCCTAGGCCCGACCAAAAACGAGGCAAACCTGCAGTGGTGCCATACGTCCACAAGCTTTCCCACAACTTCAAGAAACTCGCCACAAGGTTTGGTGTGCCAGTTGTTTTCTTGGCACCACGCAAGCTGGCTGGACTGCGTCCGCGCATAAGCAGCGTTGACAAAAAGTCAGGATGCCAGAAAAAGCACACTAGACAGTACGTGGAATGTGTGACGGGCGTTACATACGAAATACCGCTAAAGTGTGGGAAATCCTACGTTGGACAAATGGGGAGATGTGTTAATGACCGGGCCCGGGAGCATGAACTGTCTGCAATCATCAAAGGTAATGCGCATTTACCTGCGCATTGCATGGTTTGCCTGGAAAGAACATGCCAGCCACTACTGCGTGAGATAAAAATACTTGGCAGGAGTGGTGATACGTTAGCAAGAGAACTTCTGGAGGCATTTCACATAAAAGTAAGAGGCACGAGTTGTAT
This sequence comes from Dermacentor albipictus, assembly GCF_038994185.2. Lineage (NCBI taxonomy): Eukaryota > Metazoa > Arthropoda > Arachnida > Ixodida > Ixodidae > Dermacentor > Dermacentor albipictus. Next base: position 140,128,759 of record NC_091826.1, on the reverse strand, counting down.
TAGTGACACGTCTGTTTTTCTGTTTGAAAACGAGTTGCAAATGTTGAAAACGTCCCTGTAATCGCTCTAGGCAACACTGATGTACGCATGCGCATTTGTTCATTCTCCCTGCCCTGCTCTAAGAATAAAATCAGTTGAAGTTCAGCGCTCAATCTGTCATTTCGTACTCTTCTATCTCAAGTCTTTATTTTTCTTTTTTTTGGCGTAACAATGTATTCATTAGATCCCAACCAACTCGGCCAGCAACAACTTCTACTTATTATGCTTCACTGCAATACTTTTGCATATGCTTCACCAAGTAACATTTCAGTATGGAGGCGAAGCTGGTTTTCAGTAACCGGCACTATACAACGCACCATGCTTTCCAAGCTTCTAAGCCAATCGTGAGGACCACAAAGGCGGAGTCTGTGCCATTGCTGTCAGCAGCGAATTCTTTAAATAAAAAACACGGCACCCCATTCAAGAAGCTGCATAGCGACGCCGGCTCGAGGCGGCGAGGTAATCAAAATGGCAGCGGTAGTGGCTTTGATTATTGCCGTTTTGGACCTGCGGTCATGGCAAACCATCCGGAAAATCGGACGGCGAAGAGTTCTTGCGTCAGAAATTTCTAGCGTTCTGATACATTGACTCTACGGGGTACGAGGTGGGGCCGCGAAGCCGTCCAAATGATCGAGAATCCGGAAAGTCAGTCGTTGACTGTACACTGGCAACTCCTCCAGCCGATGACAGGACGTCAAGGGCGATTCATTACGATTCCTGACTGTTACTTGAGCCAGCATTACCGCGATATTCGACCCTTTCAAAATTACAGCTGATTTTCCCTGATAGAGGCACAAATTCCCTGAGATTTCCCTGAGTTTTTCCAGACCACTCAAAATCCCTGAGAATTCCCGGTTTTCCCAGTTAGTAGACACCCTGTTGACGTAACTTAACCTGCTAAAACCTGTGTGCCCTGGCCTTGACTACCCAAGTGCTAGCCATTTACTGTTGAGTAAATACTCCCCATAACATCTTTTTGGTGGAGGTTGCAGGCTCTATTCCTCCCGGCCCTCGATCTTTGGCGCGAACACCCTGTTTCCCTCGCCTCATGGCCAAAGACAGTAGGCTGTCATCGCAGGCTGCGCCCGCAGCCCCAGCAACAGTGGTCCTTTCGAAATCCCTTCGATCCCGGCACATTTTGCGGTATGGACAACAATAAGATCGACGATTGGCTCCTATTGTATGATAATGATGATGATGTATGGAGTTTTATGGCGAAAGGGCCAGGTGTGGCCAAGGAGCGCCATGTCTGTGCTAATGAGTTTGCAGTGTAATTATGATTACTATGAAGTTGGTGTGACGTGGCTGTAAAGGGGCCTTAAAACATACGCTCTAAAGTGCGTAAAATCTGTATAATAAAATTATGGCGATGACATATGACTTGTACTATGAACATTTAGATGCGTTTAAGAAGAATGATACGATAGGTAAACTATAACAGATTATAAGAAATGCTAGAGCACTACTGCCTCCTTAGAGCCCTTGAAACACAAGGGCCTGGAGGCATGTGCTATGCAAAATATTATCGCAGTGGCATCCTCTGGAGAGAGCAGGCGCTACAAATGCATGGGACTAATAACATGCAAGACCACATCTCTGAGGAAACCTAGGACTGCGTCTGCATTAAAAAGTGGTTCTGGACCAAGAAGCATTGCAGGATGAAGAGGAATGTGCTGTCGGTATGCTAATGAAAAATGTCTCTTTCTCTCAGATTTGGCTTCCCACACTCCAGGACGACGTGGAGTACGATCAGCCTCTCCCCGCATCTACCACAAGTTGGAGGCTCACTTCCGGTGAGTAGACAATTATGGGTGCCAAACGTGTGTCCTATTCTGAGACGACAGAATAGGACATCTGTTCGGTGCGCTTTTGTAGTAGAGGGCCAGAATCCTAACTGTGGTTTTATCAGGTGGAGCTTATTATTCGTTTCCGCGTCCCACATGCGTTGCCAGTGGTCCCGCAATCTCCTTCGCAAGAAAGGCCTCAGATCTGTGACAGGCACCGCAGCGGTAGGGTTACCGGCTTGCGATGCGATAGACGTGGCCATCTCGTCCGCCAGAACGTTGCCCTCGATGCTCCTATGGCCAGGCACCCAGCATATAATGATATGCTGGTTAGATATGTACGCTTTGCACAAGACGCTGTAGAGTTCATTAAGTACTGGATTTTTGTGTCTATAGAGTGACATCAAGGCCTTCACGACGCTTAGGAAGTCTGTATATATCGCTGATTTTTGAAGTTTTGATTTTCTTATATGGTTTACAGAAGACAGTACTGCATAGGCCTCCGCCGTAAAGATACTTGTTTCCGGATGCAGTACACCAGACTCTGAGAAGGATGGGCCGAAGGCAGCATAAGACACCCCGGCATTTGACTTCGAAGCATCTGTGTAGAACTCAGCACAGGAGTGCTTGTGCTGGAGTTCTAGAAAATGCATTCGGATTTCTATATCTGGTGCGTGTTTTGTTACTTCTAAAAAGGATATGTCACATTCTATCAGCTGCCACTCCCAAGGTGGTAACAGCTTGGTTGAATGCATTAGGCGAAGCTCGAGGAGTGGGACACGCATTTCATCACTAAGCTCCCTCCCTCGAAGCGAGAAAGGCTTTCTTAGAGAGGGACGATTATGGAAAGGTGTAGTACATGTCATATCGTTAATAGTGTGAAAACATGGATGTTGATGATTGGAATGTATTTTCAGGAAATATGTAAGGCTGATGTAAGTTCTCTGTAGATGGAGGGACCATTCCTTTGATTCCGCGTATAAGCTTTCAATAGGGCTTGTCCTGAAAGCGCCAGTGGCTATGCGGATACCTAGATGGTGAACAGGATCTAGAATTCCTAGGTATACTTTGTGGCGCAAAATAGATTTCTGGAAAAGGGACAGAAGAAAGGCACTTCACTGTCTCCCTTTCTTCTGTCCCTTTTCCAGAAATGTATTTTGCACCACAAAGTATACCTAGGAAATCTAAGCACCAACTTGCCCAAGAAGAAGTCCTTTAGGATCTAGAATCTTTAGTGTGCTCGGAGTGGCAGAGTTATATCCGACGGCACCATAGTCCAATCGTGATCGAATTAGACTCTTATAAATATTTATCAGACACTTCCTGTCACTACCCATGTTGTGTGGGATAGAATTTTAAGTAAATTCATTGTCCTTTGTGGGATCAGATGTGGGATTCTCCTCCCGTACTCTTGGGACAAAGGAACGACAACACAGTAGTGCAAACAATCACAAGGGCATTTATTGCACCTTTCATAGATTAATGCCAGCTAGCCGAGTTGCTATTCACAAAACATGCCGATGGGCGCGCGAAAAATCTAGAAGTCCGACTCACCGCGACTGGATAGCGAGCGAATATGTTCGCCCCATGCTGGATCCCAACGCCTGGTCGTTCGCGTGTACGGTCACGTGAACGGTGGCGCATTCCAAGGCAACCACGCGAGGCGGTCTCGCAGAAGCATGGGTAGCCGCGCGTGCGCGGGACGTCCACGCGGTTCTCGACCCGCCGGGAAAAAAGCAAGCGCCTTGTCTCCCGGCGCCTAAGTAACCCCCGCCTGTCGGCGGCGTTAGCAGCGCAACACTCGTGCCCTCTCCCGCACTGCGCTTCAACCACATTGACCGCCGCGGGCAACACGCAGGGCACGCGGTGAAGCCGGATTACAGGAGGCGCACTATGCGGGAAAAACATCAGGGGACGCGCGAGAGTCGCGCATCCCCAAATCCCCCCAACCTTAAATCACTACATATTCCGGCGAAACGTCACTCAATCTCACATCAACGCGTGCTTCGCAACAAGGTAGTACATGCAACAGTGGCCGCGCCGAAGAAATGTCTACACGCTGTCCATAGCATGCGAGCCGACATTGTCCCTGGGTACACCGCTGGCGTCCACCGGTCACAGCAGCAGCTTTGTAGACTCGACGGCACGATTCCAGGCCAGGACTCCGGAGACGACGACGCAGTAGTCGGTACGAGCAAACGTCGCTCGCGCCGACGTGCCCTGCTGGGAAGAGCAGCCGTAGCTGTCGGTGACCGCCGGCTCTTTTGTCCGCCACCGAGGGTTGTGAGCTGGATGCAGGAGGCCACCGAAGTCGCTGCGCCGAACTGGCCACAGCATCACAACTGCCTGGGATGGCTCAATCGTAGTCCGGGGCAGCAGCGCAGACGATGTGCAGGTGACAGCAAGCCAGGGGTGACTCCAATCGCGCTGCGTACACTCAACACACTCAGCAAACACTACAGTAGTGCAAGGGAGAGGAATTCGGCATGCGCATCGCCCACATGGTACGATGTTCAACTCGGCTAGCAAAAGATCGGGCAGCTACTCAGATGCTAAGTTCATGTGAACGAAGCTCGCTTCCTTGAGTCGAATGAGTAATTTCAATTCGTGCGAGGCTAAATAGAATGAGGGAAGCAAACTGCAACACCTCAACGCCACGGTCCACCAGGTTGTGTCCCTCCACATGCGACAGGCAGCTTCGTAAAGCCTTAGGCCTAAAGCGCCGCTACCTTGACAACAACCGGCATCCAAAAACAACACCCAAAATGAGCGCAAAACAGGCAGCTGCGAGGAGACGTCAGCTCTGTGAGGTGGTCCTACTCCGCTCGGTGCACACAGCATCTGAGTTGACGGCGGCCACCGTCCCAGACGGTGTCGGAGCGCTCGGTGCCAGGTCGCAATACCAGTCAGCCCGTAGTGGCACCCGTGGCCTGCGGCCACCCGGCTCCCAGAGCCGCAACTTCATCAGAGTCAAAGAGATAGGAGAAGCTATTTACATGAGAAATTTGGACCACCCACGAGGCTTCCGTACTCACTCGCTTCAGGCTTGCCACTGCTCCGCGGGCGCTAAGGCTCGCTCTGGCCACCACCCGGGAAACTAGCCAGTGCAGCTCCGGGAGGCGAGTATGCACTGATGACAAGGACCAAAAAACCTCTACCGATGCCTACTTCAAGACGCAACTTGCTTGTTGTTCTCATCCATGGTGTGACTGTTACTGCTCTCATTGATACTGGTGCCCACATATCTGTTATGACTTTTACGCTTCAATGCCGCCTACAAAAAGTACTGACACCTGCTGTCTCTCCTACTAAGCCCGAACACTGGTTCTTGGTATGTGCACCGCTTGCGATACTGTTGCTGGCCACCAAACTTCTGTTCTCTTCACTGTTCTCGACGCTTGCCGACATAATGTCATTCTTGGTATTGACTGCTTGACCACCCACTCTGCCCTCATCGATTGTTCTACTGGTATTTTGCAGCTCGAACTGCCATTCTGTCTTGATGACACCACATCACGTAACACTCACCTAAGTTCTGTGGAGTTTCTATGACTACCGGCTCAGTCCTCTACGTCCTGTCACCGTTTCCTCCAGTCCCTGATGGTGACTATGTGGTCGCTCCCCTCACAGATCTGATCCTCTTGCGCAACATTGCACTTTCTTACACCATAGTGGTTGTTGCTAACAACAGAACAATGCTTCCAGTCACCACTTTTCTACTTCGACCCATATTCTTCCTTAAGGAATTTCACTAGCCGAACTGTCACCGCTAAAAGAATGTACAGTTTCTGCATTCGCTGCTGACGCAAAGACCATGCCCCAACCAGTCATACCAGTGCCAACCAAGGCACTTCTGAACAAAATTATATGCCCTGAACTCTTACCTTCCCAAAGTGAAGCCCTCTACGCTGTCCTATTTTCTTAATTTGACATTTTTTATGTTCACAACAGTCCACAAGGCCATACACATGTTGTGGCCCACCGCTTCGACACTGGAGATGCCAGCCGCCTTCACAAGCACATTTACCAAGTGTACCACTCTGAACGCCAAGTGATCCAAAAGGAGGTAGAGAAAATGCTTGGGAAAGAAGTGATAGAGCCTTTCTCTAGTCGTTGGGCATCCCCTGTGGTGCTTGTGAAAAAGAAGGTCAACAGCTGGCGGTATTGTGTCGATTACTGCCATCTCAATCGGGTAATGAAGAAGGATGTGTATCCTTTCCCTCGAATTGATGATGGGCTCAACTGCCTCCACGGTGCCACATATTTCTCATCGCTAGCTCTACGTTTGGGATACTAGCAAATCACTGTCGATGATTGCAACCGCGATAAGACCACTTTTATCACACCCGACGTCTTCCACCCGTTTAAGGTCATGCCTTTTGGGTTGTGTAACGCATCTGTAACTTTCGAATGCATGATGGACACTCTTCTACGCGGTCTTAAGTGATCGACCTGTCTTTGTTATCTGGACGATGTCATCGTTTTCTTGCCCAGTTTTGAAAGCCACCTCTCTCACCTGTCGGCCATTCTCGACATACTTCACCAGGCTGGCCTTCAGCTCAATGCCTCTAAGTGCACCTTTAGGCACTGCCAGATCAAATTACTTGGACACCTAGTTGATGCTACTGGTGTACAACCAGACCCTGACAAAGTCTGTGTCCTCCGCGAGTTTCCGGTTCCGCAGTCCACGCATGAAGTATGCAGCTATCATGGGTTCTGCTCCTACTTTCGTCACTTTGTTAGCAACTTCACGGACACTGCTTGAACCCTCATGGACCTCCACAAAAAGGATGCAACCTTATCTTGGGGCACAGACCAAGCGACTTCCTTTGCATCCCTGATTTCTGCCCTCACATCACCAGCTGTGCTGGCTCATTCTGACCCAGCTGCTAGAACACAGCTTCACACCAATACAAGAGGCCATGGCATAGGTGCTATCCTCGCTCAAACACAGAAGGGAGCTAACCGTGTGATAGTGCATGCTAGTCGCCTCCGGTCATAGTCGGAAAAAAATTACGCTATTACTGAGCGGGTGTGCCAAGCCCTCGTCTGAGCTATCGAAAAATTCGGTCTGTACCTATACGGACAGCCGTTCGTAGTCATAACAGACCCTGATACCCTCTGCTGGCCCTCAACACTTAAGGGGGAACCCTTGCACCTGAAAACGTTTTTTAAATTCTTTGTCGATTTTGATGAAATTTGCTGAGTTTATGTATTTCAATGAGCTAGTATTAAATATACACCCAGTTTTCTTGCAGAGTAAATTTTTTTCCAGAAATTGAGGAAATTCCACTTCATTGCATAATTTGCTTGGAGGTGAGCTGTCTACCAAACTATACATGGCATAATAAATATAGACATACGAAAATGCATGGCAATTTCAAGCTCAGGAGCGTGCTTTGTGACCTCTACAAAAGATACGTCACATTCTATCACGTGCCACTCCCAGGGCAGTAATAGCTTAGCTGCAGGCATTAGGCGGTGTTCGAGAAATGGGACATCCATTTCTTCGCTAAGTTCTCTTACATGCAGTGAGAAAAGCAACCTCATAGAGGGTCTGTTATGAAAAAGTGTTTCACACGTCAAGTTGTTAATGGTTGTGAAACACGGATGTTCCTTATTAGAGCGCACTTTCAGAAAATAGGTAAAGCTGATGTATGTTCTCTGAAAACGGAGTGACCACTCATCTGACTCGACATATAGACTTTCAACAGGGCTTGTTCTAAATGCGCCAGTGGCCAGGCGGATTCCCAGATGGTGAATGGGGTCTAACGTCTTTAGCGCGCTTGGGGCAGCAGAGTGATATACTACAGCACCATAGTCTATTCGTGAACAAACTAGGCTCCTGTAAAGATTCAATAGGCACTTCCTGTCACTACCCCATGTTCTGTGGGATAGGATTTTAAGTTCATTGTTTTTAGACATTTGGCTTTTAGACAATTTATGTGTGAAATGAAAGTAAACTTGGAGTCAAGTATAACATCTAGAAATTTGTACTCCTTGTTAAAAGGAATTTGTTGTCCGCCCAGTTCTAGAAAAGGATCTGGGACCACGCCTCTCTTTCTTGTGAAGAGAACACAAGAACTTTTGTGGGGGTTGATTTTAAATCCATTTTGGTCTGCCCATTGCAATTCAACATAAGCTCAAGGCAAAAATCTGCACTGCTCCAAGAAAGTTAGATTAAATTATTTTTAAAACATGAAAGCCAGGCATTTAATTGGAGTAGGTGTGAGCGAATCTTCATTTCCATCTTTAAAAAAAATCTGAGAGATTGTTCTGGACGTTTGCCCTGCCACGACGCACCAGCTTCTTCTCGAGAGCTACAACATCTGGTAGCAAGTTGTTGACATTGTCACAAGCACAAACAAACCACCAAATGTTGTCGATGCTGCACAACATGTCTGCATAAGCTGGAACGAATGGACAATTTGGAAACAAGTTCTCTTCACTTATTGTCGTGTGCGGCGGAGAAAGCTTTCCTTGGGTGGTATTCTTGGGTGATCCCTTTTGAAGATAGTTTCACTTACACGAAATTTCGCGTGACTTGGCACCGAGTCTGTCCCCGACAAGTGTTTCTGGCACTGTGCCAGGCTCGTTATCAGGGCCAAGAGCACTATCGGCTGTATAGGGAACCCAAGCTCAAGTTTGGGCGCGCGATGACAGCGCGCACTGCTGCTCCGGTGAGCGAGCCGGGCAAAACTGGGGATAGATGGCGCCCCCGCAGCCAGGCGCAACCTGATTGCAGGCGGCCGCTGCACGTGCACGCCCCCGCTATTCAGTCGAGCCGGGGCACTGGGGCGTCATGCCACCAGCTGGGAACGTTGTCAAAAGGCTTCTTGCGCGAAGTTCAGTTTCCACAATGGCAAAAGCGGCCCCACCGAAGCGAAAGCGCGGTCCGAAGTACTGCTGTGGCGTGGGCTGCTGTGTCGTAACGAGCCCCTAATTCTCATACCTTCAGTACTGGGGCAGCTACTTCACTGAAGCAGTGCATTCTACGGCATGAATATTTTTCTAACTCATTTGGGAAGAGGTCCAAGACATCTTGTTCTAGGCGTCTCTTTGGCTTTCCGCTTCGCTTGCCCCATTTCTGGGGCTGGCTGGTGCATGAATTTACTTCTTTATTGTTGACGTAAATGCACACCGCAGCTGCGTGCTTGCACTGAGCCGTAATGCTAGCTTTGCAGGTGCATCTGCCTTCTCGAACGCAAGAATTCCGCTTTTCATGACACGACCACTGCAGCTATGACAGAAAAAAAAAAGGGTGAGACAATGAAGTCATTTGCCACTACTTTTCAAATGCAGCTGCCTTCCAAACTTGCCTCTACAATCTTCAGCAACGTGGCATGGTGCGCATTTCCAAAGCTAGCTCCAAGTTTGCACCTCTGCCACAATACTCCAGGCTTCCCTATAAACCAAAAATAAAGGCAGCATAATATGCTTACGTTTACTAATATAAACACTCAGCACCGTGTTTCGAGTGTGCGTTCACTAGTGCGCTAATTACGCGAGCGCATCACGCGCACGATACCATATCGCACCTTTAATTCGGTACCACTCCCAGTGAACTGCGTTCGTGCAGCAGGTTTTATGCGCCTGTAAAGCCGATACTTTCACAAAACTGGAGTGCAGGCATGACGCGACCGCCGAAATCAACGAGGTATGTGAGCAGTTCAACTGGCTTCGCAGTGCTTAAATTTCAGCTGTCTCGCCGCCAAGTCAGTGGGTGATGCTCCAACGGGCGAAGCACAAGTGTTGTACCTTCCAAGGCTTTTCAGTGGGATTCCAAGGCCATACAATTACTTTTTCTGCACGCCGCAAACGTTTGTCCCCGACAGTAGACGACAACAACTGTAAGGCTGCCATATCAAAACTAAAGCATATGCTTCATATTCGACAACGAAGAACATCGGGAGTGCGCGGCTTCATTTCGCAATGTGTATAGACAATCAGTATTTTTGACATACGACAGAATGACACTGACATCGAGGTCACGTCGTACACGATGTTGTTGCTCACTTGGGAAATACATTTCGCATTGAGCTATGCATCGTTGCCGTCGATCTTCTGCTCCACAGAGTATACGTGGCTGACAAGCTTTTCTCCTTTTAACAAGTTGGCTTTCCTGAAATAGCTGTCCAGCTGGCCGATCTTTTTGAAGCCACACTGAAAGCGATATATTGTGACGCGCCGCACGTGCGACGCAAGGAGAGGGCCCTGCACGTGCACAAAAAGCGAGCGGCTGCAGCGCGGCGCAGCAGAAATGCGCAGTGGATATTCCCAGTGGATATTCCCAGTTTTGATTTTTCTGCCACAGATGGCGCTACCCATCAGGAGCAGTGGCGCCGCTCGCAGTGCTTGGGTAGCCTATACTTTGAGGGGTTCGGCAGCGGAACAAGCAGAGTCTTCCGAAAGCGAAACTATCTAAATGAACGTAAATGAATGTAAATGAACGCAGGAGTATACGTCAACTTCGAGCTTGTTTAAGATTAAGTACGTCTTAAAGGGACCCTGAAACGATTTTGACGATTTTCTACAAACATACTGAGTCGTTAGAGTAGGTCCTTCTGATCATTAATTGACACATCGAAGTGCTCCACGTAAAGCGTGTAATTTATTATAAGGTTTTAAAAATGCACATCGCTGCTGATCGCAGCACGCTGCTCGGTGGAATTTTAAGCCGCCCCTACCCATATGACGGAAATCACCCATATGACGTCAGTGGGGCGAGCTATCCGATTGGCTGACCAGGGCGCGTGATCGATAATTTTTCCAACTTTATGGCAAACAAATGATCTTCGTAATAGTTGGAATGTTAGTTAATTTGTTTTTATAAAAAGAAAGTAACATAAAGGGAAGGCACAAGAACAATTTTTCATTACACTTAAGCACTTCCGGCACACCCCAAGCGTCGTCTGCTTGTGTTACAACGTACTCCATTTTGACGAGAGCTCCGCGGTCAGAGTTGGTCTCAGTCTTTTCGCAAGCACTATGATTCGACTTTGTTGCCTTGTGGACTGCAAACCTAGCGACTGGCAATATGTCAAGCAGCGACATTGTGTCCCTCTACAAGGCAGCATACAAGCAAACTGGCTGCTGCGCATCGGACTGCCGCTATCCGATCGACGTCAGGATTTGCGCGTTTGTGGCTGTCACTTTAGACGGGAAGATTACTAACGCAATAGCGTTAGTAATAACGCAAGCGCAAGGGGACAGGGTCTGGCCGCCTGACTGTGCTGGGATTAGCCAAAAGATGAGCAGAAGGGCAAATGCGAATGGTCTGCATGGTGCAGCCACCTGGTGGCACAGAGCTCAACCATACACAGTAGCAGCAACAAAGTGTATTCTTCCTTGCTGCTGGTGTGGACTTTTTGCAGGAGTGTAATCATAAACACCTTGTCTTTATAAATGTTTAGAATGTTTTACACTTGGTTAGAGCAATATTAGCGCTTTATTTGACTGGTTAAGCGCTGCGCCAACCAGTGTCAGGACCATCCTGACCGATCAGGCTGCTCACGTACGTCTACGCTAAAGTTCCTTCATCCGCTTGAGTTTATGCCTCCAGTCATTTGCCGAAATGACCAGCTTGCCTGTGGTTACTGGAATACCGGACACGTTCGGCGCTACGACAGAATGCTCGCAACGCACGCTGTTTCGATAGCTCTTGGTCGACGGCCAAGCGGCTAGCGGAGAGGTCTCGCGCGGGAGGGGGCGTGCTCCAAAACAACCGGAAGGGCACAATGTGACGTCGCATCGTAACGCAGTACCAGTAAAGGCGGAGCTTAGCGCCGCTCGCTCGGCAAGCGAGTTGAGGAGGAAAAGCACGGCTAGGGGGGAGGGTAACTTCTAATCGCTTGTAGCTCCATTAATACGTAACGCTTCACTTAAATTGTGGTGCGAATGTTCTAGTTAAGCTGTACCCTAAGCGCCTACAAAATTTGTCCGAACCGTTTCAGGGGCCCTTTAAGAGGCCGCACAGCCATTTGATTCGGGTACAGTACCAGGCTACTACGAGGCCCACAGAGTGCTTCGGACAGGCCTCGCATTTAAAGAGGGCCTCCTGTGGGTCCTGCCATCGATGAATCGTCATAGTCCACAAAAATGACATAGTTTCAGTGTCTGTGCGTGCAACCGCACAACATGGGAACAAGCAGACGAAACAGAAATACCTTTCTCTTGCTGCAGTGCGATGTCAAACAAAAATATGCAGACATTTGGTTTGTGTGTTTTATTATTTCTCTAAGCTTTACTTTGTCTATTCAAGCAACATATTACACACATAACAGACGTTCCCTAGAATAATGCTCAAAGTCACGTGCCACCACGAGTGGCATCACAGCAAACGTGTATGTAGGCACATGTGTACGTCATCCTCCAGCTTGGAGTGCGGCGGCCACAAGGAGAAGGGAAAACAGCATTCGGTTTGAAATTTCAGAGCTTTCTGCGGTGCGTAGCGATGTAATACTTTGCAGACACAATCATTATCACGCATTGTATGCTCTGCGCTTGTCAGCTCAACATGGCCAGACCTGGTGAGGGCCCTTTAACGTTTGACACATTATTTAGAGGTACGAATACATGTTTCACTTTTCACTGGCTACTTTCTACGTCTATATTTAGCGTAAGTGGCAAATATTGTTTTGTAGCTATAAAAGTAGGCTCTGTAGTGTCCCCCCCCCCCCTTTTAATAGCAGTCCAGATTTAGTGACAATCGGTAATAATGACGGAATTTTTTCTTCTTTTTGATATCATTACAAGCGGACTGCACTGTATGTCTGGCTAGAGTACAGTCAGCCAATTGCCGCATGTATCGTCATACCCATTGCCTGACACTATACTTGTATGCACAAGTTTGGACGAAGCGTAGGTAAAGAAAATTACATTTTACTTACCCGATTCTAATGTGTCCTCGACTGTAATATGCACCCGTTTTCCATGACGAAAAAACAAGGGAAAAAGAAAAACGCCCTCAATCGTAACACGCACCCTTTTGCCATGACCTAAAAAAAAAAGTCCTTTACAATATTTTTTTCATACACCTCATTCTTTCATACAGAAATACAATTTTCTCTCATTTGGGAAAAAGATTTACTTCCAGTGCACTAAAGTTGCGATAAAGTCGCAGTTTCGCTCGAAAGGCAAAGCATCGATTACAATAGCAAATTAGTAGACAGCTATATGAAAAGTAAGGATCGTACTTTTATCGGCGGTATAAACTTTTAAACATTCACTTACTAACTAAATTAACAAGCATGGTGTCACGCAGGCACAAGCAAACATGAACACGTCTCACTCAATGATCGCAAAAACTCTTCATCGAAACGCTGAAGTGAGGAAGTGCAGTAGCAGGAGCAAAGGAATTGACCTTTGTGCAGCCGCTCGCTTCAACGCGAACTAAGTTACGAGAACACAGCACAGTGCGCCTTGATGCGTAGACTCTCGTCTCCATTGCAGATCGCTTTCAAGACAGGGGCCGTGCGGCCGCGCCGTACGTAGCAGCCACCGGTGTAGAACACCTCTCCTGTTTGCGCCAGTCCCGTACACAAGTTTCGAGAACTAAAAATTCCTTTCAACCCAGATTGAATTCCATCAGTTTCTGCACACATCATCGCTTTCTTTTTAATTGCAGCACCATGATAAACAAGGCATTTCGTTGCAGTTGGCACTTCCATGCTGGTAGAGCAAACGCAGAAAACAGGAAGACCGAAGAGACGGACCGCACACTAACCTAAGCCAAAGGAAGCATTGCCTAAGCACACGTACTACAGCACGTGGAGGAAGCTAGGCTTGAAGCGCATATGAGCCGGCCATTTTGAAATGCTGATGGTGATATGCAAACACGCAAGCACCGCTGTTATGAACCACTACCAACTTGCCCAAGCCTCTGCCCTAATACGCAGATTTAGGGTCGTACTCGATTCTAACACGCACATAACTTTTGGACCCGTTTTATCGGAATAAAAGTGTGGATTAGGTTAGAGTAAATAGGCAATCAAAATGAGGTTTTAAATACATGCATCTCTATATGGATATTAAGGGTAATTCCATTTACTTTGTTATATCCATTATTTAATTATATCCCGTTTCGTTACGTTTGGTGTCGTAAAAAAGTCAAAAATATTCTAGTGTACATTTCACTATTGTTTTTCTGAAAGGCAGCAAAAATCAGTAAATTGCAAAGGTTCACCACCTAAATCTGGAATGAATCAGTGAATAGCTATGGCAGCACTGCATGTAAGGCCTGCACCTCCACTTTCGACTGTGAAAATTTGAACACGTTTCAGTAAAGATCATGTGCATACCGACATATGTGGCCTCCGAGATGGCAATGGCACAATGTTGAAATCTCAGAGGCCACGCCCACGTGCTGGTTAATTTCCACAAGCCGCTACTAGATGACACTAATTACTGTCCTGCTGATGATGGCAGGACACGTGATCACGGTCTCCCACATGATCGCAATCACGTGATTAGATACAGAGGTGTATTGCTGCGAGAAAAGCGTGCATGGATTTTAAACATATGGATGGCTATTTTGCTTAAGGCTGCAGTCCAGAGTTTCAAGGCAACGAAAATTTCAAACTGCAATGGACGGCACAGAAGATGACCAGCTTTGGCAGAGCACTGATAAGGCAAGCTCATCAAACGATGAGGGCTGCGGAAGCGGCATCAACACTTGAATAAACGCTTTCATGTTTGTCCACTAGTGGTTGCTACACTATTCTTCACAGCAGTCTGGGCATCTTCGGTAAGTAGCCGTAAGCTTGCCTCATGCAAGACCTGCACCCTGTAAAACATCCACAAAACAAAGTACTGCCCTGACACAAGCAGTGTACAACAACTTGGCCTGTTCTGTAAAAGAGGCTGCACCCAAAGGTCAGCAATGCAGCAGCCAAGCTAAAGAACGGCTCTCACTGGGAATGCAGTCAAGCGATGTGCAGCCAAGGAAGCGTAGGGCATCCCTGTAGTAGGCCTGGTGGTCACCCATCTTCTGGTGGTAGTCACTGCACAGCTGGTAGAAGCGGCCATGTACCTCCGTCACGCCCGGAAGGGACTCAGCCTGGGACTCTGTCTCCTCCAGAACCTTCTGCGAAGTGGGCTCAAGATCAAGCTTTGTGCCAAGCAGAGGCTGCGACAACAATCTGTCCCTCACTGCACACTCATCTGGTTCCGAATAATATGAAGGAGTCGCAATCATGCAAAGCGCGCTAATGATTTAAGCCAGAAATATTCAGCCATTCTTTAGAGCAATGGAAGCAGACTGAGGTCGTCACTACTATTTCTGTTGCAAATGTAGACAAGATTTGGGTAAGCGTTATTGCTGCGCCAGCAATGAAATGTGACCAGAATGTGGTTGGGCCTCGGTCGCGCTTTCAGGTCAAACATGAGAACGCATTAGAGTGCTATGAAAGAACCAGGCAAATGATTTCTCGGTGCTCAATTCTGACCACAGGAATGCAAAGAACGCCACCAGAGCACCCTTGTAGTACACTCAAACCCATTTATAACGAACTCAACAGTTCCGTGAAAAGTGGTCGTTGTACAGTAGTTCGTTATATATGCGCTCGGCCTTGAAAACAATAAAGAAGCGACCACACTAAAACTGGCATCACCAATTACAATTCACCTTGGTCCGAAAACTAGATTTTCAGTGCCATTTTTGTTCCCGATGCGTTCTCGTACCTAGCGGCAAATCATCCATCCAAAAAGTGAAATGCTGTGTCGTATAGTAGCTCTCTCAAAACAGTGCCCAGTTCTGATCACCTGTCATTTTGAAACTGCCAGCGCAACAGGCATTTTTTATTGAACAGCTTGTGATATATTTTACTACCAGCGGGGACACGACCGTATTCTTCATAAGAGATTGAAGCATTCTAGTTGGCCGGAACATAAACTTCGGAAACTACTAGGGAAACTACTACGGAAACTATGATGACCATGCGAAAGCCACACAACAGCCATTAAATAATGTTATCCATTGTCGTTTCGGGCAAAACTAATGCCATGTTCGAGGGGTAATACATCACCGTAACAGTTATCAGCAATCGGCAATGCGTAAATGCAGCATTGCCGAACCATGATCTCCTGGTAACGGCGTAGTAACTACCGACCCTTTCCAACATCGCATGGCGGCAGTGCGTGGTGCAGCATTCTTACCAACTCGGGCTGTGTCAACAGAAACGCTTGAGCAGCCATTGTTGTCATGGTGCAAAGACAAAGATGGTCATTATGAATCACTGTAGCAGGCGTAATGCACATGGTGCTGCATGGACAATTGCTCAAAAACGAGTGACGCCATCGTGGCATCCGATATTGCACGGGTGCACATGCCAGTGCACCACGCACCATGCTGTTTAAGCCGTACGCCTCCTCCTTGGAGGCATGCTTAATGCGAGTCACCTACTTCGCAGCTTCCAAAATCTGCGCGCGGCAGTTGCTTCTTCATCTCGAAGGCTGCATCATCATCGAAGTTTGACTGGAAGCAGAGCACGCGCTGCTGTGCGACCAGTTTGGTCTTGCTTCCGTGCTTCCGTACTTTGCCTGCGGCCTCTTTTTACCATGACCGAGTTTGAAGCGTTCGTTGTAACAGTACGTTCATTCAAAGAGCGATTGTTACATTTAGAAGCAGTTTCAATAGGCAGGGTCAGAAAATCGTAAATGCACTGAAATGTGGTGGTTATAACAGATAGATTGTCATATCTAGGATTGTTATAAGTGAGTTCCACTCAGTTAACATTAAACCCTTTCACATGTTGCACGTATGTATCTTGTAAAACAGGTTGAATGAAGTAATTCTTTTAATATGCTGATGTCACACACACCTTTTTCTACTAAGAAATGCTTGCCAAGACATATCCAATACAACTAGATGTAGTCGTGAAACGCTGGCAAGAAAGTGGAGCCAAAAGGAACCAAAGCCAGAATGCAGTGACATACAGTCGAACCTCGATATATCGAACAGCGCAATGATCGCAAAATATTTCTATATAGCCAGAATTCGATATATAAAATCATGTAAAAAATGAGTAAAAGCTTGTACAAATCAATCAATGAAACCAAGGACGCAATCGGGGATCGTTGTTCAGAGGGCGTGGCACAACCAAATGTGCGCTCTAAACATCAATCCCCGATCACCAGTGGCGTAGCCAGAAATTTTGTTCTGGGGGACTCACGTTCCAGCTCAGCCTCCTTCGTATAGAATTTGTCGAGGGATCAAATACATGAATAATAACTGCATTGCCATTGCGAAAGATGCTGCAAATGAATTCTTGAACGCTATGAACTGTCAAGACAAGTAAAATATGTATTTTTTCTTAAAAGCATATATTCGTATGTCCAAAAAATTATGCTAGAAATAACCAATATCAATGTTTTCATGGGTTTTTTTGTCTTTTTAATAAGTAAAGAAAATATCACACGAACTTAAGAACTATATCAGTTCGAAACCAGCAAAGCAGTGCATGCCGCTGATATGAAAAATGTTAAGGCCATGAAATGAACATGTTGAGGACAAATATTTTAATGAGACTGTCATTTAAAAACTTACTTTACATTTTTGTACATATGCAACGGCCAGGGAAAAAGCTCAATGACGCTGCCCTTCGTTCCAATTTATTGCGCAGGAGGAGCTGTCACCGGTCATGTAGTGTGAGCAATTCCACTGAAGTTATACTCGCAGCAGAGAGCCCATATAGAAAGCAGTTCTGTAAGATATATGAGGGCAAGTCAAATAAAAGTGAGCCAATACCAAGATATGACTAATGGTGTACTTTATTTAAAAGTAGTCTCCGTGAGCCTTTAGAATTGGTCCCGCTGAGTAACAAGTCGCGTAATTCTTGTCTCATAAATCTCCTTGAGTTGCTGCTTCAAAAACTCTGTAACTGACTCTTTCACATCATTGTCCGACATGAATCTGGTTCCCTTGAGCTCTTTCTTCAATTGCCCTAAAATGAGGAAGTCGCAAGGTGACAGGTCTGGGCTGTATGGCCGATGTTGCAGCATTTTTCACGTGAACTTTGCCAGTTTTGCATTACCGCATCCGTGACGTGGGCATGGGCATTGTTATAGAGCAAGATGACCCAATTCGTCAATTTTCCACGTCGTCTGTTCTTGATTGCAACACGCAGCCAATCCAACGTTTCACAATATCAGAAACAATTGATAGTCTTTCCAGGTTTAGTAAATTCTATCAGTAATGGCCCCTGACGATCAGAAAAACATTCAAGAACACCTTTCTGGCGGAAAGGACGGACTTTGCTTTCTTTGGGGGTGGTGAATTCCAATGTTTCCACTGGGAGCTTCGCCGTCGTGTTTCAGGCTCGTAGTAGTGGCATCATGATTCATTCCCGGTCACATTTAGAGAAGAGAACTCGTCACCATCATTGTGATACCGGATTGGATGAGTCAAGGCAGCGCCGAACTTTTCCATCTTCTGGCGGTGGTTGAAACTCTTGGGCATCCATTGTGCACACAAGAGCCGATAACCGACATGTTAATGAATTATGGTGGGAACCGAACCGTGACTGAGGTTCACATGCTCTGCCAGTTCATCTATGCTTATCCTCCGTATTTTTACATACGGCTCGTGTACACCCTGATTCTGTAATGCATCCATGACTTCTGAGGTTTCGACAGAATCAAACGCTTTCTCGTAATCAATGAAAGCTATATATAAGGGTTGGTTATATTCCGCACATTTCTCTATCACCTGATTGATAGTGTGAATATGACCTATTGTTGAGTAGCCTTTACGGAATCCTGCCTGGTCCTTTGTTTGACAGAAGTCTAAGGTGCTCCTGATTTTATTTGCGATTACCTTAGTAAATAGTTTGTAGGCAACGGACAGTAAGCTGATCGGTCTATAATTTTTCAAGCCTTTGGTGTCCCCTTTCTTATGGATTAGGATTATGTTAGTGTTCTTCCAAGATTCCGGTACGCTCGAAGTCACGAGGCATTGCGTATACAGGGTGGCCAGTTTTTCTAGAACAATTTGCCCTCCATCCTTCAACAAATCTGCTGTTACCTGATCCTCCCCAGCTGCCTTCCCCCTTTGCATATCTCCCAAGGCTTTCTTTACTTCTTCCGGCATTACCTTTGGGATTTCGAATTCGTCTAGACTATTTTCTCTTCCATTATCGTCGTGGGTGCTACTGGTACTGTATAAATCTCTATAGAACTCCTCAGCCACTTGAACTATCTCATCCATATTAGTAATGATATTGCCGGTTTTGTCTCTTAACGCATACATCTGATTCTTGCCAATTCCTAGTTTCTTCTTCACTGTTTTTAGGCTTCCTCCGTTCCTGAGAGCCTGTTCAATTCTATCCATATTATACTTCCTTATGTCAGCTGTCTTACGCTTGTTGATTAACTTCGAAAGTTCTGCCAGTTCTATTCTAGCTGTAGAGTTAGATGCTTTCATACATTGGCGTTTCTTGATCAGATCTTTCGTCTCCTGCGATAGTTTGCTGGTATCCTGCCTAACGGAGTTACCACCGACTTCCATTGCACACTCCTTAATGATGCCCACAAGATTGTCGTTAATTGCTTCAACACTAAGGTCCTCTTCCTGAGTTAAAGCCGAATACCTGTTCTGTAGCTTGATCTGGAATTCCTCTATTTTCCCTCTTACCGCTAACTCATTGGTCGGCTTCTTATGTACCAGTTTCTTCCATTCCCTCCTCAGGTCTAGGCTAATTCTAGTTCTTACCATCCTGTGGTCACTGCAGTGCACCTTGCCGAGCATGTCCACATCTTGTATGATGCCAGGTTTGTGAAGCTTTACTCTAAACAAACGAGTAACGCCTGTCTGCTGCTTTTCCCGTGCTCAAGTGTATCTTTTGCCTCAATGTGTGAATGTGCGTTGGTTGCAAGGCTACTCATCCTATGTGGTAACGTTGAACTTAATCCGGGACCTGCAACTGACACGCAGTACAAAGAACTTCTTGCAGCCATTTCTGCCATTTCAGCAAAAATAGATTCATGACACACAGATGCAATGAGTGGTCTCGCCAAATTAAAAGAAAAGCAAGCTCAATAACCTAATCAAGTGTCCGATTTACCCCCTAGATTAACGACAGTTCAATCGCTCGTTGAATTACTTGAGCTTAACCCGTCGTCAGCTGACATACCTGCAGTTGTAGCTCACGCCGTTAAAACTGAAAATGCCTCTCTCCTGACACGTCTCGATGATTTAAAAGATCGCTCCCATCGTGATAACCTATTATTTTATGGTATTTCTGACACTTCGTCAGAAACAGGGGCGCAGTCCGATAAATTGGTATTTGAATTTTTATTTCATCATCTTAACTTTGAGGTCCCCGAGAATACGACATGTAGAGCCCACCAACTTGGCTCGTATACTACTAATAAGACTCGCCCGATTATAATGAAATTTTCTTGCTCAAAACTAAAGGATAAAATTCCGGCACTAAAGTCTAATCTGAAATCCACCAGGGTATCTGTGGGCGAAGATCTTTGCCGAGCAAGGCACCAGTCTAGGAAAAAGCTACTTGATTTTGCTCAGGCATCGGGCCAGACATACTCAATATGGCTAAACAAGTTGTTTTTGAACAAGAAGTGCTATGTTTACTGTTCTACTGCTGACAATGTGAGCGAAGTCGACATGCCACATGTAGCACGCTCTTCACATTGGTCGCGTCAAGCTATCGAAGGAAATGATTCGACATAGCTGGCACATGTGCAATGTAATAACACCATATCAGTTTTTTTCACTAACATGCAAAGTCTACTAAATAAACGTGCTGCAGTGTCCTCGCTGATTGATTCATGCGCTGCTGACATCGTATGTCTCACCGAAACATGGCTCTCTGTTCAGATAAAAAATAGCGAATATTTTGATTTTGAGAAACTGTATTCATGTTATCGCTGCAATCGTGGTGTGCGATCAGGTGGAGGCGTCTTGATTGCAGTTACTGAGATGCTCACTTTGAACTCAGTTTCCATAGAAACACCACTTGAACTTGTTTGCGTGCGCGTTGTACTCAAAAACAAAGATGTCATTTTTTGCACATGCTATCGCCCTCCAACTGCTTCGACATCATTTTGCGATGACCTTCATGACGCATTGAACAAATTAGTTGTCAGATACCCTAACGTGCCCCTTTTTCTTCTTGGTGACTTCAACTTTCCCGTTATCATTAAGCATAATAACACGGCAACGTCCTAGTCTTCTCAGAGTACCCAGCTTATAAACACTTGTTTGGACTTCCACTTCACCTGTACTGAAACCAATGCACGTGTCTGCCTCTTCATCTAACATACTAGACCTGATTCTCACTATGAACCCTGACACAGTTTCTGTAATTCTTTACTTAAAAGGCTTAATTGATCTTCTTGCACTCACTTTTCATATCAACACACGGGCTCCTGTTAAGAAAACTACGAAGGTGATCCGCGATTACAGCAAAGCCGACTTGGCTTCCATTAGCCCTGAAATAAAAAATTTCACAGCTTCTTGCATCACTCAATGCGATCGGCACTGTGTTGAAAATAACTGGTGCATTTTCAAAAATAAATTGTCACTAATCGAACGTTTCGTACTGCAAAGAACAGTCGCTTGCAAGCCACGTTCCCCTTGGTTCAACCCCTTTTTGAAGCGACTACATAGCAAAAAAAAAAAGCGGTTGTTTTGTCGCACAAAAGCTTCATGCACTGACATTACTTGGCCCGCTTACTACCACACTGAAAATGACTACAACGCGGCCGCTGCTAGTGTGAAACAGCATTTTTATTCTGCTACACTTCCGTCTATCTTGCAGACTAATCCTTGTAAATTCTGGACCATAGTTAACGGTACTCCAAGCAAAATAATCCAATTAACATACCCCAATGATGAACCTGTTGTTCCTGAAGAATGCTGTAATGTATTTAATGATGCATTTTCTTCCCATGTTGCCACAATGCCACATAGATTACCACTTGTATCCAATTCTGGTTTTTCACCCATGGATTCAATCTCTATTGACTGGGTCGGTGTTAGCTGCCTCATTACCAACAAAAAAACATCCTCCTCTGCCGGCCCAAACTGCCTGAATTCAAAAATTTTGAACTGTACTAATGTATTTTCCTATGTTATTTTGTCGCACATTTTCACTCACTCATTATAGCAGTCTGTTTTTCCACACGACTGATGCGTGGGAAAGGTGATTCCAGTTCATAAATCATGTAACACACAATTACCCAGCAATTACAGACCTATCTCACTAACAAGCATTTCATGTAAAATTCCAGGCATATAATACATTCACATTTGGCTGAGTTTTTAGAATCTAACGCCTTTTTCAACCCCTGTCAACATGGTTTCTGTAAGTTGTTTTCCTGTGAAACGCAGCTCTTATCATCTACTAACGATCTCTTTGCAATTTCTGATCTAGGTACTGTTAAGAACGGCCAGCTGAAGTGCAAGTTTTGCGAGCTAGTTGCGACAGCGGCGGCAACTTTTCTTGGAATGCCACTGTTACACTGTAGCGTCGTCACCATTGTGCCTGAATGCGATCGGCGGACCAACTATTGTTACTGAGCCCACCACCGCCGCCCTGGTGTGCCACGAGCCGGAAAGTGCTCGTGAGAACATAGTTCGAAGCTCCTTCCCACGCGCCGTTCAAGACGCAAGACAATGGGCACCTGGCGGCGCGCTGCGGGGGTCAGCTCGGGGAATAAAAGGTGCCTTTCCTGACGTAAGCCCCGAGTCCTGCGAAGTCCGTCTGATGTCGGCTCCGGACTGGAACCTCACAAAAGGAAGTGTGTGTGTGTGAGTATGTGTGTGTAAGCCAGAGAGGCGCAGAGAGGCAACTTTTTTACGATGACTGGACGGCCGTTTCCCTCACCTAGAGGTCGAGGGAGGACCGAGTGTTTATAAACTGCTGTTGTGCGGCTGCTCAGTGCACTTTCTCAACCAGTCATGTTAGACTGATGCACTTTCTCTCGCGGTCATACTAGACTTATGTACTGCAATGTCCTTATGTAGATACTGTAAATAAACCCATATTCCTCGTTTTCGATGAGAAGCAGTCCTTTCCTTCAACAACGTCCTCAGCGTGGATAAGTTGGACGACGACATGGACCAGCTACCTTCTAATGCATGCCTGACTCCAATCTTGACAACTGATTATGAGCGATGGGATTGAGCCCCCAATCCTGACAGTACCAACATTGACGGCATATTTTTTGATTTTGCCAAAGCCTCTAACTCTGTGACCCATGATTTACTTCTGCTTAAACTGATTGAACTTAACTTGGACGTAAATGTACTCGAGTGGTTAAAAATTTTCTTTCTAACAGGACGCAGTTTGTAAATGCTAATAACTGTAATTCTCAGTTTTCTAATGTACCAGCAGGTCTTCCTCAAGGCTCAGTCCTGGGTCCACTTCTCTTTCTAATCTATATTAACAATCTTCCGAACTGCGTTCTTTCCACTTCCATAAAGCTTTTCACGGATGAGTGTGTTCTTTACCGTAAAATTACTAATCCTTCAGATTCCCAAGAGCTGCAGGACGACCTTAACCGCGTAACTGAGTGGTGTTCTAATTGATGCATGCAACCAAATTCAAATAAATGCAAGGCCATGCGTATATCTCGTAACACTGCCATACACACATACTTTATCAGTGGTGCACCTGTGACGTCAGTTAACACTTACAAGTATCTCGGCCTTCACATGTCAAATAACCTTTCTTTGCACTCGTATATTGACTACGTTACTAAACACACTAACTGCATGCTTGGTTACTTGCGCTGTAATTTTAGCTCTGCCCCTTTTTCCCTGAAGCTAACTCTTTACAAAACTTTAGTTCGCTCCAAATTTGAGTATGCTTCAGCCATTTGAGATCCAACTCAAAGCGTGAAATGCTCTGGGATTCTGCGAAACAAGAAAGGGAGGAAGGGCTTCGTGTGCGCTTGAATTATGACAAACTACATCTGGACTCTGATGTGTAGTACAAGTAGGATCAATCAAAGCGCAGCCATGTGAAGGTTCCGCATCCTAACAGACGCCCTACTGCTGGTTGGGGTGACTGACGGAACAAAGAATGCCTTCCGTTTGATCAATTTGAATGCTAGAAGTTTAGTAAACAAAATTGGAGACTTAGAATACATCCTGGCTAATTACGGTCCTCATGTGCTTACAATAACCGAAAAGTGGCTGCGGCCCAAAATACAAGACCAAGAGCTTGTACCACCTAATTATAAACTCATACGAAGAGACAGCGATGCTCGTGGGGGCGGAGTTACTATTGTATTCAAGGCCGATATTGACTGTGTGCAAATGACTGGCATTCCAACACATGAAAGCCTCTGGTGTGAAATTAGGCTAGATAAAACAGAAATAATTCTTGTGTAATGAAGAAGAAGAGCACAAGAACAAGGCCAGCCAGATCGTCTCTGCCATGCCTGCTGTGCAACCAGTGGGCCAGCCGGATCGCCAGTGCTTGGCACAAGTGTGAGCCGTTCGGGCAACCAGCTGTTCCTGCTCTGCGTCACCTGCCTCCTCGGTTACGAAGAGTCGTTACCCTCGGAACTGTTCAGTGCACCCATTACAATTGGTGGAAGGTGCGGGGTACTCAAGAACATCTACACCCTGGAACTCCGGTCTCGGACTCTGCCTTCCGTCATGCCTGACTCTCCCCAGCCGACGTCGCCGCCACCCCCAGTTGCCTGCTCTGGCGCTGTCCCACAATGCCATCCAGCAGTTTTCAGCGGTATGGATGAACAGGACGTCAATGACTGGTTGGCTACGTACGAACGGGTGAGCTTGCACAATCAATGGGATAATACCGCCAAGTTAAATGCCGTCATATTCTACCTTGCGGGAGTGGCTCACCTGTGGTTTAAAAATCACGAAGCCGACTTTCAGTCCTGGTCCGCGTTCAAGGCCAGTTTCGCTGAAGTTTTCGGTCGCCTCGCTGTACACAAGTTGCCCGCCGAGCAGCGCTTATGAGAGCAAGCGCAACAACCCGGTGAAACATTCACCTGTTACATCGAAGAGGTTCTCGACCTGTGCAAACGTGTGGATACTTCTATGCCCGAAAATGAGAAATTGAAGCACATTTTGAAGGGCATCATCGATGACATTTTTCAAATGTTGATCGCCAAGAGTCCGCGCACCGTAGCAGAGCTCATAAACTTGTACCAAAGCTACGACGACTTGAGAAGGCAGCGCAATTTCACCAGGCGCCCCTCAGTGGCTAACGAGGCCCTCTCTTCCATGACCGTCCTCCCTGATCGCTCGCCCCTGCTCACACAAATCCAAGCTTTCGTGCGGGAGGAAATTGCACGTCAGCTCTCTCTAATGCCCTTCGCTGAGCTACAGCAGCCGCTGCCGTCACAGCCTGCTACACAGCTCACCCCTACGCTCCGGCGGGTTATTGAAGAGCAAGTTGCTGAGGCTCTACCTATGCAGCATCAGCAGTACCCTGTCGCCGCGCCACTTACTTACGCATCCGTAACCGCGCAGCCTCAAGTTGCTGAGGCTCTACCAATGCAGCATCAGCTGTACCCTGGCGCCGCGCCACCTACTTACGCATCCGTCGCCGCGCAGCCTCCTCGTCAACCACTCGTTGCGCTACATCCATGGCCGCTACCACCCGTTCGTCATCCCGTTCATCGACCTGCTCCTGCGTTTGCTAATCCTTGGCGCACACAAGACAACAGGCCCATATGTTATGCCTGCAGTATTCCCGGCCATGTTGCACGACTCTGCCACCACCGCATGCTGCACTCTGATGGGTTGGTGCAGTCGCCTCCCTACGCCGACGAGCAACCTTTTCAAGACACTTATTTTAGTCGGCAGTCGAACAGACCACCAGCCGAGCGCCCGGTCCTTACACGTCGTTCGCCTTCCCCGCGTCGCCGCTCGTTATCCACCATGCGTCGGCGCTCTTCACCCACGCAAGAGGAAAACTAAGCGCCGCAGTTCAGGAGGCAAGAACTGCGTCGCCATCAATCTGTACAAGTCCTCCATTGTCGCCTTCGAACGTTGTCGACCTTACTGTGGACGGCCTCCCCACCGTTGCGCTAATTGATACTGGAGCAGCCATGTCTGTCCTAAACGAACGCCTCTCTCACGCCTTATGAAAAGTTACGACGCCACTTTCTGGGTTTTCTCTTCGCACAGCAAGTGCCCAGCAAGTGCAGCCTTCAGCAGCATGCACAGCTAGAGTTGTTATTCAGGGCGTTCTCTATATTGTGGAGTTTGTGGTTCTTCAGTCCTGCTCTCACGACGTGATACTTGGGTGGGACTTTATTTCGCGAAATAACACCGTCATCAATTGTGCACGTGCTGAAGTCGAATTATCGCCTCTGTGTGACGTACCCCTCGTCAGCGCCACATCTCTTCCCGCTAAGCTAGTCCTTCGGGAAGACATCACCATACCGCCGTACTCATCTGCCGTTGTTCCCGTCTTCTGTCACGCTGTCTCTGAAGGCACTGTCCTCTTCACTCCTTCGGAACTCTTCATAACCCGCAAAGATGATCCCCTCCCTTTCGCCACGCTTGACATTTCAGCCGGTCTCAGCGCCCTCGTTGTCTGCAATCCACTTCCTACAGGCCTGACGGCTCTTTGCGGTGAAGCACCTGGCCATGTTCAGCCTCTTGATGACATGTTTATAAATGATGTGCCTGATGCGTTGTATACAGAGCTCACTGACTTCTGTGCACTTTCCACTTCTGCTCCGCCATCACCTGACTTATTCACACCTTTCATAGCCGATGACCTTACTTCCAAGCAGCGCTCCCAGCTTCTTCACCTGCTTGCCCAGTTCCGTTCTTCTTTCGATGTCGCTCAGCCTACTCTGGGTCACACGTCAACCGTCAGACACCACATCGACACTGGCTCCAACACGCTATTGCGGCAGTGCCCGTACCGCGTATCCGCCAAAGAACGTCAGGTGATCAGTGAGCACGTGGGCGACATGCTTCAGAGCGGCGTCATTCGACCTTCCAATAGCCCGTGGGCATCACCGGTGCTTCTCGTCACAAAAAAAGATGGTTCTATTCGGTTCTGCGTCGATTATCGCCGTCTTAATAAGATAACGCGAAAAGACGTCTACCCTCTACTACGCATTGACGACGCTCTGGACAGCTTGCAAGGCGCTCAATTCTTCTCTTCATTGGATTTACGCTCGGGCTACTGGCAGGTCCCGATGTCAGCAGTTGATCGCCCTAAAACTGCGTTCATTAAGCCAGATGGTTTATACGAATTTAATGTGATGCCATTTGGAATATGCAATGCGCCTGCTACCTTTGAACGAATGATGGACAATATCTTGCGCGGCCTAGAATGGAGCACGTGTTTGTGCTATCTCGACGACATCGTTGTGTTCGCCCTTGATTTCAGCACGTATCTTCTTCGCCTTAGGCAAGTGTTGACGTCCTTGACCAACGCAGGCCTGCAACTGAACCTGAAAAAGTGCCAGTTCGCCGCGCGCAAGCTCAAGATTCTGGGTCATGTCGTATCACAAGACGGCATTTGCCCCGACCCATCCAAACTTCGCGCCGTGGCAGAATTTCCGAAACCTAACACTCAAAGAACTCCGCGCCTTCATCGGCCTCTGTTCTTACTTCAGACGCTTTGTTCGTAATTTTGCCTCGATAATATCACCTCTGACACAACTCTTAAGTGGCGTCAACGACCTATCCTCCTGGTCTCCTGCATGCGACACCGCATTCGTGACCTTACGCCGTCTCCTGACGTCTCCGCCTATACTGCGACACTACGACCCCACCGCCCCAACTGAAGTGCATACCGATGCCAGTGGTATTGGCCTTGGCGCTGTCCTTGTGCAGCGCAAGTCTGGCTACTCCAAGTACGTCGTTGCTTACGCCAGGCGTGCGCTGACCAAAGCGGAACGCAATTACAGCGTCACAGAAAAAGAATGCCTGGCCATCATTTGGGCGCTCGGGAAGTTTCGCCCTTATTTATACAGCAGGCCTTTACTGAGCATGTGGTTACTGACCATCACGCCCTCTGTTGGTTATCCTCTTTAAAAGACCCGTCTGGACGCCTTGCCCGCTGGGCTCTGCGCATTCAAGAATACGATATACATGTCATCTACCGCTCAGGTCGCAAGCACACCGACGCCGACGCTCTGTCCCGCACTCCGCTGCCAGCCGACACGGCCTCCCTCTCCACCATTGAGGCAGTATCCTCAGTCGACATCGACACCTGCGCATCAGAACAGCGCAAAGATCCTTGGGTGGCCTCTCTTCTGGATCTCCTTTCTGGCTCGCCTGTATCTCCCATCTCCCGCTCCCTGCGTCACCAGGCTGTCAATTTTGCTGTCCGGGATAACCTCTTGTATCGACGCAACTACCAGCCCGATGGTCGCAAGTGGCTCCTGGTTATCCCTAGGACTTTGCGTTCCAACATGTGCGCGTCTTTCCATACTGACCCACAATGTGCAAACGCAGGCGTTTTAAAGACGTATGAGCACCTGCGGCAACGTTACTACTGGCGAGGAATGTTTACTTTTGTCCAAAAGTTTGTCCGCTCGTGCCCGCAATGGCAGCGCCACAAATCTCCGCCTCATCCGGCCCACGGTTTATTACAGCCGCTTCCGTGTCCTGCTTGTGCCTTCGACCGTGTGGGAATTGACCTGTACAGGCCGCTACCACTAACACCCGCTGGGAAACGATGGATTATTGTAGCAGTTGATCACCTTACACACTATGCCGAAACCGCTGCTCTACCTGCAGCGTCCGCCAGTGACATTGCATCCTTTCTGCTCCATCGTTTCATTCTTCGTCATGGCCCACCCCGGGAGCTGCTGAGTGATAGAGGCCGTGTGTTTCTGTCGCAGGTGGTTGAAGCTCTGCTTGCTCAATGCCGCATAGTTCACTGGATCACCACGGCGTACCATCCTCAAACTAACGGACTTACAGAGCGTTTCAATCGCACCCTTGGTGATATGCTCGCCATGTACGTTTCATCGGAGGATACAAACTGGGATATCATCCTCCCATTTGTCACGTACGCATATAATACGGCTACACAAAGTACCACAGGATTTTCTCCATACTTTCTTCTCTACGGTCGCGATCCTTCCCATACCATCGATACGGTTTTGCCTTATACATCAGACAAGTCAGAATGTGCTCCCGTTTCAGCCGTCGCTCGATACGCCGAGGAATGCCGTCAATTAGCCCGAAAGTTCACCTCCGCTGACCAACAACGACAAAAAGCCAATCGTGATGGCGACGCTACGAATCCGAACTTCGCCCCCAGAACCCTTGTCTTGTTGTCCGTGCCTTCTACCACGCCTGGACTTTCGACAAAACTTCTCTCGCAGTATGAAGGACCATACCGCATTGTCGAACGCACCTCTCCAATCAACTATGTCATAGAGCCGCTTACATCGACATCCAACAAGCACCGCCGTGGACGGAATGTTGTTCACGTGCGCCCCCTGAAACAATTCTATGACCCGCTCGTCTTCACGTCGTAAGTCACCAGAATGGCTCTGCTTTTGCACCGGGGGTAATTGTAATGAAGAAGAAGAGCACAAGAACAAGGCCAGCCAGATCGTCTCTGTCATGCCTGCTGTGCAACCAGTGGGCCAGCCGGATCGCCAGTGCTTGGCACGAGTGTGAGCCGTTCGGGCAACCAGCTGTTCCTGCTCTGCGTCACCAGCCTCCTCGGTTACGAAGAGCCGTTACCCTCGGAACTGTTCAGTGCACCCATTACACTTGGAACTGTTCATAGACCGCCTAAATCAACCATTTCCTATTTTCAAAATATGCAGCTTTACTTAGAAAGCTTTAAAAAGTGCAGCTTTCGCAAAATCATTGCTAGGGATTTCAACTTGCCAGGGATTTATTGGTCCACGCTTAGCGTTCAGCCTCGCAAAGATGCCCATTGTGAACTACTTTTAGAAATAGCTTTCAGTAAGGATTTACAAGAGGTAGTTCATGAGTGCACACGCGTAGTTGGGAAATCAAGATCTATATTAGACTTGATGTTCCTAGACGGGCAATTTGAAGACTACGACGTACCAGTTGAAACCGGCCTCTCGGATCATAAGCTAGCTTATGTGGAGATAAAGTCTACCGCTGTATACCCGAAGACTGGTAGTATTACGCATGTTCTGTGTTTCAATAGAGCCGATGACACAAGCATCACTCATCATCTTTCGCTGTGTTTTGATGGATTAAATTCCACAGATGACGTCAATGCGATGTGGATTGCATTTAAAGATATTGTTTTTCACTGCGTAAACAGATTTGTGCCAACTCGGAAGAAGAAAATAAATAAACGGAACCCGTGGATAACCCGCGAAATTATACATTTAAAGCGGAAAATTAACCGTGAGAGACAGAAGTCAAACAAAGATCATAATAAAATTTCGGCGCTAAGCTCTACATTGCACACAAATATGGCTGCTGCTAAAACAAATTACTATGACGTGACATTAACTAATTTCATGAAGCACGATCCGCACAGTTTTTGGCGCCATTGGTCGCATAATAACGAAGGTCCAAGTGTCATTGTCGCTAATGACGAACTTGTGTCGGACAACTTGCGTATGGCAGTATGTTTTAATGATTTTTTTCAATCTGTCTTTACTGACCCTTCTGCAGATGGTCTTTCTTTGCTCTCACTAGAATTCCCGTACACATCACCAATGCCTAATATTCAAGTTTTGCATGAAGGCATTGTAGCTCTTTTGCTTAAAATTAACGATAAGAAATCTGTAGGTCCAGACGGCATACCAAATGCCTTTCTACGCAAATATGCGGAATGGGTAGCTAGAGATCATTTTCAATTCTTCACTAAAACAAAAACGGGTCCCAGATGACTGGCTAGTCGCAAAAGTGGTTCCGGTTCACCAGTCTGGTGGAAGGCAACATATTCGAAACTATTGGCCAATTTCACTCACTGTGTATGCTGTAAACTACTTGAACACATAGTTTCAAAGTCAATCCACACCTACCTTGAAGACAACAAAGCTTTTTTTCCCAACCAGCATGGATTTAGACAGCATCTTTTGACTGCTAGACAGTTGATAGAAACGAACGATTTTTCTGCTTTTTTGAACAATAGAAAGCAGGTTGACACTATATTTCTATATTACTCAAAGGCTTTCGATCTGGTCATACATAACGAATTAATTAAAACACTAATGGAAATGAATATAAATTATGATGTTATGTGGATCCGCTCATATCTTACAGATCGGACACAATACGTTCAAATAAATGGTAACAAATCTAACCAATTAAAAATAACCTCAGGTGTTCCACAGGGATCCGTTTTAGGACCACTTCTTTTTATTGTTTACACAAATGATATTGCTCATCACATAAGCAACGACATAACCATTCGGTTATTTGCAGACGATTGTTTATTCTATTGTCAAATCAATAACCCAAACTATCAGGCATAATTTAGTCAAGCCCTTAAAGCTGTAGAAGTCTGGGCCGCAAAAAGTAAAATGAAAATTAACCAATCTAAATCAGTCATGCTCAGAGTTACAAACAAAACAAAACATGTTATTGAGTATAATTATGAGATGAACACAGCAATTCTAACCAAAGCTGAAAGGATAAAATACCTAGGTTTAACAATTTCGAAAGACTTAAGTAGGAAATCACACATAGATAGAATTTGTGGAACTGCAGAAAGAAAGTTATGGTTCCTTTGCCGAAAATTAAAGTTAGCAACCACACCCGTCAAACTACTTGCATATTTAACTTAAATTAGATTGACGTTAGAGTATGCCAGTGTCATTTAGAATCCGTTTCAATCAGGATTAATAAACCACATTGAGAAGATACAGAGAAAATCTGCAAGGTTCATTCTTTCCCGGTATTATCGTACTGACTCTGTTTCTGAAATGTTTTGGTTGCTTAATTTGCCTCCACTGGCTTAACGGCAGAAGTTGGCTAAACTTAAATATCTTTTTTTTGTTATCAAAAGGCCACTTCAATATTGAAACCACACCCTATCTTGCTCCCAGGCAGGCTAGAAACGTCAGGTCAAGCAATCATTCCATGTTCTCAATTCCAACAGCATATCTGGACACGTATGCTTATTCATTTTTTTCGCGAATGATTAAGGAATCAAACAGTTTTCCAGCATCTGTTTTACAGTCGAGTAGCATTAAAATCTTTGAGGAACGTGTTAAAAACCTTTTGTGAAATTGAATCTTAGTAGTGTCGTGCAAACGTAGTCACACTATTCTAGAAATACATACAATAGTCTTTCTTTTATGCTGCTTCCGATGTCACTGCTACAATGTTACAGACAGGTATTTCTTAGCCAAATATTGTATTTGTATTTGGTTATTTGTTTTGCATTGTATTTCCAACATTCATTGCTTCATGACCTATTTGTGTTTGTAAGGTGTTTACATTTTTTACGCTATGTGCAAACTTGCTGTACCCACCCTGTTACGGCCAAAACGGCCAACAGTATATGAAAATTTTAAAAAATAAACTCAGTCTTCAATAGTTTCTACTCTTGAAAGTATTCAAAACCGCAGTGCACGCTTTGTCTTATCTAATTATTCGCACTATGCAAGTATCTCTTTGACGAAGCGAACTCTTAACTTACCTGATCTTTCGTCACGCCGGAAATCTTCCCGTCTCTCCCTTTTTCACAAAGTTGTTCACTTGAACCCCTTTAAAAGAAACCCTTCTTGTCCCTCCATATTATATTTCGGCCCGCACTGACCACAGCCTTAAAATTGGGGTGCCATTGTGCCATACAAACCAGCACAGTGACTCATTTGTCCCTAGGACAAGCACAGACTGGAATCGCCTTCCCACATCAATCGCACTCATCACTGACTCTACCAACTTCAAGACCGCAGTTCATAATGCCTTTTGTTAATATTTTTCGTTAATACTTTTTGTTTGTATTTTTACTGCATTACTTCTTGTTTTGACTCCACTCCTTTCTGTAATGCCTTCGGGCCTTGAAAGTATGTGAAATAAATAAATAAATAAATACAATGGAATATACCAATGAGAAGATACAGCTTAATAAAGGGCAAAAAGTGTCACTGGAAATGAAGTTCAGTGCATATTGTCCCGTGGTCGTGACGTCAAAGAACACAGTAGCAATACTGTGAAAGGCAAAAACTACCTTTTATTGGGCGAACCTATGCCCACAAAACAGGCTACACTTAAAGCACAACGAGAACAGCGAACACAGTCGGCGATCATGGTAAATCTGATCAGCGGGTCAAGCGCGTCGGCTTTTATAGAGCAGTCGTCGAATGTTCCAGACTAATCGTTTGGACCCACGTGCCTTCCACAAAGTTCTACACCATTCGCGTTACGCGATGAAATCAGATAGTACAAGGTTCGGCGACGACAGACAGGCGGGTAGAAGCATCGATAACTTTCCAGAAACGTCGGATACATGCAGGCGCGTCCCTCGCTGTGCGATTATAGTTGTTAAGCAGTGAAACGTGGTCGCCCGATAAAGAAAAGTACACGTGTCAATACCCCCCTTTTAGAAAGCATCGACCCGATGCTGCAAACAAACGAAGGTAATAAACAAAAGCACTCGTAGCAAAGAAAAGAACAAAAATGACGAAGTTCGTCAGCGTCCGTAAAAGGGTTTAAGGCACACCACGTGGACCACTTCAGATCGTGCGCGGCGCCGCTGTGAATGCGAAATGGCGCCTGGCACGACCTCATAGTCCAAGGCGCCATTACGTCGGATGACCTTGTAGGGTCCGAAATAGCGTCGGAGTAGTTTCTCATTGAGTCCTCGTCGGCATATCGGGGTCCAGACCCAAACACGGTCACCAGGCTGGTACTCGACGAAGCGTCGTCGGAGGTTGTAGTGTCGGCTGTCGGTCCTTTGCTGGCTCTTGATTCGCAGGCGGGCAAGCTGTCGGGCTTCTTCGGCGCACTGGAGATAGCTAGCGACGTCAACATTCTCTTCGTCAGTTACGTGCGGCAGCATGGCGTCAAGCGTCGTCGTCGGGTTCCTGCCATAAACCAGCTTAAATGGCGTGATCTGTGTTGTTTCTTGCACCGCCGTGTTGTACGAAAAGGTTACGTACAGCAGGACCGCGTCCCACGTCTTGTGTTCGACGTCGACGTACATTGCTAGCATGTCGGCGAGGGTCTTGTTCGGCCGCTCCGTGAGACCATTCGTCTGCGGATGGTAGGCAGTTGTCCTCCTGTGGCTTGTCTGGCTGTACTGCAGAATGGCTTGGGTGAGCTCTGCTGTAAAAGCCGTTCCTCTGTCGGTGATGAGGACTTCTGGGGCACCATGTCGCAGCAGAATGCTCTCGACGAAAAATTTCGCCACTTCGGCTGCGCTGCCTTTTGGTAGAGCTTTAGTTTCAGCAAAACGGGTGAGATAGTCCGTCACCACGACGATCCTCTTATTCCCGGATGTTGATATCGGAAGCGGCCCCAACAAATCCTTCCCAATCTGCTGGAATGGTCGGCGAGGAGGTTCGATTGGCTGTAGTAATCCTGCTGGCCTTGTCGGTGGTGTCTTGCGTCGTTGACAGTCTCGGCATGTCTTGACGTAACAGGCAACGTCGGCGGTCAGACGTGGCCAGTAATACCTTTCCTGTATTCTCGACAGCGTCCGGGAGAATCCGAGGTGCCCAGCGGTTGGATCGTCGTGTAGGGCGTGCAGTATTTCTGGACGCAGCGCTGACGGTACAACAAGAAGGTAGCTGGCGCGGACTGGTGAGAAGTTCTTCACGAGCAGGCTGTTTTGTAGCGTGTATGAAGACAACCCGCGCTTAAATGCCCTAGGGACAACGTCGGTGTGCCCTTCCAAATACTCGACGAGGCCTTTTAGCTTCGGGTCGGCTCGTTGCTGTTTAGTGAATTTTTCCACGCTTATTATCCCAAGGAAGGCGTCGTCGTCCTCGTCGTCTTGCGGCGGGGGATCGATGGGGGCGCGCGATAAGCAGTCGGCGTCGGAGTGTTTTCTTTCGGACTTGTATATTACCGTGACGTCATATTCTTGTAGTCTGAGGCTCCACCGCGCCAGCCGTCCTGAAGGGTCTTTTAAGTTAGCTAGCCAACACGATGCGTGATGGTCACTGACGACTTTGAATGGCCTGCCATAGAGGTAAGGGTGGAATTTAGCTGTAGCCCAAATGATGGCGAGGAATTCCTTTTCAGTCGTAGAATAGTTGCTTTCCGCTTTTGACAGCGACCGGCTAGCATACGATATCACCCTTTCAAGTCCTTCTTTCCTCTGGACTAGGACGGCACCGAAGCCTAGGCTACTGGCGTCAGTGTGGATTTTGGTATCGGCGTCCTCGTCGAAGTGTGCAAGTACCGGCGGCGACTGCATGCGTCGTTTGAGTTCTTTAAATTTGGCCTGCGGCGTTTCCCACTTGAACACGACATCACATTTGGTTAGATGTGTTAGCGGCTCCGCGATGCGTGAAAAGTCCTTGACAAAGCGCCTATAGTAGGCACACATGCCAAGGAATCTGCGCACTGCCTTCTTGTCGGTTGGCTGCGGGAACTTTGCGATGGCAGCTGTCTTCTGTGGGTCGGGGCATACTTCTGATTAGCTGATCACGTGGCCTAGGAACAAAAGCTCATCGTAAGCGAAACGGCACTTTTCCGGATTCCTCGTACCAAGTTATGGGGCAAGGTCGCATCGGTGACAGTGAGCGATGGCGCGGAGAAGGTGAATGGCACGTAGTTTTAGCTACGGTCGGGAGCAATGTAAGTGACATAGCCGACGGGGGGCCGTAATTTGGAGAGTTGGACTAGCTCAAAACGGGTGGTGCAGTGCTAGGCAGCTGCACATGATTACATTGCTGAGTGGGCATGGGAGCAGTGACAACGGCATGGCTCCAATACTTCGTTTTTTCATCGTGCAGGCAGTGCTGTCGAACATCGTGCACCATCCTCGGCTGTACCCTGTGGCTCGCCGATTAATCTTGGCTCGGCGGCTGAATTTCCTGGAACTTCCAACACCGACAGCTTCTGCACGTCTGGCTGTGGTTATCCGCTCGCCGAGTGGCTCGCCCACAGCCATCCAACGTCATCGACATTGCCATCACCACCCGCACCAGATTTAAGAAGCCGACGCGCCTGTTTTCCCTTCAGTAGGCATGGGAGCAGTAACAACAGCATGGCTCCAATACTTCATTTTTTTCATCGTGCAGGTGTTTACGCAGTATTCTTTACACGCAAAAAGGAGCGACAATCGTTATTTGTTACTGTTCCCGTGCCCACGGGTTTGCTGTGATATTGCTTGTGATTGTTTTTCGATGGTTCTCTTGCTATTGCGCTTGGGTGACACTGAGTCGAACCCGGGTCCTACAACTCGCTCCGAGGTCCTCCTAGATGTAGGTAGCCTACCAGACGATCCATCTGATCAAATGAAGGTTATGTTTCAGCTCCTGAAAGAGGTACACTCTCGTACACTGCAAACCTCGAAAGGTCAGGCTGAAATAACTGCGGACATAAAAACCATTAAAAATAGTCAAAAGAACATCGCATTAAGGTTAGCTGGCATGCACAAGAGGCTGGATGAACTCGAGGAGAGGGCCACGAAATTTGACAGCATTAGTCAAGAACTTTCATACTTAAAAAAATCAATGGATGAGCAGCGCAATCGAAATGATTCCTTGCAGTCTCGTTTTGACGAAGCTGAAGATAGATCACGCCGTGAGAACTTAATATTTCGGGGTATATCAGATGCTAAGGAGTCCTGGGCAGACACCGAATCTAAGCTATTGGAAGCATTGACTGAGGTCGTCGACTCGTGCTCTGGTACTCTAATCCAGCGTGCACACCGCCTGGGCATTTTTTCACATGATAAGTGTCGCCCTGTCATAGCCAAATTCACCGAATCAAAAATGACAGAAAAGATACTCTCCTTGCGTAATGAATTCAAATCAAAACGCATCACTATCAGTGAAGATTTCTCGCCTGCAACACGCTTGGCTCGAAAAAAACTGAATTCGGTAGCACCCATGCTGGCCCTCGCTCTTTCAAACTGCGATACAACAAGCTTTACTTCAATAACAGATGCTTTATGTATAACGCAATCACCGGTACTGTCGACGAGGTCGTGACACGTGGCGAACATGGTATGCAGAGGACAGTGACCGGTGACACTGCCAATGGGATTGTCACACGTGGCGAAGCCAGTGGATACATAACGAGTCTGCATCGCAAGTTGTATCATAGGGAATCGCGAGGGGCAGTGGGAAGTTATCTAATGTGTCTGTCCTTTATACGAACGTCAGAAGCGTTCT
Organism: Dermacentor albipictus; assembly: GCF_038994185.2. Classification (NCBI taxonomy): domain Eukaryota; kingdom Metazoa; phylum Arthropoda; class Arachnida; order Ixodida; family Ixodidae; genus Dermacentor; species Dermacentor albipictus. The sequence continues at coordinate 140,091,716 of NC_091826.1, read as the reverse complement.
TAATAAACACACAAACTTATCTTCCGTCATTGATACATGTACACCTCACATTATTGCACCAACAGAAACCTGGCTCCCCACGCACGTGTCTGATTTTGAAATCTTTCACGACGCTCATCTTTACTCGATGTATCGTTCCGATAAGACGGCAAGATGTGGGGGTGGTGTTCTGCTTGCCATTTCAAAAGATATTCCTTCTACATGTATTCAAATCTGCAGCGAGTTGGAGCTAGTTTTCGCTTTGGTAGTCATTGATCATCTGAAAATGATCATTGGTGTAAGCTACCGCCCTCTATCCTATTCGTCCACATTTACTAACGAACTCCATGATGCTTTAAACTTGGTTCGCACACGCTATCCTACATCACCACGTTTTATACTCCGAGACTTTAACTTTCCAAGTATCTTGTGGACTGCTCATCCACCTTACTTATCGCCGCCCTTGTCCCAAGCTAAAGAATTCTTAGATCTATGTACACTGTTTTCGCTAACACAGTTGGTAACGCAAGCCACTAGGACTGTAACAAGTACTGCAAATACTCTAGATTTAATCCTAACCACAAATACAGAGCTAGCTACAGATCTAACATATCTGCCAGGTATCAGTGATCATCTGCTGCTCAATTTCGTCATTAATACACCACGTCCTAAAACGAATAAAATAAAGAAAACCATCCTAGATTACAAACGGGCTAACTTTGCCGCTATTAATAATGAACTATCTACATTTATTGACCATTTTCTTTTTAATTTCGATACCCGCTCTGTCGAAGAAAATTGGCTACAGTTCAAAACGAAGGTACACCAACTATCAGACAAATATATTCCTAAGCGCGTTGTCACCTCTAACCCTCAAGCACCCTGGTACAATTCATACATCAGGCGACTATCTAACAAAAAGAAACGTTTGTTCTGTCTTGCCAAACTTCCACCTTCTATTGAGCAACGGTCGACATACAAGACTGCTTCCGACACATACGTAAGAATCCTGAAACTTGCAAAAAACAATTTCTTGTCTTCTACTTTACTATCTATTTTGAAAACAAATGTTAAAAAGTTCTGGCGCATTATACACCCTGCACATGACCCTTTAATTACATTGCAAGATACCTCCGGCAACATAATTTCATTTCATTTCATTTTTGAAGCCTTAAAGGCCCGGAGGCATTACATAAGGCGGGGGCAAACAAAGTATGAGGAACTCTTCATCACGCTAAAGAGGGAAAAGAGGAAGAAAAGATAGACGAAGAATAGAAAAGGAAACAACGCTCAGGAGGGAACCGAGCAAGCAGTAGTATCATCAAAATCACTGTAAAGAAACCATAATATACAACAAAATATATAGTACATAAATACTATTAAAAACATATTATGCGTGAGAACGAATAACTATCAATTAATTACATAAAAGGGGTCAATAAGCAAATGCATTTGAGACGAACCATTCTAGGTGTAGTGGATTGTTAGTTTCTCACGGAAAGTCATGCGGTCGGCGGAAGAAACAGTACTGTCGGGCAGAGTGTTCCACAGCACTATTGCATTTGGAAAAAAAGAATCCCTCATCGAAGATGTACGGCACTGAATGTGCGCGATTGGACAGCTGTGGTTGAGGCGGGGAGAGATTCTAGGCGGGGGTTGTAGTCGAGGGTGTCTGGCTATTGGGTGATAGTAGTAAGAGTGAAGCATGCAGAGACGCGAGATGATACGACGTGATTGGAGACTGGGAAGATCGACTGTGCATTTGAGTTTAGTTATGCTGGTTTTACTTGAGTAGTTTGACATGATGAAGGGTGCAGCACGATTCTGAATGGCTTCTAATTCGTAGGTGAGATATGCTTGCGAGGGGTGCCAGATAGATGATGGGTACTCCAGTTTCGGCCGAACGCATGTCTGATATGCAAGTTTTTTTATAGCGGGCGATGCAGATTTCAGATTGCGACGCAAGAAACCAAGTGTGCACAAGGCGTTTGCGCATATTGTTTCAATGTGAGTAACCCATGATAATGATGATGTCAAGTGAACACCTAGATACTTATAGCAGTCTGTTTGTGGTATTGTAGTTGAGCTTATGTGGTACGCGTAATTTGTAGCGCTGCGCTTACGTGAAAAGGACATACATTGGCACTTAAATCCCAAATAACCTTTGTGCTACCATACTGAATAGAACATTCACTGAAAGCTTTTCCTCAAGCACGACAGTTGATCTTCCAGATATGCCGCATCACAGATTTTCCATTATGTCACCAATAACTATTGATGCTCCTGGCATTGGTAAATTATTCGAGTCTTTGAAGCACGATTCATCTCCGGGGTGTGATGAAATTAGTTGTAAATTCCTAAAAACCACCTGCACTTATAGTTCAATTATACTAACAAAACTGTTCCAGCAGTCACTCGATTCATCAAGCCTCCCTAACGACTGGAAAATGGGGAAGGTGGTCCCACTTCACAAATCCGGTAATAAGCACTTGCCTCAAAATTATCGTCCCATTTCACTCACTAGCACATGCTGCAAATTACTAGAACATATAATTTTTAAACACATCGCCACCTTTCTTGATGATAACTGTTTTTTTTCATCTGCGCAACATGGTTTCCGTCAAACATACTCCTGCGAAACGCAGTTACTCTCATTCGCTGATAAATTGCATTGCATTCTTGACCAGTCATCTCGCACCGATTGCATCTTTTTAGATTTTGCGAAAGCTTTCGACAAAGTATGCCATCAATTCTTGCTTTATAAATTAAGTCATGTTAACCTTGATCCACATGTCTTTAGATGGATTCAATCTTTCCTTCTCAACCACTGGCGGTTTGTTTTCACTAATGGCACAACCTCGCCGCTTACTAACGTGCTATTTGGTGTACTACAAGGATCCGTCCTCGACCCCTTCTATGTTTAAATTTATATTAATGACCTTCCGTCCGCCCTATCTTCTGCCAGCCACCTTTTTGCTGACAATTGTGTAATTTTCCATGAAATACGTAGCCTCAACGACATTAATACTCTCCAGACCGATCTTAATTTGGTCTCTAACTGGTGTAAAACTTGGAAAATGGAATTAAATATTAACAAATGTAAGTTCATGCGTGTTTCTCGCTGCTCTAACACTCCCCCTTCTTCTTATTGTCTTAATAGCATTCCTCTTGATTCCGTTGCATCATATAAATATCTAGGCGTACATATATCACGAAACTTAATATGGAATGCCCATACTGAACACATTACCAATAACGCTAATCGCATGTTAGGGTATTTACATCGCAACTTCTCTGCTGCTCCTTCGTCCTTAAAACTCCTACTTTATAAATCACTAATATGACCTAAACTTGAATACGCGTCATCTATATGGGACCCTGGGCATGAAAATCTTATATATTCTCTTGAACTTATACAAACAACTCCATTCGCTTCATTTTTGCAAATTACAACCGTACTGCAAGTATCACAGCCATGAAAACTAACCTTTCGCTCCCATCTTTAAAATCTCTTCGGAAAATCAGTCGCCTCACTCTATTCCACAAGGTATATCATCATGTCACGCTACATGACGATCTTATTTCACCACCGGAATACATCTCCCATCGCACTGATTATCGGCACAAGGTTGGCATCCAAAAGTGCAAAACTAAAGCTTGTTTTCAGTCATACCTTCCCCAGACATCTGTCGAATGGAACCGCCTCCCTCCCGATTTTGCAGCCATTAAGGATAATCAACGATTTTGTGATGCACTAACAACGTTTGTTTGTTTCGGAGAATGTTGAAATTATGTTCTAACAAAATTCACTGTATTGTATTTATTGTCTTTGTAACCTATATTACCCACTCCCCTTTGTAATGCCTTTGGCCCTGAGGGTATAATAAATAAATAAATAAATAAATAAATAAAAACATGCGACGTGACTGGCATAGCCACACGCAAAGCATATTGGCCAGTTGTCGGGAGTATGCCACCCCTGAGGTGGCATACTCCCGACAACTGGTCCCATCCATGTCACAGGACGCATTGTACGGGGCGGCCGCTGACATGACTGCACAGTGGGCGGCTATCGGAGTCTAGGCACGAAGTTGGCAGAACGGAGAGGCATACTTGAAGAGAGTGGCTGGGTCCTCATGACGACTTCAGCGTAGCTGAGTGGTGGAGCCGCCGGGACCTGTTGGGCGGCGCAACGACGTCAGCGTAGCTTAGTGGTGCAGCCGCAAGATGTTGGCTCTGGTCTGGCAAGACCTCGATGATTTCCTGCTTGGTCACGTGACGAAGCGGAGGCATAAAATTCAATGCAGGCTGTTGCAGACGCGGCAGCTGAGCGAGGGATATCAAGGAGAGCTGGCATGCAACTTCCTACCGAACGAATGCTTCCATTTCAGCAAGCGACACTGATTGATCGGAGACGGTAGCTAAACCAGCAAGAGGTCGTTGCGCGAGGAAGGGCAACGTGTCAAGAAGCACTGCCTGTGCAGCTCCTCGCAGCTTTGGCACAGAGTGATGGGATGTCAGTCACCGACAGAGGGTTCTTGGCAATGAGCATGTCAAAAGCATCGTCCTCTATCCCTTTCAAAACATTTCTGGTTTTGTCAGACTCCGACATCATCACATTGACTTCCTTACACAAGTCCAGTACATCTTCAATGTAGCTGGTAAATGATTCACTGGGCTGCTGTGCGCGTTCTCACAAAGGTGATTCTGCTTGCAGCTTGCCACAGCGATTCTGCTTGCTGCTTGCGCACAGCAGTGCAACCAAACACAGCCACTAAAGAGGTCTTGAACGAGGAGCACGTCGGACAGTCGGTCTCATGGTTGTTATACCAGAGACTGGCAACAGCTGCAAGATAGAGCATGTTGCTCAGCTTGGCGAGATTGTCCCATTTGTTCTGAGTGCTTACCCTTTCATATGTCGCCAGCCAGTCCTCGACGTCAGTGTCATCCGCGCCGCTGAAAATGGCAGGGTCCCTGTGGCGAGGCACACCAGAGCACAGGAACAACTCAGGGGCGCACTTGCTGGGATGAAGTAGGAGGCGTTTGCTGGGATGAGTCTTCGGGCATAGTCCAGCATAGGGTACGGAATCAAAGTTCTAGGGTTGACGTTGTAGGCCGAAGCAACTTCCACCACTTGTAAAGGCATTTATTAGTCACCAGCGTTTGGGACCGACCGTTAGAGCAGGGCACGGACTCTCAGCATGAGCGGTATCCATGAGCAAAAAACGCTGAAGAGGACGACCCACTAGAAAGCGCTGAGGAAGACAACACACTATATCATTCCAATCCTTCTCAAAAAATAAATAAACCTATAACAGTGTTACTTTCTCTATGCTTTCTTGTAGGTGCATGTGCAATTAGTTTACAGTCAGGCACTCACAAACCAACAACACTGTCACAGGTTTGTGTCTTGCCTAGAAACCAAAAAGTACTGACTTCAGCAACTTTCTCACTCACTTCATTTGTACCATAGGTGTTAAACCAGGTCATATAACATGCCTTGCTTTTGATTGCTGCTGGAGTAGCACTTTCTCAGCAGCATTTTCAATTCTTTTTGCATTTTGCCTCAGACATAGCTCAGAGGCACTAATATCTTGATTGGATTGGCCATTTTGTACAACCTAAAATAAAAAAATGAAATGTTACAAAATGTAGACCCTGGTAGACAAAATCTGTTAAAAGATAAATATGTGCAGAATTTAGAATACACAGTAAGAAAAGCATATTGTGCATGTGTATTCACATATTGAAGTATTAACCAGGGCGACAACCCAGTCAAACTCTTATTTGGATGGAAGTTGAGGACTCAGCTCGCAACCATTAAAAGCTCTTGTTGCTTTAAAGGGCCCCCCACCAAGCCACATAGCAAATTTTAATTATATGTTATGTGCCCTCTAGGGAGCGTTCTGCCACAAGAATTTTTCGAATTTGCTCATTAATAGCCAAGACAGAAATATTTCAGTGACACGAACTCCTGAATTCAGGAGGCGAGCACCACTGCCAAGAGAGACGCTCTCTCCACTTGTGCCATCTAGCCTCCACAAGCGAAATTCCTTCCCTGCATTCGCACACACTGGAGCTCGAGGATCACGTGACGCATACGTCATGGGCATCGCCTTTATTTTTTTCCCTTCACCTTTCTTGCTGCGCAGTGCACTTTCACTGTCGGCATCACGCATGAGCTGTTTTTTGCCTTGCTTCATACAGCACATGATTTTGCACACTGTACACAAGAACACCCGACTACAGGTATAAGTCAGCGCTACTTGAGTACTGAGGCCAACACAAGCGCATCACAGGGCATGACCGTATGCTGGAACATGGTGAGGCAGACACAAGTGGATCACAGAGCATGATCGCATGCTGGAACAGGGTAAAAAATGACGAAGTTTAGTTGTCTGCACACGTGACTGCAAGACGTGGGAACAAGCAGACGAAATGGAAGTACATCTCTCTTGCTGTGGTGTGAAGCAAAAAAATATGCAGACATTCGGTTTTTGTGTTTTATTTTTCTAACTTAATTCATCCATTGAAGTAACAGATTACACAAATAACAGATGTTGCCTTGAATAATTCTCCAAATCCCATGCCACCATGAGCAATGTCACAGCATTGCCATGTATGTAGACACACTTGTGCGATCTGCATCAACTCTCCAGCTGGAAGCGCAGCACCCATGAGGAGAAGAGCAAGCAATGTTTGGTTTGAAATTTCAGCTCTTCGCATGGCGCACAGTGATGTAATACTTAGCAGACACAACCGTTATTGTGCATTGTATACAGAGCGCTTGTCAGCTCAAATTGGCCAGGCCTGTTGAGGGGCCCTTTATTCTCAACTAAAAATTATTTGCTAGCTTTTTTTCTTTTTTGGTTAACATAAGTCACCCTGTAGAATTTAAATCTTCAGTAAAATAAAGTTGACCCTGGGCCTTTTTAGACTCACACTGGCTTCGGGAATATTTGCAAGGCCTGTGAAATTGCAGGAAAGGATGTTTCTGACCTTAACGCTGGCCATGTCCTTGACAGCCAACTTGTTTTGACCATACAGCACATTGCAGAGGACAACAGCTTCAGGGTCCGCCTTCACCTGCACACACCAATGTGGAGACATCACTTGAGCAAACAATGCCCATGGCACTTACCCAATTTGAGGGTAAGTGCAGTGAATATAACAGTAACCTAGCTGTATCATCTTGCCCTTTTTTTCGCCTCCTGCGACAAACGTGCATAAGAGCTAATAAGTTGTCACAAGTGGGTCTGGAGCAAGTGGTAGGAGTAGAGCGAAGACAAAAATGGGTACCGAGCTGTCATCTGCTGGATAAGCCCTGCACTGTTTTCACTTTCTCTCCATTGACCGCAGGGCAATGCGGATTACCGCTTTCTGCAAACGGTGCATCCTTCGAGATTGAATATTCTGCACTGTGCAGATGGAATGCTTCCATTCAACGGTGCCATCTGCACAATGTGTTTTGTCAGCTAACTGGGAAGGATTGTGGCTTCGCTTATTAATCATGCAGCAGCTTTCCAGGCACGTGTTTTTCTTGCTTGATGCACCATTGTAAGCGCAAAATTTTAAAAACTAAATTTACACTACCAGTTCATTGTGTCACAACAAATGTATTAAACATGTTAACCAGGTTAAGATCCTGCACAAGTGCAGTAACAAAAAAGCCCGGGAACTTCTAGAGGCATGTTATATAAAAAAGAAGGGACAAGCATGCATCAGTGACACATCGATCATACTTTACAATAGGAGGCACGTTTCCTAGAAAATATGATTAGCTGAGCCACACCATTGGTTTTTTTATGATATTGTGTTTTTTCTCCTCTTATCTGCTGCTGATACCCTGATGCGCCTGCACTGACATGGACCGATTGTTAAGTGTTTCCCTCGAATAAACTTCAGTTGTTAGCTTGCACCTGTCCCGTCTTCCTCCTTGTGATCATCCACAAACCACATCCAATCTTTCCAAATACAATGAACCAACTTGCCCAACAACGCATTCTGCCGAGTATCAGTGGTGTGATCAGAGAAACGGTCACAGAAAAACTCATTATATGCATTCGCAATTTCTTCTGCTTGTTTATACATGGCGTCTGATGAAAGAAGCTTACATCGACCTAGGTATTCAGATTCAACCTGATGTCGACCTAGGTATTCAGATTGACACCACTTTCACTGACTTGAGCAAAGCTTTCAGCACTGTACTAAACTCTAAATTGCTTTTGAAACTCCCTAATATTCTAAGTAGCCCTCAGTTTGTGTCATAGATTTCCAGTTTCCTTTCTCTATGTTCCCAATTTATATACTATGATTCTGCAGCTTTGTCTGCAGTCGCCGTCACCTCAGGGGTCCCACAGGGATCTGTACTTGGCCCACTACTACTCTTATGGTTGGTTAACGACCTTCCTGACCATGTTATTTCAAAGATACGTCTCTATGCAGATGATTGTGTTATGTACAGCCCAGCTGGCTTGCTCGCTGATCATCAGTGCCTAAAGAATGCCCATGTTTCATATTGCGACTGGTATGCTATTTGGAAAATCATCAATTTTAATAAAACTGTTCTAATGTTTTTTTTTTTTTCACTAATAGACACACACCCATACATTTTTATTATATTTTCAACGGTGTACCACTAACGAGTTTCCGAATACAAATATTTAGGCATCATTTGTACGCCTACCTTGTCTTGGCCCAAACATATAGACTGCATCTGTAGTAAAGCGTTAAAACTTGGTTCCATCTGCTGGACCTTGCCTGCTTTAGTGGCATACAAAACTTATTATCCAATTTTAGAATATGCTTCTTCCGTATGGAACAATGCAAAATTACTTGTATTGAGTTGGTCCAGAGGAAGGCTATTTGTTCTGTTCACCGTGGCTTTGGCCGAGACTTTTCATCGTCACCTGCTCTTTCTGAATTAAACCTCAAGTTTCTTTCCAGATGGCAGCTCATAGAATTTCTGAAGATGTTCTATTTATATAAGAACTCTCTTTGTCACCTCTCAGATCCTTCCCTATTTATGCCTGTTTGCCTGACCTCAACTAGAGCTTATCACACCTCTAATATTAGACCATTCCATCCACGCATTAACATTCAAATAGTTTTTTCCCCCACATAATTGAACAATGGAATTTGGTACCTGCCGAAGTTCGTTTGTTACATATTTCTCAATTTTTAAATGCTATTGGTGATGTATATATACCTTACATTTTTCTATTTCTATGTACCTGTCTCTTCATATTGTAATTACTTATATTGTAATTACTACACAAATGCTTACCTCTGACTTTACAAAAAAACAAACAAAAAAAAACAAGCTGGGCTTCCAAGCTGAGTTCAGTCTATTTCTAGTTAAGGTCCATCATTGTTGCTGCTTAATGTGATAGTATCCAACATGACCTCATTATTCTGCCAATGTCTGTGCAATAATAGAGGGCCATTGGTTTGCAACGTGTATTACAGACAAAGGCACCAGAAGGAAACTTATTAATGTGTAGGCAATTTTTGGCGAGTACCCAGCAAAATCTGTCTGGCATGCAAAAATTATCTGTGCAAAAATGCGTAACTTGCAAAGTTATGACATTTAATCATGATAACAGTGTAAATGTAGATGATTGGTACCTTTATAAGCGATAATAAACTGAAAGTCAGTGCCTTTCCATTCTGTGAAGAAGGATGACCAGCCAAGCTGCGTATGTCGGCCCCTTAATGGCGAACTGCACCTCCACCACGAGACAGCCCAGCATTGCCCTATCTTCGGGATCGGCCCACATATGGGGTGTGCTTCACCTCCGCCATGGGTCAGAGGTGAAGAGAGTGTAAGAGTGGGATTGAAGATTAATATGCTGAAGACAAAAATAATGAGTAGCCGGGCAAGGTAAGAAGATTTTAGGATAGCCAGTGAGCCTCTAGAGTCTGTGGAGGAGTACATTAACCTAGGTCAACAAATCACAGGGAACCCTGATCATGAGGAGGAAATTCATAGAATAAAAATGGGTTGGATCGCATATGGCAGAAATTGTCAGCTCCTCACTGGAAGCTTACCATGATCACTAAAAAGGAAGGTGTACAATCAGTGCATTTTACGGGTGCTGACATATGGGGCAGAGACTTAGAGACTGACAAAGAAGCTTGAGAACAAGTTAAGGACCGCGCAAAGAGCGATGGAACGAAAATTGCTAGGCATAATGTTAAGAGACAGAAAGAGAGTGGTTTGGACCAGAGAGCAAAGTATAGACGATATTCTGACTGACATCAAGAGAAAACGATGGAGCTGGGCAGGTCACGTAATATGCCGGTTAGATAACTGTTGGACCATTAGGCTTACAGAATGGGTTCCAAGAGAAGGGAAACGCAATCGAGGACGGCTGAAGACTAGATGGAGCGATGAAATTAGGAAATTCGCGAACACTAGTTGGAAACTAGGAAATTCGCGAGCGCTAGTTGGAATCAGTTGGCGCAGGACAGGGGTAATTGGAGAACGCAGGGAGAGACCGTGGACATAAATCAGCCGCCGTCGCCGCCGCCGTCGCTGCTGCTGCTGATGATGGTGATATGTACTGTTTATTCATGAATAACAACAATAAAGAAAGGAAATAAACTTATAGGAATTAAAGATTTGATGCATTCTTATACACATAGTTCAAGGCTTAGAAAATCCACACACAAAAATATTTTGCAAGTATCAAATGTTCCTTCTCTTACACTAATATTTACGTCCATAGCGTAATCGAACTGTGTAGGTGAGCGCACTCAAGAAAACTGTGCCGTTGTGTGCCCATCCAAAAGCAAATCATGTGACAAATTTCTGCTAATCTTCATCTTATCGCCGACCAGAGGCAATTAGTTTTCGTGAGTCGCAAAAAAAAAAAAGGAAGTGCATGCACAGCAGCATCCTTCGCATGCACACCCCTGTGAGCAATAGACGAGTGAGTGACAGGCAGTCACCCTTTGAGCGATTAGTAACGAGATAGTCATCAGTTTTACGAGTGCAAGAAGCCGAAATCGCCACGAGGAGCAAAACCCAAACCAACTGCCGCCCATCCGTGCGCACCAATGCGCAAGCAGTAGTATATAAAAGCACCGAAGCAAACAAACCATGCAACGAAAACCGAGAGAGGGAGGCATGAGAAAAGGATTCCCTGTATTCCTGCATAGTGGCAGCACATGGCAAAAATTGGTGTGCTATTTAAATGTACAGACGGTGCCTAAATATACAGCATTGACCAGTTTGGACTTGCTCGAGGTGCCGTATATTTATGTCATTGATGACCTTGATGATCATCTCAAGATGGGTTTTGTCTGAATCCTTTGTCTCGGCGACACCAGAAAACTCTGGTCAGCAGTGTTTCCAGGTTATTAAGTAAGACCTTGGATTCCTAGAGATGATCATGCTCAGTCAACATTCGAATGAAGGTGGCATTGCTAAGGGACAGTGCGATGCACTTTCCCTTATTGACGGGCCTGCCAACAAGGGGAACACCATTACCATGGTGGTGAACGATAAATTTCAAGAGTGCCAAGACATCAAAAAGTTGCATCGAAATCACAGTTAGAAAGATATTCACATTGTAATGACGTCAACGAGATTGGAAACTGTTTTAATGGTGAGGAACTCGCTCCAAAAAAACATTTCTCCAGGCTCTCTTCCGGTGTCCAAAGTTGCATCTTTCAAGAGCAGATGACATGCCTCAAAGCAGTTGTGTACAATATTTCATTGCAGAAAAAAATATGAAGATTTTCGGCAGGAGTAATTGATGTGCCACTTTGCATTGCCTTGCGTGTGATTATTTTAATGGCAAAACAAACATGGAATAATTTTGAACAAGTTTTAAGCTCTGAACAGCTTTTAGCCCAGGAGGACGTTTTTAGTGTGTACTAGAAGAATTAATGAAGTTGAATAAAGTTGAAGTTGAAGAGTATTAGTGGTAGCAAAAAAATTCTGGAATGTTTATCCACAAATTCACTTGTTTGTCAAGACATAGTGCAGCTCACTACTGGTTTCCATTATTTTTCTCCACTATTTGTTCAAGTGAGCTTAATATTCTGCCTAAGATTAATGTACAAATTAGTTAAACTAATCAACAAGCACATTAAGCCTATGGGGATGCTGCAAAATTATTGCAACATTGTTGAGAGTTATGTGAAAAAGAAAACAGGGCTGAAAATTTTATTATCTCAGTGCATTTTCTTCTGAACATTATTTTTATGTGTCAACTGGCTCGACCCTCCTGTTCACTGCCGTGTGTATGTTTTACAATGAAGCTTTCTACGGCTAGGATCGCAGGATTTCTTCATGACGCAACGTCGACAGAAACTGTCACCATAAGTACCTCATCGCTACAGGCTACAAGCTCTGAACAAAAAGCGAACAGTGCATACATCTTTTGGAATCGCGCATACAACATAGAGAACAGCATGTGATGAAGCAAATGTAGACAGAGTGCAAATTTGCTCACATTTCGAAACAAGGATATCTAAATTACACCACCATAACTAAGCCGAATAAAGCAATAAAAATGGCATGTTTCATAAGACAATATGATTGCACATGAGCGTTCACTAATTTCGGCCTCTGTTATATTTGCAATCGTCCTGTAGTCAATGCAGACTCATTTACATATCATGGACTTCACCTCTCCCCTAATCAAAGATGGGTTCGTCACATCAGTAAAATTACGAAATCCACTAATAGAATTTCTTTGCAGTAAATCACACTTGCAACCCCCCCCCCCCCCCCCCAGTAAACACCTGGCTTACAAGACCTTCATACTCATCATCATCATCATTATCTGCCTGGTCACGCCCACTGCAGGGCAAAGGCCTCTCCCATACTTCTCCAACTACCCCGGTCACGTACTAATTGTGGCCATGTTGTCCCTGCAAACTTTTTAATCTCATCCGCCCACCTAACTTTCCGCCGCCCTCTGCTACGCTTCCCTTCTCTTGGAATCCATTCCGTAACTCTTAATGACCATCGGTTATCTTCCCTCCTCATTACATGTCCTGCCCATGCCCATTTCTTTTTCTTGGTTTCAACTGAGATATCATTACCTCGCATTTGTTCCCTCACCCAATCTGCCCTTTTCTTATCCCTTAACATTACACCTATCATTCTTCTTTCCATAGCTTGTTGCGTTGTCCTCAGTTTAAGTAGAACCCTTTTCGTAAGCCTCCAGGTTTCTGCCCCGTACGTGAGTACTGTTAAGACACAGCTGTTATAAACTTTTCTCTTGAGGGATAATGGCAATCTGCTGTTCATGATCTGAGAATGCCTGCCAAACGCACCCCAGCCCATTCTTATTCTTCTGATTATTTCTGTCTCATGATCCGGATCCGCAGTCACTACCTATCCTAAGTAGATGTATTCTCTTACCACTTCCAGTGTTTCGCTACCTATTGTAAATTGCTGTTCTCTTCCGAAACTGTTAAACATTACTTTAGTTTTCTGCATATTAATTTTTAGACCCACTCTTGTGCTTTGCCTCCCCAGGTCAGTGAGCATGCTTTGCAATTGGTCCCCTGAGTTACTAAGCAAGGCAATATCATCAGCGAATCGCAAGTTACTAAGGTATTCTCCATTCACATTTATCCCCAATTCTTCCCAATCCAGGTCTCGGAATACCTCCTGTAAACACGCTGTGAATAGCATTGGTGAGATCGTATCTCCCTGTCTGACGCCTTTCTTTATTGGGATTTTGTTGCTTTCTTTATGGAGGACTATGGTGGCTGTAGAACCGCTATAGATATCTTTCAGTATTTTTACATACGGCTCGTCTACACCCTGATTCCGCAATGCCTCCATGACTGCTGAGGTTTCGACTGAATCAAACGCTTTCTCGTAATCAATGAGAGCTATATATAAAGGTTGGTTACATTCCGCAGATTTTTCTATCACCTGATTGATAGTGACTTTCATATTACCCAAATACAAATTTGCAAGTTCTTATTTGACAAACACTAAAACAACCTAATCAAACGCTGGGTTAAATTCAAACTGAGTTAAAACAGCAAGCTAGGCAAGTTGGTGACTGAACACATTCCTAGGGGTGGGCAGCGCAACACGGACGAAGGACGAAACGAAGTGGACAATACGAGCACAGGCTAAGAACTGGTTTATTTTTTCAAACACGTGATTAAATACACAGAGAATCAAATCATGTGATGAAGTAATGTGTAGAAGTGGTGAAAGGGTGTCAGCCTATCTTGCCAATAAGAAACTTTGTTTCTTTATCATGCAGAGAGATAGAAGTCTGGCTTGAGTTGGCATGCGTGAAGTATCCTTCCACAATGTCACGGTTGATTTGATTTCCATCTTTATGCAATATTTCGTTTTTGTTTTTGGTTTCGAACAAAGGTTTGCATGGACAATTTCAACAATGCACGGCCAGGCTCGAGCCTGTCGAATTCCTTATCATGCGGATGTTAAGGTAGTGTCCCATCTGCCCAAAGTACTTTTTGCTGCACGGAAGTACACTGCTCCCACCGAGCATGCCAAAAGCTGCCCCGTCTGTTTGATGCGACAAATGGCCTTGGACACCTGTTTAGATGTACTGACATGATTGCAAATCTTGTTTAACGAGTTTCTAGCTGAAAAGACGATTCAACACCATATTTCATGGTTGTCTTTTTTAAACTATGTCCCATCTGACGTACATAAGGAATGACTGCAAACCGGCTTTCTGTAGGCCATTAAGCTGTTGCGAAAAGTTGAGAATAGTGAGGTGGTGGCATGACTTTTTAGGTGCAAAACCTAAACATGTCATAGCAATGCCTAGTTTTGAGCGTGTCGACGCGTAGTTTAAAATTGGTTTGCTTGTCCTGGGGCTATATTGCCAACAAGTATGTTGTGCTGTTAATCTTGACTGTAAATACAAAAATTTCATTGCATTACAGCAGCCGACCAATTTTCCGTACCTGAAGGGGACCGAAAAATAGTCCAAATAAAAATAGTCCGAAAAATCTGTGAGTTGCAAAACCGAACTTTATTCCAGCCAAAACTGAAAAAGTTGCGGATGGTCCCTTGTTTTAAATTCCTGCTTTTTGTAATGACGTCTGCTTGCATCTGTGCAAGCGTCATGTTCTCATCATACACACTAAACAACAATATTAGAGCGTTGACAACGTCTTGGATTGATGGTTGCGGGCTGCCAGAGGTGTCGTCGTCGGAGTCCCGAGTCTCTTTGCAGAGGTGCAGTCACCTGGCGCACAATCTCGTTGTCCGTAAACTCCGCGTACAACTGTATATTGTTGTCAATCACGGCAAACTCGTGAAAAGTAACAGCAGCGGGAAGGCCCATCCCACTGCTGCACAAGTCGGCAATCAGCTGCTCCCAAGTGTCGATGTCTTCAGCAGTGTCGTTTGCCTCTTCGGTCACGGGCTGTTCAGAGTTGCAAAATCCAGTATGCCAAATACAATTTGCAAGTGTCGAAGGCTGAACAGCCTTCCAGGTATCCGCTAGCATGCCAAGTGCAGAGAACAGGTTAACGGAATACGTCTTCCCGTTGTCAAAGCACATGAGTGTGCGGCCAAGTAAGCAGGCCCGGTAGTGCACCTTGCGGTTTTTGATGACCCCTTGGTCCATCGGCTGGAGCACACTCGTACTCGGCCACAAGAATTTAAGATGAATAGCTAGCAGGTTGTTTACAGCGCCATGCGCCCCGCAGGTATCTACGACTATTACCACTTGCCTCTTCTGGTGCTCAAACATCCGGTCCAGACGGCGGACGTAATCTTCGAACCAGCTTTGTGTAATCCAGGCCTTTGTATTGCTGCTTGACGTAACAGTTCTGCGGGAACCCGCAAGGTGGAGGGAAGTAATTAATAAAGGGAAAATGAGACATCCACCAAATCGTAGCAATTGCTACAATTGGGTGGATGTCTCATTTCCCCTTAATTAATTGTATTGCTGCTATATTATACAGGCAGGGTCTTCGCACCCTTAAAGCAACACAGGTTTTTCGCCTTCCCTATCAATAGAAGAGGCAGCTTCTCAGTGCCAACCGTGTTTGGCCCAACCATGACAGTTACCCTCTGCTTACTACGCTTCCCACCAGCGCAGGCAACATTATTAAAGGAAAGTGAATGGTCCGGCAGCATTTTGAAGAATAGGCCTGTCTCGTCACAATTATATATGTCTGCAGGAGCATACTTTTGTAGCAGAGCCTTTGACTTACTCGTCCGGTAATCCGTGACAGTAGATTGATCCACAGCACCGCTCTCCTTGCAAACTTTTTGGAAAGCGACTCCGAGCCTTTTCTTAAGCCCACGGATCCACCCATCGGTGAACTTGAAGTCCTGAGTGACTATCTTTAAAGCGAGCATCTCGGCTTTCTGCTTGAACATGTTGCCCGAAATGGGGAAGTTCTTTGCTAGGACTCCTTTCAACCACAGCTGCAGGGCCTCTTCAAGCTTTGGATGTTGTCCTTTCCGGTAATTTTTGTAGTTTTGCAGTACGATTGGTCGACTGCAGACATCTTTTCTTTGTTTTTCACGTAATCAGACAAGGTCTGTTTGGAGATATTAAGCTCCTTTGTGACGTTGACTTGGGTCCATCTTTGCTCGGTAAGCCTGGTGATGGCGGTCTTCTTGTCCAGCGTCATGGTCAAATATTTTCCACGCTTCTTCGACACATTCGGTGGATGTGGGTGAATAGCAGGGGCCATGGCGTCAAAAACACACAGGCTAAAAGCAAAAGCATGGCCTTTAAAATCGGTGTTTTTTACAACAGGCGCCACCATTGCAGCAAGCATTTGGACCCCTCTTATACTTGCTAATCAAATTAATATACCAATCCAAGCCACTTCACATCCGATCCAATGCTAGTCAGGTGGGTCAACATTCAAAATGGCGTCCTCCTTGACTCATAGCACTGGTCCGTCACGGCAAATTTTGTCTGGAAAATCAAACGTCTGGCTTTATGCTGTGTGAAAAATCGGTCGTGAAAATGCGTTAACTCTATGGGAACCCTGATGGTGCATTTATGAACTCCGCAATATCCATCAAGCCCAAAATTTTGCAGTCCGAAAACTCAGTCAGCTACTGTATTAGTCAGCAGCTCATGAGTAAATCCGAGACCCATCCCTTCTTTATCAAAGACAGCGAGAAGAACGCCAATATCTTTGGAACTTGCTTGATAGGAGAGGGGTACCTTATTCCACTTTCATGTGGCAAAAAGTACTTTGGGCAAACAGGATGCTGCCTTAACATCTGCCTTAGGGAGCTTCCCAAGGCGCAAACAGGAATTCAACAGGCTCAAATCTGGCCGTGCATTGTCGAAATTGCCCACGCAAACATTTGTTTAAAAAAAAACAAAATACTATATAAAAATGGAAATCCAATCAACTGAGACATTGTGGAAGCCTACATCATGCATGTCAACTCAGGCACATGTGTCAGCCATACTTTTATCTCTCTGCATGATAAAAAACGAAGTTTCTGAATGGCAAGACAGGCTGACACCCTTTCACCATTTATACACATTACTTCATCACATGATCCGATTCTCTGTATATTTAATGTATTTACTCGCATAATGATCACATCTTTTGTCCAAAAAATTGACGCAATTCTAGGGGTGCGATCATTACGCGGGTTAAATTTCCTGCGAAAAGAAAAAAAAAAGGTTTTTCCGCCTATGTTTGCTGCGAGACACCAAAACAAATATGGCGGCCGGCGAAAAAAGGTGAACACGGCGAACGCGAGTTTTTTTTTCTTCTCATGAGTACATTACGTGCATCGAAACAGTTTCTTCCGTATCAGTAATGAATAACGTCAATAATATCGGCAAGTTTGCGGCAATAACGTAGCCATGTCCACTTTGAGGGGACAGAAACGGATGGGCGCGCTTAGCTGCCAGTGACATAGAAACACATGGCCGGCATGCTGCGGAAACTGCGGCATCTGTCTTCACTGCTATCCTAATACGGCACGTTTCCGCTAAGGGTGGGCTAATATCTTAGCTGTGTTACAAGTGTCGGTGTATGAATAGGGTACAGTTTTAACGTATCAGTGTAAACGTGGCTACTATCGTTGCCGCTCACGATTTGTTGCATGCCCACGAGTGCAGATGAGAAGACTCGAAAGGTGCCTTTTTTGTTGTTGTTGACCACAACCTTTATAAAGCCTACACATAATAAAGGCAAGTTTGGTTGTACCTGATCGATTCAAAACCACACCACTAGATTGTTTGTGGGGATTTGGGGGATTCGACGCACCATTGCGCAGGCGCATTTCACCCATGTTTGCAATCCTTTAAAGCCACGTCGTTCTCGCTCCGAACCAGTTTTGGCAGTGGCACTCCATTTGCGGTGGTTCGTGGTGAGGGCGGAGCTAGTGACGTCACGGAGCGGCCCCTGGTGGCTACTGCCGTGACGGTAGCAACTCTCTTGCTCCTTGGGACGGCACCCGGTACGTACATGCTTCCTCTCGTCCGCCGACACCTTTGTGACTAGGACTGAGCTCACGCACGGTGCCTTTGCCCGTGCGGGGAGTGCATATCTCGTGTTGTTCCTATCCCGACACTAAGCCGAAGAACGGGTGCCTAGTGCTCGCGCGAGGTCGTACCACGCCGAGCCGCACTCATCAGAGGCCCAAGCCGAAGGAGATTGCCCGAGCTCTCGCGAGTTAGCCCATCGGTTGTCGTGAGAGCAAGTAGCATAGCCGCCGGGACTTTTCCTAGCTGCGCGTCCCAGCTTGAGCCTGTGCTCTCGCAGTGACGTGCTACAGGCGCCACTAACTGTATTTTTCGCCCTTGGTGCGGGACCCCTTTGTTTCCTCGCCGTCCCGGGACCAAGCGTTCGTGCAGTGTTGGGTGCCGTTGGAGACAATAAACGGTTTCCGTCAACTTAGGGCATTACTGTGTTCTTGCGTGCGTCGCTCGGTAGCCCCTTGTGGCCTGAGTTCGCGCGCAGCGGCGCTAGAGGCTGACGGCTGACGCGGCCCTGTGGCTCATTAAGCTTGAACCCGCGGTGGTCGGTACTCCTGTGAGACCATAAGGCCCCACATGTTCTCCTCAATTATTTCTATCATGCTAGCATCTCTACTCTATAAACACAACTGGAACTTAAAGCGCTTTCTACACGCTGCAGGATTGCACGCCTACGTCTTTACGACAAATTATGTCTGCCCCATAAGCCAAAAACCCCATTCGTCCTATACATCGTGCTTTGTGCCGAAAACATCCGATAGCCATTTACCCTGAACAAGCTCATACAACCATACTTGAAGAAAAAACAGCGCTACAAAGACGCGGACTAAAAGAACATGTGCGATGAACAGGTGCTAACACCCAACTAAATTTTATTTGAAGAAACAGGATTTATATAAATGGAAAAAACTAATAGTACCACCATGACATCAAGACCTCTCTATCGCATCAAAATGCGATGTCTTTTTCGGCAAGTACCACTGACGGGCAGCTAATGCACGTGCCCTTGGCCCTGGCAATGTAAATGTCCCCTTTTTTAGTCTATCTCCAGAACGTGCCAGAAATTTGGTGTCATGAAGATATGGACAGCATTTGTGACATTTACAATGTTCATCCAAATGACCCCCCGCATTGTTATTTACGGCCCAATTGCGCTCTCACACCCTTTCATTCTAACACCGTCCCATTTGCCCAATAAACCTGGTTGCAACTTAAGGGTATCTCATACAGTCGAACCCACTTATAATGATACCGGTTTTAACAATATATCGGTTACAACAATGAGAAGCTGCTGCACCGTCGACTTTTTTATGTTTTCCATGGTGAAATAACCTGCTTACTAAAATGCCCCGATGCCACATTATCAGTTATAACAATGAAATCTGGCTGCTGGGTGTCCGAGCCAAAAGGTAGTGAAATGCGAATTGCGAATTCGAGCTGCTCCATGACGGGCCACATCTCCAACAGCCACCGCACGCTCATTTACCAGCCATCTCTGCGCGGCTCTCTCCCGTCGCCCTTCCACCCCTCCGAACACAAATGGGCTGCACCCATAGCTCTATGCTGCCCCACCCTCCAAAACACAAATGGACCGTGCCAACTGCACCACAAGCACATTAATCACCTGCTGCTAGCTGGCTCCTCATTCAGTGAAGTTCTGCGAACAGCTTAATGGCTAGCGTTCATTTTTGCTGGTTGTGTTGAAGTCATTCCTGGCCGCGCAGCTTCTCAACTTCGCTCGACTTGCCGCCGAAACGGAAGATGACTGATCCACCCGCTGATCATTGGCAATGCACGATGTTGCCAGTCAAAAGAAAGCACACAGCTATAGATTTGGAAATGAAGTGCTTCTGACTGATGAGAAAATCGTCGCGAACTTGCTTTCATCGGATAGCGACGGCGACAACGGCAGTAATGACGTGGTAGGAAAGGCTGCCTCAACATCGTCCTCACAGGAAGCCCGGCATGATTCAGCCGCTCCAGGGCTTCGTTTTCGCGAGGAACCTTCAGTTGCACTACGTGGAGCACTTGGATGCCTTGGAGAAGGATGTCGGCAAGCTTCGTGTAAAGCATGCATGGCTGATGGACATAGGCTTTTCTCGTGCAAGCCAGTGAGATGCTTGTGGCGATCTCTCCTCAGCGTTTCTTCTGGATTTGTCAAGTTGACATGCTGCCATGGCAGCCTTCACACAATTTTTAAATGGCCCCTTTTGGGGCCACCAATGCGATGCCTCGGCAGCGCTCGCATATCGCTTGCCACCCGTTACACCTCTTTGCATTTGTTATAGCAGTGCCATTCTTTAACGCTGACCGCTGCAGCTTGTTACACGTGATTGGAGCGCCCAGGAAGCATTTAAACGAGTGGACACAATCAGCAGCCGGGCAGAGGAAGGTGGTGGGAAGGGGCACTGGCCTCCCTGCCTATATAGTTTTCTCATATGAGCGCTGCCATTCCGTTATATTAATTTTTTCATGCAACCTGGTGTTGTGTTGGCAGCGGCAGGCAAGTGAGGGCCCCCAGCCAGCGAACGCGCGCGAGCGCCGGCGCAGTGAAGGAGACTCGGAGCTAACTGCTCCCAATGAAAACCGGAACGAAGACTCAGCCGACCCGCGGCCGTTTATTGCTAATAAAGACTTCACACGCCAGATGACACCTCCTGAATGGTCCAAGCTTGTCACATGACAGAAGGGGGTGCGCCATCTAGCTAAACAACTACAAAACATAAATGTATGGTAACACAGAGATCTGGCAGGGGGCGACACCATACTACACCTGGTTATAACAATTATCGGCTATAAGAATAGAATGTTCGTGGCACTTGAATATTGTTATAAGTGGGTTCAACTGTATACGACATTTCCATTGCATTCCATGTACTGCGCTGCATGTTTCTTACAGCATGGTTCTGGTTTTGCTTTTGTTGGCATAGGGCCAACAAAAGCAAATTTACATGGTGCACTAACGACAAGATTAACATAGTGCCATCACGCAACCTTCTTGATGTTGTCGGACGCCCTGTGCCAATATGCTATCACTTGTACTCTCTTCCTGCCACCTGGCTTTTCTTTGTTAATTATCTCCCTTACTTGTTTGATCTTTTGAAGAAGCTTATTACAGACGCTAGAAACTGAATAAGAAAAGAAACCAGCAAGGCACAGCCTTTAAAGCTGCTTTCTACCCTGTGGATGCAAGATTTATTTAGAGCTTCCTTTAACAAGTCATTGCAAGTCCTCTTTTTACTAACTTCGAGTGGGCACTGTCATATTGTCACATGGTAGTGACAATAATGAAAGCTGCAAAACTATGAATGCCGAAACCAGTATTTTATTGGGCGAACCTGCCCTCTCAAAAACAGGCTACATTCAAAGCACTACGATAGCAGCGAACACAGCTGGCGATCGTTAAAAATCCAATCTGCCGACAAAGCGTGTCAGCTTTTTACACGAGCCATCAAACGTTCCAGAGTATTCACTGGTGCCCACGTGTCTTGCAGAAAGTTCTACACCATTCGCGTCGCGCATACATGCAATCAAATTACACAAGGTTCGGTGACAACAGACGGTGGATAGAAACATCGATAACATACCAGAAACTTCCGATACATGCAGGCGCATCCCGTACTGAGCGATAACATTTGTTAGATGGTGAAAAGTGCTCATCCCGAAAAAGATAAACAGCTCCACTGGTCAATGCCCCACTCTCAGAAAGCATCATCCTGATGCTACAAACAGTGAGTGGGCACGGGAGAGCAGCGACGATGTTGTTGCTCAAAATCCCCTTCTGCTTTCATATGCAGTTCATCGCCTTATTCTTCAGATGGCTATCCACACCTGCGCTTGCGGTTGGACCAACTGCTCTTGCATCGACGCTGTTGCCGTTATCATCACCGCTCTTGATACCTTCAGTGACAGCGAGCGATAATGTCCAGTACGAGCTTTGCCCAGGTGCCACCTTCCCATCATGGTCAAGCACGGCATCAGCACTGCCACCGACAGCATCTTGCCGCCGGGATTTAAAGGACTTGCATCGGCTTTCCGCCTTCACTGGGCACGGGAGAGCAGCGACGATGTTGTTGCTCAAAATCCCCTTCTGCTTTCATATGCAGGTTGGTGCAGCCCTGTCTCTTTATTGTAAACGTTCAAGCAGCCGGTGTCTCCTGCTTTTCCCGTGCCCAAGTGTTGTTTGCGATACCTTGAATGACTGTATATTTGTCGTTAAACTTCTGATGCTAAGCGGTGACGTAGCACAAAACCCCGGTCCTCCCCAGCCTGACCCTAGCAAATCGCACAAGGAACTGCCTGATGCCATTACTGCCTTGTCAACAAAATTTGACAAGCGTCATACCGAAGTAACAGAATCTTTGGCCGAGTTAAAGGAAAACCAAAGGGCACTTACGCAAAAAGTCTCAGATCTTACAGAAAGATTGATAACTTTAGAATCTGTTGTTGAATCTATTGAAAATGCATCGGCGCCAACTGAAATTAACCGCCTTGTTTATGAAACTGTTAGAACTAAAGATGCCGTACTCAACTCAAGGCTCGACGAATTCGAAGATTGGTCTCAAAGGGACAATTAATTATTTTATGACATATCTGACGATGCTAACGAGACGTGGGCACAGTCCGAAGACTGTATCAAAGATCTGCTGTCACGTCATCTAAGCTTGAACGTTACCGATAATATGATCGACAGAGCGCACAGGCTGGGTTCCTTTGTGCAACTAAAGACTCGCCCAGTTATCAAGTTTGCCTCTTTTAAAACCAAAGAGTTAGTTCTTTCTCAGAAAGCTAAGCTGAAAACAGCTGGCATCTCTGTAGGCGAATACTTCTGCAGATCAACACGCTTGTCAGGAAAAAAAATTAATTGAATACGGAAAATCTAGCGGCCAACCTTTTTCACTGCGCTTTAACAAACTTATCATCAACAAAAAGCGCTACATCTACTGCGCATCCACTAATAACGTTTGTGAAGTTGACTCCCCTCGTGAGTCACATGGTAATTGCAACCCACCTTTAAGCAAAACTGGCAATTCGTCTGCGTAGCTATCTTCCCGCCACGGAAATGATGTGTCTCTTCTTTTTAGCAACGTACATAGTGTGCTCAACAAGTGAGCGGCACTCTCGGCTCATATTGATTCATGTTCCGCTGATATTGTTATTCTATCCGAAACATGGCTTTCTGCAAAAGTTCAAAGCAGTGAAATCTTTGACTGTGAAAAGAAATACGCTATTTATCTACATGACCACGATGTTCATATCGGTGGGGGTGTCTTGATCGCTGTTAATGAAGAGTTTCCTTCCTCAAGTGTCCCAGTCGTGTCAGCTTTAAAAGTGGTGTGCGTGCGTATTACCATTGACAATAGGGATTGCATTTTTTGCGTATGTTACAGACACACAACTGCACCCTGTTCTTTCTGTGATGAACTTCATGATGTCTTAAATATTATTGTTACGTGTAGAAAGATACAGACAGAAGAGGCTATTTACAAGCTCTTTACACTGGACTGAAGCCAGAGCACCTGGCTGACATTTTTCTCGTGCCAAGGGCACAAACCCACTTCGTTGTCATTCTCGCGGCGGCTCATCTCTCGGGTATCTACCGATAATATCGTAATACTACCCCCCGGCGCCAAAAGCGCCGTCACGGTGCTATTAAATATCCAAGGCACGTGGAGAGTTGTAGGGCTTGAGTCGGGTGACGTGGACAATGTCACTGGTTGTCACACCGAACGATGTAGTGGGCGTGGCTAGAACAATTTCATAGATGACATTGGTCACTTGGCGAAGCACACGATATGGGCCAGTATAACAGGAAAGCAGTTTCTCACAAAGGCCAACTTTACGCGATGGTGACCAAAGCAACACGAGGGTGCCGGGCGCAAAATGGACATCACGGTGACGGAGGTCGTAGCGTCACTTCTGTTTGTCTTGAGAGACTTGTAGACGAACGCGCGCAAGTTGACGAGCATGTTCAGCAAGGGCGATTGCATAACGGACATAAGCGCTAGTTGAAGCTGTGATGGACGGAAGCACGGTGTCTAGTAGTAGCGTCGGTTCGCGGCCATAGAGGTAAAACCGGAAAAAGCCGGCAGTTTTGAGATGGGAAGAGTTGTATGCAAAGGTAATGTAGGGTACAGCCAGGTCCCAGTCATGGTGGTCGTCTGAAATGTACTTGGATCCTACGTCTGTAAAGGTGCGGTTCAAACGCTCAGTGAGGCCGTTCGTTTGAGTGTGGTAGGAGGTAGTAAATTTATGCTGAATGGAGCAGGCCCGCATGATGTCGTCAATGACATTCGCCAAAAACGTACGGCCACGGTCTGTTAGCAATTGACGCAGAGCACCACGTATCAAAATGATATCATGTAGAAGGAAGTCCACAACGTCAGTTGGGCAACTGGTCGGTAACGGCGTAGCGGGTCACGTAGTCAGCCGCGACTGCAACCCACTTGTTTCCTGATGTAGATTCCGGAAATGGGCCGAGAAGGTCTAAGCCAACATGATGGAAGGGCTCGGCAGGGATGTAGAGCGGCTGCAGGTAGCCAGCGGGGGGCTGGGAAGGCTTCTTGCGTCGTTGGCAAAGTTCACAAGCGGCGACGTAATGTCGTACGGAACGGGCAAGGCCCGGCCAGAAAAAACGGCAATGTACACGGTCATAGGTTCGAGATACGCCGAGGTGTCCTGTCATTGGTGCGTCGTGGAGCTCTTCTAGAACGGTTGAGCAGAGATGTTTAGGTATGACAAGTAGGAACTCAGAGCCATCCAGATGAAGGTTACGACGGTACTCTGGTGTTGGTGTCATGACGTTGCTCGTCAGCGAAATGAAGCAGCTGCGACACAGAGAATACACAAGCAGCACTGGTAATATTGGAGGAGTCAGGGTCGTCAATAGGGTAACGCGACAGGCTGTCAGCGTCTTGGTGCAGGCGGCCAGACTTGTAGACCACAGAATACGAAAATTCTTGTAGTCTCAAAGCCCATCGACCAAGCCGGCCTGTAGGATCTTTTAGGGATGAGAGCCAGCAGAGAGCATGATGGTCAGTGACTACGGAAAAGGGCAACCGTAGAGGTAAGGACGGAACTTCGCAACCGCCCAGACTACAGCAAGGCATTCTCGTTCCGTAATGGAATAGTTGCGCTCCGATGGTGTGAAGTGGCTCGCATAAGCAATAACGCGATCCAGGCCACGCTGACGCTGCGCTAAGACGGCACCTACGCCATGATCACTGGCATCTGTACGCAATTCTGTAGGGGCATCATGGTCAAAGTGGGCGAGAATGGGTGGTGAGGAGAGAAGAGTGACGAGACGAGAGAAGGCAACAGCTTCTGCAGTACCCCATGAGAATAGTACGCCTTTCTTTAAAAGATTAGTGAGGGGTCTAGCAATTGCTGCAAAATCTTGAACAAAACAACGAAAGTACTAGCGTAGCCCAACAAAACTTCGAATGTCTAGCGGCTGTCTTTGGAACCGGAAAGTCTCGGACAGCACGAGTTTTGTCGGGATCAGGCTGTACTCTGGAAGCATCAGCGAGGTGGCCCAGAACAGTAATTTGGCAGTGGCCGAAACAACATTTCGACGAGTTAAGCTGCAGCTTCGCCTTTCGAAATACATCAAGTATAGCTGTTAGGCACTCAAGGTGAGTGTCGAACGTGGGCGAAGAGATGATGACGTCGTCGAGGTAGCAGAGACATGTGGACCATTTGAAACCTTGGAACAAGGAGTCCATCATACGCTCAAACGTGGCAGGGGCGTTGCATAATCCAAACGGCATTACTTCAAATTGGTATAGGCCATCACGCGTGATGAACGCGTTTCTTTCTCTGTCCATATCGTCAACAGCAATCTGCCAATATGCCGAACGAAGATCAATAGACGAGAAATAGATGGAACCGTGCAGGCAGTCAAGGGCGTCGTCTATACGTGGGAGCGGGTAGACGTCCTTCTTAGTAATGTTGTTCAGATGGCGGTAGTCTACACAGAAGCGCCACGTGCCATCCTTCGTGAGCCATCCACGTGCCATCCTTCTTGAGCCATGCAGCTCAATGATGTTTTTGTCTAGCATTTTGTTGACTTTGCTTTGAATTACTCGGCATTCCGACGCAGAAACTCGATACGGTCGTTGGTGAATAGGAGTAGCATCACCAGTAAGAATCCGATGCTTGACCGCGAGCGTCTGGCCTAAAGGGCGACCGTCGAAGTCGAAAATATCTCTGTAGGACGATAATGCTTGGTAAAGGTCTTCAGCCTGCGCAGAAGACAGGTCCGTCGCAACCATTTTCTGTATCTAGGGATCGGCGGCCAAGGCTGGCACAATGGGCCTGCTAAGCTCGCAAGAAGCATCAGTCGATAATGTTGCCACGTGATGGTCGCCGAGACAACGTTGGCAAGGCAAATACCTTGCGGTAGAATTTGCTTTGCCAATTCAAAGTTAAAGAAAGGTATGCGAGTGCAGTTCGCAGTAATAGTAAGTATACTGTGAGGCACGGTAACGTCATACTGAAATGGAATGTCGAAGTGACGAAGTACTCGCCATCAGGGACTGGTGGGGAAGACAAGAGTTCAATATAGGCTATTGATTTTGGCGGCAGGCGAATAAAGCCAGTGGGACGTAGGCGGTACTGGGGTGCGTCAGAAGGTTCTGCGAGAATCAGCAACTCAAGGCAAAGGGTACTGGCAGAGCTGTCAATAAGGGCAGAATGCGCGGAGAGAAAGTCGAAGCCAAGAATTAGGTCATGGGGGCAATGAGCAATTACGGTGAAGAGGACAGGGGTGTGGCGGCCGGCAATGCTGACTCGTGCTGTACACATGCCGATAATAGGCACAGTACCGCCGTCCGCAATGCGGACGACGCGTGCCGACGCTGGGGTGAGGAGCTTTTTGAGTCGTCGTCGGAAGGCAGCACTCCTAATAGAAAGATGTGCGCCTATATCGATGAGTGCAGTGACAGGATAGCCGTCAACGTCAAGAAGGTTTTGGTTCTTTGATAACATGAGCAGAGGATTTGAGAGCAGCGTCGACACCACAGCTTCACCTCCAGAAGCTGCAGTGCCTAGTTTTCTGGTTGGGTCCGGGAGGCGATAGGCGGCAAAGAGAAGCGGCGGGGTTGAGGCAAACGAGACTGATGGCGTCGAGGTGAGGGCGAGCGGCTATAGCGAAGGTTCGGAGCAGGGGCATCAGCAACAGTGGGTTCATGGCGGGTGGCATAGGGAACAGTAGGTCCAAAAGTGCGGGGATAAGTGGCGGCGTATGTCCATGCTATTCACAGCGTGTTTACAGGAGGTATTCAGAGACCTGGATGGGGAAGAATTGGACATAAGAGTTAATGGAGAATACCTTAGTAACTTGCGATTCGCTGATATTGCCTTGCTTAGTAACTCAGGCGACCAACTGCAATGCATGCTCACTGACCTGGAGAGGCAAAGCTGAAAGGTGGGTCTAAAAATTAATCTACAGAAAACTAAAGTAATGTTTAACAGCCTCTGAAGAGAACAGCAGTTTACGATAGCTAGTGAGGCACTGGAAGTGGTAAGGGAATACATCTACTTAGGACAGGTAGTGACTGC
The DNA here is from genome assembly GCF_038994185.2 of Dermacentor albipictus. NCBI lineage: Eukaryota > Metazoa > Arthropoda > Arachnida > Ixodida > Ixodidae > Dermacentor > Dermacentor albipictus. Next base: position 140,063,742 of record NC_091826.1, on the reverse strand, counting down.
GGATCCAGATCATGAGACTGAAATACAGTCGCCGACCGTTTATTCAGACCTCACAGGGACTGCGAAAGTGTCCGAATAAACAGGCGTCCGAAAAAGCAGATCAAGAAAAAAAATTAAATCCTTTATTTCCACGCACTTATTGAGGCTCGCCAGTAGGCTTGGAAGAAATCGTGAATGCGCCGTTGCACGCTGTTCCGTTTATGTGCAATCAGATAAGCCTGAATCTCGGAGAGGGTCGTACGGTCACTATTAGCGGCTGAAAGCACAGTCACTGCTTGTACATGCTCCGCATGCAACGGCAGCGTAGCACATGGTGCATCATCTTCCGACTCAGAGTCATCGTCCGGCAGTGCAGCAGAAACCTGACGAATGATCTTGCCGTCGTCGAGTTCTGTGCATGTAAATACAGCAGTGTCAGCACCTATGAAACTGTCAAATGAGACGGCGTCCGGAATCGCAATGCAACCACTGCACAGGTCTCAGCAGAACATTTTCCGCGTCAGTAAGGAGCACATCGGAAGGCGACAAGTCTTAGGCCTCCCGGCGCCCGCTTGCCGGCATACCCCAGCGCAGTCTGCACGGGCACTGTTGGCGCCATTAGACCCTTGACGCGATGTTTACGTATCCCGCGTTGGATCACCGAAACCTCGGCACGGTGGTGCTTTCTTTGTGTGCTGTGTCGAGGTAAACAAACACCACCGTGCAAGCACCAGTCGCACAAACGAAAAACGCGGCCTGCTCACAGCTAAAGTCCCTCCATACACGTTTCCGCCGACCAGGTTAAGTACCGCCAACCTGCCCTCCTCCTCCACGTTCCTCTCCCACTCACCCCCTTAGCTTGCGGTGCCAAGAGGAACTTTCGTAGCTGCAGCTTCCTGTTTTGAGTGGAAGTGACACTACGTTTTTTTAGTGTTGTTTACTTTCGCGTCAATGGAGAGGCTTTAATTGCACCAGCTGCGGTTTAAACTGTGAATGCGATTCCACCCAAGAAACACCACCTATTGTTATCAGCGAGCTCATCGTGTTCGCTGCTTCGCGTCAACCTGCGACGGGTTGTGCCACGAGAGACAACGTACAGTGGAATGTAGTGCCTGGGCGCTTGGAGACCACTGCCGTTTTTCGTGCATTTAGAAAACAGCGACCGCGAACTACTACTTCAGCGGAATACAACAGCTTGTCACCTTTGCATTCTTCTCATAGTCACTGCCACAGCTCTGCTAAGCACGTGCGGGCGTCTCACCATCGGCAGTCAAAGCGGAAATTCCAACAGCGCAACTCCAGGTAGCGGAAACGCCGGAACCGGAAATTTTGAAACCGGAAATGCCGGAATCAGATTTGGTGTGAGGGGAAAAGGCAGCGCACAACAAAGGTTGTCGCTACTTAAGAAAGCGGCGGTGGCGCGTGGATGGAGGGGCTTTACTCGCAGCATCTTGCGCGAAGAAACAAATCAGCTGCTGGATTGTCTTGACATGACTTACTAAGCTGAAACCGGAACTGCTGCAGAGCCACTCTATCTAACCAGGCAGAAACAATGATAATGAGCGGGGATTTCCAGTAGCGGAAGCTCGGTTCCGCTACTGGAAATCTACTACTAGAATCTACTACTAGTGGAAGGAAGCTCCGTTCAAAACAAAAATGGCGTTCTGCAAGTCGAACCATGCACCGGTTAGAGTCGGTGCATGGTGCTCTCGACCGAGTTGGCTCAAGGAGTGTCTGAAAAATCAGACGAGAGGTTGCAAGGTGTCCGAACTTTTGGCAGTTGTTATACATTATGGTCTATGGGGAGAATGGCGGTGCCGCGAGGCTGACCGAATAATCGGGCATGTCCGAATTTTTGGAGTCCGGAAAATCGGTTGGCGACTGTTCTCAGAAGAATAAGAATGGGCTGGGGAGCGTTTGGCAGGCATTCTCAGATCATGAACAGCAGATTGCCATTATCCCTCAGGAGAAAAGTTTATAACAGCTGTGTCTTACCAGTACTCACGTACGGGGCAGAAACCTGAAGGCTTACGAAAAGGGTTCTACTTAAACTGAGGACGACGCAACGAGCTATGGAAAGAAGAATGATAGGTGTAACGTTAAGGGGTAAGAAAAGGGCAGATTGGGTGAGGGAACAAATGCGAGTTAATGATATCTTAGTTGAAATCAAGAAAAAGAAATGGGCATGGGCAGGACATGTAATGAGGAGGGAAGATAACCGATGGCCTTTGCCCTGCAGCGGGCGTAACCAGGCTGATGATGATGATGATGATGTCCGAGGAGGTGGTGGCCATCAGTTGCGGCAGTGACGAGTGACATGGCCGATGCAACAGCAGTGGAAGCAGATCAGCCTGTCATCAGGGGTACACCATTCAGACGGATTGCAGCAAGATATGGCAGAAAAGGACTGCCGGGGACGAGGAGGGCCGGTAGAGATGATGATGATATGTAGCGTTTATTGGCACAAGGGCCAAGTGTGGCCAAAGAGCGCCAAGGCAGTGATGACGAGTACTGAATGAACTAATGGCTGATGTGACGTGGCTGTAGAGAGGCCTAAAACTAAGAGCTATAAGTTGCTTAAAATACACAAGGGGCTGAAGTAGGGTATGCTATAAGTGTAGGATGTACAAGAATGGTGTAATAGTGTTACATGAATAAAAATGGAAAGGTGATTGTTGTTGACGAATAGCACAACAGCCTCAGCTGATCCCTTGAGTACAAGGGCCTGGAGGCATGTGCTAGAGCAAACGTTCACATCGCAACAGTGGCTTCTCACAAGAGGCCGTGTTACGAATTTCTTGCACAGAAAACGTGCAGCGTGTCAACGTCATTTAAAAAGGCTAAGGTAGATTGCATGTGAAATAGCGGTTCTCTGCCTAAAAACAGTGCCAGGTGAAGTGGTATACACTGACTGTATGCTAAAGGGAAGTGTTTTTTTCTCTCGACTAGTGTTTCGCGGCATTCTAGGAAGACATGCTGAACACTGAGTGTCTCCCCACATCTACTACACATTGGACGTTCACCGCCACTCAACAGAAAGTTATGTGTACCGTAAGTGTGCCCTATTCTGAGACGACAGAATAGGACATCACTTCGTCTGGACTTGGTCAGCGATGGCCAGTATCCTAAATGTGGCTTAACTGTGTGGAGTTTATTATGGGTTTCAGAGTCCCATTTATGCTGCCAGTAGGTTCTGAGTTTTTTCCGTAAGTATGGCTTTAGGTCTGAGACCGGAACGGCTGCGGACATGTTGGAAGCTTTTGTGTCTAAGGAGGTAGCAATTTGGTCTGCCAGGACGTTACCTTCAATACCTCTGTGTCCAGGCACCCAGCATATCGTTACATGTTGGCCAGAGGCATAAATGGTACAGAGGAGAGAGAAAAGATCTGCAATTACTGGATTTGTGTGGTTGAAGCATGACATCAGTGTTTTCACAACGCTTAATGAGTCTGTGTATATGACTGCCTTATGTAGTTTTAACTGTTTGATGTGTTTCGCAGCCGACCACAGTGCATACGCCTCTGCTGTAAAGATGCTTGTTTGAGGATGCAGAACATCGGACTCGGAATAGGATGGGCCGACGGCTGCATATGACACGCCAGCATGTGATTTAGACGCATCTGTGTAATACTCTGGACACGGGTATTTAAATTGTAATTCCAGAAAATGCATATGAATGTGCGCCTCTGGAGCAAGCTTCGTTACCTCCACAAATGAAGTGTCACAGTCAATAATTCGCCACAACCACGGTGGAAACGGCTTGGCACAAGCCATTAGACTATTTTCATGAATAGGAACATCCATTACCTCGCTCAGCTTTGTCACACGGAGCGAGAATGGCTCTCTGGCTGAAGGTTTGTTACGAAAGAGTGTTGCAGAGATCATATTGTTTATGGTGGGATAACAAGGATGGCTTTTGTTAGCATGTACTTTCAGAAAATAATTAAATGTAGAATATGACCGCTGCAGATCGAGCGACCATTCATTCGATTCGACATAGAGGCTTTGAATCGGACTCGTCCTAAAGGCGCCGGTGGCGAGGCGGATACCAAGATGATGCACAGGGTCCAGCATCTTCAGAGCACTGGGTGTAGCTGAGTGATACACAACGGCACCGTAGTCTAAGCGCGATCGTACAAGGCTCCTGTAGAGGTTCATGAGGCATTTCCTGTCGCTTCCCCATGTTGTATGTGACAGTATTTTCAGGATGTTCATTGTTTTAAGGCATTTAGCTTTCAAATACTTGATATGAGGAATAAAGGTTAGTTTTGAGTCGAGTATTATGCCTAAAAATTTATGTTCAGTGTTGAGTGGTATGTGTTGTCCTTGCAGCATAATATCAGGATCTTGTGCCAAGCCTCTCTTTCTAGAAAAAAGTACACAGGAGCTTTTGAGGGGGTTAAGCTTGAAGCCATTTTCGTTTGCCCACGTTGAGACCTTGTTCAGTCCTAGTTGGACTTGGCGCTCGCATACAGCAAGGTTGCAAGACTTAAATCCTAATTGCACATCGTCTACATATATTGAATAAAACATTGAGGATGGAATGACTTTGTGGAGGGAATTCATTTTCACAATGAAGAGGGTGCAGCTAAGCACGCCTCCTTGTGGCACACCAGTCTCTTGAGTGTATAGCCTGGACAGGGCATTGCCCACTCTAACACGGAACGTGCGGTTAGTCAAGTAGTTTTCTATCATATTTAGCATGTTGCCGCGTACGCCCATCGCAGATAGGTCTCGAAGGATTCCGAATCGCCATGTTGTGTCATAGGCTTTCTCCAAGTCCAGAAATACAGAGAGAAAAAATTGTTTGTGTATATAAGCCTCTCTAATTTCTGCCTCAATGCGAACAAGGTGGTCTATTGTTGACCTACCCTCCCTGAAACCACATTGAAGCGGATCAAGTAGACGGTTGCTTTCGAGGAAATAGATTAGACGCCGATTAACCATTTTTTCATATAATTTACACATGCAGCTCGTTAGTGCTATTGGCCTATAACTACTGGCTAATGCTGGGTCTTTGCCTTGCTTATGTATTGAGATGACAATCGCTTCTTTCCATGAGGATGGAATATGCCCAGATACCCACATGGTGTTGTATAGAGGCAGAAGTGTGTTCAATGTTTCTGGATGCATATTCCTGATCATTGCATACATTATGCGGTCGCCACCTGGTGCTGAGTTGCCGCAGGAACTGAGAGCAGCCTGCAGCTCAGCGAGACTAAACGGACGGTTATAAGGTTCATCTGCTGCGCATTTTCGTTCAAGGCGCTCTCGCTCTATGCGTTCCTTAAATTTTAGGAAAGTTGGCGCATAGTGTGATGCACTAGAAATATTTTGAAAATGCTTGCCCAGGAAATCTGCCTGATCTTTCATGGTGTCGCCTTGATCGTTTACTAAAGGAAGCGGTTGTGTTTCCCTGCCCTTTATACTGTTTACCCTGTTCCATACCTTACCCTAATCCTTGTACGAATTTATACTACATATGTACCTTTCCCAGCTTTCTCGCTTAGCATGTCGTCGTGTTCTCCTGCCCTGTGATTTTGCCTTCTTGAATTCAATTAGATTCTCCGCATTTGGTGATCGACGAAGCCTGCCCCATGCCCTATTCTGCCTCTTTCGCGCTTCTTTACAATCTTCGTTCCACCACGGGACACGTCTTTTGGATGAGAGACCGTTTGTTTGTGGTATACACTTTTGCGCTGCGTCGATAATAAAATGAGTAAAATATGATACGGCATCATCTATAGTATAGTATTCTAAAAAGTCCCGCGGTAAATAAGTACATTCTTGAAAACTTTTCCAATCGGCTGAGGCTAATTTTCATCGAGGGACATGCGGTGGAGAATCATACTGTGTAGTTAGGTTTAGAGTGACCGGGAAGTGATCACTTCCAAAAGGATTCTTGATGACATCCCATTTCAGGTGAGACAGAAGACTAGCAGTACCAATTGCTAAGTCTATAGATGAGTATGTGTTGTGATGCACACTGTAATAAGTCGGCTCCTTCTTATTAAATAGGGATGCACCGGATGTCAGAAGAAAATCTTCTATCAGCCGACCTCTCGCGTCACAACGGGAATCTCCCCAAAGGGTGTTGTGGGCATTAAAATCACCCACGAGTACGTAGGGTTCCGGAAGCTGATTTATGAGGTTGTAGAAGTCTGTTTTGGAAAGGTGATAGTTTGGGGGTATGTAAATGGAGCAAACAGTAACCAAGTTATTAAAAAGAACTCCTCGCACTGATACTGCTTCGAGGGGTGTCTGTAGGGCTACATGATGACAAGCTATAGACTTGTCTACGACAATTGCTACGCCACCGCACGACGCGTTAGCCTCGTCACGGTCTTTTCTGAAGATGGAGTAGTTACGAAGAAAGTTTGTTTGTGTGCTTTTCAGATGAGTCTCTTGAACACACAGCACCTTTGGATTATGTTTATGTAGGAGTTCCTTGACATCATCTAGATTGTGAAGAAGACCCCTGACATTCCAATATAATATTTGTGTATCCATAGTGAAAGTGTATGGTGATGTGTGTTCAAGAGAGGAAAACTATGTTATCCCACAGGAACCTTGCCAGGCCCTGTGATGCGGGATTTGCCTTTTTTGGGCAGCTCCTGAGAGCTTCGCCGATCTTTCAGCGTCCGAGACGCCGATACACTTGATGTATCCATCGCCTCCATAGAGGCGCTGGATGCCCGTTCGCAGTGTACGTTCGCGGGTGTTTCGGGCTTCTCTGTGCGAACAGAGGCCCTAGAAGTCGTGGAGCCCGCAGGTCCGGTGGACTGCTGGCTCTTGCTGGGTTGCGGAACAGCACTAGCTGATCCCGCAGTGGGGGCGAGTGGCGCTACCGTCGGTCCACTTTACGTGGTCCTAACGGCCGCCGAGAACCGTTGTGGCACTGCCCCCTGCCGTGCCACGTCGGAGAAAGAAGGCCCCACAAACGAGAGGCGTTTTCTAGCTTCTTTGAAGGAAATATTTTCTTCTACTTTGAGCGTGATAATTTCTTTTTCTTTTTTCCATAAGGGACAAGAGCGAGAGTATGCCGGGTGTTCACCGTCACAATTTGCACAGTGGGGAGGATCATTGCAATTATCTGCAGGGTGCTCATGTGATGCGCACTTTGCACAGGTGGTACGGCCCCTGCAGCTCTGAGAGCCGTGACCGAATCTTTGGCACTTAAAACAGCGTCGGGGGTTTGGAATGTATGGTCTTACATTTATTTTCATGTAGCCGGTTTCGATTTGTTCAGGGAGTGTGCTCGTACAAAAGGTAAGTATGAGGTGTTTTGTCGGAATTTCTTTGTCGTCACGTCGGATCTTAATTCGCTGTACATTCGTAACGTGTTGCTCTTTCCAGCCTTCTAGGAGCTCTGTCTCAGTCAGTTCCAGCAGGTCCTGATCTGATACTACCCCTCGTGTACTATTCAATGAACGATGAGGACTTACAGAGATTTGGGTGTCGCCAAGCGAGATGAGCTTTTGCAGATTTTCATGCTGAGCTTTATCACGGACTTCAAGGAGAATGTCACCACTGGCCATTTTCGTGACTTTGTATCCTGCACCTAGGGTCTCAGTTAGGCATTTCGCGACAACGAAAGGTGATACAGTTCTTACGGTCTTGTCGGGGGTTTCGCTGTGAATCACGTGGAAACGTGGAAAAATTTCAGTGGGCTTATTAAAAAAGTTGAAACATTCTTCGGTGCGCCCTCTTTTTGTGAGAGGGCGATCAGGAAGCCTGGGGAAAGAAGAAGCCATAAAAATTGGAGTAATTTCAGCAGTGGTGTCAGCCACCCACCATGGAGCCCAACAAGGGGACGTGACAGGCCTTGTAAATAAACGAGGCCTGCCATCGCCAGCTGTACACAACCACTATAACCAAATATGATATAACCGAGCTTGGTTATTTCACACAAGGTTAACCCTAGCTGCCAGAAGGATCAGAAATTCAGAAGTGAGAAGAAGACAGGAAAGCTGGAAAGCGAGAGAAAGACGAAGGCTGGAGGGAGAGAGAGACAGGAAAAGGCAACTACTGATTTCCCCCGGGTGGGTCAGTCCGGGGGTGCCGTCTACGTGAAGCAGAGGCCAAAGAGGTGTGTTGCTTCCGCCGGGGGGCCTTAAAGGTCCGAACACCCAGCATCGGCTCAACCCCCAGGATCCCCCTTTCCCCGGACACGGCTAAGCCACGCACGGTTAAACGCGGGAGGGTCCAACCCTCGTGTGCTCGGGTACGTGGTGTCGCAACACACCAAACGCCTGCTGACGCAGACGCCCCTGCGGGGGCCGGTAGAGAATTGGGGAACGTTGGGTTGAGACGTTGTACACACGGAGTTCAGACCCATGTTCTCAAATTCCTGTCTGGCTACAGCCTGAATTATCGCAATAGTGGTCACTGGCAGATCGGGAGGCGTCGCGGCGAAAGCTGGCAGACAGGCGGCCTCGAGCTCGTGGCGAACAATACGGGTGACGTCGTCACAGGTGGTAGCCTGACGTGGTCAACCCTCACATGTCGACGTAGCAGCAGTGTTGGGTAGCCGCGTGATGTGGTGTGTGATACGGCAGCTCTTAGCCTGTTCAAGGTGACGGCATTCTTTAATGATGGCGTCGATTGTTGAGACGTTGCCGAAAACAAGCAAATTGAAAGCATCGTCGGTGATGCCTTTTAGGACATGTGACACTTTATCAGCTTCAGACATAGCGTCGTCAGCTTTTCGCCATAGAGCCAAGACGTCGAGGATGTATGAAACGTACGGCTCTGTAGATGTCTGAACACAAGACGCAAGAGCCTTTCTCACGGCAACCTTGTGGCCAATGGGGTCACCGAACAGTTCCCTGAGCTTTTCTTTGAAATTGTCCCAACTGGTTATCTCGTCGTCATGCGTCTGGTGCCACACACGTGGGGTGCCGCCGAGATAAAAGATGACATTGGTGAGCATAATGGTTGGGTCCCACCTGTTATTAGCGCTGGCATGTTCATATAGCTTGATCCATTCGTCAACGTCCTGTCCCTCCAGGCCAGAGAACACACCAGGGTCGCGATGTTGGGCAACCGTGACGACGGGAGCAGTCAGACAAGCCGAAGCCGTTGCAGAGGTGGTCTCATCACTGGGAGGCATGGTGACAAGCTCGATGTACCGACTACTACGGAGTTCCGTGGCGAGGACAGGGATCACTCACCTCCACCAGAATGTTACGTGTAGAGAGATACAGATGGAAGAGGCTATTTACAAGCTATTTACACTGGACTGAGCACCAGAGGCCAGAGCACCAGGCCGACATTTTTCTTGCGCCAAGGGCACACACCCACTTCGCCGTTGTTCTCGTGGCGGCTTGTCTCTCGGGTATCTACCGATAATATCGTAATAATATAGTTACCCCACGTTACCTTTTTTTCTGTTGGGAGATTTCAACCTTCCAAACATCTCATGGCACAGTGGTACCACCACTACCACAAAAAATTCTTCGGAATGCGCACAGTTTATTGGTGTTTGTTCCAATTTCAACCTCGCACAACTTGATGAACCTACTCGTACTACTGCAGCTTCCGCTAATATCCTTGATCTCATTTTTACTACTACACCTGATCTGGTTTCCAAACTTACTTATATCCCTGGTTTAGGTGACCACTTGATTATTCATTTCCCTTTGCGTGCCCATGTTTCTACTAAAAAGAGCTTTAAGGTTGTTCGCGATTACAAGCATGCCGATACGGCTTCTATCACGGCAGAAATGGAACAATTCAAAGCTGCTTACATCTCCGGTTTTGACGAACGCTCAGTTGAGGATAACTGGCAACTTTTCAAAAATAAACTACTATCTTTAACTGACAGTTATATACCTCAACGAAAGATACCCTCAAACACTAGATCGCCATGGTTCAACAACTCTCTTAAACGTGTGCACAACAAAAAGAAACGGTTATTCCGCCGGGCCAAGCAAACAAATCTCCCCGCTCATTGGTCAACGTACTGCCAAGTGAAAACTGAGTACATCCAAATGTCTAGTAACGCTAAAACTACCTTCTTGAATGTTACACTGTCCTCGTTTCTTCAAACGAGCCCACGCAAGTTTTGGAGTGTTGTTAATGGCACTAAAACAAACGTTATACATTTAACTTACCCTGATGGCACCAGTGTTCCACCTAATCAATGTTGCAGCGATTTGAATGACGCGTTTGTCTCTTTCCTCAATGCCAACATTATTGTAAATTTACCGAGTGCACCAAGTTCAAACTTCCCTCTGATGGATCCCATAATAATTGACTGGGTTGGTATTAGCCGGCTAATCAATAATCTGCAGATTTCTTCTGCCAGTGGGCCTGATAGTATTAATTCAAAAATATTGAAATGCACTGAGGTGTTTTCATAAAATTTTTGCTCAGTCGTTGCAGTATTCTTCGCTGCCGCGTGACTGGAAGAAAGGAAAGGTGGTTCCAGTCCCAAAGTCAGGCAATGCGCATGCTCCCAAGAACTACCGTCCCATTTCATTGACAAGCATCCCATGCAAACTTTCAGAACACATCATTTACTTTCACTTTGTTGTATTTTTGGAAACCAATTCATTCTTTCATTCCTGTCAACATGGCTTCAGAAAAATGTACTGGTGCGAAACCCAACTAACTTGCTTTACTAATGATCTTTTTGCTGCATCTGACAATAACTTTGACGTTGACTGTATTTTCTTGGACTATGCTAAGGCCTTTGATACCGTAAGGCACGATCTACTAAACCTTAAACTTGATCAGCTTAACATTGCTCCTTTAGTATTAGCCTGGATTAAAGACTTCCTTTCCAACTGAACTCGGTAAGTAAGTGCCAATAACGCTTCCTCTGCTTTTTCATCGGTTACATCAGGGGTCCCGCAGGGATCCAACCTCCGGCCTCTGCTCTTTCTAATATATATTTCTAATATATCTCCCTGACTGCGTGAAATCGTGTTCAATTAACCTATTTTCCGATGACTGCGTAATATATCATAAGATTAGTGACCCCGCCGATTCCACTAAACTAGAACAAGACCTTAACAATTTATCTATACGGTGCAATGCGTGGAACATGAAACTAAAAGTAAATAAATGTAAATATATGCGCATATCACGCCGCTCTAACAATACTGACACACGCATGTACTTTCTGAATAGCGCTCCTCTCTGTCAAGTTAATTTTTACAAGTATCTCGGCCTTTACATCACTCACGATCTATCATGGCACAAGCATGTTGAATTTATAACTTCTAACACTAATCGCACGCTAGGCTATCTACGCAGAAACTTTTACGCCATTCCTGCATCTTTAAAACTGACGCTCTACAAAACACCTGTTTGATCAAAATTATAATATGCCTCGGCCATCTGGGATCCCCCTCAAGTATCACTAACCCTCTCCCTCGAAGCCATTCAGAGCCGTGCTTCCCGCTTTATTGGATCTGATTACTCTCGTTATGCTAGCATAACACACATAAAGCAAACCCTTAACATACTGGAACTTTCAGTACATCGTGCATACAGTCGCCTCTGCCTTTTCCACAAGATTTACCACAACCCGGTATTAAAAGAAAAACTTCTTACTCCTCCTTCCTACTTTTCATCCCGCAACGATCACTTTCATAAAGTTTTCGTGCCATTTTGTCGTTCGAGCGCGTACTATCACTCTTTTTTACCTCGCACCTGCAATGACTGGAACCACCTCCCCACATCGGTTGCTACTATTATAGACTCATCGAGGTTCAAGACTGCTGCTTTCCATGCCATCTAACAAATATTTTATTAATTTATCTGCAATCTTTTTCCGTGCATATGTACCACTCCTTTCTGTGGCATCTACGGGCCTTGAAAGTATTTAAAGAAAAATTAAATAAATAAATAAATAACAGGAGAGCAAAACACAAAAGGACATTTTTCAAAAAAACAAAGTCCAAAATAACAGAGTCCAAAAAAATAAAGTCCAAAGGTCAGCTACGCAAAGTGCCAAAGTTCGTTAGCACTGGTATAACGGCTTAAGTCGCACAACATGGACTAATTCAGGTCGTGAGCAGCACCGCTATGATAGCGAAATGCCATCTCGTACGACCTCATAATTGAGTACATTGCTAGCATATCGACGAAGGTCTTATTCAGGCACTCTGTAAGACCATTCATCTGCGGGTGGTAGGCAGTTGTCCTAATGTGGCTTGTCCAACTGTATTTCAGAATGGCTTGGGTGAGCACCACTGTAAAAGCCGTTCCCCTGTTGGTGGTGAGGACTTCTGGGGCGCCATGTCACAGCAGGATGTTCTCGACGAAGAACTTCGCCATTTCGGCTGCACTACCTTTCGGCAGAGCTTTTGTTTCAGCGAAGCGGGTGAGGTAGTCCATCGCCATGACGCTCCAGTTATTTCTGGATGTTGACGTCGCAAAGAGACCAAACAAATCTATCTCGATGTGCTGAAATGGTCAGCAAGGAGGCTTGATCGGCTGTAGTAATCCAGATGGCCTTGTCGGTGGTGTCTTGCGTCAGTGACTATCAGCATGTCTTGGCGTAACAGGCGATGTCGGCGGTCAGGCACGGCCAGTGATACCTTTTCTCTACCCTCGATGGCATCCGGGGGAATCCGGGATGTCTAGCAGTCGCTATGTCATGTAAGGCGTGCGGTAGTTCTGGATGCAGGGTTGAGGGGGGAACAAGAAAGTAGTTGGCGTGGACTGGTAGAAAGTTCTTCTTTACAAGTAGGTTGTTCTGAAGCAAAAACAAAAAAATCCTTGCTTAAATAACCTAGGCACACCGTCTTTTTCGCTCCAGGTCTGCTCGTTGCTGTTCAGCGAAGTCGTCCACGCTTATCCCGAGGAACGTGTTGTCATCCTCCTTGTCTTGCGGCGGCAGGACAATGACGGCGTGTGATAGGCATCAGAGTGTTTTCGTCCAGACTTGTAGATTACATTTATGTGATATTCTTGCAGTCTGAGGCTTCACTGCACCAGCCATCCTGAAGGGTCCTTAAGGGTCCTTTAAGTTAGCTAGCCAACACAACATGTGATGGTCGCTGACAACTTTGAAGGGCCTGCCATATAGGTAAGGGCGGAATTTCACTGTAATGCAAATAATGGCAAGGCATTCCTTTTCGACCGTAGAATAATTGCCGTCCACTTTTGACAGTGACCAGCCAGCTTAAGCTATCACCTGTTCAAGTGTATCTTTCTTCTGGATTAGCACGGCACTGAGGCCTAGGCTACTGGTGTCAGTGTGCATTTCTGGGCCCGTATTCTGAAATGCTCGCCTTCCACTAAGCTACTGCCTTGGCCACGCCTCCGCAAACGGCATGCGTGGATTGGCTGTTTTAGTAAAACTGGAAAATAAACAGTACCATCTAGTAGTTCAGACCTACGTTATTGAATAGACATGTATTGACTAGACAAACATGTCTTTTGGCATTCGGCTTGTGGTGGAGTGTAGTAGGTATGAGAGGTGGTAGTTTATAGTAGTCTTTATGGTGGTGTCTTACATGCGTCATTTTGTGGCGATATTTGTTGATTCCTTTAAAATAAAACATTTCACACTTCCTTTCTCAATTTATTTTACCTGAAGCAGCTGTAGCCTACCATAGTTAGTGCACAGAACCCGTATTGCAGCCACTACACTCGAAAACAACACACCCGAGCCACACTCGCACGGTGTGCCCTCTCATACGATGTGAAGCATTCAGAGCGCGTGTTGCTAGTGCACGCTGGTGTCACAGGTAAGCAACCGCTTGATTTATTGAACATGACTATCATGGCGGCAGAACTACTGTGGAAGACGAAAGTTTCAGAATATGTATCAGCGTCCTCGTCGAAGTGCACAAGCACCGGTGGCAACTGCGTGCGTCGTTTGAGTTCTTGAAATGCGTCGGTCTGCAGCATTTCCCCTTTGAATTCGACATCACACTTAGTTAGATGCGTCAGCGGCTCAACGATGCGCGAAAAGTCCTTGAAAAAGGGCCTGTAGTAGGAACACATGCCAAGGAATATACGCACTGCCTTCTTGTCGATCGGCTGCTGGAACTTTGCGATGGCAGCTGTCTTCTGCGGGTCGGGCCGAACTCCAGATTTGCTTGTGACCTGGCCCAGGAACAGAAGCTCATCGTAAGCGAAGTGGCCCTTCTCCGTCACCAGGATGAGCCCTGATGCCTTGATGGCCTGTAGTACTGTTGAAAGCCGCCTAAGGTGATTGTCGAAATTTCTGCCAAAAACGACAACATCATCCAAGTAAACAAGACAGGTCCGCCACTTTAATCCTGCTAACACCGTGCCCATGATTTGCTGCAACGTTGCAGGCGCCGAACACAGACTGAATGGCATGACCTTGAACTCATAGAGGCCGCCTGGCGTGATGAAGGCGGTCTTTTCGCGATCTCTCTCGTCGACTTCTATTTCCCAGTAGCCAGACTTGAGATCCATCAACAAGAAGTATTTAGCATTGCAGAGCCGATTCCATGCATCGTCTACCCATGGGAGGGGGTAAACGTCCTTCTTAGTGATCTCGTTCAGTCAACGATAATCGACGCAAAAACATAAGGTTCCGTCCTTTTTCTTCACCAAGACAACAGGAAATGCCCACGGGCTTTTTCACGGCTATATGATGTCGTCACGCAGTATTTCGACTTGTCTTAAAGCTGCACATTCTCGTGTTGTAATTTGGTAAGAGCTCTGGAAGAGTGGCCAAGTGCACTCTCTGGTTATTATGCGATGCTTTGCGGCTGGTGTTTGTTGAATCCTCAATGACGTCGAAAAGCAGTCTTTGTATCGTTGGAAAAGACTTCTGAGCTGTTGCTGCTTACTCATGGGGAGATTTGGATTTATGTTGAAGTCTGGTTTGGAAACTATGGTCGTCGAGGTAGATGCGGCAGAAACCGAGAGGACAAACACATTGCTGGTTTTCACAACTTCCTAGATTTGACGTAGTGGTTCTGCGGAAACTCGCAAGGTGGAGAGAAGTAATGAATAAAGGGAAAATCAGACATCCACCCGTATGTAGCAATTGCTACAAAGGAAACCCATACCGGTTCCTCGAAAGAAACGTTTCATAGTTGAAGAAAAAAAAAAACAGGACCAGCACCAGGAGGAATTTTTCTTCAACTATGAAGCATTTCTTTCGAGGAACCGGTATGGGTTTCCTTTGTAGAATTGCTACGTACGGGTGGATGTCTGATTTTCCCTTTATTCATAACTTCCTAGATGCACACGATTGTCGTGATCTTGTTGATGTGCTTGAACTCCTGGCTGAAGTTGGTTAGCACCACTTCCACCTTTCCCTCTGTGCAGTTGAGCGATCCCTCTTGTGATGCAAATTTCACAGTGGAGCAGTAGACGCTAGTCACCCTCGATGATGCCTTCTACGTCTGCGGGTGTTTTGGTGCTGACTGAAATAACTACGCTGGAGCGAGGCGGGATGCTCACCTGATCTTCGAGCACACTCAAGGCGAGGTGACGACGAGAGCTCTCCAGCGCTATCACTTGATCTTCCAACAGTGTCATCAACTTCCAACTTCAAGTCGATGATTGTGCCACGTTAGTTCAGGAAGCCTATGCCGTGAATGACTTCTTCGGAACACTGTTGCAGGATAACGAAGGTGGCAGGGTAAGTCCGGTCATGAACGGCCATTCTTGCAGTGCAGATTCCATATGGGGTGTCCTCCAGCGGTCAGAATTTGAGGGCCTTCCCATGCAGCCTTAACTTTCATCAACTGGGCGGTGATGGTTCCACCCATGATGGCGCAATCGGCTCCTGTGTCCACTAATGCGGTGATCGCATGGCCGTCGAGAAGCACGTCAAGGTCGGTGATTCTTTGTCTTGCGTTGCAGTTAGGTCTTGGCCTTGGATCACGGCTGCGTCGCGTTGACATGACCTGTGGGTGGTATGAGGTGTCGTCAGGTCATCTTTCGTGAGCGTATTCTTTGCTTGCAGACTTCGTTGGGATGACAGCGTCTCGTTAAAGGGAAGGTTACTATGAAGCCAAGTTAAAGTGATAAAGCAATGCTCTAAAATGTCTAAGGTGTCAATATAATCGCGAACAGAGCTTTAGTAACCGAGAAATTGAGGTAAATGCATGACATGATTTGAGACCCCCCAGCGACATTCTGGTACTAGCCCGATGACGAAGGCACTCCTCATCATAATTTATGTCATTAGTACTGAACTACTCGTATTAAAAAGATCATTTCATTAGGTTATAAGACGGAAGAAAATGCTCCTTGTCTACTTCTGTTCGATTCTGAGAAAAAATGACATTTTGACGTTACCCTTCAGTAGTATGGGTGGTCGAAAGGTTTCGTTTTTGCTCGACTCTGTGCAGTGCATGCTTCGGAGATTCAGTTGGTTCGTTATCGCATCGTGCTACGCTGGTTCTGCTGGCTCACGAAACTTGCATTTGGAACAAGCAGCGAGAATGCCACGTCCATGTGATGTCGCGGGATGCACAAACGGTCCACGGAACTTGGCCAAGGGCAGTTGCAGCGGCGAATCCGTTACTTATCACTGTGTGCCAACGAGTGAACCTCTCTGTTTAAAGTGGTCTTGTGCCGTACCTATGCCACAGCGCGTTGGCAGAGGTGAAAAATCGTATAGTGTGCTCGCTGCACTTTCGTACAGAGGATTACGAGTTCAACGCCGACTTACTGAAGTCGTGTGGAGTGCCTTTCAAAGCAATCTTTTCCCGTAGCACTGTTCCGCCGGTCTTGCGTGCATTCTCCGAAGCGAAAGAACAACTGCAGGTCAAAGACGCGCGGTGAATGCGGCATTTGGTTTTCACGAAGGAAAAGCTACAAACGAGCGAACATGTACAGCCATGACATACAGTTGCCGTCGTAGTAATATGCAACAACACCGACAGCACGAGCCCTCAGCAGCAGGTCACGTTCATCAGTACTTAAATCGCTGAAGTCGAGCCCAGCATCGCGAGCCAATGTGTCGTTGTCGGGTTCGTCCTTTGCAATGAGTGTCAAAAAGTTGGCGTCATAAAATAAAGAACCAGCTTATCGTTGCGCGCTTTCCCTTCCACTAGCCACCATAGTTCCGCTTTCGTGCTCCTGTCGGCTCTGTCTCAGCTGTTTCTGGCCGCGTGTTTGCGTTTTGCACAGAAAAGCTGTAGCGCCGTCTGCGGGCGCCGTTTTACTCACCGACAGCACAATGTCCTTATGAGAACATGACGTCACCACTCTTCAATCGGAAGGCGGGCGATTCGAACTGCACTAGAGGCACGCGGACGCTTCAGAACGTATTTTTTCGTTAAATAAGTATCTTCTTCGTATGAAACAAGCATTTCGAGGTTTCTGGGATGGTATTTCAACAGTCCACATTGACTTATTATTAACCTTCAGTGTCCCTTTAACCCTATCAGGGTCAATGACTTAAATATACAGCACTGCGAACAAGTCCAAAACGGTCGATGCCGTATATTTACAGCGCCGTCTGTATGTTTAAAAAGCATGCCAATTTCCTAATTTTTTCTTTCCTGGCCTGTGCTGCCACTATGTGAGAATACAGGGAATTTTTTTCTCACACCTCTCTGTCTCGGTTTTCGTTGTATGGTTTGTTTTAGAGCTAGTTTGCTCCGACATGTCTATATGCAACCGCTCGCACATTAGCTAGGTTGGCATAGGTGGGCATAGGTGGGCGGGCGGCAGTTTGGGTTTTGTTCTGTGAGCCATTTCGGCTTCTTGCGCTCACAAAACTGACGCCTATCTCGTTACTAATCGCTCAAAGTGCGGCCGCCTGTTTCTCGCTCATTTAGTGCTCACAGGGCACTACCTCAAGCGCCATTTATGCCAATCGACAAATCGCAAATAGAATCAGCAACACCTTAGACTTCTGTCAAGCAAAGGACCAGGCAGGATTCCGTAAAGGATACTCAACAATAGACCATATTCACACTATCAATCAGGTCATAGAGAAATGTGCGGAATATAACCAACCCTTATATATAGCTTTCATTGATTACGAGAAAGCGTTTGATTCTGTCCAAACCTCAGCAGTCATGGAGGCATTACGGAATCAGGGTGTAGACAAGCTGTATGTAAAAATACTGAAAGATATCTATAGAGGCTCCACAGCCACCGCAGTCCTCCATAAAGAAAGCAACAAAATCCCAGTAAAGAAAGGCATCAGGCAGGCAGATGCGATCTCTCCAATGCTATTTACAGCGTGTTTACAGGAGGTATTCAGAGACCTGGATTGGGAAGAATTGGGGATAAATGTGAATGGAGAATACCTTAGTAACTCGCGATTCGCTGATGATATTGCCTTGCTTAGTAACTCAGGGGACCAATTGCAAAGCATGCTCACTGACCTGGGGAGGCAAAGCAGAAGAGTGGGTCTAAAAATTAATATGCAGAAAACTAAAGTAACGTTTAACAGTCTCGGAAGAGAACAGCAATTTACAATAGGTAGCGAAACACTGGAAGTGCTAAGGGAATACATCTACTTAGGGCAGGTAGTGACGGCGGATCCGGATCATGAGACGGAAATAATCAGAAGAATAAGAATGGGCTGGGGTGCGTTTGGCAGGTATTCTCAGATCATGAACAGCAGGTTGCCATTATCCCTCAAGAGAAAAGTGTTAATAGCTGTGTCTTACCAGTACTCACCGATGGGGCAGAAACCTGGAGACTTACGAAACGGGTTCTACTTAAATTGAGGACGACGCAACGAGCTATGGAAAGAAGAATGATGCATGTAACGTTAAGGGATAAGAAAAGAGCAGATTGGGTGAGGGAACAAACGCGAGTCAATGACATCTTAGTTGAAAAGAAGAAAAAGAAATGGGCATGGGCAGGACATATAATGAGGAGGGAACATAACCAATGGTCATTAAGGGTTACGGACTGGATTCCAAGGGAAGGGAAGCGTAGCAGGGAGCGCCAGAAAGTTAGGTGGGCGGATGAGATTAAAAAGTTTGCAGGGACAACATGGCCACAATTAGTGCATGACCGAGGTTGTTGGAGAAGTATGGGAGAGGCCTTCCCTGCAGTGGGCGTAACCAGGCTGATGATGATGATGATGATGATGATGATGATGATGATGATGATGATGATCCTAGATGACCCGTTCCTTCTGAGGAGCTGAAGTGAAGTTGTGCCGACTTCAGAACAAGGAACTTCGAACCATGTGAATGCGCTTTCAATGGACGTGGAAGACTTGTATTATGCGATTCAGCATGAGGAAGTGCTCCGCACCATCAGGAACAAGGCGGAAGACTTCGGTAAAGTTAAGTTCTGTTGTGCAACCGGAGTGAATAGTGACCAGTTTCTAGAACTTTTGAACTTTTACCTTCAATCCACCGTCGTTAGTTTCGAAAACCAACAGTATCTACAATGCAAGGGTATTTGCATTGGATCGTTGCTAGCTCCCATTCTATTGGATATCTTTCTTAGCACCTCTCACAAATGTGTAAATAGCATTCTGGTTCAGTTGTGCACTCCTACCATACTGAGGTACGTCAGTGACTACTTGGTGGTTGTTAACACGGTACCAGGATCAAGGCTAGATGACACTGCAGAATCAGTAATTAACATGTCTAGAAATGCATCGGTGGCTCATAACTTCACCTGCGAAAGGGCAAGTGATAATTGCATTCGTTTCCTGCACCTGAATCACACTTTATTGAACACGGATGTTTGTTTGGAATAAAAGCCAACATTTTACAAGCAGCTGATATCATATGACAGTGCCCACTCCAAGTTAGTAAAAACAGCAGTTGCAACAACTTGTCTAAAGGAAGCTCTACATAAATCTTGCATCCACAAAGTATAAAGCAGCTTTAACAACCAGGTTACAAGGCTGCTCCTGGCCGGTTTCCCTTCTTATTTAGTTTCTAGCATCTGTGATAAGCTTCTTCAAAAGCTCAAACAGGTAAGAGAAGGAACTAACAAAGAAAAGCCAGATGACAGGAAGCGAGTACAAGTGATTCCTTACTGGCACAGGGTGTCCCACAGCCTCAAGAAGGCTGTGCAAAGGCACAGTATTATTATTGTCTTTAGCACACCATGTAAATTGGCCAAGATATGCCCTATGCTGACCAAAGCAAAACTAGAACCATGCTCTAAGAAACATGCAGCCCACTACATGGAATGCAATAAAAATAGAGAAGGATGTAGGATTGGGCTTGTTGGTAAAACATGCTTTAAAGTTTGAAAAACAATGCAAGGGCAGCAGAGGGGACAGAAGAGAGAACCGAGCGATAACTTCCAACAGTTTATTTTCTTTTCAGAAAGCATAGCAAGTTTTATAGCCACACATTAGCATATCAACCATGCACAGAACACCGCAACACCACGACAAAGCTATACAAAATTCAACGTGGCATTGATAGCTCGAACGCGACAGAGGGGGTTATGACACACCCATCTTTTAAACATATAATTTTTCATTCTTTTAAACACAGAATTTTTCCCTCTTCGATTATTTCACGCGTGACACGATCACTGTGTTTTGAAATGATGCTAAATTTTTTGCATCTTGGTTTACATCCATACATGCAGCAGTGGGCAGAAAGCCAACCCTGCTTAGCGTGGTCAACAATGTACATGTGCTCTTTTAGTCTTTGATTAATGCAGTGGGCCGTCTGTCCGATGTAATATCTACCACAGGAAAGGGGGATCCTACACCACGTTGTTTGTGCAATCTACGGATGTATTCTTGTGTGTGATAAGGCAACCTCGTTTGGGCCAAGATACTGGGACGGTTATTTTGTACAGGTTGCCTAATTTTGCAGGAGTAGAGAAGACCACTTTGAGGTTAACACGCTGAGCGACCTTTTTCAGATTGTGTGAGATTCTATGCATGTATGGAATTGCCCCAATTTTTTTGTCCATCCCGAGTTGCTCCATCTGGATTTTCATTCACCACGGATGAATAGCTGCACAGCAGGCCTTCAGCAACAGAGACTTGGGCCCAAACAATGAAATGTTCCTTTCCTTCGACCGCTTCCTAACCTTACGTGAGGCCTCTTAACAGCGAAGGACCAATGGAGGAAGCATGCGTGCTCTGAAAGCTCCCTTCGCCCGTCCTCACGTAAGGAATGGTTGCCGCATGCCTGGGTTCAAGAGCATCTTTTAAAAGGTTTATGCGAGCATCATTATCAAATTAAAAGATTATCGTTACATCGTTTTTAAATTGAAATGCGAATACAGAGATGTGGGCATCCTTTCTTCCTAGTTTTGTTTACTAAACGTAAAAAAGTACCCCATTATAGCGCAGAACTTGATATGCTCCAGCAATGCTGGCACGCCGGCGGCGTCCAACGCCTAGCAATGCCTAGGAGTGCTACCCATGCCAAACGTGCGACTGAAACAAACATGCCTGGCAAGATGTACTGTGCACGCGCTTCTCTACAGGTGGGCGACAGGGCACACGTGCAAGCAAACGTCACATGGCTAAGCAGTGAGGAGAAGTGCTCATTCAGGATCAAGAGTGGCATAAGGATGCACGAAGGTAGCTTAGGCTGAGGAAGCACCAAGAATGCCTTCACTGAGGACCCCTCAGTAAGGAAACATTCAGAGTGACATAGGGTGGCCTTACCAGACTGAAGGCTTCGTTACTGAGGTAAGGAAGATTTCACTGTTTGGCCCTTCTACAAGAGATTAATAGCCTGCCGAAGTTAACCATTTGGACTGCTCCCGAAAGCTGTCGATCATTTTATTTTCGCAGGAGTTTCTTAAGGCATTTTTGAAACATGAGCTAATAATGCGTTTTATAAATTTCGAGTGCGCGGAGTTGAATGGAAGAAGTGGCTTGTTGCCACGTGGGCAGTATATCCAACAAGAACGGTTTTCGTGCAAAAATAGTTTAAAGTCTAGGAACCTTGTTATACTATTCTCAGTAAATTCATGGGTTAGTTCTAGTGGGTTAAAACATTTGCGCGCTGTGTCCAGAACTAAAAGAGCATCAGACTTGTACGAACTGCCATCACTGTCAAGAAAAATTAGAAAGCCCTACACATATATAAAAGCAGCTAAGACGTTAGTGTTGATGAAAGCATCCGACAAAGATCTGTCAAGTTTTGCTAAAAACAAGTCACTTAATATGGGAGCAATGCATGATCCAATGCAAATACCTTCTTTTTGAAGGTAAGGTTTACTATCCCAATGGATGTAGACCGTAGATAAAAGCTAAGTAATTCTAAAAAAAACCACTGACACTGATACCATACTGAGTCTGCTAATTTGAAGGGCCAAATTCATCAATGCAGTGAATTAGTAAAACATGTGGTATAGAATAATGAAGGTCCTTAATGTCAACTGAAAAGGCAAATAGGTTTTCACTGCATTGTGAGCTGACAAATTGCTGGATTGTGCCAGAGTTTTTTACAACAAATGGATCATCAACTTTTAAACAATTTAGGTTTTTCTGTAAGAGTGACACATTTTTGCCAGGTGGGATTTTCTGAAACGATAAGCCTAAAAGCCATGTCAGCTTTATGAGTTTCTGCAGTGAATAAAACTTGAAGATAAAAATTTTTTGAGTTGGACAGGCCCTTTAGAAAAGATTCCGAGGTTTAACCTGCAACAAATGCCGTTGGCTTTGGTTCTGATCTTCTTCTAGTGAACACCGTGTTGTGACAATCAAAAAAGGAAGAAAACACACATTGCGCCTTATCATGATACAGCTTAACAGACATGACTGCAAAGGCACCCACCCTCTTTGTCTGCAGAGAGCGCACACAGGAATGTTCATTTAGAAAACAAGTGACACGTTTTACCAGGAGTTTTGAAAAACTTGGCTTACAGCGGCTCAGGACGTCAGGACGTCTATGCATCGCTCATGCTCGTGCTCAGAAGCATGCCGAGAGACTTGCCCGACGGTAACGAGGAGCGCCAGCGGGGAATGCTGCGGTTCAACTGCAAACTTAGGTCCCAGAGAAAGCACGACAGTGACGGGCAGGGGTAAGTCAAGTTTTCTGGCTTATGAAGCAAGCACTTGGGCAACTGCTGTCTCATAGGCACAAGATTACGAAGCTGAAGAAGTTGGGTCTTCCAGAGGAACTCGGTAGATTGTGAAACAGCTGGACGAAGTTCTCGAGGCTTCCTCACAGCCTCAGCAGGACGGCTGGGGACGTGTAGACGAGCACACACGTACTCATTGCACAACCGTGCTTGCCTCTGGATTTCAGCCTTCAGGACTTTGCAGGCTCTCGTCCCGTGTACTTGAGAAGGAGTGAAGCCACCGAAAAGTTGCCGAACGTCGTCAGGAAGCACTTTTTTCGAAACACAAAAGGAAAGCATGCATGCTCTGCAGGTGGCAACTGCAATGATATTGTTGATAGCATGTGGGTGAAGTGATAGGCATTGAGAAGGGCCCATTGTACGAGAAATGTAATTAAGAAGGGTGTAGGATTGGGCTTGTTGGTAAAACGTGCTTTAAAGTTTGAATAACAGCACAAGGACAGCAGAGGGGACAAAAGAGGGAACAGAGCGCTAACTTCTGCCTGCATGTGTGGATGTAAGCCAAGATACAAAAAAGGTAGCATCATTGCAAAACACAGTGATCGTGTCACGCATGAAATAATCGAAGCAGGAAAAAATCTGTTTAAAAGATGGGTGTGTCAGCACCCCCTCTGTCCCACTAACTGACAAGGAGGTCAAATACCTCAGGCTATCGATGTCACGTTGAATTTTCTATGGCTTTGTCACGGTGTCGTGGTGTTCTGTGCATGGTTGGTATGCTAATGTGCGGCTATAAAACTTGCTTCGCTTTCAGTAAAAAAAAGAAACTGTTGGAAGTTAGCTCTCTATTCTCTTTTCTGCCGCCTCGGCTGTTCTTGCACTGTTATTCAAACTTTAAAGCAATAGAAATGTTGTATATGATATATCCCCGAGTTGCAACCAGGTTTATATTGGTCAAACGGGACTGTGTTACAAGGAAAGAGCATGAGAGTGCTATTAGGCCATAAATAACACTACGCGGGGTCATCTGGCTGAACATTGTAAATGTCACAAATGCCGTCTGTATCTTCGTGACACCAAGCCTCTGGCACGTTCTGGAGATAGACTAGAAAGGAAGATATCAGAAGCATTTTACATTGCTATGGCCGAGGGCATGTGCATTAGCTGCCCATCAGTGGCCCTTGCCAAAAAAGAGATTCTTTATTCATCTTTATTCTTTATTCATCAATTACCCCGCAGCGCCCGAAGGCGTTACAGCAGGGGGGTTACAACATGGAATAAAATACACCTTC
This sequence comes from Dermacentor albipictus, assembly GCF_038994185.2. Lineage (NCBI taxonomy): Eukaryota > Metazoa > Arthropoda > Arachnida > Ixodida > Ixodidae > Dermacentor > Dermacentor albipictus. The sequence continues at coordinate 140,039,584 of NC_091826.1, read as the reverse complement.
GTTCACACAATGCACTTGCTTTTCAGTCAGCCTATTCCACTGTTTAATTGTTCGAACAAAAAATGAGTTGGCATACACGTTCGTCTTGGCATGATACTCGAGGATTTTGCAACTATGATCAGTTCGTTTTGAGATGTAATGAGGTTTCTGTAGGTAAATTTCCCTATTAATTCCTGTTTTATTGTAGTAAATCGAATATAGAAATTTTAATCTCAGTTTATTGCGGCGGGCAGAGAGTGATTCCCATCCTAGCTCAGCCTTCATTGCAGTGCAGCTCTCCTTTCTTCCGTACCGCCCCAAGACAAACCTGGCAGCACGGTTTTGTATTTTTTCCAGAGCGGCAATGAAGGTTACCTCGTGGGGGTCCCACACAACACAGCCATATTCTAAGAGTGGTCGAACACAAGTTGTATATGCCATACGTTTTAAATTCGCATGTGAACATCGCAGGTTTCTCTGAATAAAATTCAAAGCTTTACCAGCTTTGGCTATGATACTGTCTACCTGTGGTTTCCCCGAACATTCAGAGGACAGTAGCACACCTAAATACTTATACGTACTGTCTTGCTTCAGTAGTACGTTGTTCAGATGATACCGTGACTGAATTGGTTTCTTCTTTTTAGTAAATGAGAGATGTACACACTTTGTTATGTTCAAAGTCATTTTCCATTTAGTACACCAATCATGAATGATTGATAAGTCGTTCTGAAGTTCTATTGTATCATTGTGATGGGAAATTTTTTTGTACACAATACAGTCATCCGCAAACAACCGTATAGAAGATGAAATTCCGGCAGAGATATCATTAATGTACACCAAAAATAATAACGGACCCAGAACGGAGCCCTGTGGGACTCCTGACGTAACATTTGAATATTCGGAGCATTTTCCATTCAGTATTACACATTGCCTTCTTTGGGAAAGGTAACATTCAATCCATTTAAAAAATGCGATAGAGAGGTCTTGACATCACGGTGGTGCTATTCGTTTTTTCCATCTTACAAACCCTGTTTCTTCAAATAAAATTTAGTTGGAAGTTAATGCCTGTCGGTTGTACATGTTCTTCTTTTAGTTCGCGTCTTTGTAACACTGTTTTTTCTTCAAGTATGTTACACCAACTCACCCACATCACACTCCTGCTGCTTATACAACCACTTTTCAGCGGTCTTATTTTTTTCGTACAGCCAAAGACCAGAACGATCTTCCTATACAAATTGCCATGATCACCGACCATCTTCTCTTGAAAGACTACATCATTATAGAGGATACCGAATGATGTATGATGATTGATTACTGCCATCGTAATACCCTCCCCCCATAGAATGCCCTCAGGCATTTTAGGTATGAATGAAATAAATAAAAGATAATCGAGAACTCTGCCTAGCTTTGTATAGGCTCAAGGGTTAATCCATCTAACCGAACTGTTTTGGGCCAGGTAAGGCTGGACCTGAATCTTTTGGGCCTGGGTGGTGTGCATAGGCCAGATTTGAAATTACCAGGCTGGGCTCGGACGGTCCAACGCATGGCACTTTTGGGCTGTGGCACCTCCCCCCCCCCCCCCCCCTGCCGCCAAAAAAAGAAAAGGCCGTACAGTGCTCTAGCGTGCACTGACTGTTCTATGCATCCTGTGGCATAACAGCGTCCTATGTGAACAACATGTTTGATGCTTATCTATGCCGTTTTTTGCCCAAAAATGTCACTAGTGGTGCAGCCTTTGATAGGCTGATGTGCATTTTGGCCACAAGAGACCTTATCACCTGGCTGCAGTGCAGAGCCAACATAAGGACTGTACCACAGCTGTAACGAAACGTGTCCAGTACAATCTGCCAATTAGTGGCCCAGAAAAAGGTGTTGGTCATCATCCGCCAGCAACGAGAATGGCTCTTGGTTTGCCCATTGATGCTTCAGCTGTCCACACCAAAGTATGAACAGCAATGTTAATATCTTGCAAAGCCTACCAAAGTGTGGGTGTGGCATGCACTTGCTTATTTAAATCTAAACAGGAAAGTTCCTTTTATTTGCACTGCTACGTAAATGGATAAAGGCAAGGTCCGATTCGTGGCCCCTCATGAAAGCGTTAAATGCCATTTGCAAAAACCAGTTGCGGAACCGCCATTATAAACACACCGACTTGGTAATAGCCTTAAATGTTCTCCCCCCCCCCCTCGAAGTTACAACAGTGAGGACACCAAGGGGTTGAATTTCTTTTGACAGTTATAACCCATGTGAAACAGACAGGCAATAAAGCCAGCAAAAGCATAGGGGAAATATTAGTAAGAAACAAAGTTACTACACCAGACCCACTTGCACATACAATGCCCTAACATAATGGCCACTGCATGACACTGCGCCTGTAAGGAGCATAAACAAACACAGACTTGTGGATTATTGGAACGCCCACACCACTTTTCCAGATAGTACTCAAGGAATGCATCAGCTTCCAATAAGTTTCGAGGGCCCTCGCAGCACTGTCTCAAGTTCACGGCCCTTTTAAGCAGGTGTATAAACACTGCAACCTCTCACTACACGTGGTAAACATGCATAGCAACACCTACCTTCTCCTTGGTCTTGGTGATGAATCCAAGGCGCTGCTCTACGTCTGCAATGCAATGGTGCAAAAAATTAGTGACAAACCAACACCATTGCATAGTGGCTCAGCAGCAATTTCATCTATACTGCAATCATACAGGCAACAACAGCACTGTTCTACACATATGACGGATAAAATCAAGTTGAGTTGCATCACATCAGGCACATACAAGCAATGAGTTTGTTCCCATTGCGTTTGCATTAGGTACTGCAGCCTGGTAGGGATTAGCCAAATAATGTTTATAAAAATAACACGTCCAGTTAACATTAACAAAATCCAGACAGCCAATTTCAAGAAGGCATTTATTCTACCATGCTCGTACAATGTACCATGCCACCTAAAAAAAGATGGAGACATGGCATTGGTGCACTGTTTTGCATTCCACGCAAGTTAAAGAAAAGGAGGCTCACTGAAAGGTGTGGCGTAGTTGTGGTATCCTGTGTTGGCTTCTGGTTTCGGTTTTGGATCGTTTAGATCAGGGCGCCACTCAGCGCCACACGCTGTAAGTTGCCTGCTGCATTTCCCCTCGCAGAAATAAAATAATTCTTTGCCTGGTCCCCGACTTGAGTAGACCGGCTCTTTTTCTGCAGTGCTGCGCACCCCTGCCGTTTAAGCCTCATGCTGTAGGTCCTCTGTCCGGTCGCCCCGTCGAAGCTACAACAAACTGACGATGAGGTAAACCGTTTACTCTTTTCCTACGTGCCCTGGCAGTTCTACTCCTGCTTTTATCCTGCTTCGCACATGCAAGACGCTACGTCTACTTCTGCTCCGTCCACCTCGACTCCCCCGCCTTTGTTCTCAGTGCCCAGCATGGCGTTCGCACCCCCCATGCCACCTTTCCTTGCATTACCCGGTACTCCTTCGGTACCGTGGCTCACATGGAAATGTTCTCTTTGCACGTTTCTCCAGGCAACCAGATGCGAGGCACTACAAGACAACAGGAAGAAAGCCATTTTACTCAGTAACTTCGGCTTCGAGGGGCAGCGTCTCTACTACAACCTCGCGTCGCAAACAGCCCAGATGGCTACTACATTCGAAGACATTCTTCGCATCTTCAACCAGCACTATGAAGAAAGCACCAATCCCCTGGTGCAGTGCATTATCTTCCGAGACAGGAAGCAACTACCTGGGAAACCTTCCAGGACTTTGTCACCGGGCTACAAAGGCTGGCGCCTGCCTGTGCATTCGGCGCTTGGCACAACGAGTCCCTTCGTGACCAAACTCTGCAAGGCGTCGCATCAGCAAGAATATGAGAAAGGCTACTCTACAAAGGATCGTCCCTAACACTCAAGAAAGCCGAGCAAATTGGACGAAGCGTACAGCAAGTTGACAAGGAACTTCAAGCCTTCAACAGCTCGTCTGTTCAGCGCGTCGAGATGGCGTCGCTAGCCATCAACTTCCTCGCCCGGATGCGCAAGATGGCGGTTCCTGCCACCCTTCTCCCTCGACCCGGCGCCTTCAAGATGGCGCTCAATGGCATGGTGGACAGTTGCATCCTCGGGAGGCCGGCCAATGTGACGCCCGGCCCGAACTCCGTGAAGCCAGTCGAGACATCGCAGTCCATTGCTACCAATGTGGTTCACCTCATCACATCGCATCCGATCCAGCCTGTCGGGCAAAGCACGGTACCTGCCGTGCGTGTGAAAAAGTGGGACATTACGCATCCGTTTGCAGTTCGAGGAACCGAACACAGCGAGTCTCCTGCTTGAACGCAGCATGTTTCCATCAGCGCTGACACAGACTTAGCCACTACAGTCCCGTTTGTGCTTACGATTCAGGCACCGAATTTCTGTCCGGCAACAATTCAAGCCGAAGTCCTCATTGCAAATACTACACCCAAATTGCTCGTGGACGCAGGAGCTGCGGTGTTGCTGATGAACAGTTTCCTATAGTACAAAGAACATTTCAAGGTTTTTCCATTATCTCCTTTGAGTTTTCGACTCAAGAATTATTTGCAGCAAGAAATTCTGCATTCAGGACGTTTCTCCGTGTTCGTCAGGTACCGCAACAAGGCTGCAGTAGTGACATTTCCCGTCACGGACCAAGGCACTTCTCTTCTGGGCTTAGACGCCATTCAAGCTTTGGGCATTGACATTCAAGGGTCTTTGCTCACATGTCAACAAGTATCAGGACATCCAACTAACCCAAGCATCCAGCTTCCGTTTCTTCCACACAATGCTCCAGCAGAGTTCGCCCATCTGTTCTCAGGACAATTGGGACTAGTAAAGGGCTTCGTCCACGACGTTCGTCTCCGAGCTTCAGCGCAACCAGTCTCAGCGAAACTGCGCCCTCTACCTCTGGTTCTCCGGGAGCAAGTCTCAGACAAGCTGCAACGCCTGTAATCAGCTGATGTCATCGAACAAGTCACTGTGTCCGAGTGGATTTCTTCGCTCATCGTCGTTCGGAAGAAGGACAATTTCATTCGACTTTGCGTCGATCTTCAAGACCCAAACAAGGCTATCATCATCGACGCCTTTCCGCTACCGAGGGCTGACGAACTGTTGCGTCGACTTGCTGGTGCTACTGTCTTTAGTAAGTTGGACTTGCAGTCCGCTTATCAAGTTTTATTGTCCGAGAAAAGCCATGAGCTTACTACTTTTATCCCTCATGACAGTCTTTTTCACTTCAAGCGTGTGTGTTTCGGTTTGGCATCTGCGCCATCTGCTTTCCAGCAGGTCATGTAATCTGTTTTAAAAGACTGTCCAGGCACCTTGTGCTACCTTGATGATGTTCTTGTACGGGGTCACGCTCAACGTGACCACGACAGAAATTTGCGAATCGTCCTAAGAAACTCCTAAGGCAAGGACAAGCCTTTGTCTGGGATCGAAATACTGAATACAGCTTTCAGGCGATTAAAGGCGTACGTGCATCCTGCCCGGTGGTATGCATGTTTCAACCGCGTCTTCCTATTATGTCACAGTTGATGCTTCTGACGTTGGCATAGGAGCCGTCCTACAGCAAATATGCGGAAATGAGCGCTTTACAGTAGCTTTTGCTCCTCTAACGTTATCTTCCGCAGAACAATGGTACTCCATAAGCAAACGGGAAGCATTGGCATGTCTGTTTGCGTGTGAACACTAGCATGTTTACTTGTGGGGTCGACAGTTCACTCTACGAACTGATCCCCAAGCTCCAGTCCCATTGCTATATTAAAAGGGTCCAGGGCAGTGACCATTAGGAATTGCAAGGTGGAATGCAAGATTGCTACATTACAATTTAACCATTGAGTACAGTAAAGGTGACCAAAATGTCATTGCGGATGCATTGTTACGCCTACCTGTCCCTCCCGAATATGAACCAGCACTAGATGAGGAAATAGTGTCTTTAGTTTCGTCTTGTAAGACAAAATAGTAAAAGGATGGAGAACTGTGGCGGACTTTCCGCCAGAGTTACAGGCATATGCTGCTGTACAGTCCGAATTGTCCTACATAGATAATCTGCTTCTCCGAGGTGAACGTATCGTTCCTCCTGCTTCCTTGTGTCAGACACTCCGGTCTGTTGCTAATGAAGGTCACTTAGGCATCACGAAAAACAAGCTCAGATTGAGAGGCATCTACTGGTGGCCTCACATGAATAGGCAAGTTGAGGAATTTGTTGGAAACTGCTTTGTGTGCCAACAAGCAGATAAATCTGCCAAACCATCTTTTGCTCCATTACAACCTGTCGAATGGCCGTTAAGACCATGGAAAAGGTTAGCCATAGACATAATAGGCCCTCTTGATCGTGCTCCACAGTATGCACGCTTTGCATTGGTCATGGTTGACTATCATTCCAAGTGGCCCGAAGTTGCTTTTATACCTTCCGTCACATTCGAAGCCATCATCATATTCAGTAGAGAAGGATTTCCTGATGCTATAGTGTCCGACAATGGACCACAGTTTGTTTCTGCACAGTTCGAAAACTTCCTGAAGGAAAGAGGCATTAAGCATTTCTTGTCTTCTCTAGACTATCCACAGGCCAATGACCAGGTAGACAGATTTAACCATGTCCTTAAAGAGTTCATACAGATTGCTATTTTGGAACAGCAAGACCTCAGGCTTGCGGTCTTAGAATACTTAGCAATTTATAGGTTTACTCGACATATGACTACCGGTGTGTCTCCAGCTATGCTGCTCCATAGTCGACAACCACGAACTCGCCTGGACGTCGCAAACATGCCTCCAATTCATCCTGAATTCGCTTCTCCAAAGTTGCGCCAGGAAGTGCCGAGTAGAGTACGTGAAAAACAGGAAAATACTGAAAAGTATGTGGATAGTCATCACGCAACCAAATGTCCTCAGTTTCAGCCAAGCGATCTGGTTAGGGTACATACTTCACGGAAATCTGGTCCTAAATACTCCGGTCCGTTCAAGATTTATCACAAAGTAGGTCGAAGTACTTTCCAGCTTGAAAATTGCAAGCGTTCGAATGCACCTAAGCTGATGAAGTACTCGGTACGTAAGGGTGAAACAACAAATAAAAGGAGTCATTTCAATGAACACATCCTTTGACGATAGTTTTCCACCTTTTCTTCCAGTTCCTAATGGTGCCTGTTTTCCTGCGGCAGCCACGTCTTTGAAACCGCCCGTTTCACCACCGCCATTGGATTCACCCCGCGCAGAAAAGTCTCCTGAACGTCGGCACGACACTCCACACCAAGACACTGCTCCTGAAAACACTCAGGACACTGATGCACCTTCCAGTCCCTGTACGAGTAACACTTGTGCTGTTCCTCCTCTACAACCTGAACAAGTCCTCCGTAGTTCTACATGTCATAGACAACGTCCAGTATGGTTTAAGGATTATGTTTCCAAGTAGTTTTCTGCCTTGGTTTATTGTCTACAGAGGTTTCAACCTCCCATGCAAATTCGGCTCTTAATGCCAAAAGTTTTCCTTACATGTTTGTTAGGTAAATAGTACACAAGTAGTATCCTTCAGATGGGGGGATTTCCGGCAGCATAAAGGGTGCAATGCGAGCGCTGTACTTACTGCTATACTGCAGATTTATCAGTGGGTCCTGGTGGTAGGAACACTCTTCTTGATTTCTTAGCAACCCCGAAGAAGGGATACCATGCATTTCTTGTACGTTGCATTTCTTGCAGCATAAGCCTGTAGTATGCACATTTTCACTACGGTAATAGCCGCCATACAAATTTGTTTTTCATGCCAAAAAGTTTTTCGACATTACTTAGGTTGTTAGCATCCTTACGGGGGGACTATGCCAACTTCTTGGGAGTGTAAAGTGCTTTGTAGGCACAATCTCCAATCCACGACAGCGACACAGCTGTCTCGAGTCAGGCTCAAGGCGAATGAGCCACCGATCAGTGCTGTCCCAGAAGGCACACAGATGTTTACATCGTCTACTTTTGTACTCTGCGAACTCTTTTTCATGTGTGATCTGTGTGTGCAAGTCTGCATCTCATTGTCTTCCCAAGATGGGTACTGAAACTCTTCAGAACTGTAGTTCAATCGTGTTCATTTTCAGTTTTCATGTTGTGTGTTTTTCTTAAAATGGGGAAGCCAAAGATGTCATTTTCTATTATACAAAGATGTCATCATCAAACACGTGTGTTACAGTGCTAACGTGTGTTCTTCTGTAACTCATGACTTGCTTTTGTTGCGAGGAGAGCGAGTAGCGCGAGTAGCGCATTTTCCTCTCAAGGCAGAGGTGACGTAGTATCCTGTGTTGGCATCTGGTTTCGGTTTTGGGTCGTTTACATCAGGGCGCCACTCAGCGCCAAACACTGTAAGTTGCCTGCTGCATTTCCCTCGGGGAAATAAAATCATTCTTTGCACAGCCCCCGACTTGAGTAGTCCGGCTCTTATTTAGCCCCTGCTGTTTAGGCCTCATGCCGTAGGTCCTCCGTCCGGCCGCCCCGTCGAAGCTACAACAATCGTTGAAACAGTCATGCCAGAAATCAGATTAAAGTAACACAAGCATGTCTTGCAAGATTAAGGAGACATGACATCGTACAACCATCTTTCCATAGCAGAGCTGCTAACTCATGATACTGCAAGGACAAAAGAATGGATCTTAGAGCGCCCAAACACAAAGTACATTGAAACATGGAAAAGAGTTAGCTAGTTAATTCAGGTTTAATGGCGCAAAAGCGACTAAGGCCATGCTGCGCCAGCCACAAGATTTAACCCTTTGAAGGTTTTAGCCATACTTGTACGGCGGCGGTTTTCTGTCCCGCAAGATCTTTGCCGTACGGGTACGGTTCCGACCCTCCGTTTGAAATTTCGCACCATAATGACGATGCGTGCTCACCGAGAGGTGCTGCCACCTCTTAGCACTTACAAGAAGCGTTTGAAATTTGTGCTACCTTCTTGGGGAGATAAACAGGACTTATTGCTAGCTTCAGCGCGTCGCTCAGACTGCAGCAACGCCCTTTGGCGGTTTCGGTTTCGCCGCGTGATCGCAACGGAGGCGCGCGATACGTCATTTTCTTTGTCGGCACTCTCTTGCACGGCGGTGGAAGTTGATTTCCACCTTGATTGGCGCTGCTCTTAGCTTGTTTATCAGCGCCGTTCACGAGGTATTCTCGCTCTCAATGGCAACGTGGTTTCGGTTCCGCCACGTGATCGCAGCGGAGGCACGTGAAACGTGGTTTTTCTCTTTGTCGGCATGCTCTCGCAGGAGCAGCGGAAGTTGATTTCTATCTTAATTGGCACTGCTCTTAGCTTGTTTATCACCAACGTCTTAGT